>NC_030387.2:4517500-5142500 GCF_001625215.2 Daucus carota subsp. sativus | reverse complement strand
CGGCCTCAAGGCTACTTGTTGATATTAAGTGGTACTATTACATTATTTGTCATCTTCTTGGCAGCTCAGATATAATCTGACTGAAAAAGTAGAAATGTAGTGCTTGATATTTTTACCCACTTGAGATTGTCCATACCAATTTGGCAGACTTTCACAATTTCCATTTATTGGGATAACCATATGGGTTTTGTGCTCCTGGCTGTCATATTAAAATAATGCTGTCCTTAAATCAACTTGGATTGTAATGATCTCTACTAAGTAGAAAGTTCTGCCAATTGTGTGGAAAGAAAGTACACATTTTTGTTTTTGAAATTATCTTTGATTTTTGCGCTCCAAGCAGTCTGAACATTTGATATTTTGTTCTCCACACAGTCTTGTATATTAGAATCATAATAATCACTAATAAGTAGAATGTTCTGCCAAATGTGTGGGAACTACACACAGAATACTCATTGTTTAGAACTCTTAATTGTCAATTGTGGTTTATACTTTATAGTATCATTATGTGACAGTGATGGCAGCAGAGTTAGTTCGTGCTGCACGAAGTGAAAACAAGGGAGAACCTCAGAGGCTAAGGTATTTCCTTGTACCACTAAATGTATTCTATGATCAGCATTATTCAGTAGCCTTGTGAAATTGTTAAAATTCCACCACTAGTTGTAGGTGGCCCAGTTTTTTTTATGTATATCTGGACATTATGAGTGGTGTTGGACTGAGTGACCTAATTTGAATCAACTTTGAGCACAATTACACTTCCACTCTGTAACTCTGAACTAGTTTTAACTATTGCACTATATATTATATCCCTTCCACCCATTATTTACCATATGGATTGGGCAAGGAGCACCAAAAAAAAGAGGAGACATGGGTAAAGTCGTAGGTCCAATTAATTTCATTAATTCTTACAACTTTTCAAATTCTAGAAATGCAATACTAGAGAGTCAAATGTAAAGAATTGAAAGGGAGAGTGGGACGGATGAGGAATTTATGCTTACAGGACACCTAGCGGCTAGCACTGAAAGTCATCTTATTTTGCTAACCTATTTACACAATAATATTTCTTAATTCTTGTTTTTACTTATATCAATTGAATTTCCCAATTAGCTTGTTCTTCAATGTTACTGGATATTCTTAGAAAATTTGATCAAGCACTATATATAGAATATGTCTAATATATATATCTAAAAGATTAATGAATTTATCTACAGAATAAAGTGTTGAATAATAAATTGTTCTGAACATTAGATGATGGGTAAAGAAGTTACAAGTGACTGCAATACTTGCTCGACAAGCTATGTCCGATCTCAGAAAAGCATCATCAATCCATGCTATGTTTGTCTTTGAAATGATCAGGATAGGTTTATATCTTATATATTTCAAATTAATATGGACCATTATATCATAAATTTTATTCTTGAGTTAAACAGTGGACGGCCAGGGACGGGGGTACTTGCCCCCACTGATTTTTATGTATGGACTATATATATTCAATCATTTTGTATACATAAGTGCCCCCATGGTGACAACTAGAACTTTGTTACCAGAGAGCAGGGTTCAATTCCTACCAGTATTCTGTTTTTGCTTTGTCTTTGTATCACTATTTTTCCCACCAGTTACTTGTCTAAATTTTTTTTGCCCCCACAACAACCAATTTCTAAGAATACTGTGGTGTGAACTCTTGATGCTCGTATATATAGTAAAACTACTCATTTTCCTGCTCATGTAGCTACCAAACTACTATTATATACAAATGTGTGTAAGCCCGAGTACAGAAATAACACTGCCTGAACAATTAGTTATTTGCTAAACTGAATGTGGGCTGAGCCATATATCTATATCTTTCTCCCCCCTCCATCTTCCTCAAAATACTAGTCTTTACTGAAATGCTGATATTCGTTTTTGTCAGATTTTATTATTATACGGCAGGTTCTGGTGGTGCTGGCCCAACAATATTAGCCACCAGTTTTCTACTTCTTGGAGAGGAGGTTGTTGCTTATAATAAAGGTCTGGGTAAAGACTTTTGGTATATATCTCATACCTTTATTACTTGCAAATCATGTTTAACCTATAAACCATAAATTAAACCAGGAAAAAGGATCGAACTAAAGCCGTATACCGGAAAGCTGAATATTGACTTTGGAAAGGGGATCGGAAAGAAAGATGTTTATCTATTGTAAGTTTAAAATAGAAGTAAGGCCTCATTGCAGTAGTGCATATAGCACATAAACCTCCTTGGTCGTTTTCCTATATCTTGTTGTGGTCCGGAAAACAATTGTCAGTGATAGAAAGTGTCCTTTTCTGACTTTTAAGAAACTCTTTTGCTTAAAAAACCCGTTAGGAGTTTGATGTTTATGATATGTAGAGGTGTTCTCTAACATTTTAACTCTCTCCAGGAACTTGCCTGAAGTAAAGAGCACTCACGAAATATTAGGAGTACCAACTGTAAGTGCTCGATTTGGTACTGCGCCATTTTTCTGGAACTGGGGAATGGTTGCTATGACAAAGCTTTTTCCTATGGTATGTCTTCAAAATATCTCATGTATACGGAACACTTTCATCTTTGGATATGAATCCTCAGTAACTTATTCCCTTGTATAGTGATCACTATAATATAATTGAACAATAAAATTAGGAGAGATATTGTTGCAATATCAAGTTGTTTACATATTTTACAGGAAAAATTAGCTTACAGATCACAGATGGTTAATATAAAATAATCTAGTATTTAGTAGAGTTGTGTGAGTGATAAAAGGCATGCAGAATACACAGATTTTGGCACATTATAAACATAAGTTTAGAGCAAGTGTGTTGCTTGTTAGTAGCCTACACTATGAGCCTTGTTGTTTCGTCAGGTAACTCGTAAGTTAGAATTACGAGCAAGTAAACTATGTACTGTGGG
This sequence comes from Daucus carota subsp. sativus, assembly GCF_001625215.2. Classification (NCBI taxonomy): domain Eukaryota; kingdom Viridiplantae; phylum Streptophyta; class Magnoliopsida; order Apiales; family Apiaceae; genus Daucus; species Daucus carota. The sequence continues at coordinate 5,139,601 of NC_030387.2, read as the reverse complement.
TATAGTAAGTAGAAGTTATCAGTTGAACTCTCCAGAAGTACAAAATACATACATATATTGATTTTGCAATTTAACTTCCTAATAAATGAATTCTATCAGTTTATAAGGTTACTTCTAGTACTTCTTTTTTTTTGTTTTAGTTATATCTTGTAATTATAAGTTATACATGACGAATAAAATTTTCCAAACTGATAGTAACTTATAACTTAAAATGAAAAGTTACATTTTAAGGTAACCGTAACTGGCCCTTTGTAGTTCTTTACTGATAAATTGATATATGAAAGAAAACATTGGCATAATGTTTGTTTTGTCATCTTTCTAGGAATTCCTAAGGGACAGAAATAAAGTTCAACAGTTGGTGAAATTATTTGATCCTTCAGTCCGTGTGGTAGATGGAATATCTGGAGAACGTGTCTCAATGAGAGTAAGCTATGCTAACAGCGTCAAATTTACATGCCAGCGTTTGTTTACGTGGGATTTTGGTTACTTAGAAAGGAAGCATGTAATTTCATAATTAGTTGTTAGATAATATTAAGGGACATAGCTCTGCCTGTTAGTAACTTCTCTTTTGGCAGGTCGATCTGGAATGTTCCGATGGACGCCACACGCTAGGCTTATATAGTCACAAGAAACTATCTGTGTAAGTTTGGGCATACAGAATTATAAAGATTTAAAATTTCAATGCATGAGAAACCACAATGTACATGTTAATTTCCATCTATATGCCACCAATATATCTATCAAATATAGCAAATATGTATACACATTTATTCTTGGGTCATTTTTTAATCATCACGGATATATACTTCTTTGCTCTCGGGCATATACCCTAGGGTCATGTAATTATATTCATAGATGTGTGTGTCTGTATGTGTGTATGTATGTATGTACGTACGTACGTACGTACGTATGTATGTATTTATGTATAATGGTCGGCCTCTTTCAAGGGATTCCTTATATATGCCCAAGCTTTTGAATCATATTTACAGATCGGTTGGAGTTTCCACAGCTGCATTTGCCCTTGCTATTCTTGAGGGTAGCACACAACCTGGGGTTTGGTTCCCGGAGGAGGTAACTAAAGCAACTATGTTATACACCATGTTAGCTTAGCTATACATGTTTTGTTTATTTTTTTTGCCATCTCTATATAGCCTGAAGGAATTGCTGTTGAGGCTAGGGAGGTTCTTCTGCAACGTGCATCACAAGGAACTATCAATTTTGTTATGAACAAGTATAGTCTTCCTATTCAGCCTTTTCACAATAATAGACGAATTACCTACTCATTCCTCAATGTAATTTCTTAAAAATATTTGTTTTCTTGGCAGGGCACCATGGATGGTAGAGACAGATCCTAAAGAGGTCATATTAGGAATTTATGTGTGATACAAGTTATGCTAGTCAAATGTTCCTCCATTTTTTACCACAGGTAACCTACAATCTTACTTTGAATTTCTCTGATACAAACGGGCTTAATGCATATTACTAAACTAGTTGTACGACTTTGTTTACATATTTCAGGTCCCCAAGCTAAATTTCAGTAAAGCACACCAAAATATAAATTTTGAAATGAGCCGAACTTTGTAGTATCATTGATTCGGAAGTGGCAGAGAATATCTTGACTAACTTTGTCGTAGATATGTATACCCTATCTGTTACACTTTTCTTAGCAATCTTATGAATCTTCATAAGGTGCTACCAGGACTGATTAGTTATAGTGTATAAAATGTAGTATGTATATTGGTTAACCTTGTTGTGTATAATTGATTCTGTATAATTGGCCAAATAACATAAAAGGATGAACTAATTCCCCCTGCATTTGTAACCATTTTTCTAAAGGTATATATATACATAATTTAATACTCAAGTAAATTGCTGATAAAATATATGAATTGTTTACTAAAAATAAAACTGCATGCTTTTATATTAAGAGTATTTTTTAAAAATATAAGCACAGCAATTTAATAACATTAGGAGGTTATGCTCCTTGAATCAGTACTTCTTACATAGATAATACAAGCCAACTAAAAGTCTAAAACTATACCAGCATTTGAGTCAGTTGAAAATCAATACCCTTAGCAGTTTTTGGTTACCCAAAATCATATAGCAGACCCTGTTGTTGAGAAGATTGCATCTGGGATGAAACATGTCTGTCCGTCGAATAATATCAGAGCATCAAAGGAGGCAATGGAGGCCAGTCGAATGACTGCCTCGGAACACAATTTACCAGTTGAGAATTTCCACAAGCAGAAGCCTCGTGCATTGGAAAGCAATCAGACAGAGAGAAATCAAACGCATTCGAATCATAACCACAAGTCCCCCACTCATCAGCACTCATCACTGCAGGACTCATCAGAAAAGAATCAGAAAACAAATCAGCCTCTATATGTGCACCTGAGCCGTCCTTAACAAACAGATTGGAAGGATCATAGAGACACTGCTGCTGCAAATCCGTAAGATTGTCGCCAAAATTTGGTAAAGTCATCCCATTAACATCATCCACTTTCTTCATAGCATTAGGTTGAAGATTACAACCCATGTTATCCTCAATCAAGATCAACTGATCTCTAACAATTGCCTCACCCGGCATTGGATTCATGTCAAGATTATAACTCACATTATCCTCAATCGAGTTCATAGCCATTGGATTCATGTCAAGATTACAACTCACATTATCCTCAATCGAGTTCATAGCCATCTCCAACTGATCCCAAACAACTGCCCCAACCGGCATTGGAGTCATGCCAAAATTACAACTCACATTATCCTCAACCGAGTTCATAGCCATCTCAAACTGATCCCTAACAATTGCCTCATCCGGCAATGGACTCATGTCAAGATCACAACTAACATCATCCTCAATCAAGTTCATCGCCACATCCACAACTGCCTCATCCATGTCAAGATTACAACCGTCATTACATTGAATCGCGGTCTTCAACCTCTTATTCCTCATCATCAATTCCCTCCTCTTCTTCATACGATCAAGCTTAATCTCCAAACCACCAGCCAAATTCCTCAACTCTTCCGCATTCATACCCTCAAACTTAGAATTCCACGCGGCTAACTCAGCACCCGAACCATCAAAAACTCTTTTAGGTCCGCGTTCTCGCTTATACTTGCTTATCAAGTCTCCCACAAGGCCTGTCCGATTCGACGAAGACCATACGTGATGCACAGAGTCAAGATTATTGTGATCGTCCTGATTGATGATAATCACACAACAATCAACGCCACAAAGAATGGACAACTCATTAGCCTTGTTGATCAACCCTTTCTTTCTCTTTGTGAATCTCGAAGCGCGCTCCTTCGGTCGCTCGATAAATTCGAGCTTTCGTCTCTTCACTCCGTTCATCTCTTCTCCGTTGATTTAGTGAATTGTAGATGAAATCACGATATATAGCGATGAAATTGTAATTGATTTAGTGAATTGTAGATGAAATCACGATATATAGCGATGAAATTGTAGATGATGATCGTAAACTAGAAAGTCTGCACCTTAAAACCCTAGCCTCAGAGAATGGAAACAGAAATTAACGAAAATAAGATCCCTGTAGTGGCGCTGGCGTCGGTATATATAGGCTAGGCCAGAACCACCGTATTTTACGCTTCTCTTGAGGAATAGCCAAAAATACATCCTAATACGTTTTCTAGACATAATACGTACTATCTCCGAGATTTATTTTTTTAATTTTTTTTTACAAATGAAAATTTCATATTTTAATTTTTATTTGCAAAAATAAAATTTTAAAAATAAGTCACGTATCTATGCGGTCAATTAACCTTAAATGGTGTGCCCAAAGTTAACGGGGCCATCTAATTTGGGATGAAGGGAGTATTTTGGAGAATGAATTATTAAATAATATTTTTTCTGAATTTTCTGGAAGACTTGTACGTGTTATAAGTTATATTGTTAGCAATTAGAATGAGTATGTAACTGAATAAATTTTTTTATATATTTTTCCAAAAACATGTACCTATTTTTTGGATGGGTAATTAATCGAAAAAAAAATTATTTATTTATTTTAAAATTATTATTATATACATTACGACATCATATCAATCCACGTTAGTTAATATATATTATTGTCAATTCAACAATAACGATCGTCATCTTTATCCTCTCATCAAAATTTGAGAAAAAACTTTCACTATCACAAAATGAACGTAAATGGTCCAAATTTCACATTCTATAATTAAAGGACTTATATAGCACACAAAATGTTTTATCGTTCTACGCTCTCCATTTTTATCCCATATTTTTATTTTTATGCGCACGATTATGCTCACCGTAACTCCCATCAATCACCACTTGGCACTTATGCATACCTTTAATACTTCAATGTCAAAAAATAATACGACTATTCATTTAACATTTTTTCGAAAATACGACTATTCATTTAACTTAATCACACATTATATGATTTTATATTACTGTCATTTTCAGCATTCTATGAGGTTTATGCATTAAATATCGGTGACACGTATAATTATGTTGAGCGGATGAATTTCCCCAAAATATTTATATATTCAATAATATTATCCAAACTTTTTTACACTTTTACCACCATCTATGATACCCTACATTTCTAATTACATGTTCTTTTTAATTTTCCAGAGGTCAAATTGACTAATCTTCTACTAAATATTAAAAACTATTCGTTTAATCATTTTGGAAAACAGAAAATTATTTATTAAAATAGACTATGGACTTGTGGACTTCAATGGTATAATTTTTATTACTTACACTAAAAGTTTAGCCCACGTGAATCTCAAACTCTGGGTCCACCCTGCCTAAACTAACAATTCCACTACGTATCCTAGCAGTTGTGCATGCTACATTCTGTCCACAATACGCAGGGATGGGGTTTACAATGCAAATAGTGATCCAGCAGATATTATGGACAAGTAAATTCAACGTATGAGCAGATCTTTTCCCATTTCTGTATAAACCAACAATCGGCTTTTTACCCTACAGTCAAATATCAACTCTGAAAAACATCTCCACCGACTAGAATCCTGATCTGCGGATGTATTATAAGTCATATTTAACCAAAATTACAATCCCAGCACATTAGTTCTGCATAAATGGACACCATTTTTTCCCACAACAATGTAACTTAACCCTAGGCAAGCAACCTTTCAGTTTCCACAGCTGTCATGAATGCATTGTGCGCCTCCATGCTGCAGATCTGCAACCAAGTTTACAAGTTACCGTAACTCTTGATAAAATTTGACAAAAAATGGTAACATCATTTGGAGAGCTCTCCTTCCTGGCTTAGACTGCACTGCAAATCCATTCAAACAAACATCCAAAGCGAGCTTTTAATCTGTAAGAACCAAACCTACCCCAATTTGGCAGTTGTGAAAGTAGCATGTCTTGTGTCGCTTAATGACTTCTTTGACGCCAGCCTCTAAAGACATCACCACAATGACCATTTGAACTTTGTTGTCATACCCACATTTCATCATGAGTACCTGTTAGATCGACTTCTTTCTGATCCCCAGGGCTGAGAGTTTCCATATGACCTCAAAATTTCGTCCCAATTCCTCCTGCTTCCACTTCTCTCAAAATGATAACTATGGACATCTGCATATGTGCCAGACACGTTGCTTTTTTTATGACTGTTTCTCACCACTTCCTCTTGCTCATATCTTTCTTGATCAAACCTTGACCGCTGTAAAAAGTGCCAAGCCAAGCACGAGTTATGGATAATATATTAATATCTAAAAATAACAATCAGGTAAAAAAGAAAAATTAGAAAAGCAACAGTGTCCTATATCAATATAACAAATTCAGACACACACAGCTTGGTGTAAAAACTAATATATATAGAAAGAGAAGTCACACCTTGACAGGGTCTGAGAGCACTGCATATGCCTCTCCAATCATTTTGAATAGCCGCTCAGTATCTTTGTGGACCTCTTCTGCTATTTCCTTCCAAAGACCATCATCACCACTGTCACTTCTATTTAAAAACTGGCCAGCCTACATCAATACAGCAGAATTTCAGAATTCTCCAAATATAACAGCAATGGTACTGGTGTAGAATTACTATAAGCGAAAAACCTTGTCAGGATGATGCCTCAGTGCAGCTTTCCTATATGCCTTCTTGATCTCAGATGTTGCAGCAGAGCGTTCTACACCCCTAAGTTTTCATTGTAGAAGCAAGTTTGTTAGAAAAAACAATAGGTTTTGAGCACCCCGAAACAAAAAAACATTACATTAAAAACCTATGAACTAGTAAATAAAACACCATACAGATTTACAAATCTCATATCATTTAATAAAATCAAGACGAGCTACATTCATTTTAGATATAGAAAATAGTAGAATGAGACTGCTCAGTTATCCATCTAGATGTCAACTAAAATTCACCTACAGGTCAAGCGCTAGATGATACCATAGCTCCAATTCAACAAACTTACAACAATGAGATTTGTACAAACATGTAAGGGCACTAGCTTGCTTACTAATTATCCCTATCTTTGAACTTTGTCTATCGACATTTATAGAGTTATGGTGAGAAACTGCTGGCCATTTACTTCTAACTTATGTTGATTTTATTATAGTGAGCTTGTATGGGCACCACTAGAACAATAATTTCTAATCCAAGAAAACCATAACCTTTGGCAAAATAAATTTAGAAGAGGATTTCTTTCTGGGTTACTAATGTACTATAAATATAAATTCGATGTTTACATAATACATTTGGATTTACTTAAGCAAATTACTGAGGAGCATAGAATAACATACAGGATCAGGTACATATTCAAAGGAATGCCTTCTCTAGCTTTTTCTTCCATCATATAGACCCGTTGTTGAGTTTGCTTTAGCTCATTAATGCGGTTCATTCTATCAGAAGCACCAAACTGATTACCCTTGTCCTCTACATGCCTCTTGAGAAGAGATTCGAGTCTATGAAGATCTGTAGATGCTTGTCCAAAATCTCTAATCATCTCAAACAAGGTGGCTCGCCTAGAAATTGCCTGCAAATAGGTTATGCAATGTCAACAATACATGGATTGCAATAAAACTGACAAAAGATCACTACAGAGAGATCAGCCACCGCCTAAGACTAAAAGACAAAACACCTTGATATCTTTAGACATCATAATTGTGTTGATGCACATATCTGTAATATGAGAGCGTTTGAAATTCCACTATTATATATTTTTAGCTTTGTTACTCAGACTCTTCATTTTGCCTTCAGAACCCATGTTAGACACTCGACACTTAGACATGGATATAGACACTTATTTTAAGCCAAAAATAGGTTAAATTTTAAAAAACTGCCCAGTCCTATGCTTGGACATTATATGGTGGACATTTCCGGCCGAGTCTGAGAAACAAAGATTTTTAGACTTCAATATTTGAACATTTAACACCTTCCACCTATGTCTCTGTTCAATGAAACCTAATTAAGCAAATGAAGTATCTAGACACACTCATTAGCTGTAACCCTACACCTAAATTTGAGTTTGTACACAGTATCGCTATGTTGTGCCTTCAACAAAGTATCAATATCACTTTAGTGCCCCTTCAACAAAGTATCCCGACGATAATGTCATTGGCATTTCCCTGCAACCTCGAGACCGGTCTAAATCTTACAAACAACAAATGATATGGAAGTTTGAAAACATATTCTAAAGGACACCTTTGCATAACTTCCGTCTAGGGCTATAGCTACGTTGCAATCTGAAATTGCATATGCGATTTGACCCATTGCTTGATATGCAGCAGCACGATTACAAAAACAGACAGCTGCATAAGGGCGTGACTCTACACTGCATGATAAAGCTGCAGTGTAATGCTCAATAGCTTCTGCATGTCGGCCAGATTGAAATGCTTCATTTCCAGAAACCTGCAACCAAAACGATAGTAAACGGATTACCACAGTTCAAGATCAAAAAATAACTGACAAAGTAGTTCATCATATGTATAGAAGTAGAGAAATGAAAGGTTGCAGTAAAGCAAAAAGGCAGAACTTCAACAGGGCTTATGCCATGTGAGTGAATGACTAACATCAAACTCTTATATTCTACATTTCGAGATATATGAAAGTATGCGAAATTTCTCAAGTAGATGCTATATTTGGCACGGCCTTGCTAGATTGGTGGGATTTTCTTCTAATTTTTTGCCAACTTTAGGGGAACCAACTTCTTAAATAGTCAACTGATTTTACTTTGACTCTTTAAGCCAAAATATAATTACTTTCCCAAAATCAGCCCATATGATTACTCTTCTGAAAACGAACTATAATAGATTACAAATGGATAGATAAATAAATGTTATCAGTGCAGACCACAAACAAACAGCAAGCGCCAGTCAGCTGAGTAAATCTATCCTTCATATACAATATAGCATTCAAGACCGACTCAAGTCAGACATACACTCTCACCACATCCCACCCACAACTAATTATCACGTCACTCACTAATTATTGACACTAGCATGACCCAAACAGTAGCTACTGGGACAGCAGCTTACCAGAGTGGCTACTTGTAACCTAAGTTAATCAGACTCGGGTTCGGAGTGTCCGGCACGACACATATCCGAGTGTCGGATTCATAAATCTCGAAAATTTAGGACACAGGGACACTGTCCAAATTTCAGGCACGGGTACGGGGACACGGCAAATTTTAAATAAATAATATATTTTTTATATGTTAAAAATAAATTAAAAAGTATATTTTTATTCATTGTTATTATATTTAATGTTATTTTGAGAAAATATACGGGTAGAGTTTGTTCTGTGGTTCAATCTCCTACTATTGCTACTTCAGTACTTCGATTTGACTTCTTTTTTGTCCTACAAGATAGAGTCTCAACAACTAGATGCATGGTAGGTCCAACACAGTTTAATTTCCTTCTTTCCAGTCTCTCATATCATTCAATTTATAGGGCTTTCTACTTTATTCCTGATATAACACTTACTTCGAGTATGGACAAACAACAAAATGTGCAACCATCAAAGCAAGGGACCTATTGCAGTTTTAGGCCCATCCACCCATACCATAAGAAGAATATACACCAGAAAATTTCTGTATTAGCCAATATAGAGCCATAAAAGGTATTATCTTATACATAAGAACATACACACATGACAGATGTGAATACACTGACAGACATGCAAAAGCTTATCATAATATTATCAACTGATAAAGCAGAGAGACAATAGTAGAGACAAACTGGGCACACCTTAAAACGCAACAAATCTTGTATAGTGCAAGCTAATGGTATCACCGACTCCAGGGATTGGTTTCCCTTCCTGCGATGTTTACTTGGAATCATAGAACTCATAATACCAATTAATCAGACATGATTTATTGAAGCTGCAAAGAGATTTAGTATATATGTATATATTATGTTCTACCTTTCTGTAATTAGCACAGGTTCCTCAAGTTTTTTAACAAAATCAAGAGCTTCATCCATCTTTCCTATATAGAAGTAAGACTTAGCGATGAGGTTCCAGCGCCATACCCTAAAGGAAGAGCTTGCTCTTACGTTAGGACCCTCCACATTATTCTGTCTGTTATCAGCACCAACTACGGAGCTATTAATCTTTGCAGACTCCATGGTCTCCTCACAATATTTAATCACCTCATCGTATCTCCGTAGCTGTAAAGAAACAAGATGACATCACCGTGAAGAATATACCAGCAGAATATGTTGAAAATCACATACTTGCTCGTACAAATGGACTTGGTTGCAATACATGGATACTTTACTTGAACTTTATAAGCATTATCAGATGGTAACAAACCATGAAAAGAACATCTGCTTTCATTTCCTGAAGCTTTTCCGAGTATGGACTTATCATCAAACCCTCTTCAATTCTCGCCAAGGCATGCTCGGCAAAATCAGCAGTCTCTTGTTGCAAAAGGTCAGCAGATTGCTTTATGCACTCCAATATTTTCTGATTCAGATGGAAGCTAAGTTCACATATCACTAGAAACGAACTCTTTTTCAATATTATCAGGGAAGTTTATCAAACGAAGGGTTTTCAGTAATTACATTCAGTAGGAGAACATTCGTAAAGATAATAAAGTGAAATCAAATCTTACATAAAATAAACACCTGAAAGGAACTACATAACAACAGAGAAAACACAAAATCACATTTTAAAATAAGTATCTATCAAGCATCAACTTCGAGAAAATTTTAAACTTAAGACGTAACTACAATTTTTTCTTTTGAAAAGCAGGCTCTGGCTTAGAAGCTGTGACATGCTCATTAATATGTTTAAATTTATCTAAGAACCGGTTTAAAGTTCTTCCCCCCTCCCCCCCCCCCCCCCCCCCCCCCCCACCCCCCACCCCCCCACACACACACAAACACAAACACCCACTAAATTATCATACACCTTGAGAATCTTTGATATATCAGGTAGATATCAAAAATGCCAAATGGAGTTTTCAGTTGCATGCAAAATATAGTCAATATTAACATGATTACCTTGCCTAAAAAAATTGTAGATGCTCTGAGGCTCTGACCAATATTATATATTGCATTGCAGAATAAAATACATTAAAAGGCATAACAAAGCTTGGATATTGCTGATTAAAAATTACTGAAAGCTATACCTTTGCTTTATCTACTCCCTCGGAGGCCTCAGCTAAATGTTTACTGTCCAGGCAAGCACCATTTCCTGCCTTCAAGCATTTCATGTAATGAACCGATGCATTATCTGCTTCCCCTAGGGCTAGATAACAGCTACAAAGAAAGAGATCCAGAGGTTAGTAACTGAATAAAGCTGGCACATAAATTTATCCAAGCGTAAACAAATAGCTCATATGTAAATAATTGGATGATGAGATGATCTCCAAGTGTTACACAAGCTTTTCGAATAGATAGACGAGTACTAGTAGATTTCACTGTACAGATGGATCTTATAATATCAACCAAATTGTAAAAGAGCATCAAGGTTATACTCGACATTCTCAGAATAAGGTATATTCATTTTATAAATATATTGTAATCAACACATCCAATATTGTAACTGTTAGCAGGCATGTAGCTCAGCCCACTTTAACCTAGTGCATATCATCACATTACAAGTGGTGTTTGTGTGGGTGTGGGTGCAACTTGCTGAGACAGAAACCCGACTCGAACCCGACCCAACCCGAAACCCGATTTACTGAGACAGAAACCCGAAAGTGACCCGAAAATCACCCGACTGACCCGAAATGGACCCGAAATGACCCGAAATTAGAATTTCATGTGTAATAACTTCAATTTTCAATTTTACTCAGTTTTAAGTGATTTCAGCTTGACCCGAAATTGACCCGATTGCTGACACGAACACGACCCGTTACCCGAAATTGCCACCCCTAGGTGCAAGTATACGTGATCTAATCACATACCCAGACATAATATAGATTTAATCACACAAGACACGGCTAACTATAAAGGCTTTCATGAAATAACAAATACGCAGTGCAAAATAATAATAAGTACATAAAATGAACTTAAAAAAAAAAAGTGAAAAGCTGTAGCTCAGACAAATAAATCTCATTATCACGACGAGTTCGATGCATCAGGTTATTAATTTTTATACAGAGAATTAACAGAATTTGACACCCTTGGATCTCAACTTGAATGACAAACACGTCATGCTGTACATTTACAAATATAGTGAATCAGTAATGATCTAACCTCTGGCATATTGAAAGTCTCTCACTAACTTATTTGTAACCAATTAGTGAGATCCTATAACTACTACCTTAAAAGTGAATTCTGAGTTGTCATTAATTTAGGATGCCATTCTCCCTCGCATTCTCTCTCTCCAATCTTTAAACATCCACTATAAGTTCTCTGTTTGATATCAAAACCACTTTTTTCTACATGAACCCTCAGTTATTCTGTAGATTCCTGACATTCTATCTCGAAATCTGCATGTCTACTACAGCTGCTGATGCTCTTGTCAAACTGATTTATCATAGTTGTGTAAGAGAGAAATATAGAGAGTTTTGGAGACTTGTGCTTGGAGATACTCTAGAAAGAGGTCCATGAGGTGTTGCACCAGTGTAGAAGATACGACATAGGTACTCACAGCTCAGAGCATACAGAGGCATGCAAAAAATCAAGGGGTTTAAAGCTCATTGTATAAAAAGGCAGAGTCCTTCAGGTGTGTCAATGTACCACAACATGCAAGACAGACGAAGTGCTCAACTCAGTCTTTCAAAACGGGGAATATATGATATCTTGAATATGTCACAATATTATAATAACCATACACATGCTTGAATATTGATAGTAGACCTACATGTATCATACAGAGGCTGCACCAATTTAAAAGGTTTAGGTGTTCACAGTAAGCAAAAATCATTGCTATTTCAGCATACTCTACTATTATCTGACTTTAAATCTGCAAAAAAATAGTTATCAGTGTAGCTTAAGCATAACAATCTATCCAAGACTGATCAGTAAAAAGTGTTTCCATTTTTCCAGTACACGAACTCTTACAGATTTTGCAAACTTATGTATTATTGTACAAACATATAAACTTGAGGTACAGCACACTTTTGGTCAGTTTGTTATGATTTTAATCTATTAGGGTACAACAGAAATACACTGTATATTTCTAATTTACATTCATAATATAAATACATTATTCAGTAAGACAATTATCTTAGAGCTTGTTTATCTCAGCTTTAAGACTTGGGCCTAAAGCCGTTTTCGATGTTAGGCTGAAAAATGTCCGTCTGTTTAATAAGCCAAAAGCTCACTTAATGTTAAAAATAAGCCCATTTAAAGCCTGAACTTGGTAGGATGTACTTTTCTGAACAACTTATTTTAATTATGATTTTTCTAATAAAAGTCAATTTCACTACTCAAATAAATAATCTATCAAATTTAATTTCATTATTACATTTTTAATAACTCACGAGCTACTTATAATATAAAATTACCCAAACAAACAATTTAAGTTGGGCACTTATCACATTAAGTCACTATAAGCCATAAGTCATTATTTTAAGTCTACCCAAACGGCTCTTAGTTCATTGGTAATATTTCATAAATATAAATCTTTCTCAACTTTATAAAAAATGTATTAGCTCTCTAATAAATTTTGAATAAAGTATTGAAGTATTTGTGTGTACAGTTGTATCATATAAACAGACGAGACAAAATATTTAGAAACTACATTATAATAGTAATATTTAACACCTAATAATCAAAATAAATGTAAGACATCCTTGTGAAGTTGTGTTACTGGCTAGTAACTTCCAATAACACACAGAAGGCTACTATGATTTATGACTATATAATGAAGACATAGATAACTGCATTCAAAGTCAGATAATAGAAACTTGGCAGACAGTTAATTAGGGAAGGAAAATTTTACTTTGCGGCTCGTAGTTGCACCCTAAGAAAGCTAGGATCTAGGTCAGCAGCAAACATACAGTCCTGTAGTGCTTCTCTCATTCTTCCAGAACACATAAGTGTTGCTGCACGGTTGCTATAGCAAAACACCAATGCACTGATACAACTTTTAGATGTCTCAGTTTTTGACACACAGTTCACGCCTTTTGTGTAACACTCTTCTGCCTTCAACAGATCTCCGTTTGCATATGCTTGATTTCCTCTGAAATACCACATTAAATTTTGACATATAATAAGAATAATTACACAAGCATGAAACTGCAATATGATTAAAAAATAATTATAAGCTTCTATCAGGCAGAGATTAAACCTTAAGCGCCACTTCTCACAAGCTTCCTGTGCTGCGATGCTTGTAGCAGAGGAAAAACTTACTTGCTTTACCTCCTTTTCTTTAATTAGTTCAGATTTATTTTCACTTTTACCAAATAACTTCGATTCATCACCCTTCCGACCCTGCCAAGGGGACGGATTGGAAGATGTTCCAGAAATCGGGAAAAATGGCGAAGTGGACGATTCCAGGGGAACTTTGTCATTTACAAAAGAACTATAAGTATCATTGCCCACTTTCAATCTATGCTTCTTTTTGTAGTGCCGTGTATCAGCAGATGATGGAACATGATTAGAGGAAGATGCAGCAAAGGTGAAGCTGCTACTTCCAGTATCTTCGATACTTGAAGCAAAGTTAAATTGTGTCTTCCCATCAAGATCCTGCCTCTCATATGATGAACATGAACTGACCTCAGTATCACCTGCAGTAACAAAGGTATCACTGCTATATTCCAACTGATCAACCGCAGACTTAAAACTCTCAGTCTCGGCTCCTGAAATGGACTCCTCTGATGGACCTCCAGCAACAGAGCCTTTGTCAAAACAATCTGTACCAGAGTCACACCCAAAGCTTGTAAAATTTATATTACTTCTATTGATATTCAGCTGATTTGTTGCAGCAGCCAGATCTTCATCTATAGTGGTATTGGAGACTGTTGGATGTGATTCACTAGACACGTAACTGTCGTCAGGATATAAAACCTCATCTGATGTTATGGAAGTTTCTCTTGAACGGGTACTTTGAGCTACCGTCTCTTGATATGGAGAGACATCCATAGGCGAATATGCTTCAGAAGAGTCGCAAGTTTGGCGAGAACTTCCTTCTCCAAAAACAAATTCTTCATCGCACATCACATGACCTGCAGTGGTCTTCCTGGGGTCCCATTTCTTCTTTTTCAGTTTAGCTTCTTTGGTAGAATCCCCTCTTGATTCTCGGTTCCTATCATAATCCGAAGCTACATATTCTTTTAGGTTAGGGGTTTTGAACTCTACATACGGTGTTCTCACTTCATCATTGTAAGTCATCCCCACAGAAGAAGCATTTAAAGTATTCATAGCTGGCCCGAAATGCATTCCAGGAGATGAGGATGCCAGCTTAACATCCCCAGCCTGAAACCCATATCTACCCTGATGCGACTCATTATAAACCGAACCACTCTTATCACCAAACCCGATACCACCCTGATCCGATGCCATAGACTCCTTAATATTCAGTTTATTAAACATATCCGGAAGTACATTCTTCGAATCACCACTCACATTCCTCATAGCATCATATCCTAAACCTCCTCCGCCAGCCGTCCCAGAGTCCTTAATATTCAGTTTACTTATCTGATCCGGAAGTTCCGTATCCAAACCACTATCCCTCCTCAAACCATCACTCTCACTACTCTTCTTACCGCCAGTCTCAAACACAAACATTCCCTTACCACCACCACCCCCATCCGAAATATTCATATTCCTAATTTTATCGAGAAGCGGATCATGTGTCATTCCACTAGCACTAGCTCTAAAAACAAACGGATTCAAAGTACTGGTGCCACTACTCATTTGCGGGTTCGCAGAAGGCGTAAACGGATTAAAACCAGGATTAGGTATCGAAGTGTGTGAGGCGGCAGCTGCTGATTGTTTCCTAACCTTAACAAATCGAGGCCTGGAAAGATGAGCTGACGACGCTGATCCTTTACTAGATTTAGAATTCGAATTCATTTCATAATTCGATTTGTTCGTGTTATTGCGTGTATTTATGTTGAAAAAAGAAACACGGAGCAAAGAATCTAATACAAATTAATAACGGAGAATCTAACCGGTGAGATTGGGGTTGATGATTGAGAGAGCTGGAGACGAATCGGCTTCGTTGTTTTCTGGGTTTGTGATTGGCGAAAAACAACAAAGAGAGGTTGATCCTTTGGAGCTAAGGAACACAAAGGGGGCTACAATGTGTCACAATTGCTGAAATAATTGTCTTGAGATACTTGCACTTAAATATAAAATTAAACAGGAGTTATATTTTTTAATTTAATGAATTTGATAGAATACTATTATATTTTTTATTTATTGAAATAAAATAGATTAAACCTATGGTCTAACAAGTATTTTTTTTTTTTTATGTGGATGCATCCATGCAATATGCATCATTATTTCGTATTTGAGGATCCATCTTTTATTACCACGTTAAAAGTTACGTGACTAATGTATAATAAGCCGGGGTGTAAAATACGAGATTCAGAACTAATTGGTTAAGATATTGATTAGCGATTAATAAAAAAAATATTAATCGAATCAATAATCAGAACTAATCTAATATTATTTATAGTATCACTAAATATATATATATGTATATATATGTATATGTATGCGTGTGATTATTTTCAAAAAATCCTACGAATTTTAATATTTATAATTACAATTTTTGATCAGTTAATTCAATTTTTAAACGATTAAATATCAATTCGACCTGATAATTACCAAATCGCATCGAAATCTATCGAATTACCAATTAATCGGTTAATCGACCGATTATATCAAATTTCCAAAAAATATTAAATTGAGTAAATATTTAAACAGATGGCTAACTATGAAATTAATTAGAAAATTAACATCAGAGTGCATATCTTAACTTAATAGTAATAAGCACTTTTTAATATTATATTATAACAATTGTAATATATATATATATATAACATCTAGCATTAGGCATATCCGTAATTTTACTTATAATTTTATTGATATAGTTCGTGGGAATGTTTTTATCCTTTTTTTTACCCGTTTTAAAGTTTAGGATTATAAATTGATTTCTCAATTATAGTCTGGATATGAATTTGATTTTGATTCGATGTCAGAGTTGGATAAAATTTGTTTGTTTCTTTGAGTACGATTGGGATTCGATTCTATTTTTTTTAAACAAAAGTGTTGATTTAATAATAAAAAACCAAACAGCATCTACACCAATGATCGAGTCGAACAAACTGGAAATTGCAATCGCGTGTTCTCATGAAAAGACAGTTAAACGATATTTTGAAGATAAAGTATATATAAATACAAGTACCCGCTCCATGCATATTCGTTGATCACCGGCACCCTCTTCATTATGCGCTAACAGAGGCTATCGCTTGAGCTATCGACCGGAACTGCGATTTCATACAAACTTTTATCACCAAATGAAGATACCCACTTGCAATGAAGAAGCGAAAACAAAGCTCTCACGAGGGAGAGAAAACAACCTTAAATCGATTTGGATTAACTTGTATTTGATTTGGATTCTGATCTGGATATCTATAATTGATTTTTATCAACCTTGAAATCGATTTGGATTAACTTGTATTCGATTTGGATTCAAATCTCGATATCTATAATTGATTTTTATTTGAATAAAAATTCAGTTCTGCCGAATTTTAACATACGGAATATAAATGATTTGATATTTGTGTAATGGACGTCTAATTCTATTTGATTCATTTTGAACATTCTGTTCAAAATAAGAGACAATCTACATTTTAAGAGATAAGGTCATGTTAGTTCAAGTTTGCATTAAATCTAAGGTATATAAACTAAAACAATTGTTAACAATGACAATAATTTTAATAATTATACAATATATGTTCGAGCTTACACCTTCAAATTAATGATCTTCACGTCTTCGTCTTCGTAAAAATTTGCAGCCCAACAAATAATTTGAAATATGGTACATTAATCTTTTTTAAATTACATTCTTCATTCATAAAGTCATGTGATGTTTTTTTAAGTTTGAAAAAAATATGAAGATCCTGCTGGCAATGATAAGCACAGACAACAAGGTAAATCAAACAATATCATAAATCATTGATCCTCTTTCATTACATAAATGTCAAACATTAATGATGTGATAAATTTGTCATGTTCGACTTTGACCTAGGATGATTACTCCATTACTCCCACTCCTACTGATGTGATCCCGCTGAATATATCTCCATCCATCCCAACAATTTCAATGTTAAACACTTTTCATTTTTGACTGTTTTTCAATAAGGTTGACCTATTATATTATCGTCTTCTAACTTAAATAAATTATCAAGATTTAATGTTGATAAATGATAAATTAGTTAATTCATAACCTAATTTGCAAGAAGAAAAATACTAGAGACCCTACAAATTTACTCATCTCCATCCACAATTTTTGATTGATTTTATTCCAATAATAATAATGGTCCCTATATACACGTAAATCATCTAATTTACTCATCCATCTGTCAAATAATTTACGAAAAATTTGGGGAAAAAATTAAAATGCCTATTACAACTCTCATAAGATAATAACAAGTTATACTTTATTTTCTAGATTTCAATTTTCATTCGATCGATTATGAAATGTCATAATTAATATAATTACACGCTAAATTGTAGTTTTCAGTTTTTTGATTTTAAGCCTATTATAGTATATATACTATTTTAACTAAAAATTATTTGATACTCATGGTTAATTATTGTATTTTTTATAGATATAACAAATGTTGAACATGTTGAAGGCATGTTATTACTACATGCTTTAAGTCATCCGAATCCAATATATCTATATAATTTTAAGTTTTTTTATTGAATTTAAAATATATTAAAACGCTTAAGTAGTGATATCATTAAACTCATTAGTATCGTTTAAATCGTGATGAAAGTTTTCAAATTAGATGATTAAAAAGTACTGAACCAACAGTCATAACATGAAAGTAAACTTTTCTGTATATGATGGATTCATCCTTCAAGCCATATTCTCCATTTATTCATGTCAGATGTCGATGTTATTATAATAAATGATTTGCTATTTATCGTACATTTTTTTAATAACAACTAATAAGTGAAATGATACTAATTAATAAGTGACATCTTAAATAATTGCCGTTTAATATTTATAAGTTAGAAATGATATAACTATCTATTTTTTTAAAAATATTTTGTCACATTATGCTAATTTTTTTTCTTCAAAACGAAAGATGATTTTTTAATCTCATATATAATTATTATTCTAGTAAATATCGAAGGATTTTATATATCAAAATTAAAATCATATTATTCTAGTAAAATTTCATATATATTTATCAAAATTAAAATGTTAAAATGTTAAAATAATAATTAACCTTTCATAACAAAATAAAATTTTCTTGTCAATTAATATTTCAATTTTAATTTTGACAATTAACCATGCCACTATTAGAACTGGAAAATAGACAATAGCGGAAAATGAACGCAAGCATCCGCCGTCCTAATATCCATTCATAAAAAAATTAACGACCAAAATGTTTATTTATGTACATAAATATAAAATTAGGTTATAATTGACGTTAAAATAGTCTAAAATTGTCTTCGAACTAAAAATAAAAAACACCAATAATATATCGCAAAAGAAAAAAGGGCAAGAAGACGAGAGAATATATGTACATACAGCCACACATATATATAGTTTAGCCACAAGTAAACTCGATCCGTTATTCCGTTGTATATTGCCCTCTGGGATCAAACTTTCTCAACTTCTATCCCATCGGTGCGTTTTCTAGGTTTTGATTTTGTATCTATACTGTGTATCTATCCATTAGGGTTTTCATTTGCTTAATTAGGGTTTCAACTCATCGATTAGGAGTTTTGTTGCATCTTCGCTGCTTGTTTACGCTTTTACGGAGTTTAATTTATGCTTGTATTGATTCGTGTATAGATCTATTGCGTTTGTTTTAGATTTGTGTTCGTTTTGATTGCGATTCGATTATATGTTAATTTTGGATGTGTCGATGTATGTATTTATATAAAAATTTATTTTGTTCTTCGTTGCTGTTAATTTCAGTGTTTTAATGCTAATTTATGATGTATGTAGTCTGACATGGATTATGGTGTTGATTGAGTAATTGTAAGTTAGGTAGGAGTATGTTGTATTTCACACTGCTATTTTGCTAATTTATTTGAATTGAAGTTACACAGGTAATATAATTGAAGTTCTTACATTGTACATCGAATTTCTGAATTTTTACAGAAAAATCTACTGTGTCAGTTATTGGAAATTTATCTTCTGATATGATTGTGGTTTTATTTTGATGTGGATCAATAATTGTGTGTGCGAACTTATTTTCCGGCCTTGTTTGTACTTAGCCGAGTAATGTGTTTTAAAGTGTTTTAATTTTTTTTTTCTGGTTCTAGTGAAAGTTTTGGGTGGAAAAGGCCGTGTTTCATTTTGGAGTATAGCTGAAATACAAAGCGGAAGGATGTTTGGATCGACTAATCGTAAGTCTTATATACTGGTGTGCTTCTAGATGTGTTAAGTTCTTGTTCTGACAAACAAGTCTTATTTTTTAGTTCACTATTACTTTGTTGATGTGTTTAGTTCTTTCTTTGACAATTTATATCTTCTATGGTTAGGAAAGGATGTACTTCAAAATAATGATCACATAAAATGTATTGTTTTCGAAACTAAATTATGCAAAAAAATAAATATCTTTCTTATGTTGTGAACAATTCGACCTAGGTAGTATACCAAATTAGAAGCTGTACTTGCTTCTTATTTAAGCTTTTTTAGCAGTAAAGCACCCAAAGAACTTTTTCTTGTTAGCATGTTCAGAGCAGAAAATGGTCTAGACAGTGTAGAAAATAAGGATAAAGTGAAGTATGTGTACAAAATCTCCACCAAAAATTGAAATAAATCTTCAGATTCATGGTGACAACACTGTTCACCAGGTGCAATCCTATTATAAAGGAATCTGCTTAATATCCATTTCCTAATAAGAGTCACTTAATCTGTTGCAGTAGTGAGTGATCTTGTTCTGATTAATAAAGATACTAGATAAATTCCAACCCATCTCTATATTCATATGCCAATCTTCTAGATTATGAGTTATTGCTATGGTATTATGTTAATGTAAGAGAGATTTGAGGCTGTTGTTATATTTTCAATCATTTAGTGGGTATATTGGAAAATCTACACAATTTGGACATACCATAAAATATCTGCATCATTGGAGTCTTCTCAATGAATAGTGACTTGAAATGCAGTATGTATATATATGTTGCAATATACCTTACTGCTCGTGTAATAAAATTGAATGAATGGTTCTTAGATTTCGCTTATTTTGGCTCAGTAAATGTGGACTAATTGTGACAGCAGGTAGTGTATATTAGTGCAGAATTATAATTTAGCATAAAGTTATTGAATGTGGACAGAAAATAGTTAGACAGAGGGAACAAACTGAAAATATTGATTGATATGTTTCTAATATTTGAATGCTGGACAGCTTTTGGGCAGTCATCTACTAGCCCATTTGGCACTCAATCAACCTTTGGCCAAGCTAGCAGTGGAAGTAGCAATCCATTTGCGCCAAACCCCTTTGGTAGCACAACACCGTTTGGCACACAAACAGGAGGCTCACTTTTTGGTGGTAGCGCCACAGGTGTGTTTGGTTCAAACCAAGCTTCATCGCCTTTACCTTCAACACCAGTGTTCGGTGCTTCATCATCCCCAGCATTTGGAAGCTCTGTACCTGCTTTTGGAGCTTCTTCTACATCAGGATTTGGTAATACTTCATCTTCATCATTTGGGGGTAAGCTTTTTATATTAAACATGCCAACTTTAAATCTGTTACCTGTCCAACTTGTTTATGATTCGATTCTGTTGATGATATCTTTTTGCTACACCATTGAATTGCTGCACATGATATGTTTAAACAACTATATCATTGTTCATGTTCCAAAAATTTTCATTTGTCTATAAGGCTGGAGAATTGGAATTCTAATTTAGTAAATATTCTTAAATGAATTTAATTGCTGCAGGTTCCTCTGTATTTGGGCAAAAACCTTCTTTTGGTGGCTTTGGATCCTCAACTACCCAGACAAGTCCATTTGGAAGCACATTTCAACAGTCTCAACCAGCATTTGGGAGCAATTTATTTGGATCTACACCTTTTGGTGGATCAAGTCAGTCAGCATTTAGTGCTCCTAGCACTCCTACATTTGGTTCATCTAGCACCCCTGCATTTGGTGCAACAAACACACCAGCTTTTGGTGCTACAAGCTCCCCAGCCTTTGGTTCCGTCTCAACACCAACTTTTGGCAGCACAGGAAATGCATTTGGTGTTTCTAATGCTCCCGTCTTCGGATCAAGCAGTCCAGCATTTGGGGCTGCAAGCACTCCGGCTTTTGGCGCGACAAGTGCTCCAGCATTTGGCACTTCAAGTAGCCCCTCATTTGGTGCCTCAACAACTCCTCCTTTTGGAGCCTCTAGTCCTTCTTTCAGCTTTGGGTCAACACCAGCATTTGGTCAGTCAACATCTGCATTTGGAAGTACTCAATTTGGGGCTTCTCCTTCACCTTTTGGAGCTCCAAGCTCCGCATTTGGTGAGCTTTAAGCTCTGTATTTATTTTCGTGATAGATGTGCCGACATTAGTATTCAAAACCTACTATTTAATTAATATTTAAATTGTTTGTTCCATTTAGGGGCCCAGACTTCTTCACCAGCATTTGGAAGCCCAGGTTTTGGGTCATCAACTTTTGGAGGTCAACGTGGGGGAAGTAGAGTGGCCGCCTACACACCGACTGCTGAAGCAGATGCTGGCACTGGTACACAGCCTGCTGGAAAACTAGAGTCGATATCAGCGATGCCAGTTTACAAAGATAAAAGTCACGAGGAGCTTAGATGGGAGGATTATCAGCTGGGAGACAAAGGTGATTTCTTACTCTGTTCGCTAATTGTTATACTGCTCATTGCTTAAGAAAGTTTATGTATGTGTATTTCATGTTAATGAGATACTGTTATTTGTTAGGTGGGCCGAATTCTGCTGCTCAGCCTGCTGGTGCAGCTGGCTTTGGAACCAATACTCAGCCTAATCCTTTTAGTTCCTCATCTACGTTTGGTCAAGCATCTGCCCCTGCAAACCCATTTTCATCCAATAATGCCACAAACCCTTTTGGTCAAAAATCTGCACCATTTAGTACTCCTGGTTTTGCTGCATCTACTTCTGCTTTTGGTTCTTCTGCCTTTGGGAGCACGACCAATGCAAATCCTTTTGGGTCCACATCATCAGCAGCACCTTCTTTGTTTGGTTCCACAACATCGACATTTGGTGGTACTCCTGCATCTCCTTTTGGTTCAGCAGCTACGACGTCTGCGTTTGGAACTTCAACATCTATTTTTGGCTCAACATCAGCTCAGGGAACAACATCCAGTCCATTTAATAGTGGCTTGAATTTTGGAAATACCCAACAATCTCCTCTCTTTCAGTCTAATACACCTTCAATTGGGCAATCAAGTTCAGCTTTTGGCCAGACTCCTTCCTTTGGGCAGACTACACCTGGGTTTGGTCAGACCAATATGTTTAATACTCCATCTACTGGTTTTGGCGCAAATATGTTCTCTACTACTCCATCACTGTTAACAACTAGCAGCCAAATGGGATTTGGTCAGACAATGGTGAGTTTCTTTCGAGTTGATTTATACTTTAATCAAGGCATGCATTTCCTTTTCTTTTTTAAAAAAAAAATTCTGTTATGTATTGAAATAGAGACCGGAAAACTGCATTAATCAACCAAAATTAACAATACATCTTTGTCACATTGAGCTAAGAATATTAGAAATATTAGAAGGCAGGGTTGTCATCCCTATAGCAGTTATGTTGGGTCCTTGTAAGTTGATCATGTACCTGTAAAATGCAGGTTTTTACTCTTAATGATGTATTTATATGATATACTGTGCCTAGTTAGAGCTTTTCTTTTCTTCAAATTCTTTAAATATGAATGTCATTAGTGCCTAGTTGACCATTATGCATAGAAGGATTTAAATAATTCCTTCATTGTAATTAGCTTGATGTACTTCCAAGTTCTTATCCAAATAGTCAAAATTTGTTACCAGAATCATTACAGCCATAGCACCTTATGGTGGTTGTCATCACATCCCCAAACTTACATATACTTCCATAATATTTTGATCTTTGTTATATTAATAGGTTATAAAATATAAGCATATTGATCATGATCTATATTCTAAACTCCAGCTAGTTCACGTTTGTCTGATTGTTAATTTTACTTGGCATTTTCCATGCACTTGGCTTGCAATGCCCAGTGACCACACTGGAGAGCCGACTCATAGTGGTCTCATTTTCCTTTATTGACCTGGAATTTGCTAAAGCTAGTAGTAGACTGATAGAGGTATATATATTTTAGTCACCTCACATTAATCCTAAGAAGCATGGACTCAGATACGGTGACACGGAAGACGGGTACGGGGACATGGGGATTCACCAATTATTGAAGAGTCTTGGACACGGGACTCGGCAAATAAAATATAATTTGTACTTTCAGAGAATATATATATATATATATATATATATATATATATATATCATGATAAGAGTTGTATAAGCAAAACACTCAAAAAAAATTCATGATAAGCAATGAAAGTTTCATTCTCTGTAACAAGTGGAAAACTAATATTAGCTCATTCAACATTTTTTATTCTCTTTTTCTTGTGAAAGAACAACAAGAACAGAGCCCAATTCTTGTCAATGGATAGAGTGGTTTGGAATTGATAATGGCTTTGTGTAATGATAAGGGGTCTGATTTGTTGCAAGAATATTAGGTTTAAAAGATGTGTTTTCGGTATAAAATATTTGGGCATCTGTATAAAGAATGTTGCGTTTAAATTAGTTCTATCCGATGTGTCATATAGATATGTGGTGATGGCTCCAGTACAAGGCAATAGCCAACAGATAGCTTTCTTCCTTATGAGAAGCAAAACCTTCGAATATATGAAGCCTAACAGACCAGTTTTGATAATATTAAGTTGATAGTTGATACAAGGCAAAGTACAAAGTTTTGACATTATGAATTGGATGTAATTCTGTTATGAGCCAAATGAAAGCCTAACAGAGTAATAGGTTGGATGAATGAGAATGAGAATGAGAACGCGCGATGTGCAAAGGTTGGTTTATGTACTGAGAAAAAAATGGAGGGATGGTGGATGTTTGGGAAGGATGTTCATATCATAAGTTTATCACTCAGTTCAAGTGTAACTAATGCAATATTGATTCTCTCTGGTTTGTATATGGTTACTTCTGCCTTTGTCTACTTTCTGTTAAAGGCATGATTAAAAATATGCCTTGAGGGGTAGTGGACTTATTGTATCTCTTGTTTGGTTCTCGTCTTCTCTATATATTTAAAGCCTTATGAAGATTCCCTTTTGGTGTCTTTGTTTAGAAGCAATGCTTATATAGTTTGATTTATGCGCTGAATGTATATACTCCTACTAATCTTATTGTAACTATATATTTTTGTATGAAAAAAGCCCTCTCAGTCATCACCTTTTCAATTAAGTCAACCATCTCAAAATGCGGGAGCTTTTGGAAACTTTGGTCAGACTCAAGCAGGTAACGTTTACTGCTTGAACTGTTTTTAAATTATTTTATTACTGATCTGCGTACTAACAAAATCTATTTTGACCAACAGCTGGTTTGAGTGGATTTGGTGGTACACCAGGCATTTTTGGTCAGAGTAGCTATGGACAATCGTATGTCTTGGCTTTTTTGATTATTTCCTTGTCAATATCATGTCCATTATGAAGTCTCAAGTATACAAGATTAATAGAAATGCTAGTATCATCTTACTTACTATTGGTGCATTTGCTGATTTACCGAGAATGATCAACTGTTCGATGTAATAATAATGCAACCAATTATTTCTACCAGTCTTTATTTATATCGTTAATACAACTATCGTGATTTCATTGAACAATTGTTGTCTTTGAGACTTGGTTTAATATTTTCCATTAATGTTAGTTGATAATCTTTATAGTTCTACCAGTAAAGTTTGTCACGTGTTTACATCTTTCACTTGATCACTTGGACAGGTCAGCTACTCCGAACACTGCAGTTGTACAACAAGCTCCAGTATTAAATCCCTTTGGTACATTACCCGCAATGCCTTTGATGTCCATCGGGCGTGCTGGAACTTCGCCTTCAATTCAATATGGAATTTCTAGTTTGCCTGTAAGTGATAGTTTGCTGAAAAGAAGTAACAGCAGTATCAACAAATTTTATGTTACTATGCTACTATTTGAGTTCCGACCCCATCCCCTCCTTTATTCTAATAATTAGCTATGAAAGATGCCTTTGAGATACTTATATAGAGATGGAAAATTATTTTTTTACACCCTCCCCCATGCCCTCTTCACCTATGCTAGGCGAGTATGTACGTACTCAAGGCCCACAAATCCATGTGTGAAGTTAGTTACAGCTCAGCTTCATCTTCTATGTTAATATCTACTACATAATGTCTTTATGGAACATGAGATGATCATGATGTCATTGCAAATTTTCACTAACAGGTGGTTGACAAACCTGCTCCTGCCCGAATATCTTCACTGCTTACTTCTCGACACCTTTCTCAGAGGCGTGTAAGGCTGCCTGCCAGGAAATATCATCCCAAGAATAATGGTCTAAAGGTAATTATATCACACTTGATAACATGGTCCAGGGGTTCTTGCTGAACTTCTAATGTATCATAGTTTTCTGATTAAGTTGTATTTATTGTTTTGATATCAATATGAGACTCAGTATTCGCATGGAAGATAATGATCAGTCTTGTGTTCTGGACCAATTTGCCGAAATTTTCTGCAGGTTCCTTTTTTCAGTGATGATGAAGAAGCACCTACCACGCCAAAGGCGGACACTCTTTTCATTCCACGGGAGAACCCTCGAGCTCTGGTAATTCGGCCCTTGGAACAGTGGCCTGGTAGAACAAATGGGGACAAAAGATCTCTATCAAAGGAGCACACCCCTGTACAAAAGAGTGGTAATCTGTTTTTTACTTTAGCATTTGGTTTAGTTGCAGTCTAGATTCACAATATTGTTTCCGAAAAAATGATCTGCAATTTTTGAGAAGCTTTCTGTTTATGGCCAAAAGCTAGAGCTCTTCTGGATGTTTTAATGCCCGGCTTGCCTTTGCCTTGCAGATGAAGATATAGCAAATAATGGCCCAACAGATGAGCAAAGTGATCGCGTTAAATTGGGTCAAAAGCCTAATGGGGTCCATGATGAACATCTCGTACAGAAAGATGATGCCTACATTACTTTAACTGGTCACAGGGCTGGCGAGGCTGCCATTGTTTATGAACATGGAGCAGACATTGAGGCACTGATGCCAAAGCTCCGCCATTCTGACTATTACACAGAACCTCGAATCCAAGAGTTAGCAGCAAAAGAAAGGGCTGAACCAGGTTTCTGTCGACACGTAAAAGACTTTGTTGTTGGGAGACACGGTTATGGAAGTATCAAATTCCTTGGGGAGACAGATGTGCGTCGACTTGATTTGGAGTCACTTGTCCAATTTAACCACAGAGAAGTTATTGTGTATATGGATGAGAGCAAGAAGCCTCCAGTTGGACAAGGACTTAATAAACCTGCTGTGGTAACTCTCCTTAATGTGAAATGTTTTGACAAGAAAACTGGCCGCCACTTTACAGAAGGTCCCAGGATTGATAAATACAAAGAAATGCTCCGAAAAAAGGCCGAGGATCAGGGTGCTGAATTTGTGTCTTATGACCCGATTGAAGGAGAGTGGGCGTTTAAGGTCAGTCATTTCAGCAGGTACGAGCTTAGAGATGAAGATTTAGGTTTAGATGACTGGGAATGAATGCAAATATTGTTTGACAAGTCATGGTCAATTGAATGCCAGGCAATGGGACTGGATCTTATATCTAACAGTGGTTAGACTTGCTTTCATGTTGTTGTGGCTGCTGTATTTTCTCATCGACAGGCTTTTGATTATGTTTTCGTAGTTGCTGTCTTCTTTTTCCTTTGCCATAATTTGTTAATGGAAATGATTGTTTTCTAGTGATTGGTTGGATGGACTATGTCAACAATTTTGATTGAAGAACAAGGGTGGTGATTTTGTTTTATTAGCGCCGACTGTTCTTTTTTCCTATAAAAATTTTAATCCTCTCGGTATAGCTTTATTTTATCATTTATATAATTAAATATGTTTGAATAAGATTTTTGACAAAATACTGCCTCACTCGTGCAAATCAGTAGCGGATAAGAATATAAATAAAGAGTTAAGTTCTATGGAGTACATAAAAACATTGGAGTATTGGAGTACAAAATCATAATTTTTTAGTTTAATCATAAATAATATCTCTGATTATCTAAATTTGTATATAATTTATCATTTATAAGTAGTATTAAACATAATAATCAAATAATAATTTATATCTTTCAACTTTAAAGAGCGTTAAGATTATTGTTCTGTTTAAAAGTTATATTGCAGAACATAATGTCCTACGATTTATGAAAGTAATTGTTCTATCTTTTGATTACAATGTTTATGTTGTAGAACATAATCTGCAGGTTGTCGGATGTTTACAAATATTGTAGAACAAAAAAATTAAGATTTAAATGACTAGATTATATTGTATCAATCTTGTACTCTAATACTCCAATATTTTTTGTACTCCATAGAACTTGACTCTATAAATAAAATTGTTTTAATAAAACATCATTTAAAAACAAAACTGATTAAAAAATGGGCAGCATTGGATTATAAGGAACTTAAGGCTAGGATTCGATCTTTTGGTTTCCAAAATATCATTAATTCGATCTTTTGGTCTCCGAAATATCCTTTTTGATCTCCAAAACATCATGGTCGGTCTGGACTTCTTATATATATAGGCAATGTGTTGGACTTGTTATATACACAAGCAAGTGATCGGATAGAAATCTATATTATAGACACCAAAGACTGTTTGGTCGGGGATAACTGAGGAAGGGAAAAGGAAACAATTAAAACGATTATCGTTGTGAGTGTTTGTTTTATTAAAACTGTCATTGCCTTTTACCTTTTTTAGTTTTCGGTTTATCCAATATATCTCCTTACCCATTCACCACCAAATATTTCCTTTCACTTTTAAGGATGGCAGCTTTATCCGACTCGATGGATACCCGACCCGTTCTGACCCGATTGGATCTAAACGATCCAGACCCGAAACCCGATCCAAACCTGATCCGGACCCGAAACCCTATATATATATATTGTGTGTGTGTGTTAAATGTATAATACATATATTGAAATATTATGAATTATTAGTTATGTATATTAACATTTTACTTAATTTTATATGCTCGAAGACGTCACCGACGATTGATTCCAGTAACGGAGTTGTTGCTGGTGGTGAATTGGATGAGAATTGTAGTTTAGATTTGTCGATTCGGCGGAATGAATCGAATAAAGTAGTGGTTAGTAAATTTCAGGGGAGTGAATTTGGTGTTTCGAATTATGGTGCTATTAAGTTGGAGTGTGAGCGGGCATTTGTTAGGTCCGGACACGGTTGTAGAGGGGGGTCGAATATAAGAGTTTTGAACACTGACAAATGAAGAGGGGAAGCCATACTTATAGGCAAACCCCTAAGGCAAAGCAAGGAAAGACAAATACAAGCTTGCTAAGCAAATTATAGCTTGCTAAGACAATCTGAAAGCTAGGCAAGACAAACTAAGGTTAAGCAAGACAAACAGAGCAGTGGTAGACAATCTGCTGGATTGTCTTGCAATTAAACCACGATAAGACGAACAGTAGCTTTGTCTTGGAAGCTAACACACGGCAAGACAAACCTTGAGTTTGTCTTCTCGTGCCCAAGAGAGCCTTTAGAAGGTTCGGTAAGACAAACTCAAAGTTTGTTTTCCCGTGTCCTGAAGAGGGCTGTTAGACTCGGTAAGACAAACTCTTTGTTTGTCTTGTTAGTGCAATAATGATTTCTTTTTGTAAATAAATAATAAATCATTATCCACTTAATTAAATTAATTGCATAAATTCATAAATTAAATTAATTCTAGAGTGAATTAATTTAATGAATAATTACACAACTAATATAATTATTTGGGAAGTGGAATAATAATCCATTATTTATTTAAACTCCTTTCTTCATCAACAAAGCCTTCTGTCTTCCTTAAACATTTAAAATCTTCTTCTTGAATAGTTCATCGAATGAATGACCACTTTCCTTTGATGTAGAATAATTAATCTGAGTAGTTGACACTGTATTGTCTAGTTCATCTGTATCTAGGTGAATCAAAAATTCTTCATCAATATAAAACAATTAAGCCGTGGCTTGTTCATCGAATCTTCGTCTTTAAAAACCTTCTTTAGAAGTGGAATCAAATTGGAATCTCTTTAATAAATAAAGTATTGAAACTTTATACCTTCTGAACTCCTGGACGTGCTACAAAATATTATTTGTACACTGAGGCCTGAACATATTAATGAACTTCTATCAGTGGTGTGCAACAACATCCTGGAATTTTTCTGACACATAAATCAAATATATCACTTGACGTTTTTCGTACGGATTCCAGTTAACACTACTTGCTATTTACAAATAGGCTGAACATATGCCTTTCAATCTCCCCCTATTGGTTTGTTAACATGACATGCAAATTTCCCAGAGGATAACTCAACTAACTGATAAGACAAAGGATTAAAGATTGAAATGTAAATAGCAAAAGTTTCTGGTATCATATTAAACATTAAACCAGAATTCAAACATTAATTTATATATTACAAAAGGATGTTCTTATAACATATATCACAAGCTCCTATTCAATCTATTTACTCAGAATGAGCAACTTCTCCTTCTTCAAGATCAGAACATGGATGCACAGGAGTAGGAGGCTCATCTCTGATAGGCTCTTCAGGTACAACTAGTTCGCCCAGTTTCCCTCTTTCATTAGCAAGAGCCAACCTGTACTGAACTTCTTCATCCACATGGTCTTCTCAAAAATCTGCTGGTTGATGAGATCTATTGACATTCTTCATCTTCCTGAAATAGGCATGAATTTTCTTTTGGTCGCAGTAGTCAATAATTTTTATATCAATATCAGATTTGGCTTTGGATGAGAAGCCCTTGGTTCTTAGAAGAGTGGATACCTTAATCATATAACCAACATCATACTTGGACAGTGAATCATAATCCAAGTATAAGGTACCAATGCTATTCCCATAGATGAACTTGACACGGTAAGGGTTTCTGACGACTTGAGGACTATTATGATAAGCAAACTCCTTAAGTCTATCACGAAATGAACTCAGAGCTGCGTCTGACTTTGTTGCGAATCACCCAAAGTTCGGTAACAGATAAGGACTTGCAACTAATACCCAGAATGATCCGTTCCTGTGAGTAGCAATGACAATTTCCCAATGATCAAGTAGATTGTTGACACCTACTGTGATATATTCCAGTTCCAGAGCAAGAGCATGCATCAAATTATCTTCATTAGGATTTACCTTTTTCGGATCATAGATGATTCCATGTAATTTTCTATCCTCGAAGAGTTCTCTTTGAGGCTGGGAAAAAATCTTCCTTGCTCCAAATTTCCTTGCAACATCCAGCTTCTTAAGTTTACAAGCAGCATCCCAGAGTTTACGCTCATGTTACAAAGATGCTTCCTTAGCATACTTAACAATTTTTATGATAATACTTGCATCTGTATGCTGCCTACTGATTTTGTCTAAATTATAAATTCAACATAAAGTGACAAAGAGGAGAATATGAGTGCATGCAATCTTAATAATTACCTGCTAGGATTTCTCTAAAAAAAAAACTTGCAACTTGCTATTATTTCTCATTTTCTTTGGTTTTTCAAATAAACTATCTGTTGAGGAGATTTATCTATTAGGAAATAAGTGTTTAATATGAATAAAAATATCTTTTATTTATATTAATAATGCTAAATAACTTATAATACAGTTTATGTTAAAGGACTGAATGTTGCAAAATAATCGGCAAATGTATTGAAGTCCTCAAGGAAGAAAATACAAGAAGTAATAACATCATATAAAGCTTCTCCACCATGTGGAGAGGTTTTTTCTACAATCAAAGAAAGATGCACGAAATGATTCTCACTTTTTGTTCAACATGTATATCCACCATGATTTAAAGAATTTATGCATCGGAAATTGTAGATATTGATGTTGAGGAAATCGAGTTTCCAGTTTCATACGGTGAACTGAGTGAAATGGAGTTAGGTCAGATGCAATTGGTTAAGTTAGCAGATCTACAAACAAACTAAGCGGTAAAAAATTTAGAAAATTGATAAGTACTGAGGAGCATCCGACGTTCAATCTTGATATAAAAAAAGTTGCAACTGACATTTCAGTTGTTAAAAATTTCTAAAGTATGTTACGTTAATCTAAAATTTATTTTCTGTGGCAAAGTTGTTATTGGTGCAACGGTACATGATAACTATTTTTTTATTACCGATACTTATCGTCGAGCTGCTTGCCTATTTAGAGACATCTTTGTTTTTTCGGGTAATTGGTAATCTACTTCATGTGTGTAGACTGGGAAAATATATAGAGTGATTTTGTATAATAATAACTCTTTTTTTTTGATTTTTTTATCATCCTAGGGTCCTCGATATAGAGTTTTTGATAATTTTGACTTGGGAGTTTGGTATCTGAGCATAATCAGCTGTAAATTGTTAGTAGCTGTAAAGTATATATATATATATATATATATATATATTGGTCTATTTAATTTTAATTAAATAATTTTTTTGAAAAAATTAATCAAACCGAAATTATATTTATTTCAACTTCAACTTGAAAAAATTGAATCGATCAAAATTTAAAAAGACAATCCATACCAAATTGAGATTAAATGATTTGTTTTTTTCTTAATTATATATTTATCAACGATTAATATCTTAATTTTTATGCATTACAGTGTGTTTATCGTGCACGGTACAGTGACATGAATGATGGTTACCGCATGGGGGTAGTGGTGGGCGTAAACATTCGGGACAACTATTTTATTATAAGAAATTCATAGGGAGAAACCTGGGCACTCGCTGGATATGCAAAAGTTGCGTGTGACGAGTTATCCTACTTCATAGTCCCTCTTGGACATTATGATGTGATGTATTAGTTTAATGTATTTTCTTTAACTTTTATTTTAAGGTGTACATTGGATATTATGATGTATTATTTAATATATTTTCTCCGATTTTTACAAATGAGCTATCAAGGACAATACAAGTAGACCTGCCATGATAAATGCTGTTAGCGAATCATATTGTTGTAGTCGATGACACAACAGAAGGCAACTTTACGGCTAGATTAACATTGAATTATATTTATGAAAACAAACTCACGATAGCACTATACATAACATCTTAATAGAATAAGTCACAATTCTCTGTTGTGCTTTAAATCTAATTATTTTGTGAATCCACTTTAAAGGGGATTTCAATCTTGTGTTCATATCACTTTTTATTTTGCCTTTTTAGCTTAATGATTTTTTTTTGCAGTAATAGAGCCGTAAATCAGCAGGATGGACAAGCTCTCTTGGCAAAATTTATTTAATCTAAAGTTTATTTTCCGTGACAGAGTTGTTATTGGTGCAACGTTAAATGATAAATGTCTTTTTATTACCGATACTTGTCGTCGAGCTACTCCCTGCCTATCTAGAGACATCTTTGTTTTTTCAGGTAATTGGTAATTTGCTTCATTTGTGAAGATTAGTAAGATATATCGGGGTAATTCTGTATAATTTTCGTGAACTCGTTTATGAAAATAAAACTTAATTTAATTTTCATAAAAACTTAATTTACTTCACTTCAATACACACACACACTTAAGATCACTTGTAGTTTTCTCTATACTCACGGAAAAGACTAGTTCACTTATTCTCACACCGGAGGTGAATCGGGAGAACATCCATCGCATAATTAACAATCTTTAGTACTATCTTTCTTTGACAAGAAGTTAATCTGATTCAGACACAACTGCAACTCATCCTTAATGCGCCCATATTTAATCAATTTCAATCTTGTAAGTAAATGATGAAATTATCAGTTTAATCAACAAAGTTATTCCATCAAATTTAATCAAAGTATTTTTTGAATTGTTCCCTTATCGACATATATTGAACAAGTAAATCTATATCCAAATAAATTTATGTTTCTCATTTATTTATATATTATTTTATATTTTATATTTTGACAGATACCTGTTGGGCAATATCAACTACCACAGTCCTAAGTTACCACATGTCAATTCTAAGTAGGATGAATGTCATTTTGTCAACCCAGGACATGGTTGACAATGTAGTGCTACATGAAGTAAATTTGCACGGTGTTCCTGAGCATACTTCTTGCTATATTTGCTTTATTGATTGAGGTTATGACTACTGCCGTCTTCTTGGGTTGCCTCTGGAGATTCACAACCCATTTTTGGTGGTTTTTCTCCAATCTTCGATTTATATAGATAACAATATAGACAAAATGCCGCATCTTTTCTTTACAAAAAAAATTGCCGCATCTTTTGAAATATTATATTCAAACAAAGTGCTATAGTCATCAAAACAAGAAGGAACAAAGCATCTTAATATCAATCCAATTTTTCTTTGCGGAAAATCATGATATTTTGGCTGACATGACATTTTTTGAAGATAAAATATCTGTATTTTATCACGATCATTTGAAGGATATTCGAGAATGCTTTTTCTTCTCGGGATTCGACAAAAGATAATTTAATCAATCTCTATACGAGGTTATTTTGAAGAACACAACACATTTATAGTATTAACATCATCATTAATTGTTTGTTTTACAACAAATGGTGTTTTTCTAACGACAATCTTTTCCATAACTAATTATGTTCAAGCCCTAACATTCATCAAATATAGGTTCTTACATTTCATAATTTAAAAATGGCAAGTATATATTGATTATCACAAATCTATTATGCATTACAAATTCAGAATATAAATTCAATCATAATATACTAATAATCATGAAAATAGTGTAAGGAATTAGTAAATTAGAGTTACTAGCCTTAGTGTAGACAAAAGAGGAAAAAAGAATTGAGAGATGAAATTTTTCCTCTTGTTTGATCTTCTAATCTTGATTTCTTGTTTGTATGGAGGGTTCGTATTTTTGATTTGTGAATTATTTTGTAAAAAAGAGATGTAAAGGAGGGGGTTTGTTTTGGAAACATGGGAGGGCAGGAGCTATCCTCCGTTTTCGTTTTGATTTGCTGCTGTTCTGTTTTTGTTTATATACTGTGGAAGATTACTAATTCTTGCACGTGTATTTATTTTTGATTCCGCTTCCTCACGTGTGTGCTAGACAGTGCATTGGCAACTGAGCTTTAATTCAAAAAACAAGCTACCAAAGAACCAAACCCATGCCTCAACCATGGGGGCAAGACTTTCCTTGATAAAATTTGTCTAATACAAACTAGTAAACACTATAGATTGGGAGCAAGTACCTCCACTGCCCACAGAATCACTCCGTCCCTAAGTACGAGGATGATATAAGGATAAGTCTAACATGGCCATTTTATAATAAAGTTGTAAATGATTAGCAACATGTGTCAATATATGTAATAACAAGAATAGAGAGAAAAAGCTTTGGCCAAGACAAATGAGAAACATGTTGATCAGTATGTCAAGGTGTATGAATATGAAAATGAATTGTGGAAGGCAATGCTAGACAACATAATCCATATAATGACTAGGAATCAAGAGTTTGCTAAAAGGAAAAAAAAAAGATATAAGAGTTTTTATAACATTTTAGGCTTGTTAAGAGAGTTTTGAAAAATGATTGTAGAACTTTAGTAGGTCTTGATTGATGCCTTTTAAAAAGCCTTATACGGGTCAGTTACTTGCTGTAAAAAGGTTCAAAATATTCTATACTTGTTTTGGGCCTACTAAGAGAGGTTGTATAAATGATTGTAGATCCCTGTGAGGCCTTGATGGCTGTCATTTAAGAGAACCTTATGCAGGTCAATACTTGTTGTAATGGGATGTGATGACAATGATGGCATGTACCATATTATTTGGGATGTTGCCGAGTCTTAAAGTAATGATATTTGAAATTAATTTTTACAGCTATTAAAAGATGATCTAAGAATTGAAAATGATGGCACATTCACTTTTATATCAGACAAGCATAAGGTACTAATAGATGCATTAACATATTTATTTAATCACTTTTATTCTTTCTAATATAGTGCATTAACATATTTTCTTTAATAGGGCTGAATTAATGCACTAGAAGCTAGTTTCCCCTATCTAAAACATAGGTTCAATGTAATGCACTTGTATAGGAATATGTAGAAGGACCATGGAGGAATATGAGTTATGATATGTTTATGGTTGGTAGCTAGAACCATAATGACTACAAATTCAATAAACACATGAATAAGTTTAAAAAAGATATATCATACTCACATGTTTGTAGTGTACCTTATTCACATGCACTATAATAATCTTCATTTAAACACTACTTTATTTTATATAGTAGTCCAAGAAATGCTTTGATTCACTTGGTTAGAAACCAAAAACTCAATGGATTATGAGTATTTTTAGAAGCATTTATGCTTGTTATAGCCATCGTGAGGGTTTTAACAATATAATAAAAAAAATAAAGGGACTTTACATATAATTTCAATGCTTGAAGCTATTCACACAGATGTAATGAAGATAATTTAGTGGAGGAGAGACTAAATGAAGAACAATTATATGCGGAACCCCGTATGATCTTATACATTATGAAGGCTTCGAACAATGATTAAACCCATATTTCTTTGTCTGTGTTATTTTATAAGTATGCCATAGTTGTAATATTAATAATTATTTGTCTTCGTATAGGGCAATTAGCAAAGTAAGACGTGTTATGTTTGGAGTGGAGGTGTAAGATACCTTGTGATTATGACCTCTAGTGGATATGAGATGGTGGTAGATTTGCTTGCATGAAATGGAGCTCTCATGCATACCTTGTTATCATGCTTGGGGTTAAAATCATTTAAACACTTTATTAATACCTCTTATAGCAAGGACAAGTTCTTTTAGTGTTATGAGCATATTATAGAGCCTATTTGTGGGGAGGAAAAATGGCAGTAAATCAGCTAACCTAGACCCTTGCCTTTAGAAGCTATGGCTCAAAGATGTGAACCTAAAAAGAAAAGAAACAAAACAAGTGATGTGTTTGGTATTAAAGCTATCAAATTGAAGATACATAATATTGAGGTCAAATATAGCTACCACGGTGAATATAGTCACAATACAAGGACTAGTTTTATAAAAGTAGCAAATCAAACTTGTGTTTTACCTATTTTGATATTACTATAAAACTAACGCCATGTCACAAGCATCTGACAAGACTTTTGAATATGAAAAATACGCCAAAACATGGACTAAGCACGAGAAAGCTAAGGGCACTCAAGCTCATGTATTGAACCATCTTAAAGTAAAGGAAATGAAAATAGCCAACATAAATGAGGAAGTAACAATGCATGAGGAGGTAAAAACATTGGTGTCAGTGGGCAAAAATCAACCGTCGAAGGTGCACCAAAGAATGTTGTTGAAGGTGGGTCACGAATGCTAGTGAAGGAGCAGAAAAAATATATTGCTCAATGTAGA
Organism: Daucus carota subsp. sativus; assembly: GCF_001625215.2. Classification (NCBI taxonomy): domain Eukaryota; kingdom Viridiplantae; phylum Streptophyta; class Magnoliopsida; order Apiales; family Apiaceae; genus Daucus; species Daucus carota. The sequence goes on along the minus strand of NC_030387.2, from coordinate 5,102,476 downwards.
AAAGAATATACTGCTAAAGAAAGCTTAGGTGGGATCTTGCCGAATATAAGACCTAAACAAAACCTTCAGAAAACACTTGATATTAAATCTAAGACGGTCAATTCTCAATGATAAAAGACCGTACAGTCAAAGAGAATATTAAGACTGTAAGATAGAAAAAACAACTATAATTCAAGAAGAATTATGTTTGAAATGTTTAATTGTTTAATAGTGTGTTAACTATAAATCTTTTGTTAAATGAATATAACAACATATGATATTTAGTAGTATAATTTTTTGTTGGACATGCGTAAAACTCTTGTTGACTATTAAAAATAACATTGTATGCTTAAATGAATGTAATGGTTTAGATGTTATGGTACGTATGATAATTTAAGAAATCTACTACTTGATAATCGCATTGTCATTTGAAGACTAAATACTAGATACGATTATAACGTAAAGGTTTACATCATTTCTAACATAACATCAAACTAAGAAATCATAACAAAAATACTAAAAACCAAACTAACACCAACAACATACATAATTGCATCTACTAAATATCAACATATATAATTATAACATAATCAGAATCTAGAAAATCATGGTCTTCAACAACAACTTCATTGGTCTGAAAATTGAGCAACATCTTCATCACAATATCAAACAAGATTAATAATACCACCATTCAAATTTTGATGTTTTTGCTTCAAATTATTTAGCTCAGCTTCGTGCCTTTAAATCATTTGAAGCCCTCCCATTATTGAACTTATCGCGGGTTTTAATGTTTTATTTTTGAATCTCCTTAATTAACTCAATAGTTCTTGCTCCAAGTAATGAATCATCCACTTATGGGACCCACATGTATTCTCAATACACTCTTGGAACCTCCTACCTCTATTTACACCATATCAACGAGTCTTGTTCACGCTCATTCGATAGCAATCACATAGGAGATTCGAATCGCATCACATTTCTCAAGGGAGTGAATGTTCTGTATATAAGGCAATTAGCAAAGTAAGGCGTGTCATGTTTGGAGTGTAGGAACTAACACCAACAACACACATAATTGCATCCACTAAAGATCAACATATATAATTACAACATATTCAGAATCTAGAAAATCAAGATTTTCAACAACAACTTCGTTGGTCTCAAGGGAGCGAATGTTCAGTGTTTCAAAGAGAGTGTACTTGAAATTAGGTTATACAAAATAAAATATACTAAATTGAAGGAAGACATTGTAAGATATAAAAAAATATGTTTGTTGTAACAAAGATGGACATAAATATCTTTGAAAGAACAGATGAAGTTTAGAAAGTTTGACGGAGGTACACAAATAATAAAGATGGTATGAATGATAGTTTTTGAATTTTAGTACGTCAAGGTGGTTTCCCTTAAAAAGCATGTATATAAAATATGTAAAGAGTTGGGTAGTAAGAAGCATGCGGTATAACGTACAAACATTCTACAAAATATATAATCAATCTATAATATATATCTAAACATCAAAATCATATTTTTGTGAACTCATAAAATAATAAGAAACACTTTAATAAGTATCAACACAATAGTATTTCACTTTTACCCCAGTTTATTGAATAACTTGGATGTGACACATTTCTTTGGAAATGAAATGCCTGAATCTAAAAATATTACATTTTATTAATTCTCTTTATAAATTATATAAAAGTCATCAGAGAATGTGTCTCAAGTCCCTTGTTCTCCGTACAATAACCTAGCATTTTCCAAAGTACAAAGAATACAATAAGAAGCAATAAATATTAGCAATTACCTGGAAAATTTTGCTGCAAAAAAGAAAAGAAAAAGAAAAACCTTACTGCAAAAAAAAATTAAAAAATTGCAGACTCAGAAAACAAATGTCTATAAAGGTTTAAGTTTAAACCTCAAACCAATTTTTTTTACTTTTTTCTTCCTTTTTTTTTCTGGTTGAGAATCTGCATTGGAGTTGAAGTTTATGTCTAGAATGTTGTGATACTGAGGTTCACAATTGGTTTAGTTCTATGCCTGTTAGTACAGTACATGACATTAGTAAACTATAAAAACCAAACATAATCTACAATACATACATCTTCTAGCTATGAGAGCTGGATCTTCTATCAGAATCTAACTTAATTCTATCATGCCACTATCTTCACATGGGTGCACCCCGCACATATCAGCTCTTATCAGGAATATCAACATTAGAGTCGACCAATGGACGTTCCCTCTCAGAAAGTGTACTTTCTGTTACAGAAGGTCCACTCTCTCCGAGTAAAGCATCTTCCATCAAGTTATTTTCATCACCCCCAATTGGCATGTTCGCCAGCCTCCCATTATCTTCCTTGACATCATGTTTTCCTTCTGTACTCTGCTCCAAACCAACTAACGAGTGCTCACATTCTATGCGCTGCTCTAGAATCTGACTGAAACCAGCACCAGTTCCTGCATTCTGCTGCATATGGCCGCAACAATCAGAGAAATTGGACATGAATAATAATTAGGCATAAAATATCAAAAACTCAATTACCTCATATTCCGGTGCAAGACTCTTATAAGCTTCCTCACTGCCTTGAATCCCAAAAGCAGATGACCCATCTAATTCACCTTCATCAGCTCCTATGACATGCATATGGGGGCAAACTGGAGGAGCCTTAGTTCGGCAATTGTGGCACCTAAATCCAATAAGCATTCCAGTTTTTTCAACGGTAAGCCCAAAAGCATCGCCATGAAACCACTCTGCAGAACAGGTAGGTAATTTAAAATATATTTGCATTATAATCATAAGAAGGTTAAGGGAACCAACAAACTACAGTATCTTCATACCCGATAAAGGTGTATATATAAAATAGATAAATTGAATTAACCACTCGATACCCCAACTCACCTCCACAGATTTCACAACAAACATAATTCAACGTCGATACAAGTTTTGTTTCACAGCAAAGACCGCACTGAGGCTTATCAAGGATGGCACTCGTTTGCTCAAAAGCCAGAATAAGTTTTCCACTCCGGAATTGCATGATCCTTTCATCATTCTGCTTCCTACTCAGCCGAAGACCATTTAACCAGTAAGGATAACATACAGCCGATCTTTTCCTCTTCTGCAAAACACTTGGGATTGTATACGTTTGCTTCTGAGTCATCTTCGCTTTTTTTGCTTTCTTGGGGTATCTTGGTTTCTTTGGTCTCTTCCCCTTATTGAATGTGTTTTGCTTCCCTTTCTTTCGGCCTCCCACACTTTCGCTCTGACGTGAAACTAATTTAACTTTTCTCGTTGAACGCCGCAAAGGAACAACAATATTCATGCTGCCTTTAGATTGTCTGGGTTGCTTTCCTTTGACAGAAGCTGTGCTGCTTTTAGAGGACAGTGACCTCTTGCCCTTGAAGGAGGTACTGCCTTTTTGCAACTTTGGCCTTCCTTTCTTTTTGCCAACTTTGATGCAGGCCCCATCTTGGCACTTACGACATGTATAAGTACATTCTGAATTAATTAATCCAGTAGACTTTGTCACATGCTTTTTATGGAAAAATCCTGCACATATATAAGACCAACAAAAAGCATGCCAAACCTGAGAAAACACTAAGTAGTATAACAGGTCCCACTAAAGCTCAATAAGAATTAATACTTGTCAGGTCAAAGTTATTAAACTCCTGGAAACCATATAAAACACCTAATTATCTTAGCATGAACAAATTTTTAAAAAGCAACCTGCCTTAATGCAGATGAACAATATAGCACCCAGAGATGTGGTCAAAAAAAAAAGAAGAAGAAACAGGCAAGGATTTAATATAACTTTCACCATTGCTTTGGCTGCAAGCTCCAAACAATAAAGGGCAACAGATCTTATACTAGAATGAGACAGAACTAGAGCATGCATAGAACATGTGAAATAGTAGAAACATGTATGAACTGGAACAGAGAAAAAACTGAGATAATTTATCCTTGAAGGGACAGATATATTAGCAAGTAGCAAGTTAATGGATAAATCATTTTTTTTATAAGTTAGCAAGTTTATGGAAAATCATGTAGTTTTATATGCACTAATCAAGTAATGTCTTAAATTAGAAGATAGCATTCGTGGTCTTCATGTTCTAACTATTTGCAGTCATGTAAACTATTATGTTCTGTTTGGTTTGAAATGGAGAGAATATGAAATTGGAAATGAATGGAATTAGGTTTGTAAATAAACCTTTACTAATTTTATTCCTAATAGAATATTTGTACTAATTCAGATTTTTTCATTCTTCCATCTTCATTCAATTCCTTGATTTGAATCCAGTCCATTCCTACCTCATTAAATACCTCCCAAGCCACAACCAAACTAAGCATTAGTTTTTATAGCTCTTGACAATTTGTAAAATACCTCTGTTCCAGTTTTGTAGTCCTCATTTCCTTGTTTCTTTGTCCCAAAAAGGTTGTCCACATTAAGTTAATATGGTAAATTACATGTTAAATTTGTTAATTTTTCTGAAAAACAATATAATTATTTGGCAACATATAGGTTATTTTTTATGATTTGTGGATCTTGATAGGAGGACAAGAAAAATGGAACGGAGGGTGTAATAAAAAAAGATCTGCAGAGACTCTATACAACAGATATTCACTCCATCCCAATTATTTGGGCCACAATTCCTATTTTGAGTCCCAAAAGTATTAACCACAATTTCTTATAAAAGAAAATTAAGCATTAAATATGTTAAAATTTGCAAATATGTCAAGTGAGCTTAAATTTGGTGATTTTCAGTTGATTGCTAAAATTTGCAAATATGTTAAGTGAGCTTAAATTTGGTAATTTTCAGTTGATTGCTATAATTGTGGACTTCTGTCACTGGATAAAATAAGTGGGATGGAGGGAGTATTATGCTATTAAAGACATACCATTTAGACGCAATATGAAGGCATAGTACTTTCCCTCTTGCACATCCTTTAACCGTCCTGCTATATCACCTCTTTATTTTTTTTTGCAAGGTACTGCTATATTAAATTAACCTATGTGAACCAAGTGACCCAAGTTGCAACTTATTCAACAGTAAATTTTAAGCACAGACATTTCAAAGATTTCTATCATATAATTAATGATCGCTGTAGGTATAGATATATAGGTTAGGACCTTGCAGCCTTCTCATCAAAAAAATGGGTAACAACTAATCAGGAACAGGCTTCAAAATTAGTATCAAGATGTCATTAACCAACACCATAAAGACAAGTCAGTATGAGCCAGTCCAAAATTTTACCAGTAGAATAAGCAGAGGGAAAAAGCACATATATTGATTGGAATTTTCTGAACTCCAAAAATTTGGTTGACGTGACAAGGGGTCACTGATATCAAAAACATGTTCTGTAAAAGAATTAGACCCAAAGAGAACTGCTCGTGTCTAGACGGACCAGTAATGGAGCAAATTCTAAAAATTCTACAGACTGCCAAGAAGCTGTTAACATCAATTTCACACACTCACATAAGATTCACAGATTTTTTTCCCCTCGTATCAGATTTAGCAGTCTGTAGAACACATTGATCCAAGAGCATGTAGACATTTAGCTGTCAGCTTAGTAACTCACAAATTCCTTGACAGGTCTGGTTTTCACACAATGTATTGCACAAACAAAATTCAGGACCATAGACAGATGAAACTTATGATATCTTGGACTCATCAAAAGAAGAAAGAACCCAAAGTGAGATTGAGTACAGAAGTCTAAAGACTTCTTACAAAGACTAGATTTACTGTTCAAGAAACACCTAACTAACAAAAGAATATTGAATATTAAGACTCGAAGACAGATATGCAGCCCAAGATTAGACAAACTCTTTTTCAATATGTTTATGCTTGTTGACAAAGTTGACTACATATGCAGCAGAGAAACACTACAAACACGAGCATAGTATATCGCATGGCAACAGGAAGATTTAAATTACTGATGCCAGTAAATCAAACCTAATAATAAAAGCTACACTCCTACTATAAAGATGTGCTAATACTCAGCATTTTAAAGCTCTTCAGCTGAAGCATCTGAAGTTGTCAAATTTAGTTCAACCCAAACCATATGTTTAGAATGTGAAATGAAATTCGGCTATATATACAGTCACAAGTAAACAACTTTTCACCTTTACAGAAACATATACCGGAGAAAGCACTAAAATAATAAGCACATTCAGCAGGAAATATTTACCTTCACAATTCTGGCAAAGTACAGCCTCCCTACAAATGCAACACAAATGTATAAATTAGCATGACTACTGAGCATCAGACACATTAACAGTATTAAAAGACAAACTGTAGACACTCAGAGAAGCAGTAATGTCAATATGACTTTTTCTGTCACTCAAACAGTCGAATCCTTGTAATCATTGAACAAAATACCGTATGCCCATAGTTCAATAAAAAAAATTCGAAAATTTAAAGAGAGGAATTAATAGCAAATTACATGTTAAAGTTACTCTGAAACTGTTTCTGTTGCTACATTGGAATACCAGATATGTTAGTTACTTCTATTGAAGTACTGGGTAATTTTCTAGCATAAATATCTAGACATGTGTGTTCCTATAACATTATCAGGAATACTTGTGTAAACAAAGCTGTCCTTTTATAAGCTTATGTATAACTTAAGTATCTAATAGATAAATCAAAACTAAATAGGACATCAAAAAAATTAATTAAAAAACACAAATCAGGTCGAGACAACTAACGGCATCTGAAGAGCAGCCACTAAACATCTCCAACAATTGCATCCATCCAAGACTTGTTGGCGAAAACCTATCCTATAGAGAAGAAGACAATGACTACTACCAACCTAAGGGTTCTTCTCTTACTAGCACCCAACTGAGAGCAGTACAATTACAAGATTTAGGACCTTTAATTTATGGGCTTTAATCCTTAAATTTTAGTATCTTGTACATAATTGGATTTAACTGATTAAATTATAATGTTTTATGGCAGAAAACAGAGATTCCCAATGTTGAAAGGAACTGAGCAAGAAAATATAAAAATAAAGTTTAGATATATCGCGCAGCCAGCTTAGCAATCATTGTCTGGGTTGTATTAATACTATTGTAAGTAATATACACATAACTAGATATATTAGACCTGAATTAATAGACAGATCCGAAATCTTGAGTGAAACACGTAAAAGATAGAGTGGTAAATTCATGTGCGTAATCACTCTAATTTTGTAAAAATATAAGGATAAATTTTGCCAGGGGTAAATGTGAGGAATAGATATCATAAGGATTAAAGGAGTGAACAAGGATTCAGCATTCCCAGTTGACAGTATCAGAAGGAAACGACTGAACTACTCTGATGCTTAGAGAATACATGTCCATTATTCTGTTAAAAATCAGATAGATAGATACATGAGTTTGGTCTTATTACTTAATTTTCCAGGTTTGTTTCTTGCATACGTAATACAGATTACTGCAGTGATCATAATTCACAAGTGCCTATTCACACTAAGCAAAGGTTAAGTGTCAACAAAAGGGTTCATATAGGCAGTAGATAGTTATATTAGTAGCAGCAGCAGAAATAAATTTATAGTAATTATTCAGTTGAGTGACGGACGATTTGAAGCATGATGATAAGATATATTTACATAATTGGATACCTATACCTGATCAGAACATCTTTCTTGCAGAGTCCACATGGGTGATATTCCGATCCTTCAGCCTTTGAGAAAAGATATGCAAATCCTGCTTTCTTAGAAAACGTTTTAGGCACAATTTCACTCTCTTGATGTTTACTGGAGCTTGTTTTGGAGATCTTCCGGGCAATTCTTCTATCTTCAAAAGCTTTCAAGAGATGCAGCGGAACATATGACTCTTCCAGCCAATATTTTCTTCTCATGCTTGAAGGTTCTTCAAGCATGGATCCATGCTTAGCAACAGTATCGGGAATAAACCGTCTCTTGCCAAAATCAAGAAGATACTTCCCTATTGTCCCCTCCAAGCTCTTCCGTCGGATGATAACCTTTTTAAAATATCTGACTGATTTCCCGAATTCCTTGTCCATCTTAGAAAGAAGTCGAATATTTTCAAAGGTATCCCATTTAATATTGGCGTCAAGCTCTCTGACCTGAAAATACGTAAATAAATTATTCAGCAACACAAATAAGTGACATAACTAAAAAAAACAATTCAAAATGTGTCATCTAAAGAACAGGAGTAAATCGTGTACACTTTACATCATAATATATTTTGAATTGATACTACTTTAGGTCCTCTAGAGAACAGGACAAATAAAATTTTATGTACAACAGAGTACAACTAGTTCACTGGGTTTAAGAGCATAATCTGTATAGTCATTAGGATTATCAATAAATTAGATAATATGAAATATCGTCAATTATATATATATATATATATATATATATATATATATATTAAAATATATATATTAAATCTAGTAAATATATGTATTATAAAAGCCTGGTCGACTTTTTACGACTAGTCGGGCGACTTGTCGACTAGTCTTCTTGAAGGTATTCGGGCATCAAGGCTCGAGTTGGCTCCGTAATAACCATGCATTTAAATATTTTACATTTTCTCTTAAAGGTTGGTTAGGTAAATTTAAATACTCCCATACACACACAAGCCTCCACTGAGGCTTAAATTTTGACCACATGACAAGGACTTTTCTTAGTTGTTTATTGATGGGGAGCAAACATATTAGAATAGTTGTCAATTGTCTAGTATTATTTGAATATAAGAGTATTTGTAAATAAATATCCCTGTATCTATTAAGGAAAATATAATGACTTCAGATTTCTGTGGGAACAGTCATCTATTAAAAAAATCTAAACTATTACGATATGCTCTACGCTCTTGTTATTAGAATCAATTTTTCGCTCTGATATAATATAAGGAGACGTAATCATCTTATCTAATTAGAATATAGTTATTTAATTATAATAATGTGTATTTTTTTGAAGAGAATTTGTCTTGTAAGAGAGACTTATTTGGATTCGAAATCCCTTACTAACTTGCATCAACCTTCTCTAACATCATCCACCATTTAATAACAAGTAAATTTTACACAAGCTCCATATGCACCAATGGAATACCAAGCAATACAATTTTTTTTTCCCCTCCCATGATAAAGGTAAAGAAAACATGTCTCTTTAACGGCCATATAGTTGTTTGATCAAAGACCCAGAAAAAAGGAGATGACAAGATAAATCCCAAAAATTGTAGTTTTGCGACGAGAATATGTTTATCACACTACAGAAGCAACACAACCGAAATGACTAGCAATAAAGGAGTTATTGTTAACTAGTGAAGAGGGGAAAAAAATTGTAGTCATCTATTCTGCAAAGTATTTCTGCTTCACTGCTTGCATCTATTACATGTGATGGCTCATTAGTCATGGTCCAGCAGCTTGCAATTGTATTAAATACAGGGAAGACAACAAAAAACTTTGTATTGCTAAAGAGACTACCAACCGATGCAGGCAATTCATTCAGTGTTTAAAGGAAAAAATTAATTACCTGGAGAGCAAGCTGTTGTACGTTACATGATGCCTCCACAGATGCTCGCCAAGCAACACTTCTACTTCTCTTTGCATTGTCTGAAGATTCGGAATAAAATATGCCAGGTATCTTCGTGCACCCACCTGCTAACTCCAAAATTTGATTCTCTATTAGAATTAATAAAATTTAAAATGTGATGTTGTAGAAATTACAATACAAAACTTAATAGTGTCATTTCTGAAAAACTTTAAAGCAGAAAGGAATAGATAACAAAGTGAAGACCTTGTCGGGCAGCTTTCGATACTAAAGATCGAGGCAGAACCTTCCACTTGTATAGCCCTCGGGAAATCCTACCACCCCTCCACCACAATTGAACTAATCCACTAGCAGATTTTAGAGATGGTTTTGGCTCTAAATCAGAAAATCTAGGCCTTCTTCGACCAATTCCATTCTTCGAGGACAGGCGTAGAGAGCTGCTCATGATATGAGATGCAGAGCCAAGTGAAGTAAAATTATCCACCTGCTTGTGCCACTCGGCCGAAAGTGCCCGATTGTTCAAGTTTGATTCCAACTGGAAAAAAGATGGCCGAAAGTAAGAACATAACTAACGCGTCAACGTTCAAGTTAAAGCACATTCACTAATCACAAATACATAAACACGATAAGTGTAACATACTTACGGGTTTACAACATAAATTTAAGTTGAACTTTTTGATGCATAAGTATTTCAATTTGGCATTTAATATGAGGGTTTGGTTGGAATCATTGTTATAGGGCCACCATGCCAATGCCAACTTTAGACAGAGGATGCTTATCTTAATGGACATCCTCAGCATGAAATTCTAGAGTTAATACGGGATTAGGATGTTTAATTTGTTGGGACATGTCTGCTTATTCACATCTTATCTCCAGTCTTTATCTACGCTTATACAACAGATGGGCACATAACGCATCAAGCAAATGATTCAAAAAAATTCAAATAATTAGGAAACCAACAGCATACAGTTAGTTAGTGAGCGAATGCACATACAGGCTTGTGTTCTCGAGATCTTATACCCAAGAAATTCACATATGGTCAAAGTTTTATGTTAAGAAGTCCTTAAAAGCCAAGAAGCCAGGCATATAGCATTGGCTGTAGTTTAAGCTCCTTTAACACCTAGTGGTCTATATTCACTTGTAAGCCGTACCATCGTTTATATTATAAAAGCAAAGATAATGATTATGTTCTGTCTAGAAATAGGTCAATCATTGATTGCTTACAACTTCGTAAAGTGCACTAGAAGGTTCAATTTTCTGACACAGAAGCCTGCTACATATTTTTAACTCCCAAGTCAGAGATCAATTGAAAGTACAAAACAATACTTTGAAAACACTTTTACATCAAAGAACTAGTGTTTGGTGTAAAAGCAAGAGAGAGCTTGATCAATCAAATCTACAAAAAAAAAATACCAAGTACAAGGAATGTGAAAAAGCATCTCCAATTATTAAATGACTTCTCATTGTGACCTTAAGAATTCAAGACCTTCTAAAAGTACAGAGATGAGTTAAGATAATACACAAATATTCAGCAAAGAACCGGTGCATAGTGTACAAGGCAGCAGAGAGTTAAAGAGCAACCACATTAAAAAAAAATTTAAGTACTGGGGAGATAAATATGTGGTTTAATATTTTGGCATAATAGGTTGCTTATTGTGAACTTGGCAATTAAGATGTAGGAAAGCACTTAATTTTACCTTGCAGGATAAAACAAACTGATACAAAATTACAGTTTCCTACAGAAGAGATGTTGAGAACATATACCTATAACAATATATTCATTTAACAATATCCATATCAATTTACACCTTATTTGCACAACTTAAACCATATCTTTAAATGATAAGATTAAGTCAGAATGATTACATATTTTCAACCTCAATGAAGTTTGAATACTTGGCGAGAAAAATAAGATGAAACTGGAAACACATAAAAGACTCACGACACAGTACATATCTTAGGATAACACCCTTAGAAAACAATAGATTCACAAGAAAGTACATACATTAGAGTAAAGCCCTCGAAACCATCAAGAGACCACTAAAATACCTTGCATGCGAACTTTACAGGCAAAACAAACTCTAAGATGCGAAACAAAGAAAAAGACAATATTCTTACAGTGACTAAGAAGTGTTTCAGTGAGGCAATGTCAGATGTCCTGCAGATAGCTTTACACCAAATTACAGAATAATGTGGATTCAGCCATGGACCCAGTAGAAGGCCATGTAAACGATCTTCAATGCAAAGGATATGACAGATTAGATCTATAAGATGGCCTTCATTTGTAGAGTGAGCATCTAGCACTTCACTTGTGAATTTTTTAAGAAAAGGGCCATTATCCTTAGTAACAAACAAGCAATCCCCACCCTCTTCAGGATATTTGCACGAGATGCACCAGCCACATTTTTCTTTCTCAACATCTAGGTTGTGAATACTTGACCAACGATACTCGATTGGAATATTAGACAAGACCTTCAGCTGTGCTGATATTAATTCTTCAATTGACATTCTAGATTTTTCAGAGACTTTTTCTGAGGCCTTGTGCAGTAATGCTTCTGCGGCTAATGATGCTGTGCGAGCAAAACTGTAGAAGTTCACATAATTTAAGCCACAATGACCATGTGCTAAACCTACTCTTAAATTAAATGGTGTACTACCAGAATGTGCAAACTGTGCGTCCTTTTTTATTACAACATCCAGATTGGTAGACATCAAGGCAGTAGTTCCATCATACATCGAGTTTTCTAGAACCTTGGGTTCAGTTGAAATACCCTTGTTCTTTAGGTTTCGAGTTCCCTTAACAGATTGAGAACTTTCAGCTGCCCCTCCTGAACTTTCAAAATGAAAGCTTGCATTCATAGAATTATCCAAAACCTCTGGTTCCGAGATCTCGCACCCCAAATTACCAGAAATTGGAGATACTGATGATTTGTCAAGAGGGTTTCCTTTATCACGAGTATCATCTTCATGACAAGTCTCCAAAGGTACTGATACCCGAGGAATTAGAGGCTTGGCAGGCATTTGCCTCTCACCCATATAGTCAATGGAAACAGTAACAGTCTGTGAACCAATTTCACTTGTTACTTTGGCTGATACGTTCCAATACTTCATGATTGCAGTCAACAATGTGTTATAAAATATATGTGATGACTTTATTGCTTCAAGAACAGCAGTGAAATCATTCACGTGATAGTATCTGAAGGGAAATTCAATGTCATCTGAATCTGACCTGCAAATTTAAGGATATGTCAGTTGTGTAGTTCTGCTAAGAGTAAAAGATGAAGAGAGTTATACAGTTTTGATGTCCGTTATCTTTACAAAACTACCATTCATGAAGGATATTATACAGGTAATGAAGTTTCGTAAGCATTGAAATGGCTTATAAGACCTAATTAATATGTTTGAACTGCTGAAAACAATATACAAAAGCTTTGAGCACACCTATATATAGCATTAGCCTTCCAAATTTGCACTTAACGTCTGCAAAGTGTTTGAGACCAAAATACACAAACTTCGACAACTTTCGATGATCAGGAAACGCATACAAGATTACAAGGAATAATATAGCGATACAACACTGAGTTCTATTTGATGCAAGAAAGCAATTTAATAAGCACAATAAGACTATCTTGGAGCAATATAAAAGGGCTTCGGAAGCTCATTGGACAGATGATTCTAGAGTCAGTAAATTATATTAATAGTAATTTTTAGAATCACGGAAACTTATCTCTTAGAGTTCTATTCCAATTAGAAACATTTTGTACGATTATTACACAACAGGATTGATTCTTGTTTTTTTTTTTTTTTGTATTTGTATTTGTCAGGATTGATTCTTGTAATTGAAGATAGTTTATTATTCAAAGTGAACAGATATAATTTTGCGTTACCTTTCACTACATGAGTATAATCAGTGTGTAAACCTAAGACCCGTCTCTGTTACTATGTACTATGTGGCCTGTTCTGGACCTTGACCTATTAGTCTATCACTGGTATGGGTTTGTATTTGACCCTCATATATAATCAGTATCAGAGCAAACTCTTGAATATTTCGAATCCAGTCATCCAACGCCGACAGGAATCCCATCAGATCATTTATCTATAACTCGTATAAGTCCCTGGGTTTAGTTTCCAGAGGTAGATTTATAAATGCTAGTAATTCCTGAAACGGGTCCCATCTTTATGCGTGTTGAAATAATTGGCATAAATGCATACACCTTGAGTCTACTACCAAGTGCCCAAAAGGCATGACCCCTTGGGGATTATGTGGTGTATTGGTGGATGACCTAAGTTGCTGCACTTGGGCAAGCAGACTTTGTTATTTTCATATTGAATTCCGGATTTGAGTCGGGTCGTTACAAGCTTTTTAAATAAAAAGGCATTCAGTGATATATTAATGCATAATATTTAGGGGCGTTCAAGGTTCTGGAACCAGCAGTTTGGATGATTGGATCGGTTCTGGAACCGGCATCCTAACACTAAAGGAACCAGGGTTCTAATAGAAAAGGAAGCTAGATTCTTTTCCTAATTTATATAGTTAGTGATCTAATCTTTTATCTATTTCATTCACATAAACTGAAAATTTCAGATAATAATGATACATTAAGGATCAGATAATTTATTGATCGAGGAATTTAATTTATTTATTTATTGAAATATTCAAGAAAGTTACTAAATTTAAAAGAAATCTTAAATTTGTTCTCCGCATAAGCCATATAATGCACACATAAAAGATAATTCTAGAGTTGGGTTGCTTCTAAAATGCAAATTTTTTTGTGTAATATTTATAGCAATAGATAAACCTGTTCTTGCGACCGAAAAGCCAAAGGGTGGTAGAGTTTCCGCAATTAATGCACCCAATACTGTCTTTCATTCCTTATTCTCAAATATCAAACAATTCAAGCTAGTTTACTTAAACTCCGTACTAGAAGTGTGAAAAGAAAAAAGGACTACAAATATTTTCAAAACAATATATATTAGATCAGATCAATTCTTTTCATGTAAAATACAATAAGAATCAATATCTATCCTAGTTCTCTCCGCCACGCGGCTTGCCATCCTCCTGCCACCACCATTTTCGCTGATCTAATCTATTTACCTTAGCATTTCTCGTAGTTATCACTGGCTTTGCTTGATTCGTGCTTCTTTGATTTTGAACTTTTTTTTGGTAAATCTTGATCTAGGTTTCCCGAATTTTGGTTTTCTTCGTCTGGGTTTCTTCAATTTCAATTCCTGCAAGGCCTTTCCTGATCTACTCAATGATGGGTTTCTTGATTTGGGTTTCTCTATTCTGGATTTCTTGAAAGAGTTCCACTAATCAAAAAAAAAAGAGTCAAGCTCTCTTTGCTCCGGAGTAATTACTTATCCAACCAGCTTTGTTCTGCACCTTTTTATTCTTCCAGGTCGGTGACATAGGCGTCAGCAATACATCTTTAGCCTCAACAGCTACTGCCGGTATTGTATCTATACTTTTTTACTTATGTGATTATTGTATCGTGTAGGTGTTGTGCAGGTATTTTGATTATATATTGTGTGATTGGTTTATTTATTGCGTAGATATTTGTGGGACTCATGCTACTGGAACTTTAGTTCTTAGCTTTTTTATTTTTATACTTTTACCAAAAGAGAGAAGGGAGGAAAATACAGATGTAAATTAGCAGACCCATGGGTTGTGAACTGTATCTACACAAGTCAATCCGGATAGTTACCCGAATTGATAAAAAAAGGGAAGATAACAAATAATTATAATATTAATAATTAACCCACTCCATCCTGTATCCTCACAGGGTGGATGTAGATACACCAATGTCCACTAGAGTAATGTGTGCAAAGAGGAAAAAATTATGGTACAGTACGAATGATGGAACTAACCCTGCTCCGTTGTCATCCTAGACAAGAATTATCTAAGGCTGGAAAAGTGCATTCAGCTTGAATGTAGGAGCGTCAAGTGACAAAAGGCAACTTATAAAGTAAAAACTCCAATGGACAAGTGTTTGGAAGCTGGTACAGTGGCTATGAAAAAGAAATTCGTGACGGAACATGTATTCAACACTAGTACTAAAAAGAATTAAGTGAAAAGGGAGAATACAAACAGGCAATAATATATCAGTTAGAATTTCTCCTCTAATTGCGCCCTTCATACAGGCTAGCAACTTCATTGTCTTAATCCTCATAAATTTAATCCATATCTTGCTGGTTGGTTGTGCAATCAACCAAAAGAAACTTGTATGTCTCAAGTACGCACCGCTTGCTGATCCATCCTTGTATCTGCTTTAAGTTTGGTCATGCATCTAGTGCACTTTGCTTGAAGGAAGCACATCATTACCAATTGTGGATTTTGGTCAAGCCCCATTTTCGCTCTAAAGAAGGTTGAAATTTTAATGTAGGGCAATCTTGTGTGTGTGACTTATATTAGGTCCAGAAGATTGGTCTATGATTCACCACACAGGTGCAACAATACAGGTGTGGAAAGGACGTGGATACTTTGACCATTGAGAAGTGAAAAATGTGCATTTTTATTCTTAGTTGGGGGCATCTTTAGGGGCTTAGTTAAGATAGAAAGCCCTCAAGTCTTTAAAGATAAAACAAAGTACAAGATCCACACTCTCTGGTCAAAAGTTAATCATGTAGAAGCATTTGAATGTCCCTCAGGCCACAAATTACTAGCTTCTAATGTAACCTACCTATACTATAAAAATCTTGAATATTCATAAACTCTGTTCATATGTTACTATGTTAAAGGTTATTCTTAAACCAAAAATTTAGTTTAAGTCCACGCTTTTTTCTCCCATCATTCTCTTAGGGAGCTTCGAATAGCATAAAGATGCATGTCGACCTTCAATGAGTTCACATATACATCGTCAAGATGTGCTTTTCTTGATCCACCAAGTGCATTGGAACACCAAGAAGCGATAGGTTAAGGGGTTCTTCTTTATAGGTTTTAGGCAAACACAAGGGTCATGTCATTTATACTAAAAAGATGAATCTACGGTGGATTTTCTTTTGCATGCTCACAGCTTAAAATTTGAAGTACCATGTGGGTGAGGGTGAGATCAAGGACAAAGCATTGAAGACGAAAAGGTGTGCTCATATTATCATGAAGTGAAAGGAGAAGAGGTATACAACACTGTATCTGTGCATATACACCCCAAATAGATAAAGATTCTTGAGAAATATTGAGGCAAGCAACACCGAGGGAGGAGATGGGGGGGGGGGGGGGGGGGGGGTTACACTCTATTCAAATTGTGATGAGAGAACATAGCTATAACTGCTCTTGTGACATTATAGAAAGACTAGCTTAGTAGCCTGTATATCACAGAAAATAAGAATTGGTGGGCCTTAAGGATATACTAGTGGTGAATCTAACATATTAACGACCCAATGTATTGATATTGTGATAAGAGAACATAGCTATAACTGCTCTTGTGACATTATAGAATGACTAGCTTTGTATATCACAGAAAATAAAAATTGGTGGGCCTTAAGGATATACTAGTGGTGAATCTAACATATTAACGACCCAATGTATCACAAGTGTCACTGTTTAACCCATCTCGGGATTTAAGGCTTATCTTCATATTGAAAGTTAATCACTAGAAGCCCATGAGCATGAACCCATCTTTGGATTGAAGGCCCATATGGGATTGCGGTATCTTGGAATGAAATTTATGGTCGGTATTAGGATTGAAGATTGGGGAACATTGGACATACCAAGACTCGAGCTAAAACCACTTGGTACACTATAAAACCATGATGGATATATGGCCATAATACTAACTTGTCAAGAAAGGCAATCTACTTTTATTGAAGATGGTCCGACAGAAATAGCCCAAAGAGTGAGTGTCCCATGCGCTGGTGTGGGGTGGTCTTCTTTGTATTTATGTAGGTATGTATTTGGTTCTATCTTGTTCCGAATATTGTTTAAAGCGCAGAAGGAGTGAAAGCAAAAAAATCCTTATGAAATAAAAATTTTAAGCAATACACACAGACTTCCGGACTCCGGGATATGTGAACCCGCAATAGCGTCTCACAATCCATCAAAACTAAGAAGTTGAGAAAAGATGTAGCTATGATACGAGTAGTAGCCTCTTTTGCAGAAAATTTATTTCTTGGGTCAAAAGAATCAAGTGATGATTGCCTGATGTATAATGCACAACACAGAATTAAGTTATCAGCTGTTAACTATTAATTTTAGTTATTAGTTATTTGAATATATTCGGTTATATAATGGCCCGTTTGGCTTATATCTTATTTTTCAAAAATAAGACTTATTTATGGAAAAAGTACATAGGATACTTTTCTACGAAAATAAGTAATTATGTCTTGAAGACAAGTAACAGCAAACACTCCTCGAATACTTTTCTCTAAAAAGAAGTACGTAAATATGTATTTCTTCCAGAAAATAATAGCAAGTACAACCAAACATGACATATCTTCTTTTTATTATGTTGGGAGATAAGTTTTTGGTAATCGCTCGATGGTTACACGTCTGTTGTTCTCTAAAGTCGCAGAATAACTATATATATAGTTGTAATATTCATTACTGATCAGAGTTTGAACTGATTGACATTTAATGATATATATGTAGATTTATAATGATTTTTGCTGATTCTCTGCAGTTTTGATACCCAATCACCATAAAAAGCTATTTATCTTAATCACATTTTCATTCGCTAGCTTAGAATCATCTTTTAAGTGTATACCGCAAAATGTCATCAGCCAGGCTAAATTCTCGCCCTATTACGAGAGGGTTGTGATAACCCCAAAACTAAATCCCTTAAGTAGAAAATTATGTGAACTATTAGTCGTGAAATGTGAGAGTTATTACCGTTGTTATTGATCACCTGAAAAGTGACAATTAGCATCTAACTTGAACTGAAGCCGAAAAAGGATTACAGCCTCAAACCAGGAGATATTAGGGTTCGTGATACCCTTTTCTAAACAAGCTAATTCTAGCCCAAATCATATAGTGATTTATTTATCTTTGACAGGCACAAAATTTCTCTTTTGGAAGCCAATGTATAAATGCATATTCAAATAGTGGTTTTCGGAATTGTAATACTACTCTTGCTACATAGAGATACTAGCTACTAAAGACAAAATCATAAACGTTACTGGATTGTTAACAAGGATTATACTTCTTACATTATATTATAAGGATTAAAAAGGAAGGAAGGAAGGAAGATACTTACACCAACAGGTAACCACAACTGTTATAGAATAGCCGGTCATAAGGATCAGTTCCCAATAGTATCGCTCCACGGATTGACTTTTCAACTCTTTTCAAGGGATTACCTTTGTCGATTTTGCATTCAGGACAATACCAATCACCCTCAGGCAAAAGATTGGTGGTAACTCCAACACACCTTGAATGAAATGCTGCAGGGCAACCATCACAGCATATTAAGCTACCATCCATCTTACAAAGGCAGCATTCATCGCTGTTCCAGTCTGCTGTTTCATCAACAACCTCCGAGTTCCAAGAAGTCCCAGAAACATCCATAACAGCCCTTGCTTTCTTTGGAGTCTCAAATGCCGTCTTGCGATCAAAATCCATAGAAGGATCAGTTGTCAGAGTTCTTCTATTAAGCTCGGACCTTATTATTTCCACTTCATTCACATCATCGCATAAACATTGAAGCATCTTAATTTTGACAACTGCTGGTTGTTTGTAGTAATCACTTTCAAATAACTTCAGCTGACTTGAATCAAAATCAGGGCTCACCACAGAATGGTGTGTTAAAAGGTACTCAACCATGAAGACAGGCCATGTGATTAAGTCCAACAAATTCCAGTCAAGGCTCCTGCATTTTGAAATATAATATTACAGAGTAATAGTGTGATAAGGTTCAAAACAAAGAACCAATTGACCAACGGAGGGATAGAAGAAGAATACCTTAGACAAATAGAAGCGGATTCAGAATTTTCATCAGAAAGGGACTCTAAATGCTTCCTCAAAATTTGTAATAGAGAAAGATGTATATAATCAAACAATAAAGTAGGAGTCTTGCATCTCAGAGCTGCCACAAAATCACCCAACTCAAATGGGCTCAAAAACAGCAAATTACTAAATGACCTCAAAAAAGAATAAACGGAAAAAACGTCACAGATAGGAATATCATCTAAATTTAAAATATCTGAAGATGGCGGTAACTTCGGCTTTGTAGGAATATCATTACACTCTTCCGGTTCTTTACAATCCAACACTACATCTTTTTCCTCAACAACTACCCTGCCTTGGGGAGACTGTGGCTCATGTTTCACTGCAGCAGGAACATCGACTTGAACTGCTATCACAGGCGTTCCTCTGCGAGCACTTCTTCTCAATACCATTGGCGTTTCACAATCCGCAGATTCTGTCTTTTTCCTCCTCTTCCTACTGTTACCCTTGGATATGATTTCATCATTCTTGTCACAGATATCAACAGCAACAGAACCGGGATTTGAACGATCCATCGTCAAATATTGTAAACTCCCACTTTCATCCACACGGTGTGCCTCCAAAACTCCTACCGCACCAACTTCATACACCGTTCCACTATAATCAGCAGCAGGATCAACTGGAGTTACACTGATGCCCTTATCCTCCCCATTTACATCATCACAAGAAACATCAACCTCCTTCTCTTCCATACCATCAAACTCTTTCTTCTCAATCTCCACACCACAATTCAAATCAAAACCGAGTTCCTTCCTCGGATTTTCCAAATCATCCCCAACAACCTTCATTTCCCCAATCACATCCTCACAAACATTAACATTCAAATCAATAATGTGAGCCCTATCTCCCTCCTTTCCTCCATCTAACTCCATACACTCACCAACCTCCTCATCAAGCGGAACATTCAAATCCAATCCCACCTTACTCCCACCACCACTACTCTCACCCCCATTCAAATTCAAATCAACTATACGATCATCTCTACCACAGTTCCCACCACCATTAACACTAGCAACAACAAGACTACTCGAGAAATTACTCGAATCATCAAATTTAAGCCGCTTATGAGTCATGAGGTCAACTGCACCAGCCAATTCCTCCCTATCCTCCTCCACCAAAATCAACACTAACCCGGACAGTTTCAAGCATTCGGAATCTCCGTTTCGATAGCTGATCTGATACAAATTCGACTCCGAATCAAAGGAATTGACAGTCCCTTCATAAAGCCCAAGCCCTGGACACTCCTTCCTCACCTTCCTCCCAACATACTCCATTTCATCAACCTATAAAAACAAAAACTACTCTATAACTATCGCTAATTATAATTTACTCCATAGAAACACAACTGACAGTAATTTATAACAGAAATTAAGTGATTTCTCCCTGTCTCTCTCCACAACTACGAGCAGAGAGAGAGGGAGAGAGACGAGATTTAGATGCTTACGAGTTCTCTCTCTAGAAGGATGGAATCTAGAGAGAGAGAGCAGCAGAGAGATGGAATTAAATTGCAGAGAGAGCACGAGGAGATTCAATTCAAGAGAACATAAAAAACATTTTGAGAAATACAAAGGGGGAAACTTCTCTCTAGTCTTTGCTGTTTTTTCCTTTCATATATATCGTCTTGTTATATACGTATGCAGAACTATTTCTTCTGATTTTAATTTTTATATTATTTTAGATTTTATTTTAAATAATCTTTTCATTCTTATCGTATGAAAGGCGAAACGAAATTAACATGTCATTAATGTTCACATCAGTTTAGGCTCCTCCCGATATAACGTAACTTATAAATACATTTTCCCGAAAATATTTATACAATTTAGCCGAATAACAATCTGTTTACAGCAAATCTAGTTTTATTATAAAAATATGAGATATAATGACGAAAAACCTAAATTTATTCCATGAAATCTATATTCTATTAAAAATTCAATATAATATAATAACATTTAAGGAGAGATTTAAACAAGTTCATTAATACTTGATTCGATATTTCACCAAATTACATTTTAAAACAATATAATTTCTACTCTAAATATATTATATAATTTTTTTTAAAATTAATTGTATGTTTTAAATTTTAATTACTACTGATCAGAGAAACCGAAAATGTTGCAAGATATGCTAGATTTTATTCTTTGCCGAATGTATTTTCATTATACCCTCAAATGATAATATATTTAATAAAATGTGTTTTTTTAATATTTTATAGGTACATTTGACGAAGAAATAAATAGATACTAAATTAATGAATGATAATCTCACTTTTTCTGCTGGTACAGAGTTTGTTTCTAGTAGAGCTAGCACAACATTTGTGCGCCAGAGCTTTGATAGAATTTGAAATATATGAGTTTTATACACATACACACTTGTATAACATGTTAGTGTAGTCTCTATACTGAACACCTACAATACATGATTGTTAAGCTATTAATATTGGCTGAGAATGAAGAAAACAATTTATAGGCAGAGAATTATGGAAGGCCAACAAGCCAAAAGGGTGCCATAGAGACATCCAGGCTGAGTTATGGAAGACAACAGAGAAAGCTACAACCTGCAGGCTACAAATGTAACAATATTGCTCATAATCTATCAAAATTTATATGCCTATAAAATCTCCTTTCGCGTCCCAAGGTCGATTTTCATATGATTTACCAATGATACTGCGTTTCAGATTTACACTTCCATCTTCGCTCTTGTACTCCGGAAAGTAATCAAGGAATGTGTCGCTTCCTAGCTCTTTCACCCCGTGGAAGAGGAAGTTCCGCAACAAATCCTACACATTCATAAAGTGGTGACACTGAGTCGAGAATTTGAAGAGAAGATGGTCAGTTTGCAATTAATACCTTTGCACTAGTCTCGCCAACTAGTTTTTTTAGAAGTTGATGGCCTGGATCCTGCATTTATAACAATAATAGCAAACTAAGTAGATGTCCAAAATCTTTTGGCAACAAAAGATTCCATTATAATATTTTGGAGCAGCAATCGCCGTCTCTTTTATACGAGAGTTAAAGAGTTTTGTTGTCTGAACTACTGTCATATTGCTTATATAACGTCACTCATCATACATTACACACTATATCGACAAGATCCATGCAGTGTCGTTTTTCCGCTTTTTCTACATTACCAATTAAAACTAAGGTTGACCGACTATCTGAAATTTGCTTGTGTAATGCATATAGCAATAATTAATTTAGAACTTTTAAATTAAAAAGTGAAACTTATTTAGTGCTTGTGGTGCTTGTGTAGTGCAAATGACTTGGTTTCTCCATATGTACCAAGGTCTATAAACTCGGGTAGTTTAACCGTTTCAAACTATATAATGCCCCAATATGACTTACCAGGAACTTAATTAGGCAATAAAGCAACTTCTCCATTATACTTTACTAATTCTTGGAGTCTCATAAATTCATCTTAATAAGACCTAACATACTGGACAAGATTTTAATCCCCTTATTAATCCATGTTGAATTCTTTTGCTTCTCTGTAGATTCATGATGATTAACTTCCTCAATTTCTTTGCAATACTGTCTTCTGAACGTTTTCGGCTATCCATCTATTAAGAGGTTCCCCAAAACGTATATATTCTTGCCCTTAAAGGGTCTTCTAACAAATTATCATTCAATCTCACGCATCTTGTTAAAATAATATGAGTATCATCATTCTCAGCAATCAACGATATCAACCGAAAAAATTTCACAAGAGATTACTTTATAATCCTTCTATTGTTTCACACTTTTTAGGTTCTTAATGAAGGCCCAATGTAATTTGTTCACAAAATTGTAACAATTACCCACCTTTTGCTCTCTCCACGTCAGATATCTGTGCTGTGCTTTCTGATTGCAACTGATACGAGAAACATCCATTTCTGGTTCAGCTTGATTCATAAGCTCAAGCCATGCCTGCAAGGATTATTAATATCAAGTGAACAAACACACAGAATAATTGCCTGAAGTCCCTTGATATGAGACAGCGTATTTTTATAAAGTGCTCAACTCTAAATATGCTATGAGTTCAAGCTTGTGTACTTGGAACCAACAATCACCAGATATAGTTGTCCTAGTTGCTATAAACTAGGTATACAATCTAAATGTTATTCCACACAGAACAATATTCTAACACTCCCTCCCCCACATATGATGCAATTTAATGACGGCCTTAAAAATTGGTCCAGAAGATTCAGAGGAAAAGGCTAGGATAAGATGTTAACTTATTGCCTAAATCAGTGGCTTTAGAAGATGAATGTAACTTTCAGCCATGGAAAGTGCCAGCTGTGTGATCCTTCTGCAAAATTTAATGTTGGTAAGAACCAAATTATAGCCATAAGGCCCATAACTAGGCGTAGGC
The DNA here is from genome assembly GCF_001625215.2 of Daucus carota subsp. sativus. NCBI lineage: Eukaryota > Viridiplantae > Streptophyta > Magnoliopsida > Apiales > Apiaceae > Daucus > Daucus carota. The sequence goes on along the minus strand of NC_030387.2, from coordinate 5,078,714 downwards.
ATCCCAACCATTGACTTTGCACCGGGCCATAACATAATCTATGAAAAAGGGTCCAAATCTAGAAAATAAGGAATTTAACATTTTTACCAAAATCTACTGATACACGTAGAGTTTTTACCGGCGACTACATCCTAGATATTTGACGGTGCACAATAGTATATATCACCAAGAAAAGATTTATGTAAGATATAGAGATAAAATAACCATAACATATGCACTCTATGTAGATAAAATCAACTAATCAAGCATCATATTACCTTATAGTATTCCATAAAGGCAGAATATAGAACATTATAATTGTCCTGGCTAGAAGAAAACTTTGTCCAAATAACTATTGGTGAGAAAAATCTCAAGGACTCGCTAGTAATCTTTCCTCCCCAAGGTAAAAGCTGCATAAAATTAAGTTCTTTAAATTTAATAAACACCAATGACCAACTTCAAAATTCTCTTTAAATATTAACTGTATAGAATTAAGCATACCACTTACCTCAGCATACTTGAGCCCAAGGGGAAGCAGTTCTTTATAGTACTTGTCCTTGTAATCCTTGTTACTGATGACATCATGCAGAGGATTCAGATCCCTGCAAATAAATTATGTCCTTGTATGAATTTGTCTTCTTACGATGAGCAGACCTTTTTGCTCACCACCCCTCCTAGAATCTTGTGTATTAAGGGGATGGCTTAATATGTCATAGTACGGTCATGTTAACATGCCCCCTGTAATAGAAAATGCTATGCAATTGTAGAATATTGATAGAAATGCAACTAGATTTTAGGGTTTGTTACAGGTTACAAAAGAAAATAAAGGATAGACGGGACTTCGAGTGGCCTTACACTCCTAAACCAAAAGAAGATGACAATAATTCACATAACCCTATCTCTACTCCTTTCTTTCTACTTATACTATCGTTCTTTAATTCCACCTCCTTATTGCTGCTCAGTTACCCTTTTGCTTCTTGCCACCTCTACGTGCAAAAGTAATCAGTGATGGTGGTCCCCCTTTGACAGATGGAGTCGTTGCACCCCCCAACTTGAAAGCCTATTTTGGGATATAAGAGTGTCAAACTAGGAGCCTATTTCTGTGAAAATGACCAACATTACCGTCAAAATTAATTGTCTGTGAACACTAGGGATTCCAGCTTCCTAGGATCACAACCTGAGACTGTCAGGTCAAAAGAACTATGATTTCATGTCACATTATCAAGTCTCCAAACCTATTGGTCTTCAAAGGGTTTTAAATGTATATCATGCTAATGTGAACATACACCTGTTTTGGCATTGTACTTTGGAAACAATTTTTATAAGACGATTAAGATCTATGCAAGTGACCTCCCAAAACTTTTCATTTTGTAATTCTTAAACTTAGAAAGTATGAGACTTATGGGCAATTTCTCAAAGTATGATTAGCCTTAAGCCTATGCGCCAGTTAGTTTCTGTAGGTACAATAAGTCCATATTCATTTGAGGGGCACTGGTAAGATCTTGTTTCAGCCTGCGTCATGTACAGTAATCTAGTACTCATAAGCAGCCTTTCTAAACAGTTTGAGGGTAGAATTACTGATAGTTTCTGTTGCTAGAATGGTTAAGGGGTAAAGGTGTCTAATGCCTTAGCTTTAAAAAGACCCAGAGCTAGTTAATCACTGTCTGTCATTTCTTGCATATCTGTATCATTAAGCTCTCAATTCTCATATTAGAAAAACTGATAACAAATAGAAAGAACACCATACCAACTTCTAAGAATTGGTGGACAGTGTACCAAAGCTGCTTGCTTAAATTTTAATCCTTGAAAAGAAAGCAGAAATTTTTTTTTTTTTTTTTAGAAAGAATTATATGCTAAATAGGCAGTAACACGTAGTAATGCTGTAAGTCAATCTCATATATTGAATGAGCCATTTATTGCAACATTTAGTTTGAACAATATCAGCTTATCAATCACTAAAATTCAGCAGACCTGCTGAAGTGGTTTCCTTAACTATCGTATTCGACAAGTTGAATACGCAACTACGAAACAACAATAATAGTAGAGATAACTTACAGAACCACTATGTTCGTGTTAGCAGCACTATAAAAGTTGGCACAGAAGATGGGCAGATCGAATTCTGGTTCTGGGAAAACAGCAAAATCTAGTACCTGAATACATGTTTTCGAACAAGAAATTAGAATGTTAAAATCACCTTGTTGTTCTATACTCATACAAGTAAATTATGCATTAGAAAAAGCCAAAAAGGGGAAGCGCCACGGTACAATGTACATGTGTTGCAGAAGGAAGTAAGACGCAAGTCTGTACTCCCATAAGCCAGGCTCAATATTGTAATGCAATATCTGCGCTATTATACATGTGAAAGATGCTGAGGTTTAACAAAACTGTTGGGAACAATTCTGAATTCTGTTTAACCTCTAAAAAAACAGCAGTAAACTGTTGAACTTGATCATATTTGAATTTCAGAATAACTTGGAAAACGTTTTACCTATAATACAATCAGAGTGAAAAACTTATAGAAATTAGGAAGGCGTGTGACATTAAAGTAAAAAGACTAATAGCCAAACCTGATTAACTCCGCTCACTTCAAATGAGAAGCTCCGAAGCAACCTAATCTTTGGAGCTTGGAAGGAGATCATTTGAAGCTCGGTTTTCCCATCCAAGGCTGTCATACATTTATAGCTCTCCTGTAAAAATTAGAGTGATGGTTTAGTTCTAATGCTTCACTTCTACCTAAGGGAAAGAGAAAGACAGGGTAGCAAAATAATTTCATTAATGACAATAGCATCTTGAGTTGCCTTTTCACAAATAGTAAGCAATCAAATGGATATATTATATGATAATAAGATAACAAGAACGACAGTAAGGTAACAGAGAACATCACTGCCTTACATGCACCCACTTATACACACATCATACCACAGTCTTACTACGTGATGAGCTGACAATCCAAAGATCATTGCTTGGCACGAACAAGCCACAGCTTTTGAAGATACAATCATACAAATGAAGGTTTATAGGCTTCATAAGTTTAAGGCTTTAAGCTGATTGATTAGTCCATTAAGACTTTAGCCTGCGGATTAAAAACCTGAAGCCTGAGAATATCATGGCCCTTCTTTACCTTCCGGCTTCCACCATAGAAACACAGAGAGCATATATGTGTTGCTCTACCAAACAAGTTTTTGATGATTGAAGAATCAGAGATTCAGATAATCTTTGCTAGTCAACAGTCGCTTGGTTCAGCAACTCTAAACCCTATTTAAGAGCAAAAAAAAGCCTCTGCTGCTGTGACCAAGGTCATGTCCCATACCAACTAGCCTGAACCTCCATTTTATCCCTGTCTGTTTAAAAACAATCCAGTCCTAATATGAAGAATAAAGTCTGGCATGTTAACAATTGATGGCTAAGTTCCTTGATGCAAAACTGTATCACTGAAGCTATTACTCTTGCCCTTTCTCTTCTAGACAATGGTGCTTTCACTGATACATATTGGAACATAACTCATTTTTTTTTATCACAGCCTGAAGAGCATCCCCATAGGGGGTCATTCTCCAAACGGAACGGGGCCAAGCCTTTAGGTTGTTTAAGTAGGTTGGGTAACTGATCATCCATAGGAGTACTCTGGGGTATAAACCGTCGCTCCCCACAAATGAAATGCAAGCAATGAAAGCTGGCGACTTCTCTTCCAACCAAACTGGGAACAAGAAGGTGCAACCATTGGACTTTCATTGGTACTTAAACTATTGACCTGGTAACCACAAAACCCCTTTCTTTACTTTAATAGGGCCATGTTCCGCTACAAACATTATAACCTACATACTCAGCGAACTAGCTACATATATTAGAAGGATATATGGTTGCTCTAAATACAGGTTTATGGCGACCAAAAAAGTCAGAAACTCTTCGCATGTCTGTTGAGTGGGTTCAACCCAAGTCCCACATAGAAAAGATAAAGAAGATTTATCTTGAATATAAGCAGCCAAAAAACTCCATTAGTATGAGGCCTTTTGGGAGGAGCCCAAAAACAAATCCATGCGAGCTTGGCCACGGCCCAGAGCGGACAATATCATACTAATACGGGATCTTGGATTGAGGGGAGATTGTTTTGGGAGGAGCCCAAAAACAAATCCATGCGAGCTTGGCCACGGCCCAGAGCGGACAATCAATATCAATATACTTATATAAAGGAGAAGCGAGGGGCGTGTAGGTGGCGCCTCTCACATCGCTCCGTTCTATTATTCTAATTTTCTGAAATTTTTGGATGAAAAATATCAAAAATTAGAACTAACTTTTTTAGTTTCGGATATATTAGAAGCAAGTTTCAGAATCTGATTTTGTTTGAGATTATTTATGGAATATAGTAGCTTGAAAGTTTTAATCTAATTTTGTTTCTATGTAAAGGAGAATCGATAGAACTACCTTTTTTAGTTTCGAATATATTAAAAGCAAGTTTCAGAATCCGATTTTATTTCTGATTATTTATGGAATATAGTAGCTTGGAAGTTTTAATCTGATTTCGTTTCTATATAAAGGAGAAGCGAGGGGCGTGTAGGTGGCTCCTCTCACATCGCTCCGTTCCATTTTTCTAATTTTCTGAAATTTTCTTATAAAAAAATAGCAAAAATTAGAATTACCTTTTTTAGTTTCGGATATATTAGAAGTAGGTTTCAGAATCTGATTTTATTTCAAATTATTATGGAATATAGCAGCTTGAAAGTTTTAATCTTATTTTGTTTCAGATTATTTAATTATGGGAAAGAGTAGCACACAAGTCTCTCTGCACCTATAAATACTCCTATAGGTTATAGGGTTTTGGATCATCTAAACACAACCTAATCTCTCTCAATACCACAGCCCTACCTCTCTCTGGTGATAGTTCTCTACTTCTCTTGCTTGATTTCTAACTCGATGGTGTCGTTTTTCAGCAACGATAAGTGAAGGCTGTTTATACGGTATTAAAAAAACGAAGGTTGTTGCAAGCAAAGGTAGTTATAGACCGCTATGTGGGATTCGACAAATCCAAACACGGGAGAAGAATATAGTCTTGACATGATATTGATGGACAATAAATTAACTATTAGTGATTGTTCGTCGGACATGTTTGTTGTTGTTAATGTTTATATGATTTACTTTGTATACAAGAAAATATTATGCATGCATTATCTGTTTGTCCCGTTCAAGCAACTTTTAAGTGAAGACTTTTTATACAGTATTAAAAAATAAAGGTTGTTACACGCAAGGATAGTTATAACCGCTATCTCACGGATTTAATTTGGATGTTTGTGTGCACAATCAATCAAAAAAATTGGAGGAAGGTGACAATGTAAGAACATGATTACATAAAAAAAACACAAATAAAATTAAAATTCGTCGTGCTTTAAATTGTTAATTACGTGTAGAAATTTATTTTTATTTTTTCACCATGAATTATAGTCCAAATTTTGCAATTTTATATATTAGTATTGGTATTACATCAAGATTTTTATAATATAAAATGTATTTTATCCTACAAGTATTAATTTTTAATCATTAATATACTTTTTATAGACAGTCATAAAATTATTGTACTCTACAAATATTAATATGAATCATTAATATAATTTTTATAGGCTGCCGCAACGCGCGGCTTTTCAACTAGTATCATACTAATACGGGATCTTGGATTGAGGGGAGATTGTTGAGTGGGTTCAACCCAAGTCCCACATCGAAAAGATAAAGAAGATTTATCTTGAATATAAGCGGCCAAAAAACTCTATTAGTATGAGGCCTTTTGGGAGGAGCCCAAAAACAAATCCGTGCGGGCTTGGCCACGGCCCAGAGCGGACAATATCATACTAATACGGAGTTAACGGGTGTTGTGCGGCCCAACAATGTCAACACTCTCTTTGTTCCACAACTCTAATCTCTCCTGAGGATCAGCAACATGAACCTTAATTGTATGTCCGCAATCCACAATTAAATCTTCCTCATGTTTTTTAAGAAACTCCAATCCAAATTTGAAGAACAAATTTAAGTAATTTTAAGAATTAATGACTAAGGTCTTAAATGTCAAACCAGTATCAATAATCAAGCTATTACTCTTTTCGTATCTGTGTTGGATGAATCAAGCACAATGGTCATTTCAGTATATGCAAATTTCATGTACTCCATATAAATGATAATACTACTGTTGGGTTTGTGGAGTCAGATTCGGAATAGGATTTGGTTAGAAATATTTGGACTCCTATTAGAGTTAGATATTTCAAAGTTAGACTCCTATTTTGGTTAGGCCAATTTCTTCTCTTATAAATACTCCCATGTAATTGTAAAATCACAACACAACAAATTGTGAGAGATCAATAAAATTAGTGTGGCTTGTGGAGTAGGATTTTCCGAACCACGTAAAATGTTTGTCTTGTGCGATTGTCGTTTATTTTCTTGTTCTTGTTTATTCGCTTTTGGTTTTTTGCTTTCGTTGTTGTATACTCAACAACTACATTGTGACACAGGCACACAGCCATGAGCCAACTTCATTTTCCACTACAAACTCCACAAATTAGCTACATAATCACTAGAGAGTCACAGTACTATGAAAAAATCAGTCTCAACAACAAATATGACTAGTACTTCGCAATTTTTAGGCTAAATTAGTTTACAATTTAAAGCATGGGTTATGCTAAAGGCTTGGTTTTAATCAGTTTTTGCCCTTTATTAATTGAACATGACATGAAGAATGAGACAGTATTCTTCATTAGAAATTTGTATCTAAAGACATATGCAATGGGTGGAGACAAGCATACATAAACATCATTTCAACACACACACAGAAAGGGAGAGGAGGGGGAGGGAGAGAGAGGGAGGGAGCGAGAGCGAGAGCGAGAGAGAGAGAGCGAGAGAGAGAGAGAGAGAGAGAGAGACCTGCAAGGGAGAAGGAGTGAGATGGGTGTGTAGTTTGGTTTGATCCAAAGCAAATTCAATGAATTTTTTGTAAGAGCAGCAAGCGATAAGCCTCACTTTTTCACCTCTCAATTTATTATTCATACGGTAATTAAGTGATGACCCTGATGATAAAGATGCGAGCTTTACAGGGATTGAAGAAGATGATGAAGAGCAACACTCCATTAAAGATTGAAAAGAATGCAGCAAAATCACACGAAGAAGAACCGAGTCAGCTCAGCAACTCGTAGCAGGAGGGGTAGTGCTCCTCTTTCCTTCTGTCGGTCACTCTCTGGATAACAGCTAACGGTCTATCTTCTCTGTTAACTGATTTTGTATTCCTCGAGTTGACTACGTTAGACTGAAATTTCTTACTCCCTCCGTCCCTTTTTACATGTCGATTTTGACTTTTGACCAGTCAAATTGACTTTATTTTGACTGAACTTTACATGTATCAAATAATTGAGAAAAATATTAAAAATTATATCAATAGAAAGTATATTTAGTTTATTTTAATATGCAACTTTCAGATTTTAAAAATAATGAGTACATAATTTGTAATGTTTAGTCAAAAATTGGTCAATTTGACTCCTCGGAATGCAAAATGGACATGTAAAAGGGGACGGAGGGAGTAATATTTTATCAATTGACAAAATAAAAAAAATATGTCACCAAAAATAAATTTTAATCTACTTTAAAATGTAATTTTAAGTTTTTTAAAATGATGAATAAGTAACTTATAATCTTTGGTCAAAACTTAGGGGGTGTTTGTATATAGGAAGTAGAAGCCGCTTCTGACTTCTGCTTTTCTTGACCCGTTTGTGTAAAGAAGTAGAATCATTTTAAAAAAGCTGAGAATGTTAACTTCTCTCTCACGGCTTCTACTTCTTTTTCAAACACTTTATTAACTTATTTACTTCTCACCTATAATTCAACTTATTTACTTCTCACCTATAACACTTTATTAATATATTTACTTCTCACCTATAACTTATTTACTTCTTTCAGTCGAGACAAATCTTTGAAGGGAAAATTAATTCTAACGTCTTTGAATTATTGACGTTTTTTTTTCTGGGTCCCTATACTATAACTAAAAATGGTTAAGTAATTTAACTTTTGAATTTTTCCTATCAAAGTCCTTCCGTTATATTTTTGCAGACGTCCGTTATGTTTTGCTGATGTGGAAAGTTAAAAAATAAAACAAAAAAACGTTTATGCCGTGTAAGCAGCCTACATGGACATCTTAACTTAATTAAAATGATTAAGTAAAAAAGATAAAAGATAAAAGACAAAATCAAAACCAACGTTATATCGACTCGTTATATCGACTGAGAATAGAAATTGGGGGTTAGGGTTCTTGAGTGCCATTGAAGCACAACTCAACAGTAATCCGAGGTATTTCATCAATTAGTGTTAAGATTCGTATTATATATCAGTTATAGGTCCGATTAAGTCAATACATTACTAATATCATCATCTCTTGTATGTTTTGCTCATTACGCAGATGAATCCTGGGGTGAAGATTGAGATTCATCACGGGGGTGAATTCACAGAAAAGAGCAGAAAAAAGTACTACGAAGGAGGTAAAATAGAGTACATTTATAATCAATGTCTGGAAACTATCTCTAATTCCATGTTTGAAGATTATGTAAAGCATGATTTAGGATATAAAGATTTTAAATTATATTGGTACAAAGGGTTTTTTGATGAAAGGGGTTGTAAGCTACTCTGAAATGATGAGATTTTCGATCAAATGTTTTTCTATGCTTTTGCCATTGGAGAAATTAAAATTATAGTTGATCATGCACATGAAACTGGTGAGGCTGAAAAAAATTGTTTCGATAATGATGGAGATAAGGAGAGTGGTAAAGAAGGTGATAGAGACCATGAGAGTTCTGAGAGGGAAGAGGGAGATGTGGGTGGTGAGAGTGACATTGGTGAGGATAGTGACAGTGGTGAGGATAGTGATTATCATGAGAGTGATATTGGTAATGACAGTGGTATTGATGAGGAATTTGAAGAGATAAAACTGAAGAAAAAAGAGGTATATGAGTTAAAGATGAACCCTGCAAAAGATGATGAATTGGACATCCTTTTGAAGGATCCGCTAAGCAAAGAGAATAAGAAAAAGAAAATAAGAAGAAAGCAGAATGTGGAGGTGGTTGATGCTGAAAATAAGAACGAAGAAAGCACTCAAAATGCAGATTGGGAGAGTGAGTATGAGAGTGATTCACTGAAAATGCTGGATAGTGATTCTACTGATTCTAGTGAAAATGATGAGGTTGGCTCTGTTAAAATGAAGAGGCATAAGATGAAGGAGATTTCTAATACCTTTAATCCTAATACTCCTATGAAATACATAAACTTTGAGGTTGGTTTGATATTTTCTAATGTGGTAGATCTAAGGAATGCAATTATTGACTATGCAGTTGAACAAAAGAGGGGTATTTGGTATAAAAAAAGATTTAGAGAGGGTGCAAGCAAAATGTAGTGAAAACTGTCCTCGGTATCTATTTGCAAGTAGGATTGACATAGATGGGGCATTTAAGATTAAGTCTTATCGTGGACAGCATAATTGTATTTTGGTTAACAAGCATCAGTTCTTGAGGTCAGATTGGTTAGCAAGAAAGTTTGGAAATAAAATCAGAGCCAACCCAAAATGGAAATTAAGAGAGTTTCAGCAACACCTAAATGAGATGCATGGACTGCTCATATCTAAAAATCAGTGCTGGTTAGCTAAGAGGTTAGCTTTGTCTGAAATAGAAGGAGAAATTGCAAAGCAATACAAAAGACTGTATGATTATGGTGCGGAAGTTTTGACATCAAATCCGGGGAGTACAGTGAAGATAAGGGTTGACAGGCCTGATTTGGAGAGTCCTGCAATTTTTTGGGGTATATATGTTTGTTTTGCTGCTATGAAGGAGGGATTTGGCAGAGGCTGTAGAAAGATTATAGGGCTTGAAGGCTGTTTTTTGAAGAGTTATGTTAAAGGTGAGTTACTTGCTGCAATTGGGAGAGATGGAAACAGTCAAATGTTTCCCATAGCTTGGGCAATTGTTGATGTGGAATCTACGGATACATGGGAGTGGTTCATAAAGAATTTAAAGACAGACTTGAACCTGGACAGTGGCTATGGTTACACTATCATGACAGACCAACCAAAGGTACTTTAATATCTTTTTGTTATTAATTATTGCACAATAAAATGCTTATACTAACCACTCTTATTATTTCAGGGTTTGAAGCATCCAATAGACTCCATGCTCCCAAGGGCAGAGCATAGGTGTTGTGCCAGGCATATATATGCCAACTGGAAGAAACATCACCCTGGGATAGTGCTTAAAGCCATGTTCTGGAGAGCTGCTAAGTCTTCGACAGTTGCTGCTAAGTCTTCGACAGTTGAAGAATTTAACCTGGTTATGGAAGAGATCAAAGCACTGTCACCTACTGCACATGAAGATTTAGTCAAGACAGAGCCAAGGTATTAGAGTTTGGTCTTCTTCTCTACATTGACTAAATGCGATATGGTTACAAATAATTTAAGTGAATGCTTTAACTCTTGGGTTGTTGAAGCTAGATATAAACCAATATTGGAGCTGTTAGATGATATTAGGTTGCAATTGATGCAAAGGATACCTAAAAAAAGAGATTCATTGGCCAACTTAGATTGTGGTATTTTTCCAAGAATAGTGAAAAAATTGAACTATTCTATTGAGGCTACTAAATATTACAAGTCAATCTAGACTGGGGGGGATGAATTTGAAGTGAGAGACACTGATGGGGGCAATGGGTTGTAAATGTTTATAACAAGTCATGCAGTTGTAGGAGATGGGAATTAGCCGGCATCTCATGTAGCCATGCTTGTCATGCTTTATTTAGCATGAATAAAAATCCTGAAGATGAGGTAGACATTTGCTATAGAAAATCAGTTTATATGGATGCTTATTCTCAGCTGCTAATACCAATGAAAGGGCCATTATATTGGCAACACACTGGACTACCAGATATTCTCCCTCCAAAAGCAAGGAGAATGCCTGGTAGGCCAAAGAAAGCAAGAAGAAGGGAGCAAGGTGAAAAGGGTGCTAGAGGAAAGATAGGTAAAAAAGGTATTGAGATGAGATGTAGTCTGTGCTTGACACCAGGACATAACAAATCCACTTGTAAAGCAACTGCAGAAGAAATTGCAGAGAAGCAATCTGCAGCAGCTGAAAGGAGGAAGGCTCATAGTGAAGCACTAAAGGCAGAAGCTGCTAGAAATGTAAGTGTACTATTCAAGCTCTAATCAGTTAAGAAATAGCAAACTCTAACTTTTTGTTAATTGTGTAGAGAAGAAGAAGGCAACAAGTCAAAAAAAAAAAAGAATGCACCAAGTGGACCAAGTGGCCAGAGTGCACCAGATGGACAAGCAAAGAGAAAGAGGGGGAGACCACCAAAGGTTGACAACACTAAAGTTCTACCACATCCACCTCCTTTGCCTCCACCTGGTTCAGGAGTGTTTATCAGTTCATAGGATGGACAACTTTATATGTCCACCCCGAATGGTGTTGTTAGGGTGTCTGACATGTAAATGTATTGCAGTTATTGGAACATCTATTTTGTAACACTGCTTTTGACAATGTATTGCAGTTGACAATGTATTTCTTTTGACTATGAATTGCATTTTCTACCAATTTTTGTTGTCATTATTAGCAGTACTTAACAAATCGACACAAATTTAATCACGTCTGTTTCATCAACAAAATAGACAGATTGCAATAAACTTCACAAATCTTAGCCAATTAAGATAAAATAAATGCAATCATTTTAATTCACAAATTCTGATTACAATAAACTTCAAATCACAAATGAAGATTACAACTAGAACAAACAACACAACTTGATTCCAACTCTAGAAAAAATTTCCAGTTTCTTTGTTCTTCAACTTCATCTCCATAGTACCAATCTTCATCTCCATACTACTAATCTCCAGTTTCTTCAAAGCTTCTAATCCACTTATCTGGCATCCAATTCGGATCCTTCCTCTGCTATACGGCTTGTAAGATGTCCACATCGGGCAATGAAAGCCACAACTGATCTGTAAACAACAAACCCCCAATATTGACTTTAAACCCTAATTTCATGTTTTATACATAAACTATGTATATATAGCAGCGGGGTGCCAAAATCACGTGCTAATCTTGTGACTCTCGTCCATGTAGGCTGCTTACACGGCATAAACGTTTTTTTGTTTTATTTTTTAACTTTCCACATTAGCAAAACATAACGGACGTCTGCAAAAATATAACGGAAGGACTTTGATAGGAAAAATTCAAAAGTTAAATTACTCAACCAGTTTTAGTTATAGTATAGGGACCCAGAAAAAAAACGTCAATAGTTCAAGGACGTTAGAATTAATTTTCCCATCTTTGAACTATCAACCACAATCTGATTATGAAATAAATAAAGAGCAAATTAAACAAATAATCGCTTAAGGTATTGAATATACAAATTTTTTAATTAAAAAATTATTATAATGACATCTCGATCAATACAACCAAATCAATTATGAAACTAGTAGCATTGCAATTAACCTTCACATAAGTATCTGTTATTTCAGCAATATACAATGGTTAGATTGTAGAAGGGGGGGGGTTGAATACAATCTTTTCAAAATATTGTAAACTTTAAACACAGAAATGCATTCAAGTAGACAATATAGTCAAGAACAAGAAACTACAGCACATAAAGATTACAAAACAACAATCTTTAAAATTTCAGGTGGATTGTTTTGATCCACCTGAGAGTTTTTATATATTGAAGAATTTCCAAGACAAGCTTGGCTGCTTACAAGATTGAAGAGCTAACCTTTACAGATATCTTTCTTAGAGAGTTCTAAGTTGCTCTTCTAAATTCTTGTACAACTGATACTTGAAAATGATCTACACACATGGTTTATATATTTACCAACCGATAGATATTTTCTACTCTAGTCTAAACTAGCTTTCCATATAACTTTTCTGTCTAACATAAACAAGGAAACTATTGTCCTATACTAACAGTTCTTCATGCTAGCCGCGCCACCTTGTTTCATAGCCAGAAAAGGTATGCTGCACATTCTTCAATATATTTCTAGACATGCTGTCTAGCTTCTGTTATGCTGCAGGACTGTTCAACCCATGTGACTGCTGTACTTCTTTTTGACTAAGTGCCACCAACTGTTAATATTCTATTCACCAACCGGTAATGTCTGGTTAGCAGTTGACGCTTCATACTAGCAGTTGACAGTTCACTTCTTCATAGCAGTTGGAATACTATTCAGGATTAGCGGTTGATAGCTCTTCAAGATTAGCAGTTGCCAAATCTATTCCTTAGCAATTGATGGTTGATCTTGATAGCAGTTGGCAGTCTTTATTTAGCAATTGACAAACTGAATCATCAGTTGATCATCACTTCACTTGTGCAAATTACATGATTTAGAATATTTACAATTTACCATCCTATCTACACATCAGTTGATGAAACACCAAATTATCAGTTGCCATATTGACAAACCAACTGCTAATTTACAATAAAAAACAATCCTATTACAGCTCCACATCACCCGTTGATGGGATATCCAATCAACTGATACTTCATAAAAATGCCATCAGTTGATTGGCTACATTTACATTAAGTGACTTATCATCAAGAAAGACATATTCCTAACAATCTCCCCCTATTTATATCTGTAGAAGTTCAGATATAAATCCAGGGCCTTGATGATAACAAAACACTTAATGAGCTTATTTAAATAAAGAGAGATATGATAAACATTGAAAACTTTATAGAGAAGAACTAAGAGTAGAGATTGAATTACATAGATGGAATCTGAAGAATGAAGGTGTGCTCCTCTAGACTGAGCAGATTATCTCTTTTTCCTTTCTTTCCTTTCCCTGTCCTCCCTTTCTTCAATAAATTTCTGCAGTTGTCTGATGAAAATGTTTTCCTCATGGTTTGATGAGTTTAGCTTTGATTGCATGAATCTCAAGGTGTCAATATCAGCTAACTTTGCATGATCTCTCATTCTAAAAAATCTTCTGACACCAAGATTATCTCTAAATACCATCAACCAATCTGGATTCTCATGAACACTGCTTCCTGTATATGGGAGATCCAGTCTTTTAGGAAGATCTGCTTCACTGTTCCATTCCTTAGTGATAGCTTCCATTTTCCTCAGAATTTCCCTCTTTGCAACTTCAGTAAATCCTGTAGCAGAAGACATATTTCTGTAGATTGACTTGAGTACATGATAGTCTTGATCCAGAATTCTTTGTAGAGGCCAGGTTCTTGTATAGCCATTCTGATAATGAAACTCCAACCTTTCAGGAAGCCTGGTTGTACTAGCTATACCTCTTACACTCACAATTTCCTTAACAAATAAGTCAATTTTAGGTTGTGAAGTAAGATGGATAGCATATGCATAATCAGTCCTTGGCCTTTTGGCTCCTTTAGGCACTACAGAAGTCTCCACTTCTTTTCTAGAAGGTTTCTCTTGAGTTGGCAACTTCTTCTTTTCATATGAGAATTTAAGTTTCCTGGACCTCATACTTCTCTCATGGCTCCTGGTTCTTTCTTCATTAACCTCCCTTTGTGACATGAAGAATTGAGTGAATGATGGCAAGCTTGACATATCAAACTCCATTGGTTCTTCTTTGATTGCCATTCTTTCTTCCTCAGTCAGCTCTAATACAGGTTTATCCTTCACATCTTCATAAGAAATTTTTCTTTTAACTCCAACATTTTGCTTGACTTCCTCAGATGTAGGTTTTTCCAGGGTTGCAGATGGCCTTCCAGCTCTAGTTTTTACCCTTGTGGACCTGCTTTTTCTTGGCTCCACAACCTGTTCCTGTGTCCTCTGTTGTTGCTTGATCAGTTGTGCTTCTTCAAGCAATTTTTGTTGCACTTCAACAGAGGCCTCCTCATCATCAGCTCCCAATTCTGCAACCAGCTTGACAAGTTCAAAATCCTCTAAACCTTCTTCATCTCTAGCCTTTAGATATAGAGGGTGACCTGGAGGAATCCTTATGTCAACTCCATTCCTTGTGATTTTGGCTAGAGATGACCTGAACTCTTTGTCATTGGAATGAAGGACAGGTGTGAATGCAGCTCTTTTTGGCTTCAAGTTGCCATTCTCATCATACTCATCCTTTTCTTCCACCACAGGTTGGGGATTGTCAAGATTCTTTCCAAATTTTGCCAAGTGAAGAGTATTCCCCATTAATTTAAATTTGTCTGGTAGAGGCATGGGGAAATCATCCTTTATCTTGTTCTTTCCATTTGGTTTGGCTGGAGAAGAAGGTTTTTGACTGTGATGAGGTACATAGTCATTATACAGGGAATTGTCACCCTGACTTAAGGTTTTGCTCACTATCTTCACAGGCACCCTGATATGCCTATACTTGAAGCCCTTGGCAAGTGAAGATGGCAGAGTTTGAAAGGGGACCTGCACTATGGATACTGTCACATTTAGTGATGATGTTTTAGGCTCCCCCTTAGATGATGGCTCCCCCTTAGATGATGACCTAATTCCTTTCAGCTCATCCAGCCTTGTTAAAATTGATTCCCTCTCCTTCCTGATTTTAAGCTCAGCTGGAGTGTAGTAAGGAGGGGGAATTCTTGCAACTAGTTCTGCAGGAGTAGGCAACTTCTCCCCCTTTTTGTTAGCATCAAGGGCTGGAGGCCTAGGCACAGATAGTCCAGATTGAAGAAGAAGATGCTGGAGTAGATCAGTTTGGACTCTTTGGTGTTGAACCATCTCCAACATTCTTGCATCTATGATATTGACTTTGGAATCAATTTGGTCTAGCTTGGCATGCAGTTTGGCAAGTTTTCTGTCAGTGTGAAGCTGCATGGTGTCCAGAGCTTGACTGATGGTGGTCCATAATGGGAGAGGAGGAATTGATGGTGTGGCATTTGCAGAGGTAGAAGTGTTTAAGTCTGCATCAGATTCTTCAGATTCATCTTCACTTTCTTCTGAAGAATCAGAAGAAGGGATATCATCTGTTGTTGAAGGAGGCAGGGCAGAAATAGCATCCTTAGCTCTTAACATGGATTCTGTAGTGTGAATCAAGTTGAGAGCTCTTTCTGCAGCTTGATTATCTTGCCTGGCAAAGGTTTGATATGCAGAGAATCCATGAGTAAAAGTCTCAGGGTCAAGTGAAATGCTGTCAAGGACAGATCTATACTCTTGTTGAAATTCCATTTCACTTGCTCCATCATTGACACCTGCTTTTCTCTCAATTTCTCTCTGTTTTTGCATCAAGGTCTCACCTTGGCTCACACACACCCTCACCTCTTCCTCACTTACCCTCTCTAAGGGGCCACTCAATTCCTCTCCTTTTTCCAGGCTGGAAGAAAATGCCTGACTCTCCACACACTCTCCTTTTGCCAGCACTAGAGGCTGCCTCTCCTCTTCCTCACTAGCACTCAACCTAAGAAGCACAGCAGCAATATCTTCATCAGGCATAGCAGTTGATGATTCTGAATTTGGCAAAGTAGATTTGTCAACTGCTATGCTAGATGATACTATCAACTGCTGAGAATTAGCAGTTGATGGAGCTTTGCTAGCTGTCAACTGATAGTTGCTGTTAAGCATATCAGTTGATGGAGCTGTGCTTATCAATTGGTGAGAAATACCAGTTGATGAATCAGAAGAAAAAATAGCTGTTGATGGTAGAGAGGAGACTATAGTTGACTCTGTGAAGATTGATTTGACATTGGGAGTCACAGAAGTCATTACAGCCTCAGAAAAAATAACTGGATGATCCAATAGATCTTGAATGAGATGATCACCAGTGGGACTTGAAGTTGGCTTCTCCATGAGTGAAAGAGATGGAGAATTTGGTTGAGGATTATTGATTAATCCATAATCCTCATGAGAAATTGGAGAGCTGGGAGATAGTGTTTCAATTTGAATTGATGATTGGGGCTGTGACTCCACATTTGTTGGAGCCACATCATCCTGAATTTGAGAAGATTGTACTGTCACAAAATCTATGATTTTGGACTGTACTGTAGTGTGTGATGTGCTTCCTACTTTTTGTTTCTTTCTCATATAGCTTTTACCTACAGTGTCCCTCCCTCTTTTCTGTGTTCCTGGCTGGGAACTCTTTTCAATAGTGACATCCTTTTGGGAGGATGCCACTAGGGATGAGCTTGTATCCTTATTAATCACTACATCCTTTTGGGAAGATGTAGGATGGCTTGGCTGGATCACACTAGCCTCTCCTGCCTTATCCTGGGGATTTACTTGATGTTCATCCCTCCCCTCACCACTCACAACCACCTTCACACTCCCCTCAGTTGAAGATTTGGTGGATATTACAACACCTGTCTTTTGGGAGACAGATGAGGTGGGTTTCTTGGACTTGGATTTAAAAGTTTTAGGTTTAACAGCTTGGGTAGCAGGCTGGGGGGTTTCAGCCTGCATTGCTGTTGTTGATTGCAAAGAAACAGAGATTGGAAGAGTTTTCAGAGAATTGATAAATACCTGCACAACTGGTGGATAGTTCAATTGAACATCACTGTTGTGGTTGATCCTTAGAAGATCTCCAATAACCCTCTTGCTTTGCTCCCAACAAGCAAACATGTTGGTTGGCTGTTCTATAGCTAGATTCTCAACAAGATGGTTAGCAATAATCATGAAGAATCTAGCATAGTAAATTTGGTTAGGTCTGTTATCAACAGGGCCTAACTTAGAGCCAATTTCAGATAAAATCAATTCTCCCAAATTAAAGAAGGAGTCATATAAAACCATATAGCCAATACTAAGCATAGCATGATTAATAGCTATATAATTAGTGATTTTACCAGAGAACACCTTAGTAATAGAGTCGAAAAAGAAACTCCACTCTTTCCTAAGATTAGTTCTAACAATATTACCCAGATTTATTTCTGCACTGTAATGAATTGCCTCAAGCATATCAGTGAGATTTTCATCATTGGGTCTAGCATCACAGTTATTAACAGGCAATACTAAAGCAGTTCTAATAGTTTCACCAGTTACAACATGCTCAACACCCTTAATCTTAATAGTTATAGTTTTGTTACCTTCATTGTAAACTGCTGAAGTCCACATTTCTTCCACAATATCACAGAATATTGTGGGTGCAGCAGTCATGGCGTAGCTGAGTTTGCATTGCCTCAGGAACTTCATGATGTTGTGGAAGTCTTGATTCTTAGGAGTCATTTCCAGAAACGAGGTGAAGTTGTTGAGCTTGTAGTCAAACCCAGTTGCGGAAACTTGCTTCTTGACAGCGGCCATGAAAGTAATGAAACTGGAACTAGAGATTTTTGAAAGAGAAAGGGGTTTGCTAGAGAGAGTTTTTCTGCCTTAGAGAGAGTTTTGAAGAAGATAAAAGAATTGAAAAGAGGTGAAAAAGCTTTTATACTTACTTCAAAAAGGTCAATACAGAAACGGTAAAAATAAAAATAAACTGTTCGAATTCATCAATTGATACCTTTTATGTATATCAACGGCTAAGATCTGCACACAACAACGGCTAGGATGTTAGATCTTACATATCAACTGCTAAAAGTAGCTGTTGATGTGATGGGTGAGAACCCACTCACCAACTGCTAAAATAGCTGTTGATAGAGAATAAACAGCCAACAGATGAAAATAACCATGTTTCACACAATCCCATCAATTGATAAGAATATCAATTGATGAGAGCTGTCAACCGATAAGATACCGGTTGATAGAGCTCATCTAGACATAGGCAAAGATTTAAGAAAGATTGTGTAAAACATTGGCTTCACTAAATAGATAAAATAACATAATTAACACAGAATATCTATAACATCATTCTTTGAAATTAAGCATACCTAGCTCACTTACTAATCTCGAGAAAGTAGATTCATCAAGTGGCTTGGTAAAGATATCTGCTAATTGTTTTTCACTTGGAACAAAGTGAAGTTCAACTGTACCATTCAGCACATGTTCCCTTATGAAGTGATATCTAATGTCAATGTGCTTTGTTCTTGAGTGCTGCACAGGATTTTGAGTGATGGCTATAGCACTTGTGTTGTCACAGAAAATTGGGATTTTGTTGATATTTAATCCATAATCAAATAATTGATTCCTCATCCACAAAATCTGTGCACAGCAACTTCCAGCAGCAATGTATTCAGCTTCTGCTGTAGATGTAGAAACTGAGTGTTGCTTTTTACTGAACCAAGAAACAAGCTTGTTTCCCAAGAATTGACAGGTGCCTGTAGTACTTTTCCTATCAATTCTGCAACCTGCATAATCTGCATCTGAAAAGCCAATTAAATTAAATCCAGAATCTTTAGGATACCAAATACCAAGGTTTGGTGTTCCTTTAAGATATCTGAAAATCCTCTTGATGGCAATTAAGTGAGATTCCCTGGGATCAGCTTGGAATCTAGCACAAAGACAGGTAGCAAACATTATATCAGGTCTACTTGCTGTAAGATAGAGTAGTGAGCCTACCATACCCCTATACTTTGAGATGTCAACTTGTTTTTCCTTAGTGTTCAACTCAAGTTTAGTGGCAGTGGCCATGGGAGTTTTTGCAACAGAACAATTCACTAAGTCAAACTTTTTGAGAAGATCAAAAATATATCTAGTTTGACTAATGAATATGCCTTCACTGACTTGTTTGACTTGCAAACCAAGAAAGTAGGTCAACTCTCCCATCATACTCATTTCATACTTACTTTGCATAAGCTTGGCAAACTTTTTGCAAAGTTTTTCATCTGTAGACCCAAATATAATATCATCTACATAAATTTGGACAAGTATACTAGAACCATTAACATTTCTATAAAAGAGAGTTTTATCAACAGTACCTCTAGTGAAGTGATTCTCAAGAAGAAACTGTGATAATGTGTCATACCAGGCTCTAGGTGCTTGCTTCAATCCATAGAGTGCCTTGAGTAACAGATAGACAAAATCTGGAAAATTGGGATCTTCAAATCCAGGTGGTTGACACACATAGACTTCTTCCTCCAATTCACCATTCAAGAATGCACTTTTCACATCCATTTGGTAGACTTTGAAATTGGCATGAGCTGCATAGGCTAGGAAGATTCTTATTGCTTCCAATCTTGCAACTGGGGCAAATGTTTCATCAAAATCAATTCCCTCTTCTTGACTATAGCCTTTAGCAACCAACCTTGCTTTGTTCCTTGTAATTATGCCATTTTCATCTACTTTGTTTTTGAACACCCATTTTGTACCTACAATAGTTCTGTCCTTAGGTTTGGGTACCAGCTTCCAGACTTTATTTCTTTCGAATTGATTTAGCTCTTCTTGCATAGCTAATATCCAATCTGCATCCTGAAGTGCCTCTTCAATTTTTCTAGGCTCTTCTTGTGACAAGAAACTAGCATGAAGACATTCTTCCAAAGTTGCACTTCTTGTTTTAACACCTGCAGTTGCATCTCCAATTATATTTTCTGGTGGATGATCTCTAGTCCACTTGATTTGTGGGGGGAGATTTCTTCTGGATGAACTGGCTTCATTATGAGAATTTTGATCATGATTATGATCTTGAGAAGCTCCCCCTGTCATGGTGAACCTAGAAATTCTTGAGGAATTAGCAGTTGATGAATTATCAGTTGTCTCAAAGCTCTCATTTGCAGCCCTATCAATACTACCAACTGATATGGTATTACCAGTTGGTTGATTGTTATCAACTGATAAATTGTGCCCATCAACTGCTGTAGATCTGGAGTTGTTTTCATCATCACTATCATCTTGAATTACATATGGAACTTCATTTTCAAATTGGAGATTATCATGAAAGCCTTCATCCTCAAGACCAGTAATCTTCTTATCATCAAACATAACATGGACAGATTCCATAACAATGTTTAGTCTGAGGTTGTAGACTCTATATGCTTTACCAACTGCATATCCAACAAATATACCTTCATCAGCCTTGGACTCAAATTTCCCTAGATTTTCACCTTGATTTCTGAGCACAAAACATTTGCATCCAAAGACATGAAGAAAGTTTAAAGTTGGTTTCTTTCCTTTATACAATTGATATGGTGTTAGACCTTGTGCTTGATTTACCACAGAAATATTCTGAGTGTAACAAGCTGTGTTAACAGCTTCAGCCCAAAAATATGTAGGTAACTTAGATTCATCAAGCATTGTTCTTGCAGCTTCTATGAGAGTTCTGTTCTTTCTTTCAACTACACCATTTTGTTGAGGAGTTCTTGGTGCAGAAAACTCATGTATAATTCCCTTATCTTCACAGAAGCTTCGCATTGTTGAATTCTTGAACTCAGTCCCATTGTCACTTCTAATTCTTGTTACCATGTAGGCTGAATTAACATTGTTTACTATCTTGATGTGATTGATGATGATCTCACTTGCTTCATCTTTAGAATGAAGAAAATATGTCCAAGAAAATCTAGAAAAATCATCAACAATCACAAGACAATACTTTTTCTTTGAGATTGACATAATGTTGACTGGTCCAAATAGATCCATGTGAAGAAGCTGCAGAGGTCTATCAATTGAGGATATAGACTTGGTTTTGAAGGAGGACTTTCTTTGCTTTCCAGCTTGACATGCATCACACAGACCATCCTTGAAAAATTCCATTTTGGGAAGTCCTCTAACCAAATCTTTCTTTACTAACTCATTCATAGATTTGAAATTTAAATGAGAGAGTTTCTTGTGCCACAGCCAGTTTTCATCTGTGCTTGCTTTACTAAATAAGCAAGTAACTTGATCTGCATTGGGAGAGCTGAAATCAGCTATGTACACATTTCCTTTTCTTTTTCCATGTAACACCACATTGTTGCTCCTTTTGTTAGAGACAACACAGGCTCCATCTGAGAACCAAACTTGATGTCCTCTATCACATAGTTGACTAACACTAAGAAGATTGTGCTTTAGACCTTCAACTAGTGACACATTATCAATGATGACATTCCCTTTTGAAATCAAGCCATATCCCTTAGTAAAACCTTTGCTGTCATCTCCAAAAGTTATACTTGGGCCAGCTCTCTCTTCAAACTTGCTTAACAGGGAGATATCTCCAGTCATGTGCCTTGAACAGCCACTGTCCACATACCAGAGATTTTTCTTTGCTCCCTGCAAAACAGCCATAATCAACTTAATTTGATTTAGGTACCCAAGCAGTCTTGGGTCCTTTCTTATTAGTATCTGCTTTAGGTTTAGAGACAGATTCCTCTTTAGGTTTAGTAGGAGTAGCATCCTTTTTCACCTTGGAGGATAGACCAGAGTTCTTGGGCTTGTCATCAACCACATTGTTCAAAGACATATTATTCATGTATGCAGCATTCATCATAGGCATTTGACATGTCATTTGAGGCATATGCATAGAAGGCATGGCAAATGCATTAAAGTATAGATTTGGTATGAATGGCATGCTTGCATATTGTGCAGATGAATTTTGAAACATGGGCATAAAAGGCATGGAAGCAGATTGCACAGGAATAGGCATGGTAGAATTAGACAATATAGATTTGCAGTTAGAAGCAAGATGATTTTCACTACCACATTTAGAACAAGTTTTTCTGACTGCATTCTTATCAGGAGTGTAATTATTCTTTTTGTTAATACCTACCTTACCATTTCTAGTGCTTTTCTTTTTAATGCTCTTATTCTCAACAGAATCTAATTTGTCTTTCAATTGCTTGTTAGACAAATGCCCTATGTTTACTTCCTTGACAGGCTTGTTAGAACTGGATTCCTCTTTTACAAAATTTTTATTAGTGGGCCCATATTGCTCATTGAGTTTATCCAGGCTATTCTTCTTTTTAGCCAATTTCTGACTTCTCAACTGATAATTCTCATCGGTTGATGAAGAGTTCTTCAACTGATGATCATTATCAGTTGATTGGTCAGCAGCAGAACCTTGATCTCCTTCTTTCTCTAGCTCTTCTTTAATGGAACTCCAATCACTTATACATTTCTCTTCAATAATCTTTGTAGCATGCATATTGGAGACCACATCTCTAGAATTCTTCCATCTAGCCATTATCTCTTGTTCTCTCTCTAGTTGCTTCTTAAAGATCTCTTTTTCTTTAAGAGCTACCACTAATTCATCTTTAGCAACCCTAGATTCTTTCTTAAAAGTTTCTAATTGAAGAAGCTCAGATTCTAGGAAGTTATTTCTCTCAGTCAAAAGTTCATTAGTCTTTTTAATTCTAAGACTCTCCTTTGTTAAAGACTTGAGGGAAGTTCTAAGATTGTAAATCTCATTAGACATATCATCAATAATTTGTTTACATTCAATCTTAGAAAGTTCAGATGTGTTAGTGGTAGATACCTGTCCATTATTTGATGTGGGAGATTCAGACTCATCTCCAAGGGCCATAAGAGCAAGATTGACCAGCTGCTCATCATCAGAATCATCTCCAGCTGCCCAATCTTTTTCCTCAGATATAAATGCCCTTCCTTTCTGGTTAAGAAGGTCAAAATATTTCTTCTTATAATCAGCATTCTCAGATGATGATTTTTCCTTCTCAGCCCTGGGCTTTCTACACTCACTTGAGAAATGACCAGCTAGTCCACAGTTAAAGCATTTGAATTTTGATCTGTCAACCAGATTTGAGGACCTTGGCTGATTGCTTTTTCTGAATGGCCTAGCAGATGAAGCATTTTTCTTGAACTTAAGTTTAGAAAATTTTCTAGCAAGAAAAGCCAAATGCTCATCAATGTCATTCAATTCCTCATCAGTAGAATCATCTTCATTCTCCATCACCATTTTGCTTTTGCCTTTGTGCCCTTCAGCTTTACCTTCACCAGATTTCTTGCTTGGTGTAATGTTAGCAGACACATTCTTGACAGGTTCATCTTTTTCATCACTCTTTTCAGCAACCAGAGCTACAGATTTTTCTTTCTTGGAACTTTTCTCCATTTCCTCATCTTGTTGTATCTCAAGCTCATAGGTTTTAAGAATACCATAGAGCTTGTCTAAAGAATACTCATTAAAATCATGAGCTTGCCTAAGAGCCACTGTCATTGGCTTCCAGTCCTTAGGCAAAGACCTCAAGAACTTGAGATTAGAATCTTTCACCAGATATACTCTTCCATAAAGCTTGAGTGCATTTAGCAATTTTTGAAATCTACTAAACACATCATTTAAGGATTCACCAGCTTTATAGTGAAAGTGTTCATATGTCTGTACAAACAACTGCATCTTGTTTTCTCTCACTTGCTCAGTTCCTTCACAGAGGGTTTGAATGGTATCCCATACATCTTTGGCAGTTGTGCAGTTTATGACATTATCAAACATGTCTGAGTCAACTCCATTGAAGAGAATATTCATGACTTTCTTATCCTTGTGCACTTCTTTTTCATCTTCCTCAGTGTATTCAGATACACTTTTAGGAACATAGGAATCAACCAGATCCTCTCCATTAGCCCTAACTTCAGTGCTGATCTTCATAGGAACATGAGGACCTTTTTCTATGCAGTTGATGTAACTGGTGTCAAAAGACAGAAGATGCATCCTCATTTTTACTTTCCAGTGAAAGTAGTGCTCTTTGTCCAGCATTGGAATCTTCACTCCTTCATCCTTCTTACCCATGATAAATTGCTTTTAAGATCTTTGAACTTCTTGTATGTTAGAAGCCTGGCTCTGATACCAATTGTTATTTCAGCAATATACAATGGTTAGATTGTAGAAGGGGGGGGGGGTTGAATACAATCTTTTCAAAATATTGTAAACTTTAAACACAGAAATGCATTCAAGTAGACAATATAGTCAAGAACAAGAAACTACAGCACATAAAGATTACAAAACAACAATCTTTAAAATTTCAGGTGGATTGTTTTGATCCACCTGAGAGTTTTTATATATTGAAGAATTTCCAAGACAAGCTTGGCTGCTTACAAGATTGAAGAGCTAACCTTTACAGATATCTTTCTTAGAGAGTTCTAAGTTGCTCTTCTAAATTCTTGTACAACTGATACTTGAAAATGATCTACACACATGGTTTATATATTTACCAACCGATAGATATTTTCTACTCTAGTCTAAACTAGCTTTCCATATAACTTTTCTGTCTAACATAAACAAGGAAACTATTGTCCTATACTAACAGTTCTTCATGCTAGCCGCGCCACCTTGTTTCATAGCCAGAAAAGGTATGCTGCACATTCTTCAATATATTTCTAGACATGCTGTCTAGCTTCTGTTATGCTGCAGGACTGTTCAACCCATGTGACTGCTGTACTTCTTTTTGACTAAGTGCCACCAACTGTTAATATTCTATTCACCAACCGGTAATGTCTGGTTAGCAGTTGACGCTTCATACTAGCAGTTGACAGTTCACTTCTTCATAGCAGTTGGAATACTATTCAGGATTAGCGGTTGATAGCTCTTCAAGATTAGCAGTTGCCAAATCTATTCCTTAGCAATTGATGGTTGATCTTGATAGCAGTTGGCAGTCTTTATTTAGCAATTGACAAACTGAATCATCAGTTGATCATCACTTCACTTGTGCAAATTACATGATTTAGAATATTTACAATTTACCATCCTATCTACACATCAGTTGATGAAACACCAAATTATCAGTTGCCATATTGACAAACCAACTGCTAATTTACAATAAAAAACAATCCTATTACAGCTCCACATCACCCGTTGATGGGATATCCAATCAACTGATACTTCATAAAAATGCCATCAGTTGATTGGCTACATTTACATTAAGTGACTTATCATCAAGAAAGACATATTCCTAACAGTATCATTTATAACCAATATTTAAAAATATCAGTTACATCAACTAATATTGGAGCAATAAATATCTCCGAAATATAAACTATTTTTTGTTGTGAAAAGTGAGCTTTTGCGATATTCGTTATTGTCCCAAAATTGATGCGAGTTCCATAGATCTCCCAATATCATATAAATCATTCTCACAAAAATAATAGAACCCCGTACCAAAACATAAGAAGACATACAAGAATATTAAGAGATACAATACTAAAAAAATTAACACAAACTAACAATCTTGATAACAAGGTACTCAATAAGATTTAATGAAAAAAAATCTAGATTTTATGCAAAACCATAAATGAAAGAGCGAAGAGGGGTAATCGGTAAGGTAAATGAAGATCTCGAAGGCGAAAAAGTGGCGGTTGGAACCCTAATCACGAGAGCTCACTCTCAAAACAACTTTTTTTTTCTTTTTAATGACCACTCGAGTTTTTTGTTGGGTCTGGATATTTTGATAATCTGAAAATAGAACTAATGATCAATTGAAAAAATTACAATAATAATATGAGAAAAAGTTTCAGATGTCACAAAACACATAAGTAATACCCAAAATAACAGAGTAGGGGAAAAATAACCCCAAATACTATTTATTAACATCAGATAATCTAGCGTTTTTAGTATTGAAAGAAAATACTAAATCGTTTAGCATTTTGTTTTTTTAACCTCGGCAAAGCGCTACATGTCAGCAAAACGCTATATCTTGTAGCGTTTTAGCGTTTTGCTCTTTTAATCCTAGCAAAATACTACATGAAATAACGTCTGGTTCTTTTAATCACAATAAAATGCTACATGAAATAGTGTGTTTTTCATTTAATCCTAAACCCCAACAAAAACTAGACGATGTAGCGTTTTATATTAATATCCAAAATATTATACGATGCAGCATTATTAAATGATACTCGGGCTAGTTTTTACGGATCGTGATTTGGATACATATTTTCTTTTCTTTTCTTTTTGTGTGTCTACGATTCTCAGTTTACATTTGTTCAAAATTTTTGAAATTCGCAATTTTAGGTCGAAGTCTAACGAAATCTTCTCGGTGTGATCTAAAATTCGGAATCCAACAAAAAACGGGTTAAATGGCGTTTTGATCACTCAACTGACCGGAACTTGCAATTGGGTCATCCAACTCAAAAAGCTGTCAGTCACATCATTATACTCTTAAAAATTTTCATTCAGGTCACTGGCCGTTACACTCCGTTAAAAGTTTGACGAAAAGCTGACTAAGCGTCGTGACTTGGCTTAAATAAATCCACCGTGGCATGTGCTGAAGTGGCATTTTGGTCACTCAACTGACTACAAACTTGCAATCGGGTCATCAAACTCAAAAACATTTCATTTAGGTCACTTATCATAATATCCGTTAAAAATTGAAAAAAGACAGAATTAAAAGCTATCATGCTGCACCTTTTTTTCTCTCATGAAAATTTCGAAACTTAATAACAACTGAAACAAATACACACACATAAAATCAATAGCTTCACCCACAAAAACTTAATCTTTGTTTATCTCTTATCGTTGTATATATCTTGAGGCCATTTTGGAAAACTTAATCGTTGTTTATATCCAAATCATATTACTAACTGAAAACGAAAACTTGTGCCCAGGATCTGTGGGCTGGTCTGCTGTAGGTTCAAACTAAAATATATTTGTCATTAATTTAAATTACATACATGTATCACATTATTTAAATTAGTATACAAACAACCGGGAGATCAAGGGCAGAAAGTGATCGCATAGTCAGGTCCAGTAGGACAAGTAAAGGTGCTAGACTTATCATCATACGCATAGCTATAAGCCTGTGGACACTTCCCCTTGAAGTACTTAGAGTAATCTGTCGGGGGACACGTGTCAGGCGTACCATGGTCACCAGTGCAACAATACTGCGGCTGATTGAACGCTACACAAGCACTCTTGCACCCGATTGTTGCGCCACTCTGATCCTTGACTGCTAGATCACCCGGGCAATCAGCGTTCACATCCACAGGGCAGCTTGTTTGCGGGCAGCCTCCCCCTGGAACCACATTAACAGGGAGGTTGAAGCCATCTACGAGGCTCACGTCGTAGAAGTCCTTCCCTCCGTCTCCGTTTAAGGTGAATTCGATTAGGGTGGCGGGTGGGGCTCCCCCGGACCCGCATTGGAGGTTGCCACAGTCCCCTGTGCTGCAGGATGTGCCTGCGTCGTTGCAGAAGGATCTGGCCCAGATTCTGCCTGACCAGGAGGCTTGCGCGTTGAGGGCGTTGGAAGTGTGGGAAGCTAGGGCGAAGCCTGAGGATGAGATGGCAGGTCCACTGCTGGTCAGTGTGGCCGGCCAGATGGTGTAGGGGCAGTTGTTTGTGATTGTGAATGTAGCTGTTTCGCCGCCTGATCATGATCAAGTAAATTATGTTAGAATACAATTATATGAAAATTAAAAGGCCTAATAGAAGTAAAAAATGTGAGTACAAATTAAACTTACCAAGGATTGATGAGGCGACGAAGGAAAGAGCAAGGAGAATTCCGAATGCCATGGTGATCTGCAGTTGTTATGTGATACCAATGTGTGTAACTATACCAGAGAAGAGCATAGATCAAGGGTTTATATATAGCTGTTGAGATAGATTAGTTAGTTTCATTATCTTATCCATGCATGCATGCAATTAAGGATATGCAAGTATAGATTTAGAGATCTAAGATCTTCCATTCAATGTGCAGATAAGTTGAAGAAATTTTCACATATTCATATCTTCATCTCTTGCTCAATGGAGACTGGAGTCTCTGGAGACTCCACTTATCTTTATTGTCTTGTGTCAAAATTAGTCATAAATTAGAGATAATAGTGTCAAAATTTGTTAAGCAGTAGTTATATGTAACTTGGTAAAGAGTTAAAGCTAATTTGATGTAAAATTCCATATTTTTTCAAGTAAGACTAATATGTTTGTTATCATAATTGATAGCATAGGAGTATATGCTAACTTAGTAAAGGGTGTGTGGGCATCAATAATCTATTAATCTGACTTGCTAGGTTCCCTTTGGATCTTCATTTAGCCTTTTCATGAATTGATGTCGAAGTTAATAATTTTCACCTAAATAAAAAATAATTATTAATGTGAGTCGGTGGACACACACTAAAAACACCCCTATTTTATAAATACATTAACAAAAAATATGAAATTTTTAGCTCAACAAGTTGAACAGGGTTTACAATTTTAAATACTTAACAATAAAAATATTATAATTTAGTCGGGACAAATCTTCGAGCTGATTGTGAAATATAAAAAATGAATTGAACAAATAATCGCTTAAGGCCTAGAATATTTAAAAAATTAACCTAAAAGGTATTATTATAACATCTCGATCAATACAAGTTACATCAATTAACCTTCATATAAGCATCATTATTGACCAATATTCAAAATTATCAATTACATAAACTGATATTGGAGCAACAAATGTCTCCAAAATATAAACTGTTTTTTATTGTGTAAGGTGAGCTCTTGCAATATTCATCATCGACCATCATCTCAAAATCGATTCGATGCGAGTTTATTGATCTCTCAATTTCATATAAATCATTAAAATTAACTGAAGCAAGTATCAAGACATACAAGAATATCAAGACAACACGGTGACATCCAAAACGATGACACAACTAACATCTTTGGTAACAAGATACTAATAAGATCTAACACAAAAAGATTACGTCTAGGTTTTATTCAAAACCAAATAAATAGAAAAAGAGACGGAAGAGTGAAGAAGGATAAATATTGGCAGGGGAAATGAAGATTTGGAAGGCGAAAAAGTGGTGGCTGAAACCCTAATTATGAGAATCGGCTCTCAAAAGAATTTTTTTCTTTTTAATGACCACTAGGGTGTTTTTTGTTGCGTCTGAACATTTAGATAATCTGAAAATAGAACTAATGATCAATTAAAAGAATTACAAAAACTAGTCTTATAATAGTATGAGAAAAGACCTCATATGTCACAAAACACATAAGTAATGTCCAAAATACATAGTTGATAAAAATGATCCAAATAGTTTTATTCAACACTGAATAATCAAAAAATTTTAGTTTTGGAAAGAAATAGTAGATCATGTAGCATTTTGTTATTTTAACCTCAGCAAAATGCGCATGAAGTAGCGTTCTATTTATTAACCCCGGAAAAACACTATATGAAATAGTGTTTTTATTCATTTAACCCCAACAAAAACGCTAAATGATGTAACCTTTTAGATCAATATACAAAACGCTACACGATGCAGCGTTAATAAATGATACTCGGGCTATTTTTACGGATCGTGATTTAAATACACATTTTCCGTATTTCTAGAATTCTCAATTTATATTATAGTTCAAAATTCTCAATATTCGCAATATTAAGGGGCCGGTTGGGGGAGGTTAAAATAAGTGTTTTTTTCCTAAAATAAAGAAGTGAAGTAGAAGCTATAAGCAAGTTAAGACTTATGAGTGATTAAAGTGTTTGGGAAAGAAACAGAAGTCATGAAACAAAAGATAGTATTCCCAGCTTTTTATAAGTGTTTCTTGACTTTTTATATAAATGGTACGAAATTGATGTGTAAAATAATATCTACCGCAAGTGCACGGTGCCTGTTGTAAACAGAAACTAGCAAGTACGGGTCGAATCCACAAGGAGACAAGTTTCAAGAATCTTAATCTGACTATTGCAAATTGTTTCACAAGACAAACGAATATTTAAGATATTTTTACTAACTAAATAATGCAATATAAAGATGATTTATATCAATTAACTAAAGTCTAGGACAATTCAGGTTCACCATGCTTACACCAAAACTAGCTATTCATATAATAATTCAACAAGTCATGTAATTAGAGCAATTGTTAATCTCTCTCAAGCATTAACACTCTCAGGAATCCATTGATGCTCTCGCACTCAATTTCAGTCCCGCTAATATTATGTGTGCCTCTAGTAAGTACATCTCTCGATCTTGTACTCCTATTTGCATACAATCAATCTATGATATTGGCCAATTACACAGATCAAACATCAAGACATATAGACTAGAATTACACATTACCCATTAAACCGTTAATGAAAATAAAGCATTATAATGGTGCAAACATGGCTCCCCTTCCGTCCTAGAATGAAACTACTCACACATAGTAGCGAAAGTAAAAGCAACAAGAATAGTGAAGAGAGCCATATAAAACTTAACAAATAAACAAGAGATGATCAAGAAATACCTCAAAGCTTCTATTAATGGAGAAAATAATGTCTAGAACAAAGTATGAAGAGAAGAGAAGAAAATCTAACCCTCTGTAAAGTAGCGTAAGTAACTAATGTCTATTCTAATGGTAATCTTCTAATAATAAAATCTGATCCTCTTTCTATAATAAAAGTCTTTCTAATATTTTAAATCAATATACAAAATAGACTCCAAAACCAACAAGGATTCTCTCTCAAAATTCGCTGCTTTCTTTTCTGCTCTGTTTTCGGGCTTTTTCAGTTGGACTTTGCTTACTGGACCACTTCTGAATTAAAGAAAATTCCAAGAGCTTCGCGTGGGCTGTAAGATCGTCCAAATCCGACATACAGAACTCAAGTTATGGCCCAAACAATGCAGAAATCGGGTAGAACCCAATAAATCCGAATTTTAATAGAAATTAGCTCCAAAATAGCTAATTTATCTCCAAATCCTTCTCAACTTAGAATTCCTTATTCCTTACAATAAAACATGAAAATATATTAAATAAATATCCAAATCAGTGCAAAATATAATTAAATATGAGAATAAAATCATATAGAATATATATAAAAATATATTCTATCAGAAATAAGTGCTTATAACTTATAAACTCAGAAGCAGGTTTTTAAGCCACAGTCAAACACCACCTAAATCCAAGTCCAACAAAATCTTC
Organism: Daucus carota subsp. sativus; assembly: GCF_001625215.2. Classification (NCBI taxonomy): domain Eukaryota; kingdom Viridiplantae; phylum Streptophyta; class Magnoliopsida; order Apiales; family Apiaceae; genus Daucus; species Daucus carota. The sequence continues at coordinate 5,047,182 of NC_030387.2, read as the reverse complement.
TCGATTTAATCTAAAAAAGTCGGAAACCAATAAAAAGGTGTAGGATCAGAATTTGATTTGCTACTATCACGGCTCGCAATTTTACGTGGTTAAACATGATTTTTTGAATAGGAGATCACACTGGAATAACAAGAGTATATCATAAAACAAACTCTAGTATGACTGTGGAAAGTGGAGAACATATGTTATTCCATAGAATTTGCTACAACTTGATATAACAAATGGCTTATCATAATCATATCCAAGTACAATCGAAGAATTATTTGCCTCTTTTATATTCAAAAATATTGTTTGAATTCGTGATACGCAGAAGCATCAACAATTAAAATGTGATCTTTTTCTGAAAGAAATAAAAGATGATTTTTGACTGACCATATCTCATAATTTCATACTCCCTCCGTCCCAATTTATTTGTCTTATTTGACTTTTTGTGGTTAAATTGACCTAATTTTGACTGAAATTTATATATAGAAAGTAAATAGAAAAAATTATGAAATATATATTATTATAATCTACGTCTATTCTACTTTAAAACTTATTTTTTCGATTTTAAAGATCATATAAGAATAATTACTAATTAGCAGTCAAAGTTTAGTCAATTTGACTATAAAAAGTCAAACAAGACAAATAAACTGGGACGGAAGGAGTAATATTGTTTCATCTATATTGTATGTAATATTTTTAAATTTATTGGTTTTCATATTTTGTAATACGTGCTTCTATAAAAGTGTTCTAAAAATAAGAATTGGACTTAATCGGTGAAGTCACGGAAGGAGAATTAATCAGAGATTAATGTTGTCAAGTAATTTTATGGGTATCGTTCACAGGGAAGGACTAAATCCAATATCAAGTCAAGTGTATTATTCCTTAAATCTAGAAGTGTAGAAGAATAATTGGGTGTTTTGTTACTAACTAAATTATACGACTAAGCAATTAAAATCTAAGATTTTAACGATGGAGAAAACAATCCAGGAACAGGGGTTCTTCAATTGGTTTCATGAATGTCTAATATATGTGATATCTTGTTCTCTCACTTTGCTTAAAACAATTCTTCTAATGCTTATATTGTTCTCTCCCAAGATACAATATACTGCCTACAACTATATCTTGAACGCCACTCCCATGATCAATCAAAATATAAGGCATAAACTATTGATACCCAAGAATTTATAGTTTCATAACTCGCATATTAATCTCCCGATTCAATAATTGAATTATGTCCATCATATCATGTACTAGAATTACAAATCTTCTCCCGAATCATTATAACTCCTATGAATACAATTAAAGGTTCATGACTCCTCTGGTTGTGTTAAGCGCTCAATGATAGATTAGCAAAAGCAAGAATAATCACAGCATTATCAGACAAACATATTAAACCAACGAATACTCCCCAATCCCCGGATTAGGGGATTAGTTACTCATAATTGAATAAGAAACTGTATATGTATGAGTAAACCAAACCATGAGTACAAGAGTCAAGATTAGAAGAATACAACTTTAAGAGTTCCTTAAAACACCGGATGAATCCCTTCAATCTTTTGCTCTATCTCCCTCTACAAGTGTTTCTCTCTTTCTCTCTCAATAAAAAATAATCTCCGGTCCATCTCTAATAATCAAAACCCTAATAATAATAGTGTTTTAATGGGCTCTTTGGAAAACAAATCTAATTTCCTAAAATAAATCGGATTCTGAAAAGAAATTCGTATGCAGACTTTCAGGCCTGATTACTGCTCCATTCGGATTTTGATATTTGGACCACTTGAGACTTGTAGAAAATTACAATATCTTCGCGTGGGCTGTTGAATCGCCCAAATCTGATGTCCGGAACTCAAGTTATGGCCCAAATAAGATTTGCTGCGCATGTAGCCCATAAAATCCGAATTTCCATCTAATTAAGCCTAAATAAGCTTGATTTAATCCAAATTTAGGAATATTTATTTTCCTGCCATTAAACACTTAAAATCAATTAGTAAAGCCATGATTATTTACAAAATACTAATATTATAGGAATAAAATCATATAAAAACATATATAAATATATGCTTTATCAATTAATTGGATTGATCGGGGAATAATCGTATGATTAATGAATAATCGGCTATTTAATCAATTCGGCGAGATCAAAACATTGATTAATCTGTGATTAATCACCAACTTTTAGAACAAAGCTTCTATTCCGTAAATTTAATTATGGCTTTTTCACATTTATGTATTTTGATTTTTATAATAATCATTTATCATTTAATTAATATTATTATAGTAAGAAGAATATTATCTAATCTCTAATATTTATCAAAAATGATATATGAAGTTAACAAGTAAGACCTATTTGCTTTTGCTTTATAAAACCAACTTTTTAGTACATATAAATGGGTTCCAAAACAATTTACCTGGGCTTTTACAGTGAAAGTGGTCTAACCGCAAGTCAGCATGGGCCTGATTCGTGATGTGAAGGGTGTAGACTGATCCAATTAGTTGGTCAGACCGTGTGGTCAGGGGTGTCCGACTCGGGCAGGTTTTACTTTTTATCATTGTTGACAAGTACTACCTCCGTCCCTATTTACTTGTCACTTTGACTTTTTGCACGTAACTTAAGGTGATTAAAAAACATAATTCCGCTTATTGTTTTTAAAATTTTCTTTTTCTGAATTAAAATTTATAGTTTATATTTTAATTCAGAAAAAGAAAATTGTAAAAATAATGAGCGGAACTATGTTTTTTAATCACCTTAAGTTACGTGCAAAAAGTCAAAGTGACAAGTAAATAGGGACGGAGGGAGTATTTTAAAGTGTATGAAAAAATAATTTTATAATTTATTTTCTAATTATTTTGAATATAACAAATTATATATGTACATACAAATCTATATTCAATATAATTCGTAAAAAAAAAAACTTTAGAGGTAATTGCATATCGCACTCCTTAACTATCGTTCAAAAACGATATTGTACCCATACTTTAAGAAACTCAACTCGCACCCCTTATCTTTAGTGTTCAAGCCGAGATGCACCCTCTGCCGTTAACTTCCGTTAAGTCTGTGCACTTCGTTAAGTCACTGTAATTGCAATTCGGACCCCTTAACTTATGTTCAAAAACGATATTGTACCCATATTTTTGGAAATTCGAATCGCACCACCTATCTTTATATCTCAGGAACGATACGCACACCCTCCGTTGAATTTCGTTAGCTTCCGTTAAAATACTCTTCCATCTCAATTTACAAGTCTCTTTTGCTTTTTGAGGGGTCAAATTGACTAATTTTTGACCAACGATTTGAAAATATGTATTTATTATGTTAGAAAATAAAAAGTTACATATTAATATAGACTAGATTTAATTTTTGATGATATTTTTTTAAATTTTTTTGATCAATTTTTCCAAACAAAATAATTAAAATTTATATATCTTAATCAATAAAACTAGTACAAATGAAGATAATGAAACTTCATTATCTTAAAATAAAGATAATGAAACTTCAGTACAAATGATACAACCTGTAAAGCAATTCAATAAAACTAGCAAATACAAAATTTAGTATTAGAAAGAAAACAGAGCAACTGAACAATTTCCACTCAACACGATACATTAAGTGCAATAATCTAGGATATATTATAAAGCTTTACGCAGAGCTAGATTGACATTGACATGAACACAGGTGAGACTAACTGAATAAGATTAAGGCTTTAATTTCAGTAGAAAAATATGAAAACTTAACAGGAGCTTCTAATATGAGCTTATTGGATCAAATGCAGAACGACAATGGCATGGAGAAAAGCACAAAAATTGTACTAAGATCTAACACTGTCCTACTTCTTGAAACAAGCTGAAGAGTACTTTCATGACTATCCAGCTCTTTTCGTCTCATCCAAGGGTTAACAAATAGCTCAAACTATTCCACTCATATGATACTGATAAAAAATGTAGAGCTAAATCTTTATAACAAATACCAAAAAAAAAATGTTCTTAAACTGAAAACAATTTATATCTAGCCTTCAGAACTACTGAGAGCTTCTATAACTTTTAGGACATTCAAAAGCTTGGCCAGATTATAATCCACCCCAGCTTCTAATTAAGTTCTACCATCAGTAATGTCTAACGTGTGTTTAAATACTGGATATTTGTTTTCAGGTATCTATAGTGCTGAAATTTAAAGCAGTGCAAGTTAAAAAGAAATTTTTTTGTTATGTCAAAAACCTTAGTTTTAACAACTCATTTTACTATGAAACAATATAGACGTATATATATTTAAAAATATGTAATTATCATACTAAGGAATAGAAATATTGTACTTCTTATTTAATTAAGTTATTATTTATGTAAAAATATAACTTACAAATTTAATTTCATTAAACACTTATAATTTATTAAATTTATCTGGACATTTTACTAACTTATAAATATAACTTTAGTTATTATTACAACAACTTATCACTTACAAATAATAAGTTAGTTTCTTTTAACTATATAAATTAAAAAGCATCAAAACTTATATATAGTTTCTACCGCGCTGTGACAAACTCATTAGGTGAATATGGTTAAGTGGTATGAAATTATGAATTGTCTCACTTTTAAGTGAATTTAGATTGATAAGTGAAATGAATAGCTGAAATCATCCCTACTTATATTAGCTCATACAGTTGCACTCTTGTGAGAGAAATGTAAAGACAAATATTTATCACAAATATAGACAAAACAAATAGCTAGAGACAAACTATCACTGGTCTTCAAAAATACTGAGAGCTTCTTTGATTTTCTGGACGTTCAAGGGCTTGGCGAGGTTATAATCGACCCTGGCTTCTACCATGAGCTTGATCTCTGGACCCTCAGTATATGCACTGACCGCAAATATGGGAATGTGCACCCCATATTTGGCTTCTTCATGCCGTATTTTTCGGGTTGCTTCAATGCCATCCGAGGTTGACTCGTGAGCCTTCTGTTAGTTCAGAGCTACTACCTTGTGGTGAAAAAGATTGGCATGGAGACATGTAAGCACTGACATGTGATCCAGTGTCGTCGGATTGATTCCTTTGATCTGTTTCACATATAGAAAAATAGGCGTTGAATTTGAAGCAAGTTCCTTTCACGCCTATCTCCTTGTCCACAATCTCTATCTCCCCGCCCATTAAACGTACCTGATGAATAAAAATGATATAAGTAATATAACGTTATAGTAATGCAAGAAAGTGAATTATTTGTTTATGGTACGACAATTGTTGATGTATTTAGTTGAAACATACCAGAGACTGCACAATGCCAAGCCCTAGGCATGTGCCTTCTTGCCCCGCAGACGTACCTTTAATCTGAGCATAAATCCTGAAGACTGTTTCTTTCTTATCTTTGAATGTCTCTGGTCCCTGAACTCGCATAGCCAATACCAAAACCTGTCAAAAAATATATATTAATAAAGTCTAAGACAATGTACAGAATATATTATGTTCTGTTTGATGATCAATTCTAGAGTAAAACAATATTGGAATCTTAGTTACAATAGGCAAAATAATAATTAAGAGAAGTTATACTTACCAAATCCACCCCAGGGATTTCAACTGTTGAACAATATAAATCATACTCCGTTTCCAAAATGTTGATAGGCATAGGTTGTATTGTGCCATCATTTGGTTGGCAAGTAAGGTCACCAGCAACATCTCCTGCTTCATCACCATTGTGATTCAACAATTTCACTGCAACCAAATAGTTACCAACAATAATAATTCGAGTGTTCGGGATCTTAGCATTGGTGAGTACTTGCGCACCCTTTGTGCCCAAAAACAGACTTCCATCGTTATTTATGCTGCCACATAAGGACTGTATTATAGCCTTTACTTCAAACTCCAGAAATATGGCTCCTCTCCCATCCACAACAGATGTGTTAAGGATTAGCAGATCATCGTTGTTGATCCATGACGGTCTAACAAAAGCAGTTCCATTGGTATTTTCCACGTCTTTTTGAAGCATTGATGGATTAACCTACAAACACATATGAAAAACAATTACATAAAAGAGAAGTTTCCCAATGAAGTTGAGAATCAAAGATCATAAATCATGATTTCATAACAAAGTGACGGTTATATTTTGGGACTCACAGGATTTCTTGGAATTAATCAGCTTCACATTGCCTTCCAGATCAGTCCTAGTTCTGGTGTGCCAGTTGTTAAGCACCAAATCCCTGTCTGCACAATGTATAACAATTAAACAATCTCTGTATTGCAATTTATAGGTGGGGATATCTGTTTGCAATTTATAACCGGTGTATTTAATTGAGATTTTATGAGATTTTTTGTATTTGTGAAATCTGGGTGTATTCAATTCATGTATCAAAATCTTGGATATGTATCAATATCTTGGATATTCAATTAATGTTTTTGATTGTGTAACAAAATATCGTGGTAATTGATCAAGATTTTATATTAGGCTTGATAATCTGATGATATTTAGGGGCTGTTGGGTGAGATTAAATTAAGTGCATTTTGCTTAAAGTAGAAAAGTGAAGTAGAAGTCAGAAGCAAATTAAGACTTATAAGTGATTAAAGTGTTTAGGAAATAAGCAGAAGTCATGAAACAAAAGCTTACATTCTTAATTTCTTTTAAGTACTTCTTGACTTTTTACACAAACGGTACAAATAAGTGCTTCTAACTTATAAATCCAGAAGCCCGACTAATTTTAAGATTTTCCCAAAAACCACCTTAGTTAAGATTATTTAAAATTTATTAAAATCTAATGGTATTCAAATGCTGATAGATTTTTTTTGACTTTTAAAATGATGGATTTTGTGAAATTGTTTAGTATATTTTAAGTTGTTGGAATTCCATCAAAATTTATGAGATTTGAAACATTGTACTTAAATCTTAAAACATGTGTATCAGTTTTACGATATTTTATCTAGAATTCGGATAAAATCAAAATAAAATATATTTTATAAAACGGATTTTTTAGTGTGTGACCATGGACACGCATCAACAACTACTTTTCAGGATACACCTTTTTTAATATTATAATCAAAACAAAATAATCTATGAATGTTGTACAATCTAGGATACATCCTTTGTAACTACAGTTGTGAATTGTGAATGTATGTGTTTAAATGCCCATGGTGTGAGAAATTTATACTCAATATCTAAATGATTTCGTGGAGATTATCATAGTTATGGAATGTATTCAATTGAGATTTTTAAAAAAAATCATTCATGAATTCTTTTGGATATTTAACTCGGAATTTAATAAATATATCAGAATTTTGGAAATCTGGTGGTATTCAATCAAGATTTTTAATTAGGCCTAAAAACGGATAGTATTCAATTCCAAGATTCAATTCATGAAATTCTGATAGAAATTCTTTTACTTCATAACCGGAAAGATTTTGTAAAATTGTTTGATGTATTTTATGATTTTTGAAATTCCATCATAATTTATGATATTTTTGAAGAATTGTGCTTAAATTTTAGAGACACTGCATAAATTTTATGGTATTTTTTAAAAATTCACATAGGAGCAAAATTGGATTCAATCGATTAAAATTTATAAATTATTTAACCATTAAAATTTTAGTCATATAAAATTGTTATGTCGAGTATAATCTTGATTCTTGCATGGCATCATAATTAAATTTATGAGGTGATAAATATTCGGAATCATATGGTGTGTCCATGAGCACATGTTAAACACCAAATTCTATGCTTTTGAATCATTTTGATTGGCTTCTCTTTCTTGATAATCGTTGACCCCCTGCATATATAACAACCACACTAATCAAATTAAGTTAAATATATAGAATTTAGTTCATAGCATATGACCATCAGCATACGCTAGATAAATCGATTATAATTTAATGTACATTGGATGGATCTGCAAATCACAAACACAAAACCATATCATATTTTTTTTAATTTTTCTCTTGAATACAACTTGTGAACCAAAACGTAATATACATTCTTATATAAGTTTTTGTTCGGGTGTGGTTTAAAATTATTATGTTGTCAGAAAAAAATGCTTGTAAGAAAAAAATGTTGTTGAGAAGTCAGATAATAATTTGGTAATTTTTTCCAGTATTTGCATATTTTAAGTTACAATATAAAAAATAATGTTTTTTGACGAGATTTGACAAATCTATGACAGTTTCCTGCAAAAATTGAAAAATTAGTTTTTTCCCCCAAAAATATGGGAGGACTTGCTTTTCTTAACAACAGTTTTCGAGTTTAAAATTGCTCTACGGAAAAGTATTTTTGGATTTATTAAACAGCTTTTCACCCTATTTTTAACAAAAAATTGATGTTGCTGTCTATAACAGAATGACAAACCGTGCCTAAATCTTGACAAGAATTAGATCCAATTTATTAAAAAAAAGGTTCATGATGCATATGATCATGTAAATAGATATAATTTTTTCAAATTATTTGTTAGTAATGAAAATATGAGACTACCGTTTTAATATAAAACGCACACACAAAAACATATAATATGAAAAACTCACTCCCACCTTGTATCACACGAGTTAAAATTATTATTGATAATATACTCAATAAAATTAGGTTACTCATGTGACAAAAAATAAATAAATTAGGTTACTCAAGAATACGCTTTCGAGCGATACCTAAACCTATATGTGTATATAGTCATCTCAAATCCAGGTAAATCAGAATCTCATTCTGAAATACCTAACGTTATTTAAAATACAATTATAAAATTCCTAAATCAAATCAGAATTTAATTTATATTGGGTTGATATCCAATAATCTTTTCTATTTTGTTACCAAAACATACCTTTTAAAATAATTGTTTAAATATATAATTATTAACCTGACAAAAAAATATAATTATTAACGAATTTTTTAGTGTATGACGATGGGCACATGCACCACCCACATTTTAGTTAGGTTGCAAATTTTTATTAGATTCAATCTCATTATTGATGATGACCCATACATCTACATGCACAAAAATCTTCAATAATAAATTACAAACTCCTTTACTCTACAAACTACACATCCAACAAGAGTATCATCAATTTTTAAATGGATATTACTAATTTCTCCACCATCCCTTCCATCTCCGCCTCCGTCATCTCCATCACTCAGAGCGGAAGATCCACCGATGGATCCTACAGCAAAGACAAAGGTAGTTGGAGAAGCTTATCTATCCTAACTCACATCCACCTCCGTTATCTTCACCACCGTCAAATACACCACCATCATAATTGAATTCTGGAGTTCCTCCCTATCATTATCAACAACTATCAGAACCAACATTGATATTAAGAAAATTACACATTGACATGAAGAAAATTAGGGAAGAGTTTAGAGGAGTGGCGGATATGGACTCTCACTATGATCATTTTGATGGTGTAATGGTGTAAATTCCGCGTGAGTTCGTCTTATATATTTATATATGAGGTAATTGCATATCGCACCTCCTAACTATCATTCAAAAACGATATTGTACTCATACTTTGAGAAACTCAACTCGCACCTCTTATCTTTACAGTTGAAGCCCGAGATGTACCCCTCTGCCGTTAACTCCGTTAAGTCACTATACAAGTATTGCAAATTGGACCCCCTAACTTACGTTCAAAAACGATATTGTGCCCATACTTTTGGAAACTCAAATCGCACCACCTATTTTTACATTTCAAGAACGATATGCACCCCCCTCCGTTAACTTCCGTTGAAATACTCCATCCGTCTCAATTTACATGTCCCTTTTGCTTTTCGAGAAGTCAAATTGACTAATCTTTAACCAACTACGAGTCTTTTTTGAGAATTTGGAACTTATTTTTACTCTTTTGTATGTTACTCCATTAGTGACATTTAACGGGAGTCACATTTTTAAAAAGTGGAGTCAAAATTCGGCCACGTTTCCGAGAATTTGGAACTTTGGCCAACTTTTTTAAAATCGGTGTAAACTTTGGCTTTTAAAGTTTACTCGAAAGAAAACTCGTGGCAAGATTTGGGCTGCTCTGCTGTAGGTGCAAAATCAAAATATATCTGTCATTAATTTAAATTACATACATGAATCACATAATTCAAAGTAGCCTACATATAACTGGTGATTAAGGGCAGAAAGTGATTGCATAGTCAGGTCCAGTAGGACATGTAAAGGTGCTAGACTGATCATATGCATAGCTGGAAGCCTGTGGACATTTCCCCTTGAAGTACTTAGAGTAATCTGTCGGTGGGCACGTATCAGGCGTCCCATGGTCACCAGTGCAACAATACTGCGGCTGATTGAACGCCACGCAAGCACTCTTGCACCCGATTGTTCCGCCACTCTGATCCTTGACTGCGAGATCCCCCGGGCAATCAGCGTTCACATCCACAGGGCAGCTTGTTTGCGGGCAGCCTCCCCCTGGAACCACATTAACAGGGAGGTTGAACCCGTCTACGAGACTCACGTCGTAGAAGTCCTTCCCACCGTCTCCGTTTAAGGTGAATTCGATTAGGGTGGCGGGTGGGGCTCCCCCGGACCCGCATTGGAGGTTGCCACAGTCCCCTGTGCCGCAGGATGTGCCTGCGTCGTTGCAGAAGGATCTGGCCCAGATTCTGCCGGACCAGGAGGCTTGGGCGTCGAGGGTGTTGGAAGTGTGGGAGGCTAGGGCGAAGCCTGAGGATGAGATGGCGGGGCCGCTGCTGGTGAGTGTGGCGGGCCAGATGGTGTAAGGGCAGTTGTTTGTGATTGTGAATGTTGCTGTTTCGCCACCTGATCATGATCGAGTAAATTATGTTAGAATACAATTACATGGAAAAGGCCTAATAGTAGGAAAAAATGTAAGTACAAATTAACTTGCCAAGAATTGATGAGGCGACGAATGAAAGAGCAAGAAGAACTCCGAATTCCATGATGATCTGCAGTTGTTAACTTGTTATGTGATATGAATGTGTGCAACTATAGCAGAGAAGAGCATAGATCAAGGGTTTATATAGCTGTTGAGATGGATTAGTTGGTTCATTATCTTATCCATGCATGCATGCAATTAAGATATGCAAGTATAGATTTAGAGATCTAAGATCTTCCATTCAATGTGCAGATAAGTTAAACTTAAAGAGATCGATCTTCACATATTCATATCTCCATCACTTGCTTATGAATGGAAACTGGAGTCTCTGGAGACTCCATTTATCTTTATTGTCTTGTGCAAGATTAGTCAAAAATTAGAGATAATTTAGTGTCAAAATTCATTAAGTTGTAGTCATATGCAACTTAGCAAGGAGTTAAAGCTAAGCTGATGTAATATTCCATATTTTGTCAAGTAAGAGTAATATGTTTGTTATCATAATTCATAGGAGTATATGCTAATTTAGTAATGGGTGTGTAGGCGTCAATAATCTATTAATCTGACTTGCGAGGTTCCCTTTGGATTCATTTACTCTTTTTCATGAAATTGATGTCAAACTTAAATAAAGACTTATTTAGACATTTAATAATAATATAAAAACTCTACTTTATCTCTTCCCCTTTTACGGATTATTATCGATATATATCTATATTTCTTAACAGTATTATTCCCAACTATAACATGCCTAGCTATCACTAGAAAAATAAAGAGTAATTAGCACTTTACGTCCGTTAATTTTGATCGTTTTTGTGATTTGGTGTCGAACTTTGAATTATGACAAAGCACCTAATATCTTATGAATTTCAATTACATTGCACCCGTTTGACTAACTTCCGTCAAAAATTAACGGTTAACATTAAAAGCAAAATGTTTTAATTTTACAATTAACACTTTACACCCATCAACTTTTGTCGACAAAATGAATCCTCCAACATAAAAAAATTTAATCATTTTCTAACTTTTTAACGAATTCCCGTCAAATATTAACATTTAAAGTTAAATGACATGGGTAAAACCGAATTATTATTAATTTTAGCAGATAACGTTGAATATATTTGGTATTATCAATAATTAAACAATTATATATTTTCTTTTTTCTTTTTCTAAAATTAAACACTCACATCTAATATAGCATTGTTTAATAATAACACTATTATATATGTGTCAGCATTACACTTCTCAGTTACATTGTCCTCAATCCTCCGCAAACAACCAAAATATTGCGTTTTTATTAATAAACCGTCGGTAGAATCATCGGACATGCTCCGAGACTCTTGGTCTTAATTAGTCAATAAAACTTGTACTAACATGCTGATCTATCATTTCCAAAATTATTACATGTCCATCTACTGAGATTTTCTCATCACATATTTTGAATAAGTGAACTATATCTCTCCACTCGACTACAACTCAATTTAAAAGCTTCCATCAATTAATCTCTAAATCTTTCCAGTATGGATGACAGGTGTGATCCAGAAAGAAAGATTTGAAGAGTGAAGTGTTTGGTTTGGTAATATCTCAACACCGTCATGGATTTCAATATTGTGGTGAACAGAATCGAGATCATGGGAGAAATGATTGAGTTTTATTGATGAGAGAGGTGTGAACTGGAGTGTGGAAGGGGATGGATTTGGAGAAACAACCTGATCTCGTCAATGATTCCATCAGCTCATGAGAGATGAAATCGAGGGAAATGAGAAGTTGAGAGAGGTTATGTTTAATAATTTTATAAATTAATGTATAGGTTAAAGATACAAATAATTATGATTGCACCTAATTATCACAATTCCAGTTTTACCTGAGTGGATGTTCATAGGGTAAAATGCCATTATAAACAATATACAACTTTTCATTCCTGGCTCCAAATTGTGGATGTTTATAGGGTAAACAGTTTATTCACCAGAAGTGATGCTGAAGCTATTTTAGCTATGCCTATTTCCCAAAGATGTAGATCGCTTGGCTTGGATTCACACTACTGATGACAAATGTAGCGTCAAGACAGGATACCAGTTTTGGTTGAATACTAATGGTCGAAGTGCTGGTAGATATTTTGGATGGAGTAAGCTGTGGAATCTGGAGATTCCTCAGAAAGTTAAGATTTTCCTTTGGCGGTTTGGTCGAAATAACATTCCAGTTCGGAACATGCTTAGAAAAAACAGGTGTGGATTCTCCAGTGTGCAATTTACTACACATATTCTTTGACTGTGAGTTTGCTAAGATGTGCTGGCGAGAGTTGAATTTAGAGTTTGATATGTCTGATGTGAATTTTGCTCCGGATTGGCTGCTGCAGAAGTTGTCCGTGGAGACTGAAGAGAATAGAATCAAAATTGCTACTGCTCTCTGGGGAATCTGGTGTGCGAGGAATTTGAGAGTTTGGGAAAACAAGATTATCACGGCTAACCTTGTTATGGAATGGAGCAAGAAACATATACAGGAATGGCAGGAAGCTCGTAGAAATAAATTGCACCGCCTATGCAGCAAGGCGCAAACAGTTAACCCAAGTACAGCATGATGGGCTGCTCCTCGAGTAGGTAAGCTCAAGCTTAACGTCGATGCCTCGTTTATGCCTGGAACTCCTTCCTTCTCTGTTGGAATGGTTATTCGTGACCACCAAGGTGCCTTGATCAGAGGGCGTACTAGTAGAACAGCAGGTGTACTCTCAGCTTTTGAAGCAAAGGTTTGGGGAGTTCGTGAAGCTCTCCAGCGGCTTCTAATACTCCAGGTGAAAGATGTGGAAATTGAATGTGATTCTTCACTCACAGTAACAGCTTTGCACAAGGAATCAGTGTTCCATCTTGAAGTGTTTATTCTCCAGGATTATTTCGGCCTGATTTCACAATCAGTTATGTTAGGAAGCAAGCCAATACAGTCACTCATTCCTTAGCTAGGGTGCCCTGTTCGGTTAAAAACTCCGTTAATTTTCTGTCTCCTCCACCATGTGTGTTGGAAGCATTAGAATATAACTCCAGTTTTCATTATTAAATCATCCTTTGCTCTCAAAAAAAAGATAGAATATTAAAAAGAATCAACACCGACACCTTCTGCCTGTGAGGGAGAGTGCATATTGCCTTCTCTGTGAGCGAGAGTGCATATGGCCTTGCAATATCACATTAACAAAGAAGATTGACGAAATCTACTAAATTACTTTTGGAAACACAGCGGAACTGAATCCAACTACTCTGTTATAGCATTATGGTGTAATGAAAATATCAAACTTGAGAGATACAAGGTTTAACCTTTCAAACAAACCCATTCAATGGGCACAGGCAACAATTAACATGTCATTATTATTTCCTAGAAATGAAAGAAATAATGTACAGAGCATTGCTAGATAATGCAGACTAAATTTTTATTATATAATTTACAGATGAAGGCAACAAGGATCACGTCCGTCCCAACCTCGCTAAGCGCTGCTGGTGTTTTGCAGCAGCTGCTTTGTCAGCAGCTTCACGTTTGAGAGCCCTTTTCGCTCGTCGACCCATGGCAGCTGTATCTTTCATCGTCTCTTTGTTCTTAGGCTCACGAGATGATGAACCACCACCTGAATCCTGAACATTTGGTCGAAACACTGGCCGTGCTTCTTGCCTTCCTCCTCTAACAAATCCATTATCTCCCCACCTCCGATTGCCAATACGCAGACTAGATGAATTTCCCAAGTAAACTTCATTCAGATCATCCTCCTCATCCTCATAGGCATAGTAATCATCTACCTCATCTTCTACCTCATCCCGGCATTCCACAACCATAGGCACAAACCAAGATGCTCGAAGAAGAAGACAAACGCTTTCCTCTATCATGTAGTCATTAATGCTGTAGAAGTACATAAGAATAGAGAACACAAGTGAGAACAATACACAATACAAAGACATGTTTATGTTTTTAGTACTGCAAAGCTTTAATATATCAAATTGAGGGAAAGCTCATGTATCTAATCACCATCACCTAGTTTACTAGATTTCCTATTCATTGATACTATTATATCGCTGATACCCTATGGTTAATAAAAAGTATCGTATGTACAAAACTCTGCTTCAAAGGATCTTAAAAGATAAGGATGAGCAATGCTAGAGCTCTTAAAATGGACCCCAAATGCTTTCGTGGTGAATTTTACTTAGTTACACCTATATAAATAGGGGGGGAGGTCAACAAGTTTACTAGAGGTAGAACCAATCAAATTTTGCTGATTGCTACCTAAGCAGTGGGGATAAATTTTGAGAATCGTCTTACAAGACTGCTAAAGTTGAAAAACAACACTACCAAACAGTTTAATCATGAATGCTATAACAATCAAATCATTCACCTATTATGCTCATGCGTAACAAGCAGCCTGCTTCATAACAGCTTTTAGGTTATAGCTGGATTATTTCTCAGTCACTCCAGGGGTTTTCAGTGGAGCCCTTATGCAAATCAGATCCAATTCTTTTAAGCCTCCTTAAGTCAATGTAGCTACTGTTATGGTTATTATACATTTTCTTTAGGACTACTATGTCTACAATTCCCAGTGCAGTACTGCAGTATAATTATTGTGGACGATACCTATAAGGAGATGCAATTAAAAGGAATCTGAGAGAATCATAATTTATATTTTGAAAGTATATTCAATCCCAATTTTATACTACATTAGATCATTGACCTATGCTATGTTAAAATTAAGAGAATATAATTGACCATAAACATATATAAATTTACAGAACAATACCTGCCATCAAGTGATCTGTGAAGATTGAGAAACTCAAATGGATGTTTACACTGCGGGCACGTTGGATCATCCTTATATGTTGCCCATCGGAGAATGCATGTCACGCTATGAGAACAGAACAAACGAAAAACAAATCATTACATAGGAGAGCCAACTTTAATGAGCAGAAAACATCATCCCAGTCCTTCCACAGAACATAGATTTCAAGGAAAAAGAATACACACCTAATACAACAATCAACGAGGAATTAAAAAAATACAGTTCTCGTTTAGGAATTAAAACAACAATTAACAAGGATCATAATCATATAAGTTTGACAGCAGAATCTGTTTAACATAGATTAAAATTCCATACCGCAAAACTCAGGGATCATTGATATAGGTAATTAGTTACATGTGAATAATACAATAAAGCTAAAAAATCATTTAATTTGATTGCAACCAGTATATGGAATATGTATTGATAAAGTCAAGTATGCATTGATAAAGTGCCTATATCAGATACCAATGCAGTAAAAATAGTTTAAAGAAGAAAAATCTTGCAATCTCTCACTTAATCCCTTAAGTCAGCAGCATAGTCGTGATTTAAACAAAAAAAAAGGTTTGCTTAATGTCGTTATGCCAATGCCATCGCCTTGCCTGTAATACCATCAACCAGATATCAAGTCTCCTCATTGTGGAAGCTTGAACTAGGGTTGCTAAGAAGTATATTTCCACTTCTTTGGCTCGCAAATACTGAATTTCCCATTACTGGGGTGGTCATAGGGAAATATGATACTCAACACATAGCAATCTTAGATCAGCCCTCCAGCAACCAAAATTTTTCACTGGAAATATCCTTATGACTTGTTTCGGAACTTACTTATTACTTATTACACGAAATATAATGCGATAGCGGTTATGAACAGTACATTTTATTCTATGGTGGAGAAATCATTGGGTTTTCTCCACATCCTCAAAGCTTGAGAAGATTTAGAGTTCAATCACCCTATGCAGTTGTTCTTTCTATTATATTCTCGTATCCTATGTATGTGTTTGACTGCAACCATACTACCATAGTTGCATTATTGCATGAGAATGGTGCAGGATTTAGCATATACTGTAGAGATATAGTCATTCACTCATTCTGGGCTAGGAATAATAATTTTAGGTGTGAGTTCACATAGATACACAAAAAGCATGGGAAAGAGGATTTTAATAGAGACAGAGAGAAAACTAAAATTCAAAAACATAAAAGGGGCAGTATACTATTCATGCTTTTCATGCTGTTCTTGTGCAATAAAACACGAGAATTAGATTAAGTACAGACTCCAATGCTGGCTGTGACAGCAGAGCCGAAGTCAGGACATACAAAAACAAAGCCTGTTATAAGCTATGACACAATGTTACCAGACAGGACCAGTAAACAAGAAATGATGAAAGGACTACGACCTTTCATGAATTTTCATAAAATAACTTGTCAAATCAGATTAAACTAAGAACTCATGATTTTCAACAAACCACTTCATGCTACATATTTCTTAATGCACCTTTAATCAACATTCCACATTACACATCACACATGACACATTTATACATGAGTACATGACCCCTTTCAAAATACGTGCTTATTTGACTTTTAATTCATCAATGTTGTGCTGGACTGCTGGTCCCTTCCTAACTTTGAAAATTACTCTTTTATCAACACAAAAGAATTGCAACAACACGAGATATCACAAGAATTGCATTAAGTCGAGACAGAAGAAATGAGCGAATATTTAACCATTAAAGCTTTTGAAGCATGATCACTACAGTATATTTTACAAAACAAAAAACAAGAAAACATGAGATAGAATAGCTGATTCCTTTGCGTTTCATAAGCCCCATCTGTGTAAAGTCCATTTCCCCTTCCCTAGTAAATCAAACAATTGTTTGATTTACCCTTGCACAACTGAATACATCTCGCACAACCAACCTTTCAGAGCAAGTTAAAACCTCCAAACAAGGCAAATCAGACTCTCTTCCCAAGCAAATTCGATAAACACATTTTAACATCGAAAAATACAAACCAGTAGGCAAACATATATCCTAATAAATAATGACAAACACCAATAAACATACATATATAACCACAAAAACAAAAATTAAATGGAGGGGATACAAACCAGTAGGCATGCTCGCAACCTTTAACAAGGGCAGTTTCCTGCAAAACAATCTGATTCAAACAAATCGCACACACCCCATGATCAGATTTCACATTCTCATTCCCATTCTCCCCTGATGCTTTTCCCTGTAACAAAAAAACCCAAGTCAAATCAAACAAAACCCATCAAGAAAACATCATCATACATCTAATTTCACACCCAAATGAAAAGGGTTTTCAAACCTCAACTTGTATCGCCAAATCTTCAAAGGGGTGTGTGATTTCTTCACCGTGGATCTCAATCTCTGCAGACATGACGATTGTGAGGAGGAGGAGATGGAACGAACACAATCCACAAAATCTATTAGCTTTCTTATAAGTATTATTTTGATGTCGGTGTCTATTTACGCTATGTATGTATCATAATTTTTAATTAAAAAAAGCTAAAGGAAAATAGAGATGAAGGTGAAAGATTCTGCACGAATAATCCTGATTCCCAGAATTGGGGAAAGTGAACAAAGGCGGGCTCTACGTAATAAACATCTTGTAATTTCGATTTCACATTTTCACATAAAATAAAATATTGGATAACTTCGATTCTTTTTATTTTATCATCAATTTTATCTTAAAAAGTAATATTTGACGTTGTTTTCTATTTTTTTGTTTTAAGAGATGTCGACATTTTTTTGATATGTCTTTATCATCTACCAGATAGAGCATGTGTCTATAAATGTAAGTTTAATTATGTATTTTATTTTATATTTATATTAAAGTATTAAATTTTTCGATTGATTTGTATTTGGACGAGTTTATAAGTCATTTTCTTTATAAAATATTTTAACATTGTTATAACAATAACATATATAAATATCTTATTAAAACATATCTTTTTGACTTTTTTATTTATAAATTTCTTATAATTAAGATTATAAGAAATTTATTTACCATGTCAAATAAATATATACAGTAAATATATATAAACTCAAACATGTATATTAATTATTTGAATCAATTTTAATTAGAAGATGAAAAATAATATATATGTTATTCTAATATAAATATTTTTTTTACGAACTGCGGATATATTAAATCATAAAATTATGACATATACAATCTTTAGCATTGATCGGAACAGACCTCCAATCAAAAATACGATCAGAATACATATAAGACACATGTGTAAGTTGATGAGCCGGCATATTCGCAGACCGCTTAATAAAATGCAACTTAATGTTGTTGAATTGACAAACTAAATCTCTGCACTCCTCAGTCACCTTGCCCATCCGTGACCGCATAGGAATTGCACTGCGTATGAGCTGGATGACTATCGGACATTCGGATTCTAGAATGACTGGGTTCCATTCCATCTCTTTGGCCCAACTCAGCGTCTCCTTAACCGCCAGCGCTTCTGCCAATGTTGGGTTTGTGATTCCGAGACTAATCTTTAATTTAGCCAGGACTAAGTGACCCTCATGGTTGCGAGCAAAAAGAGCAAAGCCAGAAGTTCCCAGATTTCAAATGAGAATAGCTCAGCATCTTCTAAGACAGGGCCTGAGGTGAAGAGTAGGTGATGGCAGATCAGTGCAAATTGAGAACGAACTGTGGTTACTGAGCATTAAAAATTCGTTTGTAATGACTGAAAGTGAGTCTATTACTCCCTCCGTCCCACCAGGTTCTTTACAGTTACCTCTTTTGGACGTCCCATCCATTTCTTTACATTACAAAACTTTCCCAAAATAGTTAATGGGTTCCACCACTTTATCACTTTTCCTTCCTTTTCACACTACTTTTACTCCACTATCTCTCTTTTATATATTAAAAATCGATGGGTCCCACCACTTCACCCACTTTTCTTCCTCTTTTTCACTACTTTATACATATTTCTTAACCTCCGTGCCCAAACCCAATGTAAACAATTGGGTGGGACGGAGGGAGTAAATGACAAACAATATCAGCTTTGATGGTCCCTAATGAGAGGCAGTGGGATGCAGATTTGATTGAAGATATTTTTACGGAACGAGATGTTAATCTTATTCTTGCTACTCCGCTATCAAATGGGAATATAGACAGCTGGTATTAGAGAAAGGAGAAGTGTGAGAACTACTCAGTTAAAACATAATATATTTTGCTTCAAGAATCAAAGCACATGCCCAATCAAATTGATAATACTAGTTTCTGGAAAAGGCTTTGGAATTTAACAGTCCCTCCAAAAATCAAAAACTTTATGTGGCGTGCTATTACGGGGTGTCTTCCAACGAAAGACATGCTTAGAATTAAACAGGTTAGTGTTAATGTGGTGTGGTGCTCTTTGTAATAGTGAGGTGGAAATAGTGAACCACTTGTTGTTAGAATGCTCATTCGCAAAATCTTGCAGCATGATTGGTATTCGAAATGACAATACTACATTACTACTCTAGTATCTTTTTTTGATTGGGCTTTAAACGATTACAATGTGTGGAGTAGTGATGAACGTCAAATGGGTGATATGTTGTGCTTGACGATTTGGAAGTGTGGAAACGATTTAGTGTGGAATCAAAAGTACATGGAAGTAGCAGAAGTCATACATTCAGCTAGAGTGGCTCTTAGTCGATTAAAAGAAGCTCAGGACAAATTTCTCGATCAATCTTGGTGATTGCATAACCCAAACGTTGGTGATGAGTTATAGACTCCTCCAACTGAAAATACGACGAAGATAAATATTGATGCTACGGTTTATGACTTCTAGTCGATACACCTATGTGTTTGTTGCAAGAAACTATAGAGGAGAGTTGTCACAAGCTCGATCAAACTGTAAAGAAGGAAAAACCACTCCAAAATGTGCTGAAGCCATGTGCATAAGGGAGGTTTCGAGTTGGATCAAAAGAAGGCAGCTGCAGAGGGTAGTGGTGGAAACAGACTGCCTTGTAAGCGTCCAAGCTATCAGAGATAGTGCAACAATGTCATCGTACTTTGGAGTCATAGTTCAGGAGTGCGGGAACCTTCTGATGGAAGTTAAAGACAAAGGCGTGATCCTTAAGTTTGTAAAACGATTCGCGAATAGCTTAGCTCATGCATTTGTAAACTATGGTAATTCAGTAGGTAACCGCATATGAAAGGCAAATGATGTCTCTCTAGAAATTATTCATGTACTTGATAATGATCTGAATTAATGAAAGTATCTATTTCTCTGGCCAAAAAAATTTACACCATCTCTTTTCGATACAAATATAAAATTTGAAATATCAAAACATCATTTATGCATTTCTGGATTCTTGTAACAATAACAACCAAACGATTTCATGAATCCGCAATTAGGTGCGTATTCACGAAATTATATTATATAATATAATTGAGTTGGGTTCTTTGGAGTCTAATGATTTTAGAGTCCTTGAAGACCCATATCAACACCGTTGGATTAAGAGAAAATACACGGTGGATGGTGTTTTTATTTTCAAAAACCGTTGTCACTCAATTACTATAGTTATTGTTCTGCATTTTCTCTCCTAAATAAAAATCAAATCCCAGAATATAGAAACACTTCTTCCCTAAATTAAACCGCAGAAGATAGAAGCACGATACAATAATCAAGTATCAAGGGCGGGATTCATGTTCAATTGTCTCCCTTTGATATTGTTACGGTACAAGGAGATAAAAATTATAAGTATGAAACAATAGAAAATGAAGAACATACATACACTAGACATAGACAAGCCTCTAAATCTCCCCAAACATCTGGCTTCTAAAACAAACTTGCTGTTTTAGCCTTTGCCATATAATTCAATTCTAATTGTATAATTTACATGGTAGCAAATAAAGTCGAACTTTCAGCAATGCACAAGCCCAGTGGACTTAACAAAGTTAAGCTTTGAAACAATGCACAAACCCAGTTGGCTTAATGGAAAAAAAGTGGGCTTTAGGAAAAGAACAATTTATATAAAAAGCAGGTCAAAGTTTTGTTTTCATTTTTTCCCTTTTTTCTGTTAAGAAGAGCAGGTCAAGCGAAGTTCCGCCCAAGAGGCCCCAGACACATAATTTTTTGGCGTAAAGAACAAAAAAGGTAAAGAAGTTGCTATAATTTGAAAATTAGAAGTATGCAAAGAACCGAGTTGTGCAAGTCAATTTTATAAATAAACCAACTTAATATATGAAGAAAAAACACTATTCAATAATATAAAATAAATTTATATTGTTTAAACAATCCAATCATACAGATATAAAAAATTACATAAAATAAATGAATGTACAATTACCAATAATTTACTTGATCTATGATATGAAAAAAATAACTTAATACAACTTTAACTACAGCTAACCATAGGAATATCTTTTTGTAAGTCAAAACAAAAATAAGTTTCGAATATTTTTTTAAAACCAAAAAAAAAAGGGAAATCAAATTAAAAAAGTGTGCGATGCATCCTATATTCTAGATATTTCCTGTTCCAAAGTCAATTGATGGAACCACCGCAAAAGAATTAGTTGACACGTGTGACAAAAATGGAAAACCCAACTCAACTTACACATACCCTACGTTTTTTGCTAGGCCCTATCCTAATATACAGTTAAACCTAGTTCACAAACTTATTCTAAACTCCACCCAGTTCACAAATTCTTCACTACATAACTAGATACTTAAACTAAACTCAAAACCTATCTCTCACTAATGCATTCAAATGTTATTACCCGCCATAACAGATGAAAATTTAGCTTGATATTCTAAGTTGAAAAACAAATTTAACTACCAATTGGGCTCTTTATTCAAAAAAAACTACCAATTGGGCTAGAATCTAATTTAATCAGGGTAGATGGATCTAGTAAGAAAGTGTCCTTCAAAATTTTTTTTCATTATTCTAAATCTTAGAAAATCAAAGTTACAAAAACATCCCAGAAACCCTAAAAACTTAAAAACATTTTCCTTAAAATTATTTGACGCCCCCCCAAAAAATACCATTTTAGATCCGTCCAGGCTCTAATGTTGCACTGTATAACAAGGATCCTATAACAAAACACAGTCCCCTTGAGAAATAAAAATGGTGAGAGGCAAAGCAAGAGGCATTTACAAAAGGAGCAGAGCAGGCTAAAGTTAAAATCAGAATATTGGTGGCACCCTCGGATGCCATTTAAATGGGTGTCAGGAGCCTCCATGTGACAATAATAATAATACTATGGCCCCCTCTCACCTCAAACCCCCACAAAATGGCTCCCTAAAGTTACCTTTACTCACTAAAATAAAACCCCTTTTATTTCCCAACAACGCATTTCCCAACATCATAAGCCCATTACACACATTAAAACAAGTCCTTATTTACTGATTACCATTGTTTATATTTATTGTACTTCCCTGCATGGAAAAAGATGTGCAAGTACTCAGCACTCAGCAGTGTCATCCAAAGATTCAAAACAGCTCATAAAAGCATGGCCCCACACTTTACCATATGTTCATGTCACTGTACCTGTGCATGCACATCCTATATTCCACTTCATGGTGGATGCCTTTTAGCAAATATATACACACAAAAGCATAGATTACATTCTAACCCCTGAGGATTAGCTTAAATTCTTCACCTTTTTCACACAAAGCAAAATAATAACTGGGAAAGAGAAAAGCAAGAGAAATTTGAAAAGTTTCAACTAGGTCTAGTATTAACATTCAAAGAGAAAAACTAGAGCTAAGTCTGCTGGTGCTAATCCTTTGTTACTGAACCCTTCTGTGTGGTCCAGTACACTAACAAAAGAGAGAAGGGGTAAAATTAAACAGAGGGGGGCACCCCCCACTCCCATTAAAAACTAAGTCCTTTTATCTATGCATATATCATGTATTTTTGTAAATAGTATGGTATAGTTGATATCTTTCCTTGGGGAAGAGTACTTTTTCCTTTATCATGTCATGTAAGCTTTGACTGACCATACAGCTGGAGGCCTTGTCTTCATTCTATGTGGTCTCACTCCAAACTCTGCATCAAATCAATATATAAGCACTTCACATGTTTGATTAAATCATCAACCAAATGTCCACAGATAATAATCTTATTTTCTTTTTGGACTAATAATATTTATCATCTTACCCAAAAACTGAAGTCAAATCCCTCCATGTCAGCCATGCTCACCAGCATCATACCAAGGGCTTCCTGCTTAAAATACAACTCTTAAATGACACACCCATAATGCATAACGTAGCCTATTTTTATAGTAGAATAGAGCAGTCAGTACCTTGGCATTTCAGAGAAACGGGAACTGAGAGAAGCCATTGTGCGACCGGGAGTTAGAGATGGAAAAAGATTAGAAGACGGCAAAGTGCTTGTTGAGGGAATAGTATCATCCATTTCAGCGGCGGAGGACACAAGAGACTGCTGAGACTTTGTTGGAGATGCAAAGAGGCTATCCGGGAGGATGTGCTCCAAATTGCTGTGATTGAAGATGTGAATGATGATAATTAATTATGTAAAACTTTAAGACACGTAACTGAAGATTAAGCCATTAATAAGCTGGCGCATGAGGCTATAAGGATGATATTAGAATAATACCTTGCAGGAGGATCAGATTCATTAACACTCGGCACCTTTGCCTTGTTACTGTCACAGCCATTCCCGTTGCTGTCATTTGATTCATTATCCTGAGGATCATCAGGCATGGTGGGCGAAACAGCTTCATCGTTACCAGTATTTACACCTTCAAGTAAATTAATAATAATTAATTGCCACAGTAACAAATGGAGTGAAATGTACCTCAAAAATAACAAATCAAATTCACTGTTTACCAATTAACTCCTCTTGATTGATACCTTCTGTTTCTATTGAATGTCCAAGACCTGGATTCATCTGTGGGTAACCCGGCGCTGGAAATGGAACCTGCATAACTGCCATATGGCGGTGCAGCGGGTTCATCATTTCGGGGAGTTGCAGATTCATCAGTCTTCTCCCCTGGAACTCAATAGCCTGCTGCAGTTCAGCCTGCTCCTCCAGCTTCCTCCTCAGCATCATCTCTTGATTGTAAATCATTCGTCTTCCTGTACAGAGGAACAAAGAACTAAAGCATCTATAATTGGAGTAAAAATCAAACATTGAAACAGGCATAACTAACATATATAGACTAACCAAAGTGAAGATCAAATGGCTCCACTGAGCTGGGCCCAGATGGGCTAAAACATGCTGGAAGGTCATCAATCTCCATGTGCTTCCTGTAGATTCTTAAATTAATACTAGAAACTAATACAAAGTTGCGCCGGATCAAGAGTAGTTTAGGGTGAGAAAGGTTGTCATACTTATCAGGGAGTTTGCCCTTCTCCTTGTAGGGCTTAACAAGCACCCGTGAATCACATACAAAGTGAGGGTTCCCTTTAGCCAAAATCTGCTTCACAGTTTCTGGATAGACAAATGTGACAAATCCAAACATTCTTTTCTGCTGATAAGGAATTCTCACATCTTGCACCGGTCCAAATGTGCTTCAAAAAATTTAAAAATACATATTCAAGTTACTGGATGAAATCATCAGTAAGTAGTTGTAAGCAAACCATATGCCTTACCTAAAGTAGGTGGAAACATCCTCTTCCTTGAAAGTGCTATCAGCCGGAAAGGTCAAGTAAATCTGTCGAGAGCTCGAATTTGGATGCTCTCTAAATCCGAACCCAGCAAAATCACTTCTATCATGTCTGCAACGACCAAATGGAAGATAGTCATCCCCCATCATCAGTGCTGCTGCTGCAGCGGATCTACAATGTAGCACAACACCATGTCAAAAGAACATAAGAAACCAATATTCATCCAGATTTCTCAATATAGAAAAATGTATATAACATAAAGATCACATTTTCTATACATAAGCCATCACTACAATTATTTTACAATGTAATATGTACACCTAATACATCTATACTAATCATGATCAACAATTCATATAGAATGATTCATACACATATGCAAATTATTACCCACCAAACATGCAATGATTACATATCCAAAAAAACAGAAAATCTAAAATCATAGCAATTAATAAGTGTAATTATTACCTTGGACTGTCATTGAGCAAGCTCATACACCTGTTATTGAAAGGCATTGGAGCTCCAGCAGCCATAGCCATTCTTTGATGCTGAATAGCCTTCATTCTCATCAATTCATCAAACCCATCAAACTTAGGAGAGCCATCAGGAGAATCACCACCAAACCCACCATGCACAAACTTACAGCCACCCCCATTCTTACAAAACCCCTTTGCAAAATACATACAAGGCTTCCATCCAAACCCCCCACCAAGTACATTGCTGCTGCTCTCATCAGATTGACCAAGAAACACATCATTCACAGAAACACTCCTCCTGTGAAGAAATTGGGGGTGATTCTCACTGCAATTCCCAAAGGGAAACAACATCGAATCACTCCGGCCCCCCGGGCTAACAATTGGGTCAGTAAAGTCCATGTTTTTACCACCATCTTCGAGAAACAAGGCCTCATCATCACCATTCTGGAAAAATGGGGAAACAAAAGAAGGGTTTGAAGGAGAAGCAAAAGGGCTGGGAGAATTGTTCCCAGCAGCCCCATTAACAACAGCAGCATAAGAGAGTGATGAAGCTGAAGCCCCTTGTTTAGGGCTATGAAACCAAGGAGATGAAGGTGAAGAAGGGCTCATAAACCCATTGTTCGGAACAATGATTCTGGGAGATGATTGGGCAAAAGGGTTGGGCCTGTTAGGGTTTGCGATGGGGATGAAAGGAGAAGCAGATGGAGTGTTTGCTGCGGCAGCCATCTCGGCTTTCACTTGATTAATGAGAGAAATCAAGTGATTTTCCGGCCCAAAAGCAAGCCTTATCATTTCTTTCTCCCCAATCTCTTTTATGAGAAGATACCCCACGATTTTGCTACCATTTTCTGGATCTAAGCTTTTGATTCTTGACAAAACTGTACTCGTTGCTTCATTGTTATCCATGGTTTTTACCCTCTTTACAAGAGAGAGAAGAGAGAGAGACAGAGAGAGAAAGGGGAGAGAGTGAGAGAGAGTGAATGGGGGTGGGGGAGGTAGGGTTTTAAAAACAAAACAAAAGCACTATAGATGTTACTAAGAAAAACCCCTTTTGTCCTAAAAAGAGAGTAGAGGGGAAGCAATTGAACATCTAATTTATGTTTATATTAGGTAAAGTATTAAATATGAAAAAAAGTAACTAAGATTTAATATTGTCAATATAAGATATCATGGGCCTGGTCCTATACCATAATATAATAATCATGTGTAATACATGGAGGAGGGAGTGGATAAATGAAGTAAGCATTGAAAAGGGTACTCTGAACCAGGGACAGGAGTCAAAGGACCTCTATTTTTTATTTTCCATTTTCCATTTTTCGAAAACATGTATGAGAAGCTGAGGGGAGAGTTGTTAATTAAATAATTCAAGAAGAGTAAGTGGGGAAATGGAGTAGAAACAAATTTACTTTGGTGATTGTGCTTTATACGAGGCCTGTAACATTGACAGACTTTAAAGAAAGACCCATTGTTTTGGTTGCAGCAAAACCTGCAGGAACTCTGCCTTGATTATGTGAAATATTTATGATTAGTTCATTCGCACTCTACCATTAGACCAACAATTCTTACAACAAACCTTGGTCGACAGTGTCTGTGTTCATGGTACTGTTTATAGTTCATGGTTCGAATACACCCGTAACATTTAGGGTTTAAGAACGTTCGCAATAAATACTACTTATTCAGTTAAACACGTTCGTGATAGGTCTCATATTCTAAACTGCATGTACGCGCTAGGGTTTAAGAGGGCTAAGAGCCTTATTAAGTACGATCATTACTGTCATCCGTTTTCCTAAAATTACAGTGATCATCTAGTTAGGTTGTAACAGGTGTTACATAATTTTCTAGCAAAATCAAATTATCGGGTTTATTCAAATTTTTATAAAAAATCATCTTATTTTCAATTAATTTTGGAATTTATTTTCATTGTTTATTTTCTAGATCAAATAAAATAATGTTATCACATAATTTATATTTCAAAATAGTGCTTAAAAAGAACACTAACATTTCTAGTCTTGTGCACTCAAGATATTTGGTTCAAATTAATTCAATTGAATAATAAGATATTAGCCAAATGTTATTTATATTACAAAATATATAATATGATATAATATTTTCAGAGAAAAAATAATTTTATTACTTAAAATCTAAAATGAAAAATTTATATATTAAGACTTTGTAATATGTTAAATGGGTATTAATTTTATAAGATGAAAATCATGTCAAAAATAACGTGGATGTATATGTCGTTTCTGACATTTCATCGTGTAGTTAAAATACATTTTTATAAATATAGATACATAATTAAATTTTTAATTAAAAAGAATAGTTAAAAATAATATTATTAGATCAACTCACCTAAAAATGTGCTAAAAAATCAAAAAAAAACGTCATAGTATTCTAAAATTAGCATATGTTTTTTAAAAACACCCAATGAAGGTGTAAAATAATTATTAATATAAATACGTGAGAAATATATGTCTGAGTTATAATATATTGTTATTTTTTTAAATTCCAATATTTCAAATTGCTGTGTAATGTCAAATCGCGTTCAATTTTATTAACCTGATATAATTATATACATAACTAAATTTTAAATCATTAATCAATTTATGAATAATTCTTTGTGGCTCGCTGATACACATCGAAACGTTCATTATGCAGCTGCCATGCATCTCATACGTTTTCGGGCTGCTTTCCAACTCATAATTAACTGTGCAACATTATCATATCAACAGCTAGATGTCAAATAAATTTGTAATTAACGCAAATCATGGAAGGTTAATTCACATGTGTATACAGTTGTCTAGGTGAGTGATAAATATTTTAGAATACGTTACAAAATCCAGTTCCAAACAAAACTTAGGAGTACAGTCTTTCGAACAAAAAACGAAATCTACTTTCTGAAAGTAGTTGTGAATACTACAACCAAACAGCGGTTTGCTGTAAATACAAATAAATATTTATTCTGAAATAAACACGGACTTGGATTTACTAACAAACAACCAAAAAATACAGTATCGGTTTCCATTCGAAACTCCTCTTTTTCCTCGATATAAACACCAGTTTTAGTTTACTATGCAAATGAACAAAAAACCAGCAGTTTGCCTTTCAAAACTCCTTAATTATTATATCAAAATTTAAAAATATATAAGTTGGATGGTATTTAATATGGATCCTATAGATCTATTGAAATCTTAAATTATTTAAGAAAATTGTTAGATATCTCAAAAATTGTTTCTAAATTATTAATATATGATCGACTCTTTACATACTAATATGCCTATAAAACACCCAATTAAAATTTGTCATTTATCAGTCACATTATTTGCGGGGAAATTGAATATAAAATTTGAACCTAAATTTTTTCTTAGAAATTCATAATATTTAATGTAGATTTTAATTGTTTTTAAAGATCTCTAAGGATGCAGACGGAAAATGGTTGGTCAAATTGGATCTAATAATATGTAAGAAATTGTATACTGATGATACTGGCTATAATGGTTGTCTGTATTTTAAAAAAAAAGTACTCCCTCCGTCCCTTTTTACTTGTCCCTTTTGAAAAAATAACGCATCTTAAGAAAATGTTAGGTGGATATCTTGTTTTCATACATATCCCTAATAAATGTAATGAATTAGATAGAGTTGTGTATATATATATGCTAGTCAAACATTGGAAGTTGTTACATTTTGAAAAAACATACAAAAAGTTGCTTTGAAAAGAGAAGTGGACAAGTAATTTGGGACAAATTTTTTTTTCAAAAGGGACATGTAAAAAGGGACGGAGGGAGTATATTATTACTGTATTATTTCAAGCTATTATTGGTAAAAGGGTCTTTATAATTTGTGTCTAATGGCATAGAATAAACACTAAATTTGATGAGTTTGGTAGATTTTTATTGATGTGATTGGTGTAAATGCATGGAAGCATCTATATTTATGATTGGACGACTAATTAAAATGCACCAAACTCATAAAAGTTAGCGTTTATTGTGTGCCCATTGGCACACCATAAGAAAAATCGTTAATAAAATATGTTATTTAATATATTAATAGATGATGTGACATTTTATTACGGATTTCTAAAAGTTCGACAAATATAGCTAATATAGAAGCATTTTCAATGAGTTTAACAAAATTGGTTGGCTAAGTTGTAAGTGTAAATCGTTGTGTAAAATTTGTTGAGTTTGTAAGTGCGGGTGCCCATTACCCGATCAAATTGATTGAACCGACTCAACCCACCCTGCTTTTGAGCCGACCCAGTTTGATATTATGTAAGTCGAAGTTAAAAACCGAATTAAATGGGTTAGAGTCAGGATTTTGATAATTTTAGACCAATCCAACCTAACATATATTATGCACTAATGAGTCATGTTACTAGTATACTACTTTACTTAAGATAAAGATTTTTTTTAGATATATTATTATCATATGACACAATGATAATTTTAACCTAATCGCACATGAGATATATCATGCACTAATGAGCCATACTACCGGTTTGCTATTAGACTTAGGGTCTATTTGGTAGTACTGTTAAAATTTGATGTGCTGTTAGAAAAAGTGCTTGTAAAAAAAGTGTTGTTGCAGAAATCAGATAATTATTTGGTAATTTTTTTGATATTTGCTTAATTTGTGTTATAATATAAAAACAATACTCTCTTCGTCTAGAAAAGAATGACCTTTTAACCTTTTCACGCATTTCAATGTGCTAGGTTGGGGGTACTTATAAATAATATTTTTCAAATATTTTTGTTTTGTATAAAAATATAAGATCCATATTTTTAGACAAAACAAAAAAAATAATATTTACAAGTACCCTTTCCGAACATATTCAAATGCGTGAAAAAGTCAAAGGATAATTCTTTTTGGGACGGAGGGAGTAATATTTTAGATTAGGTTTGATAATGAAATTTGTAACAGGTTTCTGCAAAAACTGAAAAGCTGCTTTCTTCAAAAGTATGGGAGGACCTGCTTTTTCTAAAGCAGCTTCTCAGCTAAAGGCTGCTGTTCGGAAAAACTGCTTTTAGATTTACCAAACAGCTTTTCACCTGCTTTTTAGCAAAAAGCTGATGTTGCTATTTGCAACAACAATCCCAAACAATACCTTAAAGTTATGATTTTTTTAATATATTATTATATACACACTGAAATTATGAATTATACTTAGGGGTTTTTTTCATAAATACTTAAGTCCAAAATTGTTTTTGCAAAAATACTACATCATTTTTAAATATTTTTGCAAAAATATCAAAATTTTGAAAATATTTGCAAAAATACTGTAGGGTTGCAACCACATTCAACTATATTTGCAACCAGATTCAAACATACTCGCAACCCTGCGGGGCCAATTTACTGAAGTTGCATCTGGTTGCATACCGTATTTTTGTGAATATTTACTAAAAATTTTGTATTTTTTTAAAAGATAGTAAAATTGTAATAAAAACTTGAAAGATATGG
The DNA here is from genome assembly GCF_001625215.2 of Daucus carota subsp. sativus. Taxonomy (NCBI): domain Eukaryota; kingdom Viridiplantae; phylum Streptophyta; class Magnoliopsida; order Apiales; family Apiaceae; genus Daucus; species Daucus carota. The sequence continues at coordinate 5,016,090 of NC_030387.2, read as the reverse complement.
TATTTTTGATAAATTCCCTTATATTTAATATAATGATGTTCTACTTATGTGTAATTAGGGTTAAAACTGAGGAGGGGAAAATGGAAAACCCGCCCCAACCTGCCCGAATGGGGCAGATCCGCCCCGCTAATATGGGGAATGGGGTAGTGACGGGGAATAATTTTCTGCCCCGCTAAGATGTGGGGCAAGTATGATATATGTTTAATCCCCGCGGTGATTCCCCGCCCCACCCCACATATATATAATATAAATAAATTATAATATATAATATAATTTAGAGTTGGGTTCAATGGAGACCAAAAATTTTGGAGTCCATAGAGACTACAAGATATACCGTTAAAATAATTTGACAATTAATGGACATGATTAAATATTCTTTGTCCTGCATTTCTTGTCCTGCATTTCTAGTAATGTAATATTAATAATTTACACTGTTCTTGTCCTACATTTCTAGTACTGTATTATTAATATTTTTGTCCTGCATTTCTAGTAATGTATTATTAATATTCTTGTCCTGCATTTCTTGTTTTAGTTTTGATTTAAAACTATCTTTATAATTTACACTATATTTGTCCTGCATTTCTAGTAATGTAATATTAATAATTTGTCCCGTATATTTGTGATATATATAAGTGTTATTTTGTTTGCAACAAATTCAATTCGTTGCAGGACAATGACGATGAGTTCAGTGCCAATCATAACAATATCCAACTGCATCTTTGTTTTGTACGTAATTATCATTTTTATTTGTTAGGATCTCTATGATTGAACACCAATATTATGGAATTATTATTTTATGTTATGCATGATTTAGAAGTACTGATTGTTGTTCGCTGATTTAGAAGTGTAGGACAGGATCGGCTAGAGAAAACGAATGTGCAGGATAAATATCTGCAGCCATTTGATGTGTGAAAAATGGATGGTTGTGATTAAGTCTCTAAAGCCTCCACAAAATACAGTCTCCATAAAACTTTTCTCATATAATCTATTTATTATATTTAATATAATATATTTATTATATTTAATATTGTTATTTTATAATACACAAAAGTATAACTTTACAACTAGTAGATAGTACATCAATTTGACATGCATGTATTATTTTAGCATTACGCTCTTAATATACATGTATCGTATTTTTTTATTAAATTCAGAAGAAAAAATTACTAAATTTATAAAAATTATTTAAATGTAATATTACATATAGAAGTGGAGCCGAGCGGGGCGGGACGAAATTATATTAAATCCCCAGTGGGGCGGGGATGGGGGTTAAAAATATATCCCCGCGGGGAATAGGGCGGGGACGGGGCAGGAAAATTATATATGGGGCGGGGCTGGGAAATGAAGTCCTTGCCCCGAACCCGCCTCATTTTTAACCCTATGTGTAATGTAATTTGGTTTGGCGGATTATAATGTATTGTGATTTGCATATGTGATATGAATTGTATAACTGAACACTATATTAGATTAAGTTAAACGTGATTTTGATTGTCGGACTCCTGAATATTTTATCACTGACCAACAAATACAAATATGTGTTGCACTAAATTATATATTTATATTTATTTCTATCAAGTCGAACCAACAAAACCAGACTTAAATAAAATTTACGAAATTGTTTATCCTCTGTCCAACCCGACTCGCGGGCACCCTATTTGTAAGATATTTTGATTCGATAGTATTGGTTATATGGGTTTGCTATATCGAATCTTCTATGGTGTGCCCATGGGCACACAATAGTCACTAACTCTAATGAAAATACTAACTTTTGATTGGTAGATGGATATTAAATATTGATGCCCCCCCTGCATTCACATCAATTCCACCAATCAAATTAAGTCATTTTAATGAGAGTTGGTGCTTAGCATGTGCCCATGAGTGTGTGCCCATAAGCACACACTAACAACCACTTTTTAATAGGAGTTGGATTCTTATTGGCTCTCAACCCATTAATAAATGATGGCCCCTGCATACACAAAAATCCACACCAATCAAAATCTTCCACCTAAGTAAAAAGTGGTTGTTAGTGTGTACCCATGGGCACACACCAGAAAGACCCATTTAATAATACTCCCTCCATCCCGGTCAATAGTATACTTTGGAGTCCTCATTTTAGTGGAGTCTTGGAATCTTCATTCTTTAAAATTGGATAAATTATAATCTAGTAATTTCAATTTTAATTTATTTCGTTCTACAATATTTTTAAACATGTAACAAACTAAAGATTATGTTCTGCAAAGTAATCAATATACACAACAATTAATTTTATAAATCGAAGGACATATTAAACATATTGTAGAATATATAGTGTCATGTGATTTAAAAAAGCAATTGTTATGCCTGTTGATTACGTTGTAAAACATAATCTTTAGTTTGTCGGATGTTGAATAATATTGTTCAAACGAAAAAAAAATTAAATTTGAAACCACAAGATTATATTTTATCTAATTTTAAGGAATAGGGACTTTAAGACTCCACTGAAATAAGGACTCCAAGGAACTTAACTATTTAAAAATAATATGTTATTAATATATTAGTTTTTTTATAAATAAAATATAACACTTTAATATGATAGTAAATGATATTGAATTTTCTTACAGGTCTATAAGGTTCGACAAATATAGCCAATATCAGGGGATTGATTATACATATAATTAAGGGGAATTTACAGTTGGAGTTGAGTTTTTTTTATATAATCTCTATACTTTTTATTTAAAATATATACTAATGATTTTCAGATTAGGGTTCCACATGGTTGCAGATGTTCTATATAAGATTTTCGTACCATTGAAACGGTGAAATATATAGATATATATATAAATTTTATATTTGACCTGCCACGCATAAACTTTTAACCAGGGGGTTTATTCAATCAACTTCAATATTCCTCAATAATACTCTCTGAAATCACAAATGTAACATTACACTCATATATTATACAAATAAAAAAATAATATACGAACAAATGAACATCTTTGAGATACAGAAATCACAAAAGCTCAGGTGAAAGTAAACGACAACTCACAAATTGTAACAAGCTCATCCCAAACTCGACTTGACAAATTTCACGGCTCGTTTAACTAATCGAGCATAACTCTCTGTCCAAACTCGATTAGACTAATTTCACGAGTCGAGTTGGCTCGTTTAACTAAATGAGCTGATTCTAAAGAGTCAAGCGAGCTAGCTCATATAATTTTATATTTAATTAAGCATAAACTTCTACCCGAACTCAACTCGTTTAATTTCATGAGTCGAGTCAACCCAACTCGTTTAATTAAACGAGCCGGAACTTTTATCCGAATTTGGCAAAGGTAACGAGCCGAGTCGAGTCAAGCCCAGTTAAACGAGTTCGAGCAGGACAAGCTCGCGAGCCGGTCGACTCTAAATACAGCTCGGGGATGTCTTTCGCAAGACCGTAAAATTTACAGAACCTGATCTTAAAAATATGAAATGCCTAACTTTCGTATTTGCTTGTTACTTGTGATATCTCGTTTAACAGGTCGAGCGGAGCCGAGTTCAGTTAAATGAGTTCGAGCCAAACGAGCTCACGAGTCGCTCGACTCCAATTACAGCTCGATCATATCTTTTGCAAGACTATATAGTTTATCGAATTTCGTAACCTCCCTATTAATCAAAGACCCATAAAGAACCGTCTATAACAAACAACAAGCTCCTGATCTTAAAGATACGGAATGCCTAACTTTCATATTTGCTTTTTATATGAAATTATATTTAATAGGATTTTTTTACAAACCTGTTTTTTGTAAACCAAAATTCTGAAAATGATATTTTTACACATGTGTTTATTTAAAAATTTATATTTACAATATTTTAAAAACAACTTTCTAAACCCGTATTTGTGAGAAAACCCCAAAGAGTTGATATACACAATCCTTTTTGTTTTATCTTTTTGACATTTCTACCTCGAGCAATGCTAGGTACCCCAAAATATTTTCCCAAAAATTGTTACCAAATGATGTGGCAAACAAGTGGAGAGTTATGATTGGGTGATGAATGAATCTACAAGGGGGCCTCATTATTTTGGGAGTAAATGCAACCAATCAGGATTAGACACCTCATTTGGGAAAAAAATTTGGGACAATTTTTTGGGGTCCCTAGCATTTTCCTTTCTACCTCTCTTTAGCATTTGTTTAAATTTTCTATCAAAATTTTGTGTAGTTAATGTTAATAGATCAGGGGACACCTAAAGCTCAGTCTTCTACATGTTGGACTAATTTCTCAAACCAAACAAAAACACAAATCTGTAATATGCCAAAATAATTGAGCATAAATCTTCAATAAACCAATCGAATCAAATAAATAATATTACAATCACATGAATATCAAGAGATTTAAATACACAACCTTAAACCGGGTAAGGCAGATAATCCAATTCTTGTTGAACCTTAGCACTTCTCTTCACCTCCACATTCTCATCCAACGAATAATATTTCACAAAGAAGGCAAGTGTTAAAACAATCCACTCCAAACAGAAGATCAAAACACACAATCCCCCAGCCAATTTCAAGATCATGACACCATCTTCTTCTCTAACATATGATTTCAGTTTACCCAAAAAGTCCTCACTACTAGTGAAAATTAGCACCGAAACAGAGCCCTGAAAGATTGCGGAAAGCACGGTGACCATCATGTGTGCAGCATACCATTTTCCGGCGCCGGAGGAGGCGGCGGCGCAGCCCGCCACAGCGCCGCCGATGGTGAGGATGTGGAGGAGGATGAGGAAGAAGCCGACAAGCGAGGGGATCAAGCGGAGAGAAAGGGTCAGGAAAATGCAGCTAGAGGCTGCGCCTAAGAGAATGTAGTTTGCGAAGAGGAAGATTTTTTGAGTGGGATGTGTTGAGGAATCGCCGAGTGTGAGGCCACCCATTTTGGAAAATGTTGAGTTGGGAAGAGGGTATTTGTGTATTTTGGAGAAGGTGTGGTTGATTGTTTGATGTGGAAGGGGAGGGAGGGAGGGAGTGGTTTAAATAATGGTGTGAAGTGAAGATGATGAGAGGTGTTTAAACGGTCATATTTGAATGTATGTGACCGTTGTGGTGGAGCTGGAAAGCAATTCTAACGTTCCCTGTTTTTGTCAATTAGTATCATTAGAGCATCTCCAACGGCGTTGGCTATAATCGTTGGCTAAATTGGATCTGTAAAACATCATGTAAAATTTGCTGAACCTGTAAGACATTTTGCTACAATGGTACTGACTATATTGATTGGCTATAATTTAAAAATAGTATGTTATTAATATTTTAAATTGTTAAAATAGAATATATCAGTTCAATATGGTAATAAATGATGTACAATCTTCCTACAGATTTTCTTACAGACCTGTAGAGGTTCGACAAATTTAGCCATCCATAGGAGGTTGGCTAAATTTATAGACAACAGCTCATCATCGTTGGAGTTGTGTTTTTGGAGCTGTTGGTTAAATCTTTTTATTTTAAGTATGCAACTCACCTTTTAGCTAAGGGTTTTAGATGGTTGGAGATGCTCTTATTACTCAAGTTTAATGAACAATCTATTCGAACTTCAAAGTTAATTAGCATCAGCAATGAACGTTCGAAAAAGAGTACCAATAGTCCAATACCATCTGGATTATTCCGTGACCAAACCCGATATTTTAAATTGAATTCATTGGGTGAATAATTTTCTTAAAAAAAACTGATTAGTATATCTAAAGGTTTCAAATTTCCAATGACGTTGGCTATAATTGTTGGCTAAATTGGACCTGTAAGACATTATGTAAAATTTGCTGAACCTGTAAGACATTTTACTTCAACGGTACTGGCTATATTGGTTGGCTATAATTTTAAAATAGTATGTTATTAATATTTTAAATTGTTAAAATAGAATATATCAGTTCAATATGGTAATAAATGATGTACAATCTTCCTACAGATTTTATTACAGACCTGTAGAGGTTCGACAAATTTAGTCATCCATAGGAGGTTGGCTAAATTTATAGACAACAGGTTAGCATGGTTGGAATTAGGTTTTTGGAGCTGTTGGCTAAATTTTTTTATTTTAAGTATGTCAATTCACCTTTTAGCCAAGGGATTTAGATGGTTGGAGATGCTCTTACAGGTCCAATTTAGCCAACGATTATAACCAACGCCGTTGGAGATGCTATGAGGTGTACTATAAGTTAGAATTTTCTGTGGAAAAGATCTCCGATCAAAGAAATGTCACTATCTAGTTAAAGGACCTGCAAGATGTTCCCGAAATTTTGAATAATAAAATTTATATCTGAAATGGTCCGAAGACCTGAATTCCTTCTATTTCATTTCCCCGCAATGCCATTATCCCTTTTATCTTTATCTGGTACAAACACTTTGGACATACTGAAGATTATGTAGTATGAACTATGAAGGACATTTAGCAGAAATTCGCAATAGTTTATGTCCTGGATTAGATTTAGTAAGTACAATGAAAATAATAATCGTTCACTTTATTGTATAGTACTACAAAACAAATAACTCTCCGAAATAAATTTAAACAGCCGAGTGACATGACCCACATCTTTTTTTTTTGCTAAATACATGACCCACATCTTTACCTCTCACATTATGATGATTATTAGAGCAAAAAAAATGCACAATCAGGTCATATAAATTACTTTATTCCGAAAAGCCAAATATATTTTCAGGAATGATCTCAGACCTGCAAAAAACTTGCGTACTTGGCACCAAGGAATAGCCTCTGGATGCAAAGCAAGGCATTTTTGGTGACCTCCGCATTCTCATGGTTCATCAATTTCATTACCTGCTCCTTTGCTTTTAGGTCTGTCACTATGATCCGACCAGCAGGGTGGTACTGGATGAATTGTGAGAGATCATAGCAAGCAACAGCAAGTGATCTTGCATCACTGGATGTGCCCAGAATTGTAATGAGTACTCTAAGAATCTGTCAAAGCATGAGTGTCACAATAATTTTAGATTCAGCTAATCCGACACAACTCTGTTGACAAGTTATTAAGATCGAGCAAAATCACAGTTTGCAACTGATGGAAGAAGAGACTAAGGATTATCAGGATCTAATGTACACATGAATTATTATAAGTATTAAAATAGTGAAAAATCTAAGGAAGATGGAGTATCTATTATAGTGTTAGACACCTACCCTTATTAAATTATACTATATAATATGAATATATGTAGGCTTGAATCATACTCCCTCCGTCCCCCTCATTTGTTTACATTGGGGGACGGGGGCTCGGCACGCATTCTAATGCTCTTATAAAACGTAGTTTGATAAATTATTTTGAACTTTTTTTTCTTCCGAATAAAAGTTTGATGTTTATATTTTTATACAAAAAAGAAATTTTCCAAAAAAAAGTTGTATAACTATGTTTTATATACGCCTTGAAACGCGTGTCGAACAGTGTAAAAAAACTGTAAACAAATGAGAGGGACAGAGGGAGTATGATTTAGATACATATGCATGAGGTGCTTCGAGTATCAAACTCTAGTTCTGACTTGTAGTATTCTTAGTAAAACTACTCTCAACCCCTGCACACCCACCAAGACAAGAGACATTTGTAAAAGATTAAAAAAAAAAAATTACTAAATAAAGATTAAAAAATTTGATGCATACAGGGGCTACAACTTAAGTTTCTTTCAGAAAAACTGGAAGATCCCGATGTGACGCAAGCCTCATACATTATCGCCTTTAGCTCTAATCATCTGGCATTACATATATTAACTAACTATTGAAAACACAATGTAATTCCAGCTTTTATACATTAATGACAAATTGTACCCAACAGGTCTGTAAAGAATTTCCCAGGCAATAAAGTATAAACTCATGTTTACTAATCCTAGTTGTCATACTTTGGTGCATGCTTATCTACCAAAAGAAAGTATTGTAGTGAGAACATGCAACCTCATCCAAAGAAAGTGTTAAAAGAGGGATAAAAGCTAGCTATTATTGTTCAATGGAGTAAGGATGGATCACCTTTTAATACCTAAAGCTCTACAACCTAGTTAGAATTATTAGTATCTTACCGTTGCAATTGAAAAAAAGAGAGACAAAAGATGAGGTCCCTGGGAAATTACCAATGAAATCTACCATAATATTGTGAATATAGAAAGAGGTTAACTACTCAATATATTGAGGCAGACCACAAGTGCTATGCATATGCCTTTCGGTTTTTCTTCTTATGATTGATATAAATTTCAAGACAGGGAGGACGGTTAGATAATAAGAAAAAAACTCTATTGATAAAGTGTCTCAAAATGTTCTCAGTTGATGCACATGCACACTATTTGCAGTGTAAAAACCCTTTTAAAAACATTCTAACTTTATTTTATAGTAAAATTTGTTTAACAAATTGCTATTAACTTGGGTAATTTATGTAGCATGGACATGTTTGTAATCAACTTATCTGGATATCATTAAACAACTGATTAAGGAATAGGTAGTTGAATATCACCTTGTAACATTAGGACAGATACTTCTTTATCATAGATAAAATAATGGGATCTAAAGTACTTGAAGAGTTACTCGAAATTTTCAAATAGAGCAAGTGTATGTCAAATCAGAATTAAGTTATGCCAAAATACTAGCAATAGTACAAGCTATACCTGGAAATCATTCTCTTCAAAGTTAGAAATGTTATCTCGCCAGAATATGGAATCTTTGTGCATGGGGGACCAGTCAAGCTGCCCCAGAAGGACTTCCTGCTTGTACTTGTCAAAAGAACTTAACTTCTTAATCTTGTCTTTCAATCCTTCATCCAGTTGATTCAGAGCTTCCAACAGATCCTGGAAAAGTCAACTAATGCAATTGAATAAGAGTTGCTGTTTTAAAATTAAAAAGCAAGTATATAGGATAATTGATTCTAGGATATAGACTTAAAAACAGGATTCACTCTTTACAAACTCATTGTAGGGATTTTATGGAAGTCTACATATTTTACATTAAATGCTTTATCGGTACTCTTATACTCTATGTATTTCCTTTGTTACTTAATTGAAGAAACTTGTAAAGAGCATGTAATTAAAACTTAATATATTTCATCTGGTTATAGTTGCTTGACCTTGTAGGGAATGTCTTTATGGAAGTCTGCATCTTTTATGTTGAATTTTTTTGTCAGTACCTTCTAAAGAGCATTCACTAAAACTAAATATATTTTACTTAAATCTTAGTTTCTTGATCTCTTTTTCAGATATCAACAAAACTAAAAAACAAGAGCCATCTCAAGTATTAGTTGTAACAAGGTGGTGCATAAAGCAACTAATAATCATCAGGCTTGCAGACGGATTAAGATATACGTGTTAATTACTTCTACTCAAAAGTTAGTCGTGTCAAGTGAAAGCTGTAATATAAGATGCCGAATCAAGCAGGTAATAAATAATAGGCTTCCAGAGGTATTCAAATACTACTGCACTTACATAGTTGAAAATTTTGGATAACAGATATCAGTTAGAAAACTCCAGCAAGATATCTATTAACTTGACATATTGCAGATAGTAACATGTCCTAAGCAATGTTACAAGTTATAACAAAATCTGAGAATGAATATGCGCATATTCCATCTATTATGTTATACGACCAGATGTTTGATGTAATGACAATATCTTTTCTACAGGTTTATTACACTTCTAATGCTTTAAGATAATAAATGTTTTAACACCTCATCACTCCATGCTTGCGCTTTCAAATTCTGAACAACTTGTAGCAATCCGAGGTCTACCATTTGAGCACCAAAAGTACCTTTAGAAAGAAGATTCTTGAGTGTCAAGACAATCACCCGGACAACCTACGCGCATTTAGACATCAAACATATAAACTCAAATTGATGAATTTAATTGGTATGTTATCTATTGATTGAACAGCTAAATGCCAAGATTGATATTGGCAAAAATGTGATCTACGTAGAAAGAATAAGAACTTACCTTTTCTTTTGTTGAACCTTTGACGACCTCAATTAGACGCTGCAGGCTTCTAGAAGTAGCCAAGTAATCAATTGCAGGTTCGTAGAATGACAAAAGCCAAATGGAAAGACATGTTTCATAAAGGAGCTGTTAAAAAAAAGAATTGCAATCACATGTTCTGAACTAGGGACTAGGGAGAGCATGTCAGAGTGACCAAGTAAAGTTATTTGAGCCTGACTAGATGAAGTCAACATAGTACTAATGGTCACATATCTGTTTCAACAATTAAAGCTAAATATTATTAAACTTAGACTATGCCTTTAATACGAGGGAGGGACTGAGATTTTCAAATTGGCCTAATATTGCAAAATTATTGTGTGATCCAAAAACAAAATGTGGGGTTACCTGCATAGATTGCTGAGTGGAAGCTGGCGAAATCAGAGGAACAAGCAGCTTCACTCCATCTGCTTGTACAAATGCTGATCTAACATAAGGCTCTTTCAATAATTTTGACAGACAACTGATAGCTGTATGAATGTTACAGCTTGCATGCGAAGGCTGTTTGAGCTGCACAAGCGACCCAAAATTATAATAGCATTTATAAAAAGCTTAAGCAAGTCAAGGTTTCTATATTTAGAAGCCTAACCTGAGTCTTAAATAATATTTTTCCAGAAATGAAAAGAACATTTTAAATCTTAATTTAGATCTTGCTTATGGCTTACAAACAGTTCTAATAAAGGAATTGTCCTTTACATTATATGCTTTAAATAATAAAGCACGGCAGTGAGAGTCCAGAGGTGTGGACAGAAAGGAAATGGAAAATAGTTATAAACCTTGAAGATATAGAAACCATTGTACTCTGCTCCCCTTGGCACCATACTCAGCTTTTCGATATAATTAGGCAATAAACAATTTTTTCATTTACTTTTATCTTGAATTATCCAAATACGAATCGTCAACTACATTTCAGAAAAAACGGCTTCTACTGCATAATTTAGAACACAAAAACAATCTCATTTTGGAGCTCCCCAACTTGACATGTCAATTATATCTAAGATAAAGACTACATATCCAAACGGCAAACAGTCATGAATCTCAATTAAAATTTTCAGTGTCGGGTTATTACCGTATTGGACTTTCCTATTTTCAAATGTATTCGTCTTGAGATATACAGAAGAACCTTCTACTTAGAATATTCAATGAATCGAGTTTAATTAAATTTCCAGGAGTACCACGGGATTCTAATTCTTACTCTTCTACATAATCGTATCAGTTTACTTCTCAATATATATGAGTGTTCGACACAATATGATATATGATATAGCTTGAGTAAGTTTCTCCTCTCCCGTACGACCATACTGCGGTATTGTCTATTGTTTACTAAAAATTGGTTTTAAGACAGTGAATCTACATTCGGGTTTCAAGGTTAATAGGCAGGAATCTAAATTTTATTACAACGGAGATCCGCCATTACAATTGTCTATTGAGTTTTTATATCTGCCAGCTGAATAGAAGATCAAGTCATCATAAATTCACTGTAGGTAACTTAGATTCTTCAAAGAGGGAAGAAAAGATGCTGTATCCTGATCATATGTAATATGTATAGTATGAGAACAGGCAACACAACTTTGAACTAATAATTAAGTTCAACCACAAATATCCTCTAAATCTATTATTTTACAAATGATCTAGTATACAGGAGTTAAATGTCAACTTTACCCATGGGAAAATACAAGTACCGATTTCCAAAAGTCGATGGAAATACCTCAAGCTCCATACTATGTCTAACCACAAGTCAGTGCGTTTGATAAAAGATCTATTTGGGAATGTTTATACATCGTCTTTTAAATATAAAACTATGTCTACACATGCGTCGAACAAACGCGTCCAGAGCTCCAAGCTAGACAGGTATAATATGGCCCTAAGAGCATGTCCAACGCAAGCCCAAGTGCAGCGTTGGAACATGTGAAATGGATCCGATTTCTACATTCAGCATTGGAGCATATATATAAGAACTGTCCCAATCCCACTAGCCCAAGTGCCAAGTTGGAACATGTGAAATGGATCCGAATTCTACATTCAGCATTGGAGCATATATAAAAACCTGTCCAAGTCTCACCTTGCTGGCCTGAGACCAGTACAGTAGTTGGTGTGATTTTATAATATTTTAATCTACTCCTATATTTTACATAAAATGAGTTTAATGTAATTGTGGGGTCAGGTAGTTTTATTATGTGCCCTGCGTTGTAACTCTTTATCAATTCTTAGCCAAGCCTAGTTTTTGCCTAACTTGTATATCGTAGGGGCCCAATAGAATAGGAAATGGCCTCTGTCATTGCCCAGCTCTAATAGGCTCAGCAAATTGAACAATCAATTATAAGGACACCAGGACATGTTTTAATTACAAATGAGTCTACAAAGCGATATTTGGGTCTTTTAGTTGGCTGTGTAGTAATTTGTTGATCCATTTGCTAGCACGCTATCCTCTCGATCCACAAAGTTCTAAAATGGGCTAAAATAAGTGTATTATGAATTTTGCATAACATAAAATGGTTAGAACACATGTTTAAGAGAAAAAATTTCACATCTTCTTAACCTGAAATGGCTCCGTCCTATTTTTAGCAATTGGAGGTATATGCTCACACTCCTTTCCGTTAGGTTCGGTGCGGTTCTTAACATGCAAAGGATAAGGTTATCACCACATGGAAACAGCACACAAAAGCCCACGCTCACATACATACGCACATAAATATAGAGAAACAGATATTAAACCTCAACAAGCCAGCATTCTCTTATTGCAAGAATCATTTATAGTATATACTATAGTTCCCTTCACCTATGTCTACTTAAGTGGCCACTTGGAAGAGACCTAGGATCTAGGATATGAACATTCTAATATAGGTTATTCTCATTATAATATCTCATAAAAAAAAAAATATAGAGCATTAGAGCCTCAGCAGTTCACATGCACACCAAACACACTCCCACTTATAGGTTATCAAAACGATAAAAAAAAAAAAAAAAAAATTAAAACAAGTGATCTCTATCAGTCTATCTATTTATTGATAGGGTATCTATTTATATATATACAAGATTTTGTCATATATTAATAGTATTCAGTGAGTAGTTGGATAATAATTAAAATGTATTGTTTTATGACATGAAATAAGAATTTTATAAAGTTGGAAGAAATTGAGCACGCAGAGTTAATTTAGACTTGGATTAAAAGGAAATTCGGTTCAAAATTCTATTCTTCTAATCATGATTTTATTTACTGATGATATATCATATTAATTTCATAAACTTTTATGAGTAATTTACTCATATTATAGTACTCTATATATCTTAAATCTCATCAAAGATTCACTCTCAATCACATAACAATTTTTAATTTATACATGTTAATTATTGTTTAATATATTATTGCACAGGCCGTGCAATACTTGTATAAAGAAAAACACAAAAAGTCAAATTCAAAGTAATTTATAGTATATGGTTATCAACGAACCTGAGCACAAACCCAATCCAACTGTCCTCTCAGAACTTCCTCAACAGTGGTAAGTTTCTTCTTGGAATCAGAAGGCTCACCATTCATGAGTGCAGCATCCTGAGCTTTTAATCTTGCACTAATATGAAATATCATGTTTGTAAGAAGTATGGTACATCGAGTCAATATTTTGTCTCTGAATAGTTCTAATTACACTGTGTAATGATTTATAACTCAAGTACCTTATTATCAAGGTAAGTATGTTACAGCTTTTCTCTTGTATATACCAACTTCCCTTCCAAAGCAATCTGAAGCAGACAATACACTGTTTAATTAGTTGCAGCTGAAAATAGATTACCACAAAATATGCTGGTATAATGCAACAGATTGTATCATAATGACTACTTGCACTGTTCAGTGAATAAGAAACTGGGATCCGATTTATGATAATAGAACAGAGAACAATCATTGTTATGGTCTTCTGTTGAGATGATCTCATAGGCAGCGGTATACAAAGTATCTTCATATTTTGCATAGAACATTATCAGAAGACGATATTCGGATACTGCAAGAGACTGTCCAATAACTTTTTCATGTAACTGAATGGATGGAAGTCACTAATTTTATCATCATATTCATTTGGTTTTAAGATCTTAAATTAATACATAGGGAGAAAATCTTAAGGAGATTATTTACCAATCCTACTTAATAATCCAGTCACTTCATTCAGATTTTCCAGTTTTACTTAAAGCACCCAAATGTAGGCAATCCTTTTCAGTTGATCTGGGGCAGTAACGGATACACATCAGCATTTACTATTACTGCTGTGTAAGGATACTCTACACTAAATTTTGACATCTAGTGAAATAAAAAAAAATTACAGTTCAAATGACAATCAACAAATGTATTACTTGTAAGTGTATAACTAGCTAGGTTTCCAAAGATATAAAATCAGAGTTTCAGCTTTAAGTATAAGATGTCTGCTCCAGCAATTTCAGTTGCTCATTACAGAGCAATGATAAATAACTGATATAGTACTCTAATACTTTCAGGAAACCTTGAAGAAGGTAGTTAACACTAATAAATTGTTTAAGCATATTCAGGTGGATATGCAGATCAGTATAGAGAGGAAAGGAGACTTAAAAAACCAAAGATGCAACCACTTTTCTTGTATCAAGTTTGGTGGCTAACATTTACAGATAGACAGTTCAATAACCAGACCTTAAGAAAGGTTCATAAGCTCCACTTCCAATGGACTTGTCATGAAATAATCTGGCTCGTGCAGGGTTTTCTGCATATATAAATTATTGAGATGGTAAAATCTAATTTGTATTAAAACTCAAATTAGTATTCATCACATTTTTACCTGCTAGCATTTCATCAATTAAAGCCAGTACATATTCAACTGTTTCTTCTTTGAAGATCTCTTGCAAAATAGTTATAAACACTCGAACATAAGCCGGACCATCCTGTAAGAGAATTACTTCATATGAAGCTCCGTTGATTATAACTCATTAAATAATTACTAACCAAAATTTCTAAGATCAACAAGAGACATCTTTAGAGAGAAGATGGGATAGAAAAAGGTGACTCGTCGAAGAAACTAGATAAAGAACAATCATAGGCTGTGAGCATGTGACAAATGAAGATAATCAACAATTAATGAGATCTTTTCCATTTTGATGATGCTGAGTTCTTTTTTTTTAGAGAGAAATGATGCTTAGTTAGTATGTGTGACTATTAAGTCTGGTCCACAGGAAAAGGTTAGACAATAGAGTTAGGGTTGATTTAATTTACAAGATGAATAAATTTATAACATTCTACACAAACTATAATCTCACTTATATGATGGGTAACTACTATGAAGATAAAGGAGTTGTTACCACATTTGTATAGCATTGCAGTAGTAGTAACGTGTCAATTGTCATACACAGTTCACCGGAAAAATAAAAAATCGGAGCATTTTATGTTGAAGGACACTAATACACCTAGTAGTATCAGATAAAAGTTCAGGTAAATCATTACTTCATCCAGCAACTGCGCCTTGATACTTTGAGGCTTCTTATCATAACGCTTTAGCAATTGAAGGCCTGTCCCAGAAATGAGCTTAGTTGACATGTATGTTTCCCATGGGATATCCCTCGTCAAAATCTTAACAACAACAGGAGAGAAATTAATACAAGCATAGCAACACAAGCCTGTATAATAATAAATTAAAAAATATATATTAATAAATAGTTTATGTATGGTGCTCTTAAACTTTTCTTCTTCAAACTTACCTAATTAATTAACCGAATCATACACTTGATCTCCATTGCATTTCATTATACTATCCGCGATACTATTTTTAGAAGTACATTGTTTTAGCTTAAACCTACAATTGAACCTTAATTTTATGTAGCATCTAATATTCTGTTTATAAAAAGCCCATCCTTATTAACACAACAATATTTAAACAAACTATCAAGCATCCTATTAGCGAAATCCAGCCATATATTTTAAAAAATAGACTATACTAGTTCTTATCTCAGTTACGCTCAAACTATATAACCCAATTATTTATCCAAAAGTACTCAATTATACTACTCCCAAAGCCGATTACATTTCAATTGCAGCTAACCCCATTGTACCAAGCAACCGATGATCTTCTGCTGAACTTAAATAAGTAAAAGATACAATGACTTTGATGATAAACACAGAATTTGACGAAGCAGAGGTAAAAACGCCAGAATACATTTATCATAATTCATAAGCTTAACCTGTGATCATGCATAGACAAAGTAATGATAATGTCCTGGTTTATAAATGAGTAAAACTAATCAACAATAACTTGTCGAGAAATGTTTATGGCAATCTAGTAATAAAAACACATACACACACAATTCAAATCTTGGAATGAAGACACAAATAGGAAATGGAAGTGATTTGAATGAATTAATCTATACGTACAATTTTGTTGTTGTAGTGTGTGTAGAGCGAGAGTTATAGCAAGGAGAGTGAATCACCTGGTCGGTAGTGAGGTCAGCTTGATCCATGGCCATTTTTTGATGTATCTCACTTCTCAGTATGTGTTTGTTGTTCAAGGCGCAGGTGTGTGGATCTTTGATTCTTTGTATCACTCGCACGGCTTAATATTTTTTTTTTTTTTTACAATGCAGGCTTATATGCTTTACATTAGCATCTGTTCAAATCTCGGGGTGAGGCAGACTCGAACCCGGGTGTACCGAGACAACAGAGGATATGCACGGCTTAATATGTTTCTCTGTAGTATTTTCAATTTTTACTTTAGAGATATATCCAATTAAAGTTTTAATGATTTTTTTTTTCATTTATAGAATGTGAGGGTAGGTATTCAATTAAGATTTTAAATTACAATACAAAATCTTATGATATTCAATCAGAATTTTGAATTATGCTTAAAAATTCAATGTATTCAATTGGGATTGTTTAAAATTCATCTAAATCTGATGGTATTTAAATGATGATGGATTTTTATGAATTTAATGAAATGATGGATTTTATGGTATTATGTTTTTTTGTCATAATTTTTTTTGTGACGTTACTTAATGTATTTTAAATTTTTTGAAATTTTATCTAAATTTATGAGATTTTGAAGCATTGTTGTTAAAGTCTAAAAAATTTGTACAATACTTTGATATTTTATTAAAAATCCACATAAAATCAAAATTATATACAATTTATTGATTATTAATTGATTTTTTTCGAGAAGACTAGGTTGATTAATCAAAATGTAGGAGGGCGAGAAAAGAGAAAGTTACAAATGAAGAAGAGTTGGAAAAAGAAATGAAGAGGCCTTCATTTGTTTATTGATTAAATACAACTTTTGTGCAACTATACTAAGAGGGGTGTATTGGATTGGGATTTTAAAGCATTTTTTTGCATTCATGAAATCCGAGGGTATTCGATTGGGATTGTTTGAAATCTATTAAAATCTTGAGGTATTCAATTGGGATTTTAAACTATGCTACAAAATCTAGTGGTATTCAATTGGGATTTTAAATTATGCTTTAAAATCCGATGGTATTCAATTGGGATTGTTTAAAATCCATTAAAATCTGATGGTATTCAAACGCTGATGGATTTTTTTTCATTTCATAAAATGATGGATTTTGTGGCATTCTTCAGTGTATTTTAAGTTTTTTGAAATCCCACCAAATTCAATGGGATTTTGAAGCATTGTACCTAAATCCTATCAACTCTGCGACATTTCATCAAGAATCCGCAAAAAAATCAAAATCCCATACAATCCATTAAAATCCATAGACTAAAAACAATGCATTAAAATCTCAATCGAATACACCCCCGTAAATCAGATTCAATTTTTTTCTTGAAAAAATCAAATCATTCTTAAAAACATGTCTTTGCAAATTTATAAAAATTATATCTTTACAAAGTAATTAAAAAAGTATGCATTCTCAAGAAACCTTTTTTTCCCCCTCCAAATCTTATCGACACACTTTATCTTCACTCTTTTTTCTTTCAAACTTTACCCTGCCTTCATTATATTTCCATCGGTGTTTTTTTTTTCATACACTACATTCTATTTTCCTAACCAAAACCCCCACAAAATGTTTACACCATTATTTGCAGAAAAAAAAGAAAAGAAATTTATGGGCTATACATGCACAAAAATGTTTGCCAGCTTCAGCTTCACATCATCATGTTACTACTATTATTTATTCATCCATCTAAAAGTAGTGCTTAACATTTCCAATATCTCGAAATGCAGTCCTTCTATGAGCTACAAATTCAGTCTGTAAATTACTACTAGTATTCTCTTTGCCACCACCACCACCACCACCACCTTTCTGGTTAACCAGCCGGTGAAGATTGTCATTTTCCTTTTCCTTCACTTTCCGAAAATATATTCGCTTTTCTTTTTCGAGTTGTCTGCCTAATGAAATTGGAGCAACATCCATCTGTTTCATGTGACAAACAAGTTTGTGCTTCTCCTTCTCAAGCTTTTTGGTTAAAGGACTTGACTCCAAATCTTCCGGGATCACTGTCACTCTTTTTGCTTCTGTTTTCGTCTTTTCGAGCTCTTTCCTGAGCGCAGATACTTCAGTTTCAAGCTCCTTTGTCTTGGTTTCGGATTCCAGAGCTTTTCCTCTCCATTCTTCTACCTATAAAAGACTCGAAAATTATCCCCAGGCTTAGCAATTTAAAGAAACACATTAAAATGAAGGTCTGATGCAGTGAAAAACACATGGCTGAATTTTTAGTAATCTGAAAGTTTATGCAAACATCTTTGCTTCTTGAACTTTAGAATTGCAATAAATCTGACACTACATTTTGTACCGTGTAACATTGTATTAGTACATGACATTTTATTTGGCGAGTTCTTATAGCAATTACAATATAGAAGTTGCTACATGAGTCTGAGAGCAGAACAATTGTGAAGACGTATAGTATAATTCATATGTGTAGCCTAAAACTTACCGAAGCTTGCAGTGAATGGATCTCATTATCAGAAGTGAGTGCTTGGCCTTCCCAAAAATCCCGAGAATTCTGGAGTTCTTCCATCTCGGATCTTACTTTTGCCAACATGTCTTGCATTTGAGACCATTGCTCTGTCTCAGCTCTCACTTGTTCTACAATCCTTCTCACCACGTCTTTGCAGCGCCCTGAGCATATTTTCTCCTCAAGTGACACTCTTTCCTGTCACATTAACAGTTTCGCTTCAATACATTTTACTTTCACATGATTACATTGTGCACTTTCAGTATCACTATGTAAACGTAAAATAGAACAGCCATAAACTTTTAAGAACTGAACACGAAGTCATAGTATAAACGTCTTTACCACTAGGCTGTCCCCCATCCTCTCCCGATGTTGTTCATGAGATTTTAAAACCCTGTTTTGCTATTTTATCGGTGCATAAATTGTCATCCCAATAGACAAGTTCAACTATTAGACTCCAATGATTTCTAGAATAATGACACTAAAGTATGAACATAATAACAGTCAGAAAATACGGAAAATGGCCATCATGGCAGAAAATTACAACAGCTTATCAGAGCACTTTATTGTTTTAACTTTGAAACAGGTGCCAAATATACAAGCCAAAAGATTTGTTAGTATATCTTGTTTTTATCCCAGCCAGTCACATGCATAATGCATAGATGTTTCAGTTATGAGCTCTTCACAAAATTTAAATTGTCTTGAGAATTGCACGATGGTGTAATAATGCAACTGCTGTCAACACTGAGACTATTTATTTGTAAAGGTTCTGCATTCACTGGAATTGCCATAATGTTTACATATTAATGAAGCTCACAAACTGAACTTTGCCAAGAGTAAAAACAAAATAAGATGAGAGAGTGATGAACCATAGTGGTCCAGCTATACATGTACCAGCATATAAACATATAATAGAAATTTCAAACAGATTCTGGACACTCCACTACAACCAAGGCCAACCATGCAGACAACATAGACTAATTAATTAGATTTTGTACTTTTAATAATCTAATTAGATGTCAGGACAATGTACAGATAATTAAGTAAGAGTTGTGCATTTGAATTAAATAATATTTTAGACAAATTGAGAAGACTTAGAAACTTTGCCTGATGCTGTTGTCTGGTAGAGAAAGAAGAGGAATCTAGATGATCAATTCTCATGGAAGTAGAAGCAGAACTACTGGCTACAGAACTGTTCCCTGTCGTCGAGAGCATCGATCCGTATTCCTCCTCCATTCTATCTAGCATCCCCTTTGACACTCCCTCCATCTTCATTCTCAGTACCTCTACCTGCACAATATTTATTTACTCAATATATCGAGGGTTCGAGCCTCAGTGGAGGCATCCTTGTGACTATTCGAATAAAACTAACATTAGTATCAAATGAGATGTACGTGAATCTTACCTCACTAAAATTCGGATTGCTTTCATGACTTGTGTCAATAGACAACATACTTGTCTCAGCCATTTCCGGAGTCTGTTGAGTACATTTTTCATCAGATAATCCCCCAAGCTTTTCCAACTTCTTCTGCAAAATCGCGGTTTTTCTGTCAAAATTGCTACACTTTTGAGCCTCATAGTCTCCAACTCCGTAGCTTCTCTGAATTTCCTCTAGCTTCTCGGATAATTCTTCGATTTCTTCCTGCAAAACCACTCCCACATTCTCCCCTTCATAGATTTTTTTCCTTCCCTGCAGATTAATCATCATATTCGTCACTCAACTGAATCTTAATACTAATATTAATCCACATGACTTATTATGATTACATGATTATTCAAGAAGGAAAGAGAATTTCCCCAACTGTAAATTCCCAGTACAGTTAAATTAAATAGAAAGCAACAAAAAATTTAATGAATTATTCAAATTTTAACTTTCTTCTTTTGTCTTTTCTCCCTTTTCTCTTTATTCCCACATAAACACAAACTGTCTGCACATCATTCTTTAACTCACTTTTTAGTTTTTCACACACAAAAAGTAAGAATCAAACATTAACCAGCTTTTCAAATTTGAACAAAAAAATCAAAACTATAATCACTTCCACAATTATAGATAAGAATAAAATTCAAACAGAAATACCGAGCATGTTTGGTTTGGTTTGATTTACCAAAACCCGAAAAATACCCGAAAACGAAAAATAACGTAGCACTTACAGTGACCAGAGCGTTGACAGCAGAATGGAGAGTCCTTTCCATCTTAACTCGATTCCTCTCCAGTTTCTTCAATGCAAACTCTCTTTCCATTCTCAAAAAATTGCACTCAGCCCTCAGCATTTCCACTTGAAACCTCCACTTCTCCGCGGCAACTCCAGTAGTATTATTCGCGACCACAACGTCCGGAGAGGTCCTCGAGAACTCGCGTTCTTGATCAAACAAGCTCTCGAGCTTGCCCTTGTAGTAGTCATTTCTGTTAGGCTTCATGGCTGCGTTTCGAGATTTTTTCCGGCGAGTTTTTGCGGTGGGGAGGTTGAGGATTTTGTGCGGTGGGGGTGGGTGGCGTTTGGGGTTGGTTGACATGGTGCGGTGGGAGTAAATTTTGAATGAAACGGTAACGAGTTTGTGAATATATAGACTGAGAGTGAGGTTGGGTTTAGTGGCGTGCAGTGCAGCCTCGTGGAATGAAAACAACAGGGAAAGATTTTGAAATGGAAAAAGAGGGTCTTGCGTGGCTGTTTTTTTTTGATTTAAATCGATGAAAATGTGAAAGCCCTTGTTTCTCGTTGGATTTTGTGCCATATATGACTCGATGTAGTTACAAAATTAGTTATGGATCTTTATGCTTTTTTCTTCTAATTTGAACTAGTTTGATGATAATTATAAGGGTTTGTCTAGTGTGTGCCCATGGGCACATTCTAAGCGCGAAATTTTATAAGTTTGGGAGGTTTTGATTGGTGTGGTTGTTGCATTTGTAGGGGGGTCCACCATTATTAACATGCAAAAGCCAATCAAAACCTCCCAAATTTATAAAACTCCGCGCTTAGCATGTGCCCATGGGCACATGCTAGAAAAACCGTAATTATAATACTACTCTTTTTGGCTAACAGGGATTAGTTAGAACTTAGCATAAAAAAAAACTTGATTAGTTAGAGCAAGTCCAATACATTATTTATCACATTACCTGTACTATAAAATAATGAATCTTGATGAGTCCTTCAATTTTTATGTTGCGTTCACTTGGGGAGAATTGAATGAAAAATTGTATAGAATTTTCATGGAGAAAGAAGAAAGTACGAGACAATAATAACTAAATATGAGCGAGTTAAAACTTTTGAAGATGATAGGGAAACATGATGAACAAATGAAATGAACATTCCTTCCAAAACATGTAGTTAGTTTTGCAGTTGAAATGATTGAATGAATACAAATTAATATTATAAATAATTTCTTTAGTCACCCCTAATTTATAGTAAAATTTCATTTCATTGTCTTCTCGTTCCATTCAATTCAAGTGAGATACTGTCCAATTTCATTTAATTGAAGTCGCATATAAATTGTATTGTATATAAATTTATAAGAGAACATATAAAATATTCAAATCGCATATAAATTGTACTCTGTTTTTTGAAAGGAAATTTGAATATTTTTTTTAAAAAGCCATTTTTTTAATTTTAAATCAAATTCAGTTAAAATTAAGTTGAGTTCATTTATATATCAAAACTGAGTAGGATATCCAAATTCACAGAACCGAATTGCCAAGAAAAGCATGATGCGGGAATCGTTCTACAGTAGTACTAAGGAGACATCTACATTGATGTTTCGTGAAGGAAATAACGAAAGCTAGGCGAGTGTGACTGTGTGAGAAGAGCCAACAAATTTAATAGAGAATCACACGAAATACGAGATGTTTTGTTCATTCCTTTACTTTCACTTCAATATTTAATTCCCATTAATTACTATCTAATCAGTAATTAAAGTGGTCCGTGCCGTTTAATCCGTATGCTCCTCTTGTCATTAATTCACATTTCCACTCATCTTTATTTCTATCACATTCTTCTTTTGGTCTTGTAATCCTTTATTGCTCGCATTCACTGAAACCCATACCTAAAACTCGCTTATCAATTACTGGGAGTAGGAAATAGCATTGAATTTTATTATTTTTGTGAATGTTATGACAATCTCTTCAAAAATAATGCATCCGTTTCAATTTACATGTCCACTTTCAAAAAAAAAATTTGTTTCAAATTAGTTGTCCACTTCAACTTTTAATGCAAAATCATATTTCCAAAATCAATTTCACTCCACATATCTCTTATTTATATTTTCATAAATCAGTCTCACTCCGCATATTTTGATCATTTAATACAATTAATTGGTGAACATCCACTTTTCTTAAACTGTGTGATTTTTTTTAAAGTGAACATCTAATTTGAAACGGAGAAGGTAACATTTACCGTGCATGAGTCAACCCATTATAAGAATCAAAAAACTTTTTTTGATAATATTTTTTCCATCCCAAATTAGGTTAGTTAGTCGACTTGAACATATAATTTAAAGTGCATTGACCGTCTATTTTTATAATTTTTCTTTATAAATAAAAATTTTACATTTAAATTTTGTTTACAAGAATTTTTTTAATGAAAAATCACATACAGTAACTATTTAGTCTATGTACTTTAAACAGTATATCAAATTCAAAAAGTATATAAATAAACCCTGCCAATATTTTTACTTGAGATGGAGCTTACAAAGTTTTCCACAATTTGCAAAGGAGGTGAAACAGCATTTTAATTTCTAAACTCCACAAGTTCCAATACTTTCTTCTACTAGTAGTAGTACAATAATCCAACTAGTAAATAAATAAGGACAAATAGACAATTCAAACTTAACTCAGATTCTTCTGCATGGCTGTACCTGTGTATTGTTACCGTTAAAGATTTGTATTGGAGCAGCAAAGTCGAAATGTGTAAACTAAGGAAAAGTAATAAACACATGTATGTTGAAATACCCAAGTCAATGTTAATGATTTAGATTTTACACATACCAAGCGTGACTTCTGTGTTTCTTATAAAGTAAAGGACGGTTTTGTCGCATATATTTGCTGTGCTTTTGTATAAAATATGTGTGTCTTTATGTTTATTCTTAATTTTGGTGTTCGATTTACGCAAATTGAAGATGCTTTCGGAGTTTGAACTTGCTACCTAATCGCATTATATTGTGATTATTATGTACGAGTAACGGTTATCCATGGTCGAGCGATTTTGTAGTTTGAAATTAGTGGATAACACTGCATGTTAAAATGCCTTCCTTGATTTCCAGGTTGATTGATTTCTATATTATTGAAATATTACGGAATTCTTTTATGTTTTGAAATTCTTTTATGTTTCCGATGCTATCACCGTTCGAGAAGGTTATTTTGGAGTGTCGCAATATGATTAGTGATTCAAACATTATATTGTTATTTGTTAGACGATCTGCTAACATGGCTGCCCATTTCTTAGCTAGGGAGTCATGTTCATTTCCAGGTCGAGTATTTGATAGGGGGTGTGTCCCTATCAGGTTACATCCTATCTTGTTGGATGATTTAATGGAGTAATACAAATCCTTTTCGTCAAAAAAAAATAAGGTGTAAAAATGAGCACAATTAATAATTATCTTATACCATACTTCATTAGATTAATCATTTTTCGTAACTATGAATAAGGTGTAAAAGCTATCATATTGTCACTAATCATCCAACTATGTAATCGAATTGGATAATCATTTATCAATATCGTGAAAGGCGATTACAATCAGGTGTATAATTACAATGATTAAAGGTTGCTCACATTAATCAATAATCATCTACTGAGGAAAAAAAATAATTTTCCCTCGTCTAACCTTGTTATCTTCTTAGTAACCATTACTCCCTCTGATATATTACGTTTGATTTTTTGGCACACACTTTTAAGTACTTTGACCGGATAGTTAAAAATATTATTTTTAAAATTTTCTTTTTTTGAATAAAAATATATTATCAAAATTTTAATTTAAAAAAAAAGTCAATCAAAAATAATAATTTTTACTAGTCGATCAACCACCTAAAACTAGGTGTGCAAATCAAAAGTGACATATAAAAAAACAAACATGGGAGTATTTACTTTGATCACAATTGTTGGGCCGAAGCTTGAAAGAGGAAGCCGGCCCGGCTATCAAGTCCAGTAATAAAAAAAAGCATAGACTCTATAAATAAGGGAAAAAGAGACTAGAGCAAGGGTTGGAAAATAGATATAAAAAAACTCTTCCCTTATGATATTTAAATTCATAAATTAAAAAAATTTCAAATTAGTAAAATAAAAAACTTTAATAATAAATAAAGTTGAGGTTTTCTCATAAATACTCAAGTACAAAACAATTTTTTGCAATAAAATTATATCTTTTACAGATATTTTGCATAAATGTCAAACTTTTAAAAATATCTTCAAATACTATATGCAACCCGTTAGTCACATCCAACCATACTTCCAACTAGATCAATCATACTTGCAACCCCTGCCGGGCCAATTAACTGAAGTTGGCATATGGTTCCAGATCGTATTTTTACAAATATTTTTTAAAAAATTGTTATTTTTACAAATATTTTCAAAAGAAAGTTAAATCGAAAAATAATAATTAGAAAAACAGTAGTTTTGGTGAATTCCCAATAAAGTATATTACATATTAAAATTTTAAAAATTTCATAATACAATGCAAGGGTCGCGCTCAGGAGAGAACCGGTCCTTAAAATGAAACCACCACAAAAGTTCTGTTGCAAAACCCTAAATTTTAAATAGATTTTTAGGATCTAAATCTCAATACATGTTTTTTTTTGTTTTTTTCATCATTATGTGTGTTCAAAAATAATTTAAAATATAATACATAGATATTGACATTTTTTGCATGTGAAGTTCTGCTGCTGAACCCAAATTAATACTAGAAATAAGGTAATGGTTGGGTTCTCTTTCTAATGGTTCTCTCTTGAACATGGCCCTCCAATGCAAATCACTAAAAAAAAAAAAAGCTCCAAAAAAGCTAACACATGTGACTTCCAATTTCCAACTTAAAAAACCCAAAAGAAACACTTTTATTTTCTTGAAAAACACTACCTAAAAAGTAGAAACAACTTAAAGTGTTAAAAGAAGCCCAGAAGTGCTTATTTTAAGCGTTGTCAGACACCCACCGTTTTTATTAAGCTCCGATTCTTTTAGCACTTTAAACTACTTCTCCTTTTTTCGTAGTGTTTGTCAAAGCAGGAATGCTTCTATTTTGGGGTCTTTAAGTGTCTGCAGAAAGGAAAAAGGTGATGGTTTTGAAATCTTAAAAAATTTGAGACATCGTAATGAAAACAGAAGCATGATCATGCAGGAATAAGGTGGGAGTGAAAACGTATCGTTTCAAGTTCATTTGCATCATAGTTTCAAGTTTCAACTACACATGCTTTTTAATGTAGTATTTCCATGTAATCTTAAGATACTTATGAATCAGGAATGTCGAAGCTTTTGCTTTTGACCAGTGATCGCTTTTAATTTAGGCTTTTGAAATGAAGCACGCATTCATTCACCTTTCAAGTTTTCCGGACATCAGAAATTAAGAACTGATTAAATCGATTGCAGGAACTGGAAAAGCATTGCATCACATTGATAAAAATCGCAGAGCTAATACATAAAACGGCAACACAAACATTTCATTAACGTACATTATACATATACTGCGACGTAACCAGCCACTGCTGCTGGAACTGAATTTGATGTATTCGCAACACAGGGACAAACACCAGAAATAACAAGCCAAAACCATGCTTTCTACTGTATTAGGATTTACAATCATATAGTAATGCTACTGATGGTCAAAATACTCAACCAGTTGAACAGCTTAGACGTTGTAGGGACAGAAATCCCCTCTAATCTTCTTCACTTTCTCTACTCGATTCTTGATCTTCGAAGAGATCTTCTGGTGGGTCGTAAATAATCATACCTGGAAAAAGTTCCAAGAAGTCGTCCTTCACTTTCTCCCTTAATTCTGGATAAGAAAGGAGCCCCTTAAGTATGACTCGGTAAGGCAAAGATATTGGGGGGTCCGGGGATTGTCTCATCTCATCATATATCTCCATTGCCTTTGAAGGCAAACCATTATCTAAAAACGCTCTAACAATATCACCAAATGTATGCTGATCAAAATGAACTTCTTCCCTCTTTAGATCTTCCCACACTCTATCCACTTCATCAACCTTTTTATTCCTTGCAAGCATCATCAGCATATCCCTATAAAAGAACATATCTGGGCGATACCATATCTCCTTACGGACCACTTCATACAGCTGTACAATAATGGAAAGATACAAATTTCAAGCACATCACTTAAGATTAAAGAACTGATAGGAAGGAGATTTTACTCCTTGAAGTTTTAACCAGTGCTCATCCCTTGTGGTGAACTGTTAAGGTTCTCTAATGTAATAACCAAACCAACACTTTCAGCTCGAAATATAAATTATGCAAGAGGCAATTTGTAACATATGTTGCCTAGAGCAGTTGATAACTTCTGTTTGGTTTAAAAAATTGACACAGGTTCCTGCTTGAATTCATTAATTACATTTTAAACAAGATAAAGTGTACAAATTTCCGGATTAAAATTCTGTGGGTACCAAGGGACAAGTCACAACCACTTGACTGTATCCTGTCATTACATCTTTATAACTCTTTATTATCAACTATCAGCTATTTTTTCATATTTACTTGGCCATTTTGAACATTAGTAATATTATATAACACTATACTCCCATTATATAACACTATACTCCCACTGTCCACTCATTTCTATACAGTTTTTTCTGCGTTGCTTGGCACGCATTTTAAGCTTTCTATAAAATATAGTTCTATAACTTTTATTTCTAAAAAAATGTTTCTAAATAAATATTTCAAAAGAAAAAAATTACAATAATTTATAAAACTTTATTATATAAAAACCTTAAAATTCGTACCGAACCCTCAGTCCCAAACATATACAACTCACTGGAATGAGGGAGTAATTTTATTTTTAATATACATAAAAATAATTTTGACATAATTCATCAGATATTTTGTTATAGTGTTAAGCTAATATAATTTTGATTTGTAATTGAAACTTCCTCATTTGACAACGAATCTTTATAATAATATCCCATTTATTACACAATTAAAGTGGAATATTTCTGAAGTTACTTAGAATTCTCTATATTAGTTCTAAATTTGACTCCTCACTTAAACTCCCCCCGAAAAAAAAATAGGGAGCAAGGTCTATAGTAGGTTTACCCTACTCCAGGGCGTAAGGCATATGTTTCCATAAATTCCCCCAAGGCCACAACTATAAGATAAAATCTTAAAAACTTATTAAATGTGTTGGAGAAAGTTAAAAAAGTAATAGAATTATAAATCAATTAAAACTAATTTACAATTTTCTTACAAGCTTTCAAGTTTTCCATTTTGCACCCATAAATGTAAGATCACCAGTGAGTAGATTGGCAAGATACTAACAAATACACAAAAAAA
Organism: Daucus carota subsp. sativus; assembly: GCF_001625215.2. Classification (NCBI taxonomy): domain Eukaryota; kingdom Viridiplantae; phylum Streptophyta; class Magnoliopsida; order Apiales; family Apiaceae; genus Daucus; species Daucus carota. Next base: position 4,987,759 of record NC_030387.2, on the reverse strand, counting down.
GGCTTAACGTGATGAAAGCAGCAAAAAATGAATGGCACTTATTCTTCATTGTTGGTGCAATTACCTCTTTTAAATGCGGGCAAATTAATTTATAGGTCCTTGAACTATTGACGTTTTATTGTCTAGGTCCCTGAACTAAAGATTCCGTATTTCAGGTCACTTAACTTTTCTATTTTCTGATCTAAGTCCTTCCGTCAAAAAGATTCTAACGGTGTTAACTAGGGTTCTTGAGTTTCATACAGATCAAAGCAATTTTGAAGGTGTTAGTGATATCCAAACTCAAAGTTCAAATAGTCAAATTGAAGCTTGAATCACTAGCGACACTCATATGACAACAATTTTCACAAATTAGATTTAATTTTAAAAAACCCCAAATTTGACCATAAATTTAGGGTTCTTTATCGAATTTAGTGACCTAAATTTATAAAATTTTAAATTGAACATAATTTTTTGAAAATTGGTGTCATATGAGTGTCGCCAGCGACTCAAGCTTCAATTTGACTACTTGAACTTTGAATTTGGATATCACTAACACCTTCAAAATTGCTTTGATCTGTATGAAACTCAAGAACCCTAGTTAACACTGTTAGAATCTTTTTGACGGAAGGACTTAGATCAGAAAACAAAAAAGTTAAGTGACCTGAAATACGGAATCTTTAGTTCTACTAGTTGCATGTTTCATAATAAAATGTCTGAACATGCCGTGAATAAGGAACCCAATGAAAGGAGATGAAGTTAAGATTGGGAACTGTAAAATATAAAGAAAGATGGACAATCCATGTACCATGTATCAGTATGACTTGAGCCTAGGTGAAAAGATTGTAAAAAAATTGAGCAACTGTGATGGTAATAAACCGTAATTGAAGGTTTGTGTATTAGTCATGGTATGAGTCGTATGACACTGCATTATAGATGGTGGCTGCAAGATATCTTCATTTGGATACATGTCAGGGTTTTAGATGGTAAGCACTTAAGATAAGAGAGTTTTCAGGATTGCGATTGTTGGAAGAATAGCATCAATCTATAAATGATGTGGACACAGTTTGGGGGAGGGGAACCCGGAAAAAAGGAGAGGGCAGACGAGCAAAAGGTATATTGACTCAATTCTCAGAATTTACAATTATGAAGCTAAATGAGCTTTATATGATTCAATAGTACAGACTACGGACTTTTAACCAAGTAAAATGCTAAAAGTCCAGTTTTGATCGGTAAAATTGTCTAATGAATATGGAAAGAGATAGGACGATTATCCTAAAAAGTGACCTTATCGTACTTGAATCTTTCTTGAGTCACACTTCTAGACTAATGAAACCCTGAAGCCGGTTGCAGTTTTTAGACAAAGTCTAGTAGGAGCTCTAACATTTGCTACTAATTAATGACAAGACTATAAAGTTGAATATAGGGTTAAGTATCGAGTTGGTCACTGAAGTGAAGGCCATATATCACTTCTTTCATTGATCTTTTAGAGGTATCATTTTGAATTTTGATCACTAAAGTCATATGAAATATCAAATGGATACCTCTAAAAATGTGTCGAGAAAGTAAAATGTTTTTTCTTGTTAAGTTATAACCAAATGAAAAATGGTGAGTTGTAGTATTTAAGATAATATATCTAGATTTTTTTTAAAAAAATTATTATATATTTTAAATTTTACAATTACTTAATCTTATTTAAATAAATATATATGATAAATATGTTTTCAAATATCTAAATATATTATCTAAAATACTAGAATTCACCACTTTTCATTTGGTTATAATAGCATTGCAGAAAAATGTGCATAACTTAACCAAAAAAAATATTTACTTTCTAGACACATTTTTAGAGGCATCTATCTGATATTTTATACGACTTTAGTAATCCAAAATGAAATCTCTAAAAGCTCAATGAAAGAAGTGATATATGGCCTTCACTTCAGTGACCAACTTGATACTTAACCCGTTGTATATATGGTTCTCACAAAAAGAATAAGCTTGTTTTAAAACAACAATCTCCCGGTCTGTCACCTAAAACACAATCGCGTTTGCACAAAAACTCAAGTTCTTACTGAATCAAAATAAAGGGTGTTCATTTTCTTACAAAATCAGTTTGATTATTCAACAAAGGGGAAATAGATTACTAGTTAATAAACTCGTAAACAATTGGAAATATTGTAGTAATACACAAAGCAGCAACTATTAACATGATTCCATAGAGAAAAACAGAATTCGATTACACAAACATAAACAAAGTGATGGTACCTTGAGGGAGAGAAAGACAAGGTCTTGGCGCTGAAACTCAGCAAGAACTGCAACAAGGTCAGATTTTAATAGCCTAGACACGTGAGATTTCATAAAGCGTTCGAGACGAAGAGGGTGAGCTTGGTGCCTCTTGAGTTCTTTAGCGATAATCAAGCCCTCTTTCCCCAGCTCTTTCTTCCTCCTCCATATTGATAAGCTCGGGCTCGAACTAGATGAACCGCCGCCGCCGGTATAGAAGCGCCGGTGAAATGGTGGTTGTAATGGGGTTTGGATTATATATTTTAGGGCGGAACGTATCAACATCATTACTTCTTCACCTGGACATTTTGGAGGCGCCCATTGTCACTCCCCTGCTTTCACACTCAGTTTTATGCTCCCTGTGTTTTTTTTTCTTTTTTATTCCACGTTTTGATTTTCTACCCCCAAAGTGAATTGACAGAGCAGTAGATACTCCCTCCGTCATCCTGGTTATATTTTTATTCAGAAAAAAAAAATCTCAAAAATAAGTTATGAGACTATATTCTATAAGAATATTGAAGTGATGTCGAGCAGTTAAAAAGAAACGTATACACTTAAATGGGACAGAGGAAGTATTTTTTTTATTGAACTTTCTCTTGGATTAAAATTTTGATTATAATTTTTTATTTGGGAAAAAAATTTAAAAAATTATTTCTAATTATCTGGTCAAAACACTTAAAAATAAGTGTCAAATTAGAAAAATCAGAGAGTACCTAATTATTGTAATTATTTATTTTGATTATTAAATTATTTTTTGTTTTGGACAATTTCTTTTTTATATTTATTATTCTATTAATAGAAAGGAATCGAAGGTACAATCCTTTATTTAAAGAAATCTAACAAAAGTAAGCAGATAATTCCGGATATTTTGACAATATCATTTTCGATATCTCAAAAGATAACTCATAAAAAAAATCATGTTAAAATCTTGTACGGATAAAATCTATGAGAAAAAACTCAAGCGGAAAAATAGTATCTTCAGAAAAGAAATACATTATTTACAAAAAGACTAAAAATAAAACTATTATCAATTTTTTAGAAACAAAAACTATTACCTTTTAAAAACTAAAAGAAAGCCTAATAATTTATAATATGATCCGGCATACAACTGCCAACGATTTGTTAACTCACTAAGAGATTCCTCATCGGATGAATATTCATCCGGCGATTGATTATAACATTTTTTAATCGTTGAACGGGATCATTTTATCATTTTAAATATGTTTATAATGTATTAGTTGGACCAAATATCATGGAACTCGACACGCATTTAAAAATTTACATAAATATAATTTTATAAATTAAATATTTTTCCTTTTAAATAAAAGTTAATGTATAAATTTTGATATATTAACAATAAATTTTTTGGAAAAAGTTATGAACCACTACTTTATAATACCTTAGAAATGAATGTCCCGACTTATTATTAAACAATACATACCATATCAGAGCCTCTCTGAGTGTCTGATGTCATGTACAACTTATTGCTTTAGGGGTACATCTAATTTACAATAAGATATCACAGTACAATCCTAAACTCTCTGAACTTTGACCTGGATTCCTTGCTTCATCCCAGATTCTAGCATTGCTTCTAGAACTGCAATATCTCGGGCCCCTTCAATGAAGGAGCTGCGAGGCTCAGCTTCATAAGTACTATCCTTCTGCGAAAAGTGTAATGAAAAATACAAATAAGGAAATTGATTAAACAGATCCAACTTATTCCGAGCCAGAAGATTTTGTATTAACTTTCAAAGGACTCTTAGAGTTACTCTGATTGTAGATTGCGAATAAGGTCAAATATAGGGACATAAATAGTACTCCCTCCGTTTCAATTTACATGTCCACTTTTAAGAAAAATTTTTGTTTCAAAATACTTGTCCATTTCAACTCTCAATGTAAAATCATGTTTCCAAAGTCAATTCTACTCCACATATCTCTTATTTATATTTCCTAGATCAATCTCACTCCACATATTTTGATCATTTAATGCAAATAATTTGTGAACATCCACTTTTCTTAAACTATGTGATTTTTATAAAGTGGACATGTAAATTGAAACGGAGGGAGTATGATTTTATCCTATAGTATTAATTATTCAGGAACTCTTATGTTATCATGATACAGACATACCACAAACCACAATAGACACCAAATTATTAGTAGAATTTCCACCTATCACCTCATTGAAAGAAACAGCATGGCATGAACCTGACTTAAGTAGTTGATTGGCATTCATTGTATGCAGAACAGTGACCTCAAGCTATATGTAGTTTATTAGAATTTACAAAGGACACTAGTAGTTGTTTGAGTATTTTTACCTGAAGAGCGGCATGGGAAATGTCATGTATAAAGGCTTTTAGCTCTTCGGTTACCCCGCAGAAAGGGTAGAAGGAGTTCTTCGTTTGACCATCAGCAGTCGAAAGGGATACCTGGAACATTTATCATGAGAATACAACTAAAGGAAAATAATAAGACCAGGTCCCCAGGACATAGAATGTCTTATCATGTACAGTTATCGTTACAAACAGTTCTGATTCTGTAAATTGTGTTTGGTTGGGGAGAATGGAATGGAATGAGTAAAAATACTTGAAACTAATAGAGATAGGAAGAAAGTTTTGAAAAAACTTTGAGAAAGTGCAAAATTGCTATGATGAGATTTGAGAAGAAATTGAGGATGGGAGAGAATGGAGCATTCCATCTCAAATTGAAGGTGTGATATCTAGTAGATGAGGTAAGGAATGGAATGGAGGAAGGAATGAAATTTCTTAAAAATGTCCATAAGATAGTTCATTTTTCATTCCATTCCTTCCGGAATCATTCACCCCAACCAAACACAACATTAAGTATCACAAAATTTCCATGCTACAGGAGTACAATGCAGATGCTGCTTGAACTTCACACTTACCAGATACCCATGTTTTCCTTCTTTATTTCCACGCTCAACTTGTAGAGTACCATTTAGACCTACAATTCGCCACACAATCTAAAGGTAAAAGAGTAAATTAATGGATGAATTCTAATAAGTTGGCATATACACATAACAAAATAAGCATAATCCTTGCCTTCGGGGATTTGGAGGATACAACCATCACAAAAACTCCAGAACAGCCATTCTCCAATTGGCTGAGGAAACAACCGCTATTACATTACACCGAAATTTGAAGCTCAATAGTTTATTTGTGGAAATAATTAAGAACATCAAACTTACAACAAAGATGAGATAATATCTGGTGGAGGCAAACTAGCATCTACATGAGATGTTGTAGCTGATACAGAGTCTACTTCAGATCCAACAAGCTGATACAAGTAGTAAGTATTAACACAATAAAAACACAAGAATTAAAAAAATTGAATTCAGCATGTTAGTAGCCTTGCTGAATACTCGAATCCTGGGGACAACAAAAAAGTGGAATGCAGCATCCCCTTTTCAGATATTATAACTATACTCGTACACCAAGAACTTGATCACGAGAATCTTTATTGGATTACAGAATGTGGAGTCACTAGATCATCAAATTGGCCCATCCGCTAAATAAACATTAAAACTGACAAGTCTTTTACCCCAAGGAAACAAAGGACGTACACTGTACCTAAAGCCCTTTTTTTTGACCATATGAGCACCTTCAGCGCTTTTACCATTAAGGTGATACAACGTTTTAAAATTAAAAATTATTATATATTGTCCGCCTTTTTTGAACCTAATAAGCCCATTTTGAAGTTGTTAGATTTCTTAACTCGTTGTTTTGTGAAATGCAAAAGCCATTTTTCTCTCTAGTTCTTTGCTCATTTAAAAGGACATATGAAAGCAATGAAAAGTAATGTGCATCAGGCAAGCGGACTTGTCAACTATATGAGCAACCCTTAAACAACCTGAACGTTTGCAAATTTTTTAAGGTCAGTCAAGTAAGTGAAAGGCACATATAACTTTTTAAGGGAAGAAAATGAATTCTACCATTCTCAATCCTGCTATAAAATGTACCCCCATATCCAATACAAAACCACCCTGTCAAACAAAAACAAAAGTTAGTTTGGGATAGAAATTACAGCAAATAGTTTCAGAGGATTGAAATTGCAGTGAATAATTTCAGAGTTGCATGCTTCTGGTATTTTGTCCCAATATGTACATCTTCCACTATAACATAATATAAATACCAAGTACTAGTTAGAAATATTCGACTGATATTAAAATAACCAAACTTTATACTGTTTGTGTTGATATTGATAAGCAACCAATTAGCTTCAGACATACTGTAAAATTCCGCCGCCAAGTGCTTGAAAAGTAGGGGTTTGAGCTGTTCATTGATCCTTCAACGATGACTTGGATGTTCATCATATCTCCAATTTCAGCCATAAGTTTTTTGCTCTGTACAACGACTAATAAGTAGTGTACAAAGACATCACACAATTCAATATATAAGTCTGAAAATATATACCTCAACAAAAGCAGGCTCGAATCTGTAATTTTCGGCAACGGCCCATATAGGCTGACCAGGAACTTTGGCGCATATAGAATTATAGCATGACAGTGCAGTTTCTGCCTCTCTCACGGCTGCATAGACAAAATACAGATGACATTATTCATAATTTTTTTTTTAAATATTACTAATTTTGTACACTATTTTATTCTTTGTTTGTCTGATTATTATAATATTATTGATAAATATATATAATGTCCTGGTCCTTGACAGGGACCGTTTCTACACCAATCACATTTGTATTACGCCTTACATCCAAAGGCTGGGACTAAGACACCTCCCCTGTCCAACCAGCATTTGTATTGCTGGTAGGGGCCTGCCCGCAGTTTTTTAACGCTGAGGGTAATATTTTAAATTAATTATGAAACTGCCATTACTACTAACAGCGGAAGAAAAAAAAAGCGCTAGTAGGACTGGGGAGGTGTTTTAATCCAACAGCTGGAAATGTGATTGTTGTATAAAAGTTTAGTTTTACAATCAAATTTAGCAACAAGCAATCTATATATTTTTTCTATATTTTTATATATAATTTTTTACATAATAAGGCCCAACTTTTATATTTGGCACAGGGGCAGGGCCTCCCAGACGAATAAGGCAGGCTTGCTCCTGGAATGACTTCATACAAACATTTCTATATACATGTTGAGTGCCTCTTTTTAGTATCACTGTCATGTAATTTGCGTCAACTCATCCACATATATAAGGAAGATTGTTGAAGCAACTTTACTAGTTCCTACAATTGTTATCATATGCAGGCAGCATGAAAGACGTATTACGCCTTACATCTATAACAAGTTGCTTTTATGTCGTGCAACACATCTACTAAAAAGATAAAACACAAAAAAGTTTTAACAAATAATTACCAGAATATGTACATAAGCATAATCTTGGTTTAGGCATTTATAATACTAAGATTAGGTAATATACTTACAAGCAGCAGCTGGTTTCTCTTCACAGGCAATGTTCCGCAAATCATCACATAAGACATGCAGAAAGAAAACTTTAGTTTACTGTATGCAAACATATTATATAGTTTCTAGCATACTATTTGTTTTCTCTCCACTCTCCAGTTATGTATGAGACACAAATCAACAGATCTGATCGTTTCTGCTAGCAAATAACATAGCAAAGTAATATATAATACACCAAGCTCTCTGAAATTTTCAAGTTAATAATAACAAAGATAATTAGTGAAGATCCCTGAAATTTTAAACTTCCTGCAACCTTTTGCTAGATATGTTGTTTCTGTTAAATTACCTTGAAGAACATGTTTCCCTGCCTTCAGTAGCTTTAATGATATATCAACCTGCATAAATTGGGTATCTCAACAATAACCTTAAGCAAGCAATTCAATGAGAGTATTATTTTGTAAAAAATCATAAACTTTGAACTCCAGTGAAATGGATTGCAGAATGGAACCTACAGTGGTGTTTAAATTACCGCAAATAAAGGTAATTAACATTTTTGATGGTTTATTCATAATGATCCTAAATACGATATTCATAGTCTTATTATAAAATTAATATTACATTATATCATTTTTCTATACAAGTTAAGGTCTTCAAGTCCAATGTTACTAGAGATTGTACATCTGCTTGTTCTATAATAAAACATCTTCCCCTGCACCCTATTATCAACAATATTTTGTCAGTATTTTTACCCTTAAGTCAACATCTATATTAGAGTATTCATTAGTGTCCACATTATCTCAATCATTCACATCAACATTAAAGTATCTCGACGATAATCATTTACATTAAATGAGCTTGTGAACAAAACATTTATCTTAGTTGTCCAAGACCAATCTCAAGATTCATATAAAAATTAATTACAGGCCGTGCTAAATTCTGACTTAATAACTACATAATAAAAAGTGCAATTTACTTAAAAGACATAGAATAAAATGTATAAAATAAAGAACTGACCTGGGTTTGACCAGCGAGAACAACAGCAACACCAAGAATGGAAGCATCCAGTATAATTTCATCAAGACCAGATTCACCCCATTTTGCCTCTACTTGCGGAAAATGCTTTCGAGCAACCCCAACTGCTTCTTCTGCTGATTCCTACACATACATACATACATTTACTGAGGAGTAAGTAAATGAATAAGTAAGTTGAAGATGAAGGCCATTTGATGAAATTGAAAAAAAATGTACCTGTGATCGACTCCAGATATATTTGACAAGAACCAGATGAGCAATCTCAGATAGCCTGGGAATGTATTGAGTCCTTACGAAGATTCCAGCCCCGAGAATTGCAATTGTAGGAGGTTGCTCATTCATATTAATGTCTGTTTGTAGCTGAATGAATCTTGAGATCGGAATTTTTATGTGCTCAAGATTGAGTCTACTACTTGTAAGTAGTTTGTGTGTCAGTATAAATAGGTTGGTGAGAATTTGTGTCTTGTAAGCTTTGGACCAGATTTGTGAGCACAAGGGTCGGGTCGGGTCTTATTCAAGTCAACTAGTCTAATAAAGTCAAAGAGGACTCAGAGGAGTTAAACACTTAAACTCGAGCGAATAAATTTAATACTTCCTCCGTTTCAAATTATATAAAAAATCACATAATTTAGTAAAAGTGGATTTTGAGAAAAAAAAAAAGGTGAATTAAGTCTTTAATTGAGCCTAATATGTGGTATATGGTTGATCTTGGAAATATAAATTTAAAATATGTAAGGGAGAGTTGATTTTGGAAATATAAATTTACATTGAAAGTTGATGTGGACAAGTATTTTGAAACAATTTTTTTCCCCAAAATGTACATGTATTTTGAAACGGAGGGAGTATAATGATTTATATGAATTATAGTGATTCAACATGAAGCATTTTGATGACAATTAATCACTCATTACTTACAGCAATATTTGATCTTTCATTTCGTTGAAAATGAACCATGTTACAAGCTGCCATTTATGTAGTTCGTAGTAGAGGTCATGGGTGCAGAACAGCTTAATAATCACTTAACACTTGATTATGAAAGACAAAGAAAGCTTGTGACTTATTCTACTATCAAGCTGCAGAGGTAATGAATCTAGCTACTCATTATTACATGAAATCAAAATGGACTATATATCTGTTACAACATAACATCAAGTCGCAGTTACCTGGATCGTACAATCTCTCCTTTAAAAGCGAGAGACAAGGCACTGAGACTACCTCCGGTTTCAACTATTGCTCCAGGCATTGCAATAGCTCTGCTTCCTACAAAACCACCTTCTTCGATCTTTATCTTGCCGAACTTAACTTTGCCTCCTTCACCTTCATAAATGTGTCCGAAAAGAAGGGCTTCTCTTCCCACACATCCACCTCTTTCAATTTCTACCATCTCAGGGTTTAACATGGCTCCCATGCTGTCCACATAAGCACCTTGACTAATGTCGACGTTCGAGCCCATAAGCTTCATTAGCAGGACAAACATAAATGACCCACCTGTCATTTCCATGAAATAATCTCCTGCCAATGTCCTAAAAGCCTGCCATATTGTATCCATGAAAGCACCCATACCCCATATCAACATAGTTCCACCATCTTTGTTTCTCCCCACCAGAATCCATTTCGCTGCAACACATGCTAATGAAGCTGCAATGCCCGAAAAAACCCATATCAAAGGAAGCAAGCAGTAAATTGGATATCCCATAGTGTCCTTTATGTAAAGAGCCCCTTTCAAGGGACCAAAGATGACCAAGCCCATCAAATAGTATGGTAATAATGTCTGTAGTAGTGGTTGAGCAAACACTGCCCATAAAGCTTGATACCACTTTCTTGATAAAGTAACTTTACCCGAGTCCTTTTTCTCTATGGCTGCAGCCATAGGACACCCAGAAAGGTCTACTTTCACATCAGAATGCTCCAGGAAAATCCTCCAGGACTCCGGAAGGGGTTGCTTATTCCTCAAATGTTGGCAAATCTCGTAGATCAGTGACCGACCATGATCAATGGAAGCACTCTGTGAGGATGATGTTGCTTGTGCTATATCAACCTCATGGCATCGAAGAAAAGGGTTGAATTCCAGTTCTTCTGATTCTTCTTGGGTGTTATTTTGATCAATTAATATCTCTCCCACGTCAATAAAAGGAAATTTAGTCTCATTCCATGGCTTGGTGCAATCAAGTAAAATGTCTTGAGTGGCTTCATCGTGAGGCACCGGTTGAAATTGCAGTTGAAAAATATAGCCAACACCACCAGGGAAACTCACACGTCGTTGAAAATCATCAGCAAGAAAAAGTAATGGCCGGGTATCACTAGGGTCCCGTGGAATTGCACCCGTCTCTGGAGGCAGTATACTAGTCGGCTCAACCTTTCCAGAGTCTTCATGAATCTTTTCGTTACATGGCCGCAACTTGAATTTCACGTACATTTCTTGTCCATCTGGGAATCTGAAGATCCTGCATATGTTAGAGTAGTAATGTAGTTCAGCATATGAATCAGCATTGCGAAGGGAAGTCCAGACCGCTTCCCGCACATGTGGAACTCTTTTGACGTGCTCTTCTCTTGCTGGTAATCCGCAAACAAGCCATGTTGCAAAATCAGAAATCGTGCGAGCATAAAAAGCCTTTCCTGTTTTTAAAGTCAGATCAAGAATTGCTGTATTATCACCAGATGAATTATCTGATAGTATTCTGACAGCGGCACCACGTGCATCAATTCTTGCATCATCATCTGCGCTCAAACTATTACTGTGCCTGATAATGACCGGGTAGCTCTTTCCAGGGCAGAATATTTTATGATCTGGAAACCCTTCAATTTTATCGAATATCTTCAATACTCCCTTTCCACTAACACCAATTCGATGAAAGTATCTTGATCTAACCTGAAGGGTTGTGGCTGCTAAACTAGCAGAGAGGTTTCCCACTATCTTCTTATATTTTTGGTCCATCGCCTCTATTCGTTCATCCAGAACATGCAATGTATTCTTTATCATGATTGGAGCTTGTGATCCAATGTAAACCCCGCCTCTTTGGAGGATCGTATTTGCTGGAGCAACTGAAAGAGCTCCAAGAATGACATCTTTTTCAAGCACTGAACCAGGGAGAAGTAGGCTTTGACTCCCAACTACCGAGTTATCCTGCACCTCAATTTTACCACTTTGAAAACCACTATAATTGTATGACCCTGCAATAATTCGGCAGAAGTCACCCAGGTGGACACCATCACCAAGAGAAATCAATTTTGGTTCCGAGATTGGATTAATGGCCCTAATGGAACAATGTTTCCCAACTTTTGCACCTAGCAGCCTCAAGTAAATGCAAAAGGCTTCTGTTCCAGAAAGAAATTTGACAAATCTAAGATGATATGCTATGGTGATTCGGTGGCGCAACCAAGTTCTTAAATGGTTTTGTTTAGTCTCTTTACTTCCATATAGAGCACTTGTCCAGATAGATGTTAGGACACCAAGTATAATGCCATGAGTTATATACGCAATTGCAACTGATATCGGGAATATAGTTAGGGTCAAAGAGGAATCACCGATCATGGCAGCATACGCAATTACAGTGAACGGAAGCCAGTGGAAAGCTCCAGAGATACAGAAAAAAGCATAGATTTCTGGGGAGAAAGAACTTTGAGATAGCCATACATAGATGATATAAACGATAGCGGCTGAGACAGAGCTGAGTAGACCAACCATGTAAATGCCCATGACGTGATAGATAGCCTCTGTTTGACTATTAGTAGCTTTTGGAAGTAATGGACCCTGTGACCAGATTTAAAATTTCACAGTTAGAGTGACCAGTATGCCGATGTATTACTAAAATTTACAGTATTTAAAGAGTTGTACCTTTTGTCTGTAACTCCCATTGGTAGACCTGGGAAGTGGTTTGCCTCCTTCAGTTTTTTGTAGTGCTGATACTTCATTCCCTTCTCCAATAACACTTCCCTTTTGGATTACAGAATATGGACCAACTAGAGAATTCTTGCCAATTCTAATTGGAAGGAAACTCAAAATTCCATTTTTCACCTCATGGCTTTGGACAAGCGCTCCTTCTGCAATCACAGCTCCATCTCCGATGGACACAAGAGATGGGTCAGTTATATCCACAGTATCAAGCAAAACTGATGATCCTATCCTAGCCCCGAACATCACAAACCAATACTTTAAGAATATTGTTCCCCGTAAATGCACTGCTAACACTTCTGAAGAAACTTTGTGAGCTTTGTTGAGTGCCCACCACTTAACAAATTCCACGGACCAAATAGAAACTTCAGGGGTCAGGGCATAATTCGGTTTGAGGAATGAATTTCCGAAGAAAGAAATTGAAATGCATGTGGAGAACATGCAAAGGATCCAAGCAAGTGGGGCACAAGCTACCCAAATAGCATAACTGGCCCATGAGCTTATATCAACTGAAGCATGGATGAAAGATATGCACCTCATATAAGCAAAAACGGATAAATATGCTGGAGAGACTAGCATGATGCAAACATATGTCAGAGCTAGAAGTTGAAGGAACCAGATACCCATTTGGTGAAAATTTGATATGTCAGTGAGCATTTCAGCAGAATCAGTTTCGTATTCTGTAACATATGAAGGAGCCACCATAGTTTCAGGGCGAGACTTCATCACGAGATTCTCAGAGAAGCTTGCCAAGTCGGCAATGCAGGTCGCAGTAAAAATATCAACTGCACCAACTGGCACACCAAGGAAATCTGAAAGCTTTTGAGCTGCTCTAACCACCCCAATTGAATCAATCCCGTAAGAGACCAGGCTCTCAGTTGTAGAGATCTTGCTGATAGCAATCTTTGTCTGGTCGGAAACTAGCTGCTTTAAAAACTCAACAATCTCGGCATGACTAAGACGTGGATTTGCTGATAGAGGACTTGGTCCCCTGCCTCTTGGCGTTATCCCCTCCTTGCATGTTCCTGAAGTGAAAGACCGGACCAATGTTCTCTTGGATACTATGGGATCCGGAACCAAATTCAATGTCCCCTCAGAAAACTGTTTCAGGCATTCAAATCTTTTTATTTTCCCTGATGTGGTTTTACTCATGGTTCTAGGCCTTATTAGCTTGATCGAGGCAATAGTCACACCATGCTCTTCTGCAACTCGTGCTTGTATCTGTTCAACAACATCTTTACTTATAGGCTTACCATCTCTCACCTCTGCAATTACAACTAAGCCAACTTGATCAGAACCATCTGGCACTGATATCCCTTTTGTCACTAAGGTTTCCTCTGGAACCCCAATGACAGCACAACACCCTGGACGTAAAAGTTCAGAAGAGCTCTCAACAGTTTTTTCTACATCTGCCGAGTATATGTTTCTTCCGGCAACTATGATAAGATCCTTTATTCTTCCAGTGATAAATAGATTTCCATCTATAATCCGTCCCAAGTCTCCGGTGCTTGTGTATGTTTTCCCAGGGCGACTGCCTATAACATTTCCGAAGGTTCTTTGACTGAGTTCCTTGCGGTCCCAATAACCAATTCCAGCACTTGGGCTACAAATCCATATCTCCCCTTCCTTTCCAGCTTCTTGCTCTTTACCAGTTTCCGGATCAACAACTATGATGCTAACATCCGCATTATCCGAGTTCACATACCCACAACACACTCTACCTTGCCAGTCTACAAGAATGGGAGTTCCCTCTCCATATGCGCAACTGACAAATACACAATTTTCTGCCAGTCCATAACCAGGAGCTATTACATCTTCAGACATGCCATAAGGACCCGTAAGCTCAAGAAATCTTTTAAGTGTTTTCTGTCTAACAGGTTCAGCGGCAACCATGAGAAATCTCATGGAAGAAAGATCATAATTAAGTAACTTGTCCTTTTCAATCTCCAGTCTTCTGACCACAAGCTCAACAGCAAAGTTTGGACCTGCACTATGAGTTGCTTGGTATTTGCTCATGGTCTGGAGCCACAAGAGGGGATTCCGAATGAATGTCATCGGGGAAAATAATATTGCAGTTGCTCCACTAACCATAGCCGTAAAGAGTCCTCCAATCAATCCCATATCGTGGTACTGAGGGAGCCAGCTGATAAGTACTGTCTTTGATGTGCTCCTGTATCGCTTATGCATTAGTTTCACATTATGAATCAGCCCGCCATGAGTTATCATCACCCCTTTAGCATCACCAGTTGATCCTGATGTAAATTGTAGAAAGCACAGGTCAGCGTCCTTTGGTTCACAAAAATCATTCATGTCATCTAGATGCATGTTTTTGGAATTCTTGATCAAAGAATCTGTATGTATCCATGGAAGATTAGGCCACTGTGCAGAGCTTTTACTTGGCAGTGATATCAGACTCTTAACAGATCCTGCCCGAACAGCCAGATGATAAGCAGCTGTTGACAGAATTGCCACAGCATTGCTTGATTTAGCAATGTTTTCAATCTTCAATAAGGCTTGTCCACCTCTTTGAAGCGGATCTGGAGGAAGCACTGGGACAGGTAATACTCTCGCTCTTAAACACCCTAAGAAAGCATCGATAAAATCCAAGCCTGGGATATGAACCAGAAGAACTCTATCACCTGGCTTTATAATTGGCTTTGAGCTTTTTAAGAGATTTTTCGCAATGCAAGTAGCATTGGCATGGAGTTCTGCAAACGTCCTCTTGGAAACTGCTTTACCTTCCTCGTTAATCCATGTATAGAGCATTCTGTCTTGAGTAACTTTATGTGTTCCCCAGTGCCTTAAGTAGCCATCAAGACTAAACAAATTAGGGAACTCCACTCCTGGTAATTCATCTAAGTCTTCTCGTTTCACATTCCAGCAGTTGGATTGTAGTGGAAATAATCTCTACACATATAATGTATTGTATGAGTAAAAGCGTTGAGTACTTTAGTACAATGGATATTAGACGTTAAGTTTTTTTACCTTAACATATGGAAATTTTGGCATCGACATATCTTCTGTAAAGTGCTTACGAACTAAACTCATGGCATATGATGAATTTCTCTCCGTGAGCTCAAATGCAACAATTCCACCAACGTAGTATGTGTTTTGCTGCCCTTGTAGCTCCGTTTCCATTTTTTCGTAGAAACCATCTTTCATATCTGCAACCAAGTTGAACTTAATTAGAACACAAAGGCTCTTCAAGATATATACTAAACTAATATGAAAAAACATGTTAGCAATACCTTGGCTATTTACATGAGGGAAATATTTAAATCGACGTTGTAATACTATTTTCTCAACTGTGCCTCCCATTCTGTTCACTACACTGATTGCCAGTTCAGTGACCTTTTCACCCATTATATCCGCCGCATTCCCATACGACCAGAAAAGGTATACATTTGTATCCGCATAGAATCTCTGCATAGCAACTGGATTACCAATAGTGGAAGGATCATCCATAAATTCTCCAAAGTAATAAAACCCAACTGGCATGTGTTCTAGGCCACTAATTTTCAGGACAGTTGTGTAGTAATCAATTGTCTGTACTTTACTAAACAGATCCCTCTCGAGCTCGCTCAAATCCATTGAATCATGTTGAACTGCTTCAAAGGAATCTCTTATAAGATATACTAGCATGAAAAAAGAAACACATACATCGTAAGATCACTTCCATATATGAAATAATAGTTTACTGACCTGTTGGTGTGCATACAGGTGACCTGTATATTTTTCCATTCTTAAAAGGAAAAGATCCAGAAACTATAAGCTTGTCGAATTCCATAATATTAATTTCTCCCTCACTGCTTCTTGTATGGAGGGTAACGCCAGAAGTAGTACGTCTAACTGAAACCACTTCAGTATTGCAATGGACTTGTACGGGAAGGGATTTGCTAATGGCTTCCCAAAAGTTCATATACCCACCCTTGAAACGCCTAATCTTTCCAGCCATAGAAGTTCGGGTGAACTCATGAATATAAGCATAGGGCATATCTTGAACGAATCCATATCCAGAAGCAGTGTATCCATAGGCCACAGACTTTGTAACAGAACTCAGACCTCGACTTTCAAGGAATGCAGGAGTTAATTCTGCAGCAATGTCACTCATGGCATGCACACCGATTCGACCTGAGTCCTTTGCTTTATCCTGTAAAAATTAAAAAATAAATGGGTCAAATTGCTTCCATTCCTCACATGCTAAAAGGACCCTGCTCCTGGCACTAGATAGGAAACCAACCTGGAGTTCTAATGTAAGTGAGATTACAGCCACATAATCATCTGCAACTTGGATGTCCTGATACTTCCCATTAGAACTGTTGATTAGAGCAAGTTTGTGGGAGTCCAATTCTTCTAATTCTAAACCTATCTCTTTTGCCAAATGAAATATTGTGGGTGCACTGTTCGCTGCAAGGACTTGACCTCCCAGATCATAGACTTTTCCTGTTAAATGCAGTAAATAAATTGATTTCTCATGAACTTCTTGCAAAAAAATAAGGAGAATCAAACCCATATAACAATATTTACCTTCAATATCAGCTGATTCACACATGCCACTAACAGTGTGATATTTCTCTAATACAGTTACATTATTATAACCAAGCCTAGATAGTGCATAAGCAGCTGACAAGCCACTTGGACCTCCCCCTATTATCCCGATCCTTGTTTCCACCGGAAGACATGGATGTAGCTTCGAAAATTGATCTTCTACTGAAACTTTTTGGTCCATCTTCTCTTCTACTCAAGCCTCTCTTGGCTGTTAAAATCAGGAAGAGAGGAAAAAAACAGTTTTCATCATCGCTTTTTACTGATCTTCTGTGACCAACTTCGTAATATATCACAAGTACTAAATCTTGAAGTTCAAATATATGAAACATACAAGGAGAAACACCAAGTTATAATCGTCGATATTTACTCATGTTTGTTACTCCAATTAAATTATATATCCAGTAAGGAAAGGTTAAGTTTGATAATATAACACCTTCCCTGAGAGAAAATGCACCAAAATGGTGACACAGGCAAATTATTAATTTTGATCAACTTGTAATATCAGTTATTACAAGAAAATTTCTATATTTAACCGGCATTTCCTTCCCTCTCCTCCCAAAACAAAATCTTCTTATTTTTAAGGATCCATATGAATTAGAGCTATTGTGATCAGACATTTAATTAGATAAAGTTCCATTTTCATTGAAATTCAGAGTAGGCAAATATGATGCAATTTTCAAGCTTCTTTGATCTGAAGCAGCTTCGGAGATAAAGAGGAGTCCACAACTTGATTAAACCAACAATTCAGATACAATGTATACAGAAACTTCAAGCTATAAATTTCATTTTTGATACAAATTAAATGAGTAACATGAGGTGTCCGACCATCTGACATAAAACACAGGTTCCTTAATAACACATGTATCAATTGCTAAGCATAACTCGTCATACACCAAGATTATTCAAAATTACAAACCAGTCATCAGTGCAGGACGCAGGAATTAAACACCACAACATGTACTAACAGCAAGCAAAACATACCTTAGATGTACACTATCCTTGTAGCCTCGCCTAGGCTTGCGATCATCAACACAAAGCTTCCTGGAATTTCAATAAAACTCGACGATTAATCCATCTCCCCCAGTACTTCCTTTTACCTATATCTAAGAATCTACAGCCTTTCTACCCAGCTCTACAATTCTAAAGCTCTGCGAAAATCTAAATTTCCTCTCTGCTATGCACAATACAAAAAATCAACAAAATAAAAGAGTCGATGAAAAAAATATATCTCCTCCTTTTTCTTTAATCCCTCAGTAATTACATTGCAAAAACCATAATAACAACTGAGTTGCTAAAATATGTACAATTATAGAAACCACACTATTGTATAAGAAAGATGAACTGACCAAGAACACATATATAAGTAACATAACACATAAACAATATTAAAATAGATACACTGAGAAATTAAAAAAAAAAAAAAATGGATGCATGCATTTGAAGCTAACCTGAAAGCTGAAGAGGGCCAGATTGTAACAGTAAAAACTGAAAAACAAAGCCAAATGGCAAAAAAGGCTCGTGGGTGCTGACAAGTTCTTGAAAGTGAAGCAGTTGAATAAACAGAAACCAAAACTCAAAGCCAAATGGCATAGAATACTCAAGATTGCTGACCAGAAGTCTAGTGTTATTGTATGTTGGTGAGATCATTTTGGAATTTATATAGATTAGATCCTTTATGGGTCCAAAGCAAAAGAGACAAAGAATGAAACTTGGTAAATCCGAAACGATCAAGGTATATTAAGTTAAAGAAGAAGAAACAAAATTTATGTCTTAGAGGATCAGGAGATATTCCCCATTGTGCTTGTGGTACATTTGTGATGTCCGTCTTAACTTAACTGTACATTATTTTATTCAACTAAAACCATCGACTTTTTGTCATGCATGTTTGTTCAGGATAATACTTTCTTATTCATCTACGTATTTTTTAACTGTTTCACACGTATTTTATGTACTGATGCACAATAGTTTTAAAAAAAAATTTATATAAAAATTTAAACATTAAATTTTTATCAAATTATATTTTGTGAGAGTCTTGAAATGCATGTCGAGTGTCGTCTCTTAGTGTAAACAATTGAAGGGACCGACGACGTACATGTATAAGAAAATTCTTACCTGCAACTTCGCATGCGTTTTTTTATTAAAATCTGAAACTTTGTATATATTTTAAAAGGATAATAATTTTGCAGCTTTACATGCATTTTACGATTGTGGTTTTAAACAGTGACATAAAAGGACATGTATAAGATTAAAATGCATAGAAGGATATGCAGTTTATTGATTTGAAAGATCATTATACATAGTTTAGTTCACATGTTGACATGATTAATTTGAAGAAAACGAAAATAAAAGTTTTTAAATTTATATAATGTCACCTAAAATATATTGTTTTTTAATCAAGTTCATAGTTATCAACTTGCTATAATAAAAAAATATAGAATAAGTCATGTTTATAAAATTATTTCAACAAATTTGTAAAATACTTTTACTCAATGACAGATTTGAAAATTAAATACAGAAAATAAACCAACAACATATACGAGGCATGTGTCCGAGGATTGGGAGATACTTGTAGTTGTGCTTGTGTACTGTAATTTGTGTTAGTGAAGTCCGCCTCCTGATATATACAAGTAAATCTACGTGAGGAACAAATAAATCTAAAAATCGTTAACTATAAAAAATTGAAATGTATGAAATAAGATTGTTGGGATCTCAGGGGCATAGGATTAGGCGACGAATCTTGTTTATAAATTGATTCTGCTTTGTTTTCTCTTTCGAAGCTTTTATGAGGTATGGTGGATAAAATTTGAGCCAACTAGCTATTTCTCAGTAAGCTGTCCTTTTCAATGCATCGTGTTTTAGATCTCAGCAGTGTATTATATTTAGAATTTTAGATCATCCCCTCTTGGCTAAAGTCTAGTACAACCTCCGTTCCGTCCTTTTTTACTTGTCAGTTTGACTTTTTGCACGTAACTTAAAGTGATTAAGGAACATATTTCTATTTATAAATTTTAAAATTTTCTTTTTCTGAGTTAAAGTTTATAGTTTATATTTTTATTCACAAAAATAAAATTTTAAAAATAATGAGCGGAATTATGTTTTTCACTCACCTTAAGTTACGTGCAAAAAGTCACTTTAAGTAAAAAGACGGAGGTTAGCAAGCCCAATGCAACCCTATAAATTATGAAAGGTGCTATTTTTATAATATAGTATCACTCATAGAATATAATATCACTCATAGAATTTAGCACTCCGATGCAATGTTATATGAGATGCTAAAATAGAAAAAAATTATCATTGATTCTAAATATAGGATCAAATATAGATGTAGCTATAATTGTCACATGGACAATGCAAATAGAAATTTGGAGGAACATGAATATAAAAATAGTTTTTATTTAATTTTTTGTACTTGTGTTCATATTTTACTATCTTTTTTATTTTATTTCAAAATTATACATTGGAGCATGAAAGTTATTTTAGTACCAAAATGTATTTTTTGATTTCACATTATAGAATAGCTACTTATATTTTAATTGGGTTAATAATCAAGTGAGTCACCAGAGTGGGCTCAATATATCAAGTTGGTCACTGAACTCAAAACCGTCTCAAATTGGTCACTTAAGTCGGTTACACGTATCTTTAAATATGAGCTGAAGGATTAAAAATATTATTTACAGGAGTTTACGCATTATTCTTGAATGTGTGAAGACAACCTTACTCTTGTATAGAATGATGATAAGTCGACAATAGAAAATGATATGTAAATAATATAACGCCCGCAAGAGGTGAGCATTCGGCCGGTCGATTCAAAACCAGAACGAACAGAATAGATAAAAAACCAAAATTCTTTTTTTTTCCAAACCGAGACGGACCGAAATTTATTATGGACTGAAACGAAATAATTCAATTTGGTCCGGTCTAAAAAACTACCGAAAATTTCTATAAAAAAAGTTATATTATAAACAAAATTAAAATTCATATGTATTTAAAAAGATAATATTAATTAATTATCACTGTTTCATCTAGTTAAAATTATAAATTAAATATATAATTATAGGATACAATATATATTCAGTACACACACATATAATTTTATATAATATATTATTTGTACAATTCGGTGTATTCAGCTCAGGCCGGTTTTTTTTTAAGATTTGGACTAGAATGAATTAATCTCAGTATATTCGGTCCGAACTGAATAAACCGAATTTTCAAACAATTTGGACCAAACCGAATTCACACACTTCGGTTCGATTTTGCTCACCCTTACATTGCCCGTAGGAATCGGAAAATACGAAGGCGAAATATAAAGAAGTCATTTACAATTTGAGAGAATAAGTTCGCCGAAAGAAATTTATTAATATGTCCAGACATCAATGAAGAAATGAAAATTGAAGTATTTGAGATTGTGGAAGTAATGAAGATGCTGTATAACTACTCAGAAGGTCCCACCACGTTTTTATTAAAGATATATGGGTTTCTATTCATTTATAAAAATATCAGTGAGTAAATCGTAAAATATTATACACTGGACATATACGTGAACCAGAATATAGTCATTCAACATACGAGTAATATCAAATAGAATATCTTATAAATAAAATTTAATAAATTTTACAAGACATCTATGAGTTCCAATTTAACACAATAACTGACAACCCCGTATAAAATGCAACGCCAAGCCCTGTAAAACAATTGTAACGCCAGTAAAGCATTTATAACTCTAATTGTTGTCTCCAAAACAAACGCCGATCTAAGCATCTTATTTTCAAGACCCCCACTTTTGTTTTTTCCTCTATCTTTACACCTGCAAATTACATCCACTGTCATCAGAAATGTCGCGTCCAGTCAATCGTGATTCTAAAAGGTGAAACATGCGCTTTGCTCATATTTTATTTGAAATTTATTTTTAAAAATTTTATTAATAAAATGTGTGGTATGTATTTAATTCGGATATTAATAAAATGTGTGGTATGAATTTAATTCGTATAATGGGGAGTGCAGTGAACTACAGCAACTCGATTTAAAAGAACTTCGCTCAGCTTCCTTGGGGCATCTCGCAGAGTGGAAAATTCTTAAATAAGGTACCTGGTTAGTATATCATAAACAGAAGAATTAGACAATTATATAAAATATGAACTCCGTTTAGTCATTTTACTTAGCAAAAAAATATAGTAGCTAATAATTTCATATCAACTGATCAATCATTTCTTAATAAATATATTTAACCAACTTCTAAAAAAATTTAACACTATTTTATAATAATTATTATTTTATTCAAAAAATATATTTTATTTAAAAAATTTAAACTAACAATAATATACAATTTTTTAAAATTTAATGGGCCAAGTGCTCTAACTTTTTTAAAATTTAGTGGGCCAAGTGCTCAAGCCAAGAAGTTCAAAAACTTATAAAACAACATAATTTTAAGCCCAAACAATTCCAAATATAATTCAAAAAGCCCAAACAAAGCCCACAAATTACTGGCGGGAAACAAAAAACTACATATAAATTAACAAAAAATATACAACCCTCGCAGAAAACGAAACTTCATTTCTGCTCTTCACTTTCTCATTTCCTCCACAATGGACAGCTTCGTAGTTCCTCTATCTCCGTCGAATCGAAACGCGAAGCCGCAGCGGAGGTAATTAAACTCTTTTTAATTTGTTTATACCTTTATTTCTCACTTAATTATCTTAATTTCTACTTATATTGATTGATTGATTGATCGTAGACCTAGATGGAGAAGACTTCTAGTGGAACTCAATGGCAAATCGGATCCTCGGTACCGCCGCGACTTAACTAGTCTACTCATCAAATCATACTACGAGGTGTTTACAGTTTCAATTTTGTGTGTAATTGGATGTATGTAATTGTTTTGGTGTTGTTCTGAATTATTTTGTGTGAATGTGTGTAGACCGGAGTATTCGCTCATTCGTATCGTATAGATGGAGAGCCGTGTCCCACTCATGTATGTGGATTGTGTGTTAAACCTTTTCTTATCTGTGAATTGTACACTGTGTATGAGAAAAATTGGAATGTGGGTTTGGGGTTTAGGGTTATACTTGGTTGTTTTATGTATTGGTAATTATAGGTTACGTGTGTCGGGAATGATCGTCATTGAGTGATTAGTGTTGTTTTATGCATACAGGTGAGTTGGTTCGTTAGTGGCGGTCAGGAGTTTAATAACATATACAACTTGGGAAAGTAAGTTGTACTCACTTGGTAGGATTTATATTTTATTTTCCCTATGTCCATTTTTATAACTTGCATATCCCTGTTTCATAACTAATGCTATTTGACCATGTCCTTGTACTGTCTTCTTCTGCCAAAGGCGCTTGTGTATGATTATTATGATACTCTTTTGACACATATTAATCAAATTATTTTGTTTTCAATCCTTCAGACATGGTGTTTCTTGTCTAGAGCTCGACTCCAAGGTGAACTCTCCATCATGACGTTCATAGTAATAGCATTTAAATTGATTCTCTTCATCATTGGTACATACATTTACAAGAGATTAGATAATAATGTGAGTGTTTCCTAGTGATTTAAGCTACATATTAAATCACATGAAATTGTTCGTAGCTTAATGAAAATATGCTCCATGTATGAATACAAATTTGATATATGATTAAGATATGGTTTTACATTCCTATGAAGCATATGCTAAAGTTTCATTCGATGATATATATGCAAGTTATAGCTAATTGTTTCATAGATATGAGTTGTTAGTTTTTAGAAGAAATACTCTTCACACCCAGATCTTGTTCATGGTATTACTAACAGAACCCCTTAGCATTCTTTATGCTAGTACACTATCACAAGATAATGCCTCATTTGCAATGCCATATTCGGGGTATTGTATCTATTAAAACTCTTCCAAAAATTTATTCCCTAAAGATGTACTGCCACTCTACATTTTTATTGAAGAATTAAGGACTCTTTTCGTCTAACGTGTGATTTTTTTTATTAGAAAAATGATTCAGCTGCTTCCAGACATTGACATCTGTTGGTTTAAAATTGAGTTAGAAACTACAAGTGAATATACTTAGTAGCTAGTGCACATATGTTAATATTCATATTACTCTTTATGAAAGTATCAGCTTCAGAGTAATTCTTAATTTTCAATTTGATTAAATAAATAGTACTCCTTTTTTTTTTTGGTCAATGCAATAGGATTTTCAACACTACCGACAAATTTAAGTAATAATACGACCTTTACATGATATGTTAATGATCAGGGATGTCTTGTAGAAAACCGTATGGCATCACTTGCAAACTTTTAGGTGGTTTGTAGAAGTTAGTCGATATGTTTAGTCTCATTTTGTCGACAATCTTTCAAATGTTTTCATTTCGCATTTTTAACCACCTGTTATGAGAATTTTAGTTGTCATGACACTTAATGTATCTGCTATTTACATCTCCATCGAAGGGAAATAGGTGAAAATATGGTTTTTAAATATACTTTCTGGAAACAGGGCAACATGTCTATGCCGATTAACTAATCTACAATATCAGTTTTTAACATTGAAAAAGATTTGGCATGGATAATAGATTGTTTAATAAGTTCATCTTCTATAAATTAAACGATAAGTGGTGACAAGAAAATAGGTCTGCTGAAGAAGATTCTAAATGATACATATACTGATCAGATTGGCTATAGGTTCCAGCATCATCATGACATGGGTTTTTGCTGCTGCCATGTAGAAGATCGTGGTAGTTTTTTCCATATTTTTAAATCTGTATTTGATATAAGAAAGTATGGTACTTTGAACCATGAAGCAATCTATTAATATATATTACTATGTAATACACATGTACCTTTCCATTTAGGATGGTGCCAGTGACATCTTGTTATATGATTTTTCCTTTATCCCCATTTAATAACCAAGTATCTTTTCTTTTTTTAAATTTGTGCTTGGTCCATTTGGTTACATCTCTCGAACTGTATAAAGATTAATGTTGGAATCTGTGACAAAACTAGTGCTGAAATAATGACTTCAATTCTGAATTGTCTAGTTTTCTTCATATTAGTTGGTTTATTAAACTTGTGAATTTCTGATCATTTTTATTCAGGGAATCTACCTAGCATCGGCGACAAAATTAGGATGCTTATCAGTTCATGACTTTGACACATTATATTGTCAGGCAACTACACCAATACCAGGTGAGTTCCTACAGCCAATATTGTGGAAAAACTAATGAAGTGGAGCATTAGTCACAGCTATTGAAGTCTCGTAAGAGACTTGCGAATCATGTGTAAATGTACCTGTTACGATGGTAAAATTGTGTTGCTCAAAGTGCACAGTATCAATTTCCGGGCAAGATAACCTAGAAATTGCAAAAGTGCTAGTTGCTCCTGCTTAGTTTGCATCTGTTTTACATCAGTAGTATTAGGCAACCGTAAAATTATATTCTTCACATAACTTCTTAAATTACGGAATAAACTAATGATAGGGCTGCATTTCCTCTGAATCATGAAATAGCCTTGGCCTTGAGACACAAAATTATTTTTGTCAAAGTTCAGCATCTTCAAACATAACCACCACAAATCTTCCACTGTATCAATGTGTGCAACTTATTCCACAAGTTGACTGTCCATAGGAATGAGCATGTCATAGAGTTTACAAGCATCCTCCAAATTGTTTATTGCTGTTGTCAACTGATCTTTTAAGTCACGACCAAGAGCCAATTTTACAATTTTGCGCTATTTTTTGTAGTCGTAAATGCCTCGCTTATATTTTTCTTGGACATATAAAAGTATTCTGCAACAGTTTTAGATAAAAACGAAGTAGCAGTCTCTTGTTTGGAACTTTTAGTAGAAGAGTCGCCCTTAATGCTACAATAAACCAAGGCTGTACAAATTGAAGCGAATAAACTAGACAAATACCCTTATTAAGTCATATCCACAATCTGAAATCTGAAGAATAATACCTGATAAAACACCTTTTGTAAATCATATAGAGGTCCAAATATGTATCAAAATATACCATCCTAAGCAGGGAAAATCCACATGACTAAAAAAATTAAAACTAAAACTTAGTCATAGGTCATCCATGTGAGCTGGGCAGATATAGTCCTCGAGGCAAAACCAGGGTGTGATACGAGTCCATTTCTGAGCTGGTGTCTTTAGCAAAGTATTCTTTACGACTTTATATAAATTTATATATAAGGTACCTCATTGTTAGCTGATTGCTTAGCTAATATCTATCTAGAATATACTAGCACTATGTCAAACTTCCGAATAATTGCAGCAAAATTGCATCTCCGAAGAATTGTTCTCTGTACTTAATATTACACACTTATAAATCTTTATAGAAGTGAGAAGATAGTTAAATTATGAGTTTGGTTCAGTGAAAGAGAATATAAGAAATTATTAGTATAAAGAGATTTACGATCGCCCATAAAGTTTTAAAGAACATGCAAACTAAATGTAAATTTTAGTTTTTATGCATTATGTGTCCAACTTACTAGAAAAGAAACATTTTATATATTTGTTACTTATGAGTTATGAGGGTAGTTTTTTGGACAACATGTAACTAATCATAATTAGTTTACTGCCGTATAATTGGGTGTTGGCCCTCAATATCCAGATTTGGAAGATTAATGCCCCAATTACCAACATACTAGATATATGGCCATGATTAACATTTAGTGACGGCTCACTGTGTAGCGTTTTGGTTTTTAACCAAAACGCTACATCGTGTAGCGTTGAAGGTTTTTATAAAAGTATAAAACGCTACTCACTCTTGCATTTAAGGTTGGACTAAAGGGTGCTTGGCTAGACTTAGGGGTGCTGGGCCGTGGACATTGAGCTGGGCAGTGTATGTATATCCACAAATTCAATGACAACGCTAGACACAATAGCGTTTATGGTGTTTTCATTTTTTTAAATTTAATTTCAACCAAAATGCCACACAAATTAATATTTTTTTATATTGTTTATTTATTTTATTAAACTGGTTCCTCGGCTTACGGGCTTCGGAGCCTCGAATTAATTAGGGTTTAGGCTCGAGGGGTTTAGGGAGGCCCTAAACCCTAACCGTCAGCCAATTTAATTTAAAGTATAACTTGATCATTTTAAAACCCAAACATAAACCCTAAATGTTAACGACTGTTAATTTACTTTTTTAAACTGGTTTCTCGGCTTTTGGGCCTTCGGCCCCAAAGCCTCGCATTAATTAGGGTTTAGGCTCGAGGGTTTAGGGCCTTAATCCTAAACCCTAACCGTTAGCCAATTTTGTTTAAAGTATAAATTAATTATTCTAAAACCCAAACATAAACACTAAATGTTAACGACTGTTAATTTACTTTTTAAATTGGTTTCTCGGCTTTAGGGCCTTCGGCCCCAAAGTCTCGAATTAATTAGGGTTTAGGGCCTAAAGGCCCTAAAGCCTACCCCCTAACCGTTAGCCAATTTAATTTAACGTATAAATTGATCATTCTAAAACCCAAACATAAACCCTAAATGAGTAATTAAATTGCGTTATGTAATTTATATAAAAATACTCGAACGCTTCTTTATATAGCATTTTAGTTATTTTCAAACACTTGAACGCTTGTTCGTTTTACGTTTTTCATGTTACTAAAACTATGTTACTAAAACGCCACATCAGTGACGTCTCTAAATGTTACATTGGGGCCTTTTTTTTGAATCATCTTAATTAGGGTATTACTTGGGTGTTTGGTGAGATTTGGGGCCATTATTCTGTATAATTGCCCGTTCTCTTCTAAAATTTCGAACTTAAAGTCAGTAAATGTAGCCAAAAAGTATTTTCTCGCAATTTTCATTGAGTTTTACCTCCAAGTAAAAGGAAAGTTGAACGAACTTTAATGTCATACTGTGTGTTGAATAAAAAAATATATGTTTTCACTACCTAGAATTTGGTAAGGAATTGTTGTCTCCTACAACTTCTTAATGACAGACCTTTAATTGTTTTTTCGATTAGTAGGTTATGAAATGGAAGGATCATTGCTGGTAAATATTATACTGTGTCATTCATGCTCTCAGTTACATAATCTTCCTGCAACCAAGCAACTTACTGTTTTCCTTTTCTTTTTTATTTGAAACCTCTTAGGTTGTACTTCTGTTTGAGTTCTCTTTCCTGTTCTTTGGAGATGGTGCCCAACTTACTCTCCACCATATCTATACTTAACTCTCTGTTCATTATGCAGACCTCAAGGAAGACGAGACAAAACATGTTCTGCATATAAATACAGGTCACCAAATTGATGTTGTTCGCTGGAATATTGCTAATCAGGATGAGGTTGGATGATAAATCGATTCTTTGTGTTCTCTGCCAACCTTTAATAAGTTATATGCGTTTCATTGACATGTTATGTTAGTCTGAACTTTACTTTTATCAAGTATTTTATCATTGTAATTATTTTTAGAGCTGTTATAACATTTATATATGTTAAGATGTCTTGACTGCATACATTTTAAAGCTATTCAGTAAAGGATAATGTTTCAAAAGTTGAGTCATGTAATTCTCCTACACAGTATCTAGCAGATAGTTTCATCATTCGGAAATTTCTAGACTATTAGAAATGTAAGCAGCAGAAGTAAATACTGTTAAAATTTGACCCAACTTTGATAGATCTAAGCACCAGACACTGTAAGTATCTAGAGGTTCTGGGATGGTGGTAGAATTGACTTAGACTTGTATGCTTGTTAGGTACAATGAGTTTGATATTGTAACGTATATGCATATATGCACGTACACAATGTCACAGTTTCTACTAATATATTGCTTATTTAATGCTTTTCATGTTTGGTGTTGGAGTGATGTGGTTATCTAGCTGTTGACTTCTGCTATTTCGTACGCATTAGTATCGGATAGCCAATAGATATTTTTCTAAATATTGTAAGAAATTTCAGTGCTTGCGTCTACGCAACAGTGATGTTGCATTCTGTTGTGTGCTCTATATAAGAAATTTTTGTCATCCTGATTTGTTGGTGTTTATACTAAAAGCTCTTGAGTTAGACTCTTTGTTTTACATTCAATCATGCAGGTTGCATGTACCTCTATGAGAAGCAGTGAAGTTTACATATTTGATATTGGTTACATGTCTTCAGAACCAGTTAAAGTGAGTTTCTTGTTCAATTTAATGCTAGTCACGTAGATTAATTTAGACATGACTTTGTGGATATGACAATAGCTGGACATTCGACTTACTACATCAATTATTTAATGCCTGCTATTATAGAAGCTTAATTGTTGACCGACTTCTTAGAAGAATCTGTTAAGAATTGTAGTAAAATAGAACCAAGGATGACAAAATTGTAATAAATTCAAGTAACATTTGTTTAAATAGAAACTATTATTTTTGGAGGTCACTCAAAGAAGTCGACTTAAAATCAACTTGAACATTTCCTGATAAAAAAAACTAATTATTGTAATACTGTATATAAATTTAGCTTTCTACAGATCATTATGTTTTTAGTTTCTCCAAGCTCTTGCTGCTCCTGCTTTCGTTGATTTTAAAAAAGGTATAGTAGAGCTAAGGAAGAGAGACATAAGTGTGAGTGTATGTGGCTTAGTGCTTAAATACAGTACTTTATCCCTGCGTTGTGCTTGCAGCTTTCATTTCCTCCCAAAGTTATTTTGAAGGTTTACCATATACCTCTTTTTTTGGCGTGACTAATCAAAATGTAATTTGTATTCTTTAAACTATGACAAGATTTTGTGAAACACTGATGCAGGTATTAAGAAAAAGACCTTCTGTATCTATACATGGCAGTGGTGTTCACAAAGGTTTATCAGATGTAGCTTTTACTTCACGTGATGACTCCAGGTACGTAAAGAAGAATATGTTATTCAATATGTTATAATAATGTTTTATTGTCTCTTTTCAAATTTAAAGAGCACATTTTCTTTTACTCTGGTTATGTATATTCCTTAGTTCCAAAATTATGTGATAAGACATATGAAGGAGCATCGTAGTGCCTCTGTTGTGTTTAAAAAGATGATCATGATTTTTTTTTCCAAAAGGTATAATATAAAGAAATTTAACGTTTTGATCAAAATTTTCTGTGCCTCAAATATATGTTGGGTCATAAAATTTTATTATGTTTTTATGGTCTTTCCCTTGGATACTTTAAGTGGTTGTCTTGGTTGCTTGCATTATTGAGTTGAGTTGGTTTCCTAAAATTTTTACACTGCTATCTCTCATCTGCTTTTATAGGGTACTTGCTTCAGATACCCATGGCGTGGTTAATGTCTGGGATAGAAGATCGAGTGAACTTCCTTGTCTTGAACTCACCACTAACTCCAGTAGTCCTCTAAATAGCATCCAATTGGATGTGGAAGAGCAGGTCAGCAAATTACCTGGAGTTACATGCGTATGCGTATGAACATGTTTTTATTGGCATTATTTATCAGTAAAGGATAAAGTAAACGTCGTATAGTATGATATCTATCAAGCTACATGTGATTCCGACTCCTGTCATGAATACTTTTATTGTATCAATAGATTATTCAGTTGCTGTATTAATAACCAGATAAATGCTTGTAGATAATATTTGGAGCTAGCAAGAATGGGATGATATATATGTGGGATCTAAGAGGAGGAAGATCGTCAGCAGCTTTTCAAAACCATAGAGAGGTTGGAGTTCTCCCTCCCTCCCTCCCTATTGTATATTAGTACTCACCCTCACTTGAAAGCCCAAATTTGGGTCGGAGACTTTTTAGGATCATAGAATATATATTTACAGGATGTTTTTTTAATGCATAATGAAATTTGCATGTTCAGCTGTAACATCATTAAGCAAAGCTGCCTACATGATATGATTGCTTGTATCATAGCTCAAATTCATACACTAATAAAAGGATGCATGATCAACTATCAACTATACATCTGTTATGTGGATATATCTGGTTCAAGAATGATCTTGAGTAGAAGCAATGTACTTGTGTTTGTATATCTTTTATTTTTCAATCAATTTCTTTTGCATACCACCTAGAGATTTTATCAGTTAGTCTAATAATATATCAGAATAGTGAACTCTGTGTTGTTTAGTAAGATGTACCTATTTATCGGACTAATACATGTATCATTCTACAGGCTTGTTATTCTCCTATAATATCTATGAAGTTAGCATCGATGCTGGATAGAATTAAATCCTTGAAGGTATGATTAATATATATTCTGGGCACATTCTTCAAGACGTCCTGATGCTATATTAGTCAGTAGCTATATATGTCTGTCATGATCAAATTCACTTCTCTAGGTTTCTTAATATAAAGTCTTAAAAGTAGACATATCATATACTCCACAAATGTAATCCCCTCCCTCACAATATCAGTGTTTGTCAATGCTTACAAAACTCTTTCATGTCTATATTTTTAGTTTTGATTGTAATTTGTATTTGCAAGAATGGTGAAA
Source organism: Daucus carota subsp. sativus (assembly GCF_001625215.2). Lineage (NCBI taxonomy): Eukaryota > Viridiplantae > Streptophyta > Magnoliopsida > Apiales > Apiaceae > Daucus > Daucus carota. The sequence continues at coordinate 4,956,251 of NC_030387.2, read as the reverse complement.
TTTGTATTTTTAAATCTGTCAATAATACTTTCTGACCCTTACAGTACTGTCAGTGTTAGCTGGAAACAAATTTTTTAGCTAAATTTTTGTCAAAACTCTTCAGTTAACTAAACATGAATGTGGAATTTTGGTCCCATTTTCCAGCTGTGAACTATAAATTCTAACAGAAAAGTGGAACCCACGTGTTTCTATTAGCATCCACCCAATAGTATTGATCCGCATTATCAAATCGGTAGGAGTCTGTGTCACCTATAGTTAACCCATAATTTCAGGTTGACAATTTGGTCAAATTATCAGGTCAATAAGTGTATCCAGTTTATTTATCAATACAAAATCTCACACACACACATATGTTATACGTGTGTGTGTGTGTGTGTTTGAGTGAAAATCGCAAGGAATCATTGGTTCTTTAAATAATTAAGTCTTCAGGAAAAAACTTCCATTAACTACCAAGGTCAAGGAGAGGAGAACAAAAAATACTGGATAATTTTATTTATAGTTGTGGTGCTCAAGCTTTATAGTCATGCTTTATGTAGTAGGCTATTAGGAATTGCACTGAATAGTAGAAATCAACATAAAAATAATCGAACTGCGGTTGTGATTGGTGTCTCTATATTGTTGATGCGTGCTGAGGTGGAGATTTTTATATCCAATGTTATTAGACAGTGATGCCTTGACTCAAGATTTACACACCCAAAGAACTGTATTATAAGCTTTGCAGCTCTTAAGAGGCAACGTGTATCCAGTGTAATACATTTTATAATAAACTTAGATGAGCACTTGTATAATAGATAGCTTATATGTGGCTATATTTTCTCTGTTCATTTGTTATAAAAGAATACAATTACAGAGTATTCTGAGTTGCTTGAGATCATTGGTTTCCTAATTTTAGTCCAAAGACCTACACACATTTTTACCTTACCTATCCCTCGCCAGTTTTTCTTGGATATATGCAGATCCACTATTATATTTTTTCTGTAGAGCCCATTATTAAGATAACTACAAAATTAGATAATTGTATGGGTTGTTCTCATTTGCATACATAGTTGTGCCTATTTATGTCAGCAGGCTACACACATTATGAACTCCAGTATTAAATGAAAATCATAATGCAACCTTTTCAAATTATGTGAAACTGAAGTTGCTCTCTGAATTGAAGATAAGCATCTCAGAATAATTCTTTAGCGATAGTTAGAGCTTTTCAGCATCCTATATATCGTTTCATCTGATCTTTTGGGTGATAAGCAGGCACAAACAAGTATCGTTCCCAAAGAAATTCACTCGATTGACATCAATACATGCTGCCCGTACCAGTTGGCCTTTCATCTTGATGATGGTTGGTAGGTTCTAATTAAATCTTGATGCCTTGTTCATATCTTTAGTTGAACTACCTTTTAGTAATATTGTATATTAATCTTCCAACACTTATGCTATGCTAAGTACTTGATATTTGTATCTAATATCCCATTCCCGGCCTCATCAAAATTAGTTCGTCAAACTACATTGTCTGATCTTATGATGCCCCACCTTCAGTTAATTAATTGTTATTAGTCTCACATAAGGGTTGCTGACTTTTATTTATTGCTTATAAGTTTTTCTCTGTTGCTTAGATTGTTAAATGGGAACCTCACTCTAGGCTTATTCATCAAGTCCCCCACCGTCTTGCTAAATTTCTCCATGTTTTAATGGACTATGGAATGCCTTCTTTTTTACGACAAGATTATGTTGATTTTTATTTAGTGCTTGCTGCAGGGATTCTTTGAAGATTGTTTTAACATACTTATTTGTTCTTTAGGTCAGGTGTTATTAATATTACTAATTTCCAGGTCACTCATATTCATTGCCCTCCCCCAGCATGGTTGTGAGTACTAATTTGTCCAATATGATCAACTTATCATTACGAGAGTTTCAAGTAAATCGATATACTTTTGTAATTCGTAAGTTATTTTTCTCAGAGATGGGTTAAGTGATTCAGGGAATCCATTATACTTCAGAAAACCAGCATGGATGTCATCATATCCAGTAAGATTTGTTATATTTACCTGATCAAATTGTTTTGACTTTTCACTTATAATATACTTCTTTATGTGGACTGCTTATCTCATTGAGACTCGAAGGTTAGATGATCATTTATATATCCATATAGCTCATGTCTATGAAAGAGGCCTCTTTCAAAAAAATTTAACAGAATCTAGTTGAAATTGTATTTTTGTAAATACTGTTGCCAGGCTTCCAAACTTGATCTAGCTCTTTAGTTTGAATGTACTTTTCACAATAATAAATTTTGCTTACTACACAAAGTATAGTGATTATCTTGCTTTGTTATAGACAGTCCAGCCAACAATAGATCTTTTCTGTGACGTGTTCTTGCAGATATACGCAGTTGGATCATCATCCAGCAACGGAATCAATATTTTAGATTTCTTTCCAGACTCAAGCTCTCCTTGTCATGTGGACTTTGAGTAAGTAATCAAGCTTATAGCTGTGTCCGCCGGCACCTTCTTAATTTAGTCCAAGGAAACCGATCTCATTCTCTTTTAATATTGCTTTTTGCATATCCAACATCGGGGTTGTAATAGTTCACATGTTTTTTTGAATATAATGTCAAGACTTGAAAATGCGCGTGCACCCACACACACACACGTCCTGAAGGATGATGAGTTTTTGTTTTTTTTTTTTTGGGTCATGGAAGGATGATGAGATTTATTGGTTAAGAAATATGCTTTTACATATCTATTGTTTCTGCAGTGATAATAAAGACAATGTTGAAGAAGCAAATATCCAGCATAGGCAAAATAAATTTGTCCCAACATCTGAAAGTGTTACAGCATGTTCCATTCACCCTCTTAACGGGACTATTGTAGCTGGAACCAAGGTTTCTTTTTTATATACTTGACGAGTTATCACTATCTTCAGTTTTTTTGTTTTCTTTTTAACATTTTGCTGTGGTACAGTATTATAACAAATTGTCACTCTGTTTCATCATGTCATTTGCATTAAAATAATTGTGTCCCTATACCCATGCGATAGTTTGCTGATTTATAGTTTATACAAATCGAGTAGAAAACATAAGAGGCAACCACCAGAAGCTAAGCAAATATGTGCTTACAAGGGTTTGAACCTGCCAATGAATAAGTGAAAACCCTGACTTGGTGATGAATTAATATTTTTGAGAAAAGGTCATACATCTATCATTTTGAAATCAAAATACTTGGATACTCTATACATCTGTTTTATCTTCAAATTACACAAAATTTTTGATACTCTTCGACATTAAACCCTTGCTCCACTGAGATTTCATCTTGCTCCACTGAGGTTTCAACCCTAGACCTCTTACCACCAAGAGGCCTCCACTGAGGTTTGAATCCCAGACTTCTTACTACCAAGAGGGGATAGGCTAAAAGCAAAGAGATTCTACATGTTAATTTTGTGGCCCGTCTAATCCTAAATATTATGGTTGTACATACACATGAACTTTAGAGAGGGCTTGAATGGATAGTGCCTATATTCGTTTTGATTCTTTAAACTGCATATGTGTTCTTTTAGTTCAACGCAAATTCAAGAAAATCTTGATGCTTAATTCATATACACTATGCTTTTAGGAGTAGGCAAAGATCAAAATAGTGAGGCTACTTGAATAATGAATGCATTGATACTCTGTTTGGTTGGCAGAAACGAAAATAGGAGGGAATGGAATAAAATTTGTACTATTTTATAAGTAGATATCTATACTTATATATTATCCTCCATTAAGTAACCTACCAATTTTACAAGAAATAATCATAATCCTTCATACTAATTTTTACACAAAACCTCTTTAACAGAAAATTTTCAATCTTTCATGTTTTTTGTTCTCTTGCATAATTTTCTCCTCTTTTTTTCCATTTCATCCTTTCCAACTAAACTGAGATTAGTGTTGTTGTGACCTGCTATTAATATCTTGAAAATTGCAGTAATTTTGTTGTATCATCCACTTCTTAGATATTTTACATGAAAAACAGAATTAGGCTTAAGCACTTGCTTCCAGCATGTGCTACCCAATCAAAAGAATCATATATAGCCAAGGCATTTTTGAAATAGTAATATTAATAAGTGCATCAAACGAAACAAAAGATCAATCCAGTGAGATGCAAAGGTGTTGAGAAACCTCTCTAGTTGAAATTAAAATATTATTATGTAAGAGAAGATAGTTCCTCTTTTTTACTGGTACTGTATCGTAAATTATTGAATTACTAATGAAGAAGCCATCAAGTTTTCTTGTTTGATTATTGCAGCAATCGTCCATAATGATGATATCTCAAAGGAGGCAGTCATGCAAGGGAGAGGACCATTATGTTGCTGAGCAAATATAAAGTGGAATTTTTAGAGTTCATTTAAGTCCTAGATTGAGGATGTCCTGCAAGTTGTTCTCCAGCATCTCAGGTGATTTGCTGGCAGGTCTCAAAGGTGTTAGAACTGCTTGGAAGTTTGATCTTTAGGATTATGCAGAAACGAGCTAAGGCACCGAGGTTGAATGTCTTCGTAGGGGGTAGGCTTAGGGGTTTTAATTTTCATTAGCATCAAGCTATTCTCTTTCAGAACCATGTGACCTTAATAAGGGTGTGGAGCAGATCAAAATGCCCTGTTTGTATGGTACATTCTCCAAAAATAGTGGTGTTGTGCAGGCAAAAATGAATATAGTTTATTAATGTAGATGACTTGCCTTGGGTGATTTACTTCTTTTGTTATTGTTTAGATTGCTTCTTTTGAAAAATATATGATTTTTAAATGTAAAATGCATTATGTGGAGTCTGTAAATATGATTTTGTATCATGCCCTGTTTCATACTTGGATTCGAGACTATACTTCGTTATGATTTCAACTATATTTCTTTTCTTAAATTTTTGAACAGTTTCGTCTTTCTCCTTTGAAATATCAAAAGACATATCTCTTCGTCGAATTGAATTCTATAAAATCTCATTTGGACATCTCACTAATTATATACATTCCAAAAATAATAAAATTTAATAATATAAAATTTTAACTTCGATTGTTTCCACCACTTTATCCATGTTACACCCATTTTAAGTAGTACTACCTCTGTCCCATTTTAACTGCTGATGTTTGACTTTTTAACACGTATTTTAAGGTGTAAAAAAACTATATCTACACCCAATAAAAAAACTAAATTCTTATATCAAATAAAAGTATAGATTCTAAACTTTTATTTGATATAAATTTTATAAAGAATAATTATGTGTAGATGTGATTTTTTTAACATCTTAAAATACGTGTAAAAAAAGTCAAAAGCAGTTAAAATGGGACGGAGGGAATATAGAATAACAAAAGACATAGACAGCTCATGTTAAAGTACACTCGAAGTTTAGGAGGTACAGACTTTGGTTGACTCTCTCCACACTCCAGTCTCTCTTCACAAAGTTGTAAACATGATTTTTCGAATAGGTCTCATTCTGAACTATATATAATTTGACTCGGTTTGTTTTAATTGTATATATGTGTAGTTTTTTTTATCCACGTTGATTTAAGAACTCCCGAACTGAAAGATTTCATCTAATCTCACTCTTTTCCGTTCGCAATCTTGGTTGAGTCGAAGCCAAAGCAGGTGTCTGGTCTTCTCCAACCAAAGCTTGGGACTCTTTGTTTCTAATAAATTGCTTTTACTTAAAAAAAGCATAGTTCATTTATGAATCACATGTCCAGAAAATAATGTGAATAGAAGTGAATTCGGGCCTTCTGGTCAGAAGTCTCATCCGTCTTAAAGACGTATTACAAGGTTACAATTGTAGGAAAACCATGGAGAATCGTCACAAGTCTATTATTTTATTAGACTCAGGTGGATGATTCTTTGGTTAATGTGGTTCATCATTTTCATTTGAAACAAGGGTATGCGGAGCTTCCTTATCGTCGAGCCATAGGCTCGACATCGATGAAGTCGATCTACGATGTTCTGTCTATTTGAATTACATCTTTCAATTGATTTAATCTTTATTTGTCGTCGTTATTCTTTTTATATTGATATTCATCTATATGTATATATATATGTTCTGGTATTACTAATTGTTATAGACATTTTTAAAGTTGCGTAAGCCTGTCCTTTCATATTATTAATAATCTGCTTCAAATTTGAAATGTTAAATTCAAGAACTTATTATTGGAGGTAATATCTAAGTTTCCAAACTAATAAATCTGTCTACTGGTATTTGGAATGTTGATACAATAGAAGCTTTACTTCGGGGTGAAGATAGGAGAGAAATTCTTAGCATTCCCATGGCCATATGCAGTCTTTTAAAACAGGGATTTTGTTTGGTAGATTAAGTGCCTAACAAGATTAAAGCATCTGGCTTTTTTACATGATGCAATTTTGGTTGCTCTGAATTTGTTTCATGAAGGTGTTTTGTTAGATAATGCAAGATGTCCTTTATGCAGATTGCAGAACCTTCAAACATTGTCATATTATGCTCATTCTTCTTGGCTCTTTCAATGATTTTCCTGCTGTTATCTTTATACTTATATCAGATTTAAACATTTTTATATTGACGAGTCGAGAGCAGAGAAAATTATTGTTTAAATAGGCTATATATAGGGCTTTGCAATGCATGCAAATCAGATCTTAATAAAAAGAATTCTGCTCAATATTTTTTAACGTACATGTATATATTTAAAGTAATTTCTAGCCATAACAGATGTCAACAAATCTAGTAAAATGATGAGAAAAATCAAACCCAGTTATATGGAACTGTAAAATTATGGAATCGGAAAGAGGATCCTGCAGAAGTCTCTCTGTTTAGTACGCCATCTGATCCTTCAGTGCTGTCGTCTGTGCTCTCATTTGAATCTTCAGTCACCAGTACTGGACCTGTGGTCCTGACTTCGGTCAGGGAAGTACTTGTTCGATCCCACAAGAAGAGGTGAATGAGTATAGGCACTTTTGCATGTCGATGCAATGAGAATTTCTGACTAAGAGAAACAGTGTCAAAGCATCTGATAGCGCCTGTTGCAGACACTATCCAAGGCAGCACTTTTTGATTATTTATTCTTGAAATTGCTAATAGTTTGTTCGCTTGGCTTGCTTCTCTATACATATTACTGAGGCCTGATCGTGTTGAAGGTGCGTTATCTACATCTTCTGATACAGAAGAAATGTAGATGAATCCCTGTGAATTGGAAAACCAGATAATAAGGGGAAGTTTTAGAAATGTTAGGTTCAGCTAAATGTTTTCCAGTAGACTGTGATTAATTATCACTTGTAATTGGATTTAAAATGCATTTATTATCTGTACGATTAATGGAAAGATTCGGCACTGACCTCTTCTGTGCGACTAATTGCAAAGCCGAGTTTTGTGTCACTCTCCTCGATCATGATTTCAAATGGTATTTCCCCTTCAGATGGAGAATACCATAAACGAACTGCTCGGACTACACCAATGTCCACTCCATGGTAATCCTCAAAGCCATATAAACTTGCATTAGCAAGATTTGACAAATCAGAAAGTGAACCAGCGTTTACAGTAGAAGAAGCCGTGTCTCCAGAGATCTGTGTTTCCCAAAACGCATAAAAACTTGTCTACTTATAGTGCCACATTCATGGCTAAATAATGAACATCAAGTCTTAAAACAAGAAAAACTGGTTTTATAGTGGTTTACCTTGGTAAGTAAAGATTCAGTTTGGATGTTCATGAATACAACAGGGACACCTGATGCCTGAGAGGCAGAAAGCCACGTATTTGCTCTAGCCAGAGTGTCATCCAGATCATTGTAGCGCGAAGGATTGGCATCTGAAGATTTTGGGAGGAAAAGCACAGAGAGGAAAAAACTTGAATTTGGAACTGAAAGCATCTCCTGCATTCTCTTCTCCCATGGATAGGAGACATGTCCTTCTTGAAGCGGAGTCATCGCTAAAGCATTCACCATTCTTGAGTTCCTTGAAGCTGCATAACCATTTTAAGAAAATCAATTTAGAAATAGTTCAGAAGTCCTTGAAACTACTCTGCACCGAATCAGCACAATTACGAATACAGTTATAGAGTAAATTCTTGAAAGGAGATGCATGCTAGCTAGTATAAAGTAGAATAACATGTTATTCTGAGAGAGTCCATGTATTTTATTAGATCTAGACATACATTCCATTTCTGATATCAAGAAAGCAGCACTAGCTAGTTCCAAAACTCCAAGATGGAAAAACTAACAAGGCCTGAGTTTCCTCAAATCGATCAACCAAGACTAAAAAAAAATCCTGTTCCAGAGCTGCAGTAGTAATAACATACTATATACTATTAAACATTCAAGTCTGTTAGAACTATATAGTGTTTTTTTTTCAAATGTTGTCCAGGACTTGATTTCAGTAAAAGCACGTTTTCAACTAATGATGCTAATACAACTACCACATTCCACAAAAAATGAAGCATATGAATGAAATATTGTCAAGACGGAAAGGACGGTCTGTGTAGGCTGTGGAGGCAGGAAGAATCTGATTTTGACACCCACCCACTGTTGAAAAGCTTGGGAAAATTCTAAACCGAGCCCACCACCTTACAAATTGGCAGGAATATATTTCATTCCGCAAGGAGCAGTATATATAAATTATTTTAGTACCAACATTGTGCCTTTTTCGTTTATTCGGGAGGTTTAGGGCTCATTTAATAACACCTTAACGAGAGGAATTATATGACTCGTTCAGAATTTCTTTGATTAAGATCGTTTGATAAACTTTAAACAGACTGGACGACAAAAAAAAACTTCTGAACCACACGACCTCATTTTCTCTCCTCAGTCATCTAGCGTAGGCTGTAAACGGATCGGATTTGGATCGGATCTAGCTAAATCCATATCCTAATCCATTTAAATTTATCGGATTCGGATCGGATCGGATCAGGAGTCGGATATTTTACAAGTCAATCCATATACGGTCCACTCGGATCATGGATAATCGGATCGGAGCCCCGATCCACTAAAAATTATGAAATATATTTTTTCACCGTGAACAATGTTTTAACTTTCATACAAAAAAAAGGTGATATTTTCTAGCTATATTAATACATAAACTTTAGCGTAATAGGTAAAAAAAACTAATAAAGCAGTATTTAATAAAAACTTTGTTGGTTGTTCCTATAAAAACTTCAACACATAATTAATCAAATAAATAGAAAAATAATAAATAAGTTGCTTAATACTTTTGGAGGAAGTAAATTATGATTTGCTCCTCTATTGATAAGGATTAAAATCGATAAATATGTCTTAAATACGGAACCATGTGATTGAGGAGGTTTTAAGTGGAAGAGTTAGCTCCTGTGTTTATACTCACTCTACATAAAAAAAAAAGAGTGATTATTAGATTAATCGGAAGAATTAGGAGCGGCTGATCGATTATAAGAAAATATGATTTAAGGTTTTGTCTTGTATCTTTAGAAATTTTTATTTTGTATGTGATATATTAATAATAATATATTATATTATATTATAATACAATATAATATATAATATATAATATAGTTAAGTATGAATCAGATCGGATTTGATCATATCCATATCCATTCTTTATCGGACCGGATTATTAGCAGATCGGATTTTTTTAATAAGGATCCATATCCATTTATTTAACCACGGATCGGGTCGGGTCGGATCGGATATCCGATCCATTTACAGGCCTAATCCACCGGAGTGTCTAATAAAACGATCCACCTCTCAGCATGGCTCCCTCCGTTAGTAATATATTCATCTGCTTCCTGATCAAAAATTTATATATGCTATATTACATGCTCCTTTGATCTATCGTCTGACTTTTTACAAGAATTTTTAAGAGATTTGACCAAATATTTAAAATTAATTTTTTTTAATTTTTTAAACAAAATATATATATTATTTTTTTATTTTTAAAAATATATATATAAATATTTACTATATGATCAACACACCTAAAATTATATTTAAATTAAAGGACTTATAAATAAGATCAGAGTTAGTATCATTTAGTAGAATATATTAATTAAATATTATTCATCATTCAGCTAAATTATAAAAAATATTAACAAACAACCTTTCTCATCCAGAAATAAAGATTAACAGATCATCCAGAAGTCTCAGAGATCCAGAAATGACTGTTCAGATTTAACAAATGACCCCAGTTGGAAGCCCCTGTCATTTGTTCTGAAAAGTTTAGAAAACACATCAGGCAGTCGTCTATATATATAAATATTTATTTTATTTTAATTTTATACTAAATATTAACTAAGTTTTTTTAAAAATTAAACGGATTATCAAAATAAGCAGTTAGTGAACGAAATAAGCGGTCTGATGTTGACCTGTTAATTTTGAAATATTAAAATATTAATTTTATTATAATATTGACTAAAATTATATTAAAAAGTTAAAAAAAATTATTTGAATTTATTAAGTTTAACTTCTAATCACTACATGATTTTGAGTTTAAATATAATAATATTATATCTAAAAGTTTAAATACTACAGTACTCCCTCTGTGTCTTTTTTCTTTTCCCCTTTAATATGTCGGCACTGTTCATGACATGAGACAAATTACTTATTTACGTCTAATCTGTAAGACTAAATATAGTCATGAGTGATCTTGTTGGATTTGTATTTACGAGTACTTTAATACTGTGAAGTTTTTATATTTAACACTAATACGAAATTAAAGATATTAATGATCAAAAGTGTGTGTTGGCAAACGTGTCAAAGGCAAACAGGAAAAGTATTTAGGAATGGAGGGAGTATATTATTATGCAATTTAATGATCTGTTTAACTATTCGAAAAAATATTATATCTAAAAGTCAATGGGAGGATTATATCATCACTGACATTCGATGGCGTAATCATTTAATCAAATTTAACCATTTAACATGATCTAAATAGCTCTTGCTAAGAAATAACAAGCCATCTACCAGGAAACTCAATAGTAAAAGATAGAACTCGTCAAAGTCACCTGCAAGGCTGCCATGATGAAATGATGACAGTAATCATGACAAATTGACAATGACTTGATATTTGATGGAGTACTTACAAATGTGAAATATCACATGCAATTACGGTGTCAATATTAGAATTCCATAAGAATCTTAAGATTAAGATTAAGCGGGTGTTTGGCAACCCATTTTAAATCGGACTTCTCGGCTTATAAGTTAGAAGCATTTATTCGTAGTGTTTGTATAAAAAGTCAAGAAGCACTTATAAAAAGTTAAGAATGCTAACTTTTGTTTCAGGACTTCTACTTATTTCTCAAACATTTTAATCACTTATAAATCTTATCTTGATTCTAACTTATACTCCACTTATAAGTTAGGCTAAAGTCTAAACAAACCTTCTCAAGAATGACCCACAATAATAATTCCTCTTATCACAAATTTTATAAAAATGGCCCAATTATTTAAATATACATTATATATATAGTAAATATGTTACATATATATTTATTTATAAATATTGTCAATTGTCAAAATAGACAAAATTACAGTATGATATGATGTTTGTTTGTGAAGATAAATATCAGTTGGCCGAATATTTTTTAACTGTGATAAATGAATTTATTCATTGAAGTGCTTTCTTTACTAGTATATTTGGCTAAAATAATAATATTTACCATTAATAAATATTTAACAGCAGAAATATTATATAATTTCAAATTAAGCCAAACCAAAGTTCACCTTGCAAAGCTAAGCACTCAGCCTCCGTTCGATCAACAAATCCAACAGCGTAATTCGGATCATCAATAGACCTCACCATGTACTTCTTCTTTCCACCTGCAGTCTCTTTAGGCACGATACACGCCTGTAGCTCAGCCAACTCATGCTCTCTGCCTCGACGTACTCGGACTCGAATAAAAGTGTCAGATGATTTGTAATAATCTCGCAGGATTTTTTGCACTCCAGAGCTTCCGTTCTTAAAAGGAGACTTGACTACTGTGTTTCCGACGATAAATTCTTCGACAATGTCTCCTGTTTGGAGCATCTGGTCCGTCCACTCCTCGGATTTGGAGCTTCCTTTCAAACATTCGACTGATAATACATATTTACTAGTGCGAGTAAGAGAGAAAGAGGAGGAGAAACTAGAGGAGTTGAAACTTGATCTTCTTGATGAACTACTCGCGGTTGAATTGGAACGCTCCATGATCATTTACTGGTGTATGTCTTGTGTGTTTGCGTGTTACTGACTGTGAGAATGACTGGAGCAATATATGGAGATGGTTGTTGACAAATGACAATTGACATTACTTTATATACAGGTCCGGATCTCTGACAAACGTATGCTGCAACATACTTACCACGTAATAAGTTTATTACACGTGTTACATAAACCCTAGTTTACAATAACACTAGTTTTTTAACAAATCAATAATTGATAAAATAGTTAATGTTTATAACTCCTTGAACCCAGAAATACTACTCAAATTACAATTTGATCTTCACATATGTAATATTGTATTCTTCTTATATTGTGTTTGGTTGAGTGAATGAATATGGAAGGAATGAAATGAAATTTGCAATATGTTGTGGGCAAATGTTTAAAAATTTCATTCATTCTTATATTCCATTCTCCCCAACCAAACACAACATAAGGATACAAAATTGGCTGAAAAGCTATATCTAGAGAAAAGTTCAGCTCAGGATTTCACAAGTTGTGCCTCATGTGACAGTAACCATAAAGTTTGGCTTAGGATTCTCATTTGAGCACCAAAGCACAATGCTCGTACGAGATGGACTTTCTATAGAGCATCTGTAGTTCTGCGTCAAAAATGGTTTCACATATGTGCACTTCTTACCAATGGAAAATGCATCTAGATACACTTGTCCTTACTACTGAGATTTCAAATTCGGTTTATGATTTCCAGGAGACGATAAAAAACTGAAGGGGTGTTATAGATCGCATCATCTGGCAAACTGTTGTTCTCTGTAATGCCCTTATTAGATGTATACTAGAATATTGTTTTACATCACACAACAGAATACACTATATAAAGCCCCTCATAATTATGTATATAGAACAACAAACTGTTGTGCTTCAATGATGATCAATTTGAGAGTGATGCCGTATATCATTTTTAAATAATTAATCAGACAGATCACTGCAGCTATTACGTATTCCAAGCAATTTATTAAGATTTCTACTCAGACCGACTAGTTTTCCACTTAAGCAAAAGGTTTTCCACATTAAAATTTTTGATTTGGTTAACAACTTCAGGAAAAGCATGTTAGATCCAATTTATTGCTTTGTTCCCTGTAAGCCTTTTACGAACATTGATTACAAATTTAACATAAGTTACATGAATCTAAACAAAGTTTGTACCTAAACGTAGTCAACTTGCAACAAATTCAGAAGAACTCCAGCAGCTTCATATTGATAAGCATATATGGGCTTCTACATTAGAACTTTTATGGACAACATATTCTGCAACTATAACCTGGCACAAAGCATTCAATCTTTTTGGTTAATGAGTAGGCACTTGACATGGATCCCAGAATAATCTGAAACTGGCACAAAAAAATTTATATGGGATTAGTTTACCAAGTAAAGCACTAATCAGAACACCAAGAAAGCAAAACTTGTAACCACACAATGGGGAAGGAAGAGAGGACACTGCAGAATATCGTTAAACGTACTTTGTTGATACATATAAGTAATGAAGCTATTTTACTTGGTGAAATAATGGTAAAAAAATAGGTCCTGAATTGCTTTACTTTCAGAAAGAACAGTTAACCAAGGTGATCCAAACATATTTGCTTGTTTAACTGCACATATTAGCAAATACTGAATGCTTTGGACTCATTGACTTCATATAAGCAACTTTAAACACCTCTTTTACAGTTTTAAAAAGAAACCTAGGCTGTATACTGGAAAAGGAAAAAATATACCATTTAGCACAGGAAAAGGTGTATTATTAAAATGCGAGAACTAAACTATTTATTCTATCATATATGCTGAGTTGTGAGTACAGCACTTACTAAGCATCCCATCACTTCTGTAGGATAGCATCCTTGGACCTGGTCGGCAGTCTCAATCTTGGCAAGGATTCTGTATCAAATATCTCATTCGGCGAGTTTTCTCCGACAGGACTTTCTTGTAGAAAAGTTTGGTATTGATTGGTCAATTTGTCTACATTGTTTGAACTTTTGGCATGTCTTGTTTTCTGATCTCCCACTAAAGAGTGTTTAAAATTTTGAACTATAATCTCCTCACTTTTGGCATTAGGTGCTTGAGAACTGGTCCTTGGGGGACAATCTGAATCAGAAGATAATGCACGAGTTGCACTATCCACATCATATAAAAAGTTATCTTTTATGCCCCGGAGTTGCTTCACACCTGCTTTTGAGCTTGACAACGAAGAAGGTCTACGAAGCCGGGTTAGATAGGACACCTGTTTCCAATTGACACATCCTCAGCAACGAGTAATAGACAAGGTTCATATAACATGAAAGTTTCCTCGTGACAATGCTCACAATGCACACCGTGACAGGCATATATAAATGTATACACACATTAATAGCACATTGTTCCATAAATTCTGGATCTGATACAAATGTAACATTAATTCTAGACTCATTGCTAAAGTTGAGTGAATGATCTGCATCTTAATAATCAATAAGCATCAGATTCATTTGGCTCTATTCAGAAAAGTTTTTGTGAATGATCATGTATTGTGTACGCATTATTTGCTTATTTAAAAACCTATTGCTAGCAAACCAAACTATAACGTTTCTAGAAAACCACTTCCAACTTTATAATTAAATAACTGTTCTGAATACATTACAGTATAAGAGTTTATTGTGGGTAGAAAGATTTTGCTTTGATTCTGTTAACTCGAAGTAATTACCAAATTTGATTCACTTCGAAAATTTTATCAGAAATTGTAGTTGTTATCGACACATACTCAGAAACGAGTAATAGACAAGGTTCATATAACATGAAATTTTATCAGAAATTACCATCTGGTGTCGTTTGCAGATCATCTTCTATTCAAAACCCCACTTACTAGTGTTCTGTTGTTGCCTATTGGCTTGTTATCGCAATTTTGTACATTCATGCCTAAAATGCAGTACTGTAGTATGTGAAGTTCTTTCCAAGTAAAGCTCTTTTTAGGTGAGTTTGGAGCTTTTACTACGCGATTGAGCTAAGTTGTGAAGTTTCAAGGCAAATTAGTGTTGTAGTGGTATAAAGTTCATTCCGGAGAATTTTCACATTGATTTCTTTATTGAAGGTCTGGGAAAACCAAAGGTGATACAGATAAACTAGGATTAAGGGCGGAATTAAACCACACACGTTGAAGAAACTATCCTGTTTATTAGTAATATGAAGTTTAACACGAGTCTCTAACTCACCATACTCTCTAAACAACTGAATTTAAGTTGCCTCCGTTTCTCCTCTTACAGTTGATGAAGACAAAAAAATCTTCTCTCCCTAATTATAATGATTTTAAATGATCCAAGTCTTTAAATACTAGAAACCCAAATTGCTAAATTTTGAGCCCAAACATATTATGCCCAAAATACATTAGTACACTCCGGACATAATGCCTAATTGCAAGATGACAAGTTGCCTAGCTATTTCCAAAGCCACGATAAAATGCTTGGACTTTGAGGACTCAACATTCAGAGAGAAAAATGTAAATGATTCATATCCAAAATAGATGTACGAAATGTTGGATGTCTTTACAGTTTGTTATAAAGCATAATAATACCTTCTGTTCAAGAACCGCCATGTCTTTCTTAAGCTTTGTAATTGCACTTTTTTTCGTACGAATGATGCCTTCCAATTCTGCGATTCTCTTCATAAAATATACAATAGAAAGGTCGATTGAATTAATTAGTAAATATTCCTTTCTAGAAGATCGAAAATCGTTTAATGAGTGATACCTTGGAACTAATAGCTTCGGATGAGTGGAGATTTTCGGACAGCTCCTTTATGGTGGTATCCTTTTCTTCACATTCCATCCGTAGATTGTATATATCTTGCTCACTGTCTAACTGTAGCTGTTCACATATAAGCTTTTGTGGTTACAGAAGAACTTGGTAATGATGTAGTATGTACATGTGTTACTTTTCTTTCAAATTAGTTTAGTACTACAACAGTAAGTGGAAGCTTCAGCAAGCATTGATATCAAATTACTTGATTCTCAAAATGACTTCAACTAGATTCAGAAATTGCTTCATGCTACAAAGTAAAAGGCAGCTCCGAAGTGTCAAATCAAGAGGAGTCTATGACACTAACATTATGAAAGCTAGAATTTAAGTTGGGTTCATGCTGCATTGCTACTGAAAGGAGAAGACTTTGTCCAAAGAACAGAAAATAACTGAATGATCTGTTTATCCCTCAATTATATGTTCATGTTTCAATTAATCATATATCAGAATTATCTCTAACCTGGACCCACTAAAAACACAACAATATGCTTAGACTTCAAATTTCGAGTAATTGGTCAGGCTGGTGATTACTAGAAACAGTAGTTAGCTCTATTCAAAATATATCAGCCTCCATTAATTATTCAGAACAGTTTAGTGTTAGTGCATGCGTCCAGAAGATAGTATTAAATGAACAAATAATTTTGTCAGCTAACGAGCATGAAACTATAACTTCCCGGTCATAGAAAATGGGCATGGGCATGGGCATGAAGATTTACGACTCCCAAATAAACATAGAGTTTCCTTTGTTAGGAGATAACTATGGAAAAGGTAGACACGGAATGATTCTACTAATAAAAATTAAGTTTAAAAAACTTAATTAATTATAAACAAGCCTACAAAATAAACATGATGTTTCCCTCAGTTGCAACTATGAACTATATTTACTACCTGAATATCAACAGAGGAAACGACACTAGGAGCCCAATCAGATATATTAGACATACGGCGTTCCTCTGATGTCATAGGAGGCAGCTGACACTTATATGTGTCCTCAGAGTTGGATTCTTCCATGACAGTATTACCCTGAATCAGAATACGTAAGCTTCTACATTCATAATTTGCAAAATGTCCCATTAGAAATATTGATTAGAATCACAAAATGAAAATTTGAACATAGCTCCTAACCATCAAATCATTTGATGACAAGTGATGAAAAATACAAGACCGACACCCACAACCAGCAGTTCTGATATTCCCGCAGAGAGAATCATCATATGGTTCATCCGCATTCATGGCGGATGATATGCCCCACAATGTGTCTGGTTGATCTTTAAAATAAGCCACCTGATCACAAAGATTGTCCAGCTCCTCTTGCATGGCTGAGAGCACCAGATCCTGCAAATTGTTTAACAAAACTCATGAATCTAGCAACTTCTACGCACTGTTACTCTCTCTGTCCCATTTAATTCTATACATTTTTTTTACTGCTCGACACGCATTTCAAATAGTTTTAGATAACTTATTTTTAAGAAATTTTTTTCCTGAATAAAAATTTAACCAAAAAAAGAAGATCTTAAAAATAAGTAACATTAAATTGTGTGCCGTGTCCCCGTAACCCAATGTATACTATCCAAGGGGACGGAGAGAGTATCAATTCAGACTAGTAATTTAGAAAGCTTAAATCGAGGGTAAAAAAACATAATTCTGCATAGCACATTTGAAATGTGTAACAATAAAACACAGCACAATGTCGTGAATTTCAACACAATTCTTATAGAAGATTTGCCGAATAATTGTTTTCATTCATATAAATATATATAATGAAAGTGATTTAAAAAAACAAAAAAACAGACCCTGAGTTGAACAGATTCTTGAAGTTCAGAAATGAGCTTATCTTTCTCCAAACTAACGGAAGCAGCGTGTACAAGAACAATGGGGCCAAACAGCTCCCAAGCCACGCCATTATCTATGTGTTTAGCCGACCTGGATTCTCCGAGCCGAGTTGAAACCCAAGTGAGCTGCCGCTCGGCTCGAACTGGCTCAGTGGAGGGGATGAAACTACTTGAAAGACGGCGCCGACTGGAGCCCAATGGGGACGTCATGGAGACTGAAGCCGGCGGCGGAAACGGCGCTGAGCCGGAGCGGCTTTCACGGTCGTCGGAGCTCATAAGTAGAAATTGTGTTTCTGATCCGGTTTGTTTGAAATGAATACAAAAACAAAACCTCCGTGAACGGAAACCTATATTTCTTTATTTATATTCCAATTCAAAATTTCAGCTTTTTTCCAGTGACGTGTGTCATTTTCAATCATGGTTCTAAAATCCCCGATTTAGTCTATTAATTCTCGATTAATTTCGCAAGATATCTTCCTATTCGATTTTTAAAATCAGACTACATTATAAATTCTTCTTAAATAATATTTTATGTAATAAGTTAAACTAATATATTTAATATTATTATAATATTATAATATATCCGATCTTTAGTTAAATTAATCATTTCGATTATTCCGAGTATCCGATTAATCCGTAAACAACACCTCCGTCTATTAATCCCGATTTCCAATTTTTATAACCATACTTGTAATGGTTAATAAATATTTTTAAATATGTTACATGATGAAAAAGCCTGATGTGCAACTATTTTGTGAAATAATAAGATCCTTCTTGCAAAGTTGGCTTATGAAATTGAATTTATAGTCAAGAGAATGATGTACTTTGAAAAATATATTGAATAATTAAACAAGATATAGTATCAAACTTTTTTAGAGTATCGGAGACGTGTTTCTAATTTAGTATCATAAATCACTTCTTGATGCTAAATTATAACAATTACTCTATTTGTTTTCATAAAACAATTGGAATTCCTCTAAGATAACTGAAAGTAACGACCGAGCAGATGATGAAACTGAGAACTAACCCATTTGTAAACAGGGTTAAAGTACATAATACAACTAATCCAACATTTAACCACCTTTTCTTATTCTATGCCTCAAAAGATACATGCCTTCAATATCAAGCTTTCGCTTTTTAAGAGTCATATATATGGAGAACTGAAATGCAAATTATCCATACAGTTCAAGGAAAGTTCATCAGTTGGTATATGCTCCATTAAGACATTAACTTCAAACAATATAAGCATGGAACAAGCCCTTTAGCAGTTATATAAGCATACACATGCTGATATATTTAAAGGCTTTCCACAAACATATGCTTAATCACTTTCATGCTGCCACCGACATCCAACTCCAATCCAGCGTAATTCAACCGAATAGGCACTTGCTGGTCTGTTCTATACTTCTATTTTACCACAAATTACAATTTACAATGCATTAATACTAGCATGCTGCATCACCCTTAAACGAGAAAGAAAGAGAAAAACAGAATAAACTCTGAGACTTCCACCAACTTAAACTTCCACGTCAGGGAAAACGTTTTACATAATTTACATTTGCGAGTTGTGTGGTGTGGAGTGTGTAGTGCGGTGTTCTTTAGTGCACATTTCAAAAGAAAACATAACTAAACCGCTAACAAGAATTCGCGACCTTACCTATCTGTTGCAACATGATACAAATTTTCTGATCCTGAAGATAACTAAATACATTCTTGTCATGGAGAACTATTAGGTTCCACTAACACCAATGGGGTGAAATTCCCCCCTAAACATTAATATGAAGAATTTAGAAAAAAAAAAAGCAATTTACAAAAGCTTTACACCTAAGCCTTATAACTTCTTATTGTTTGAGCAGGTACACTTGGAACGAATTTCTGAAAGGGTCTGAAAAGTTCACACAAGGAAAAGATATAAATTAAAATGATGTGATACATGTATTTTGATGATACTTTAAGGCTAAAAGTTCAGTATATACCTTGACTTGCTTCTGAAGGTCTTTAATGTGATCAACAGCCAGATCCAACATGTCTGCTGTATTTGTTTGCTGCAAGGTTAAGACAACCACAAGTAAATGTCTTGGTTTATAAAAGCTACTGCTACTATATAACACTGGGCTGCAACTGTTACCATACCTTGTCCATATTTGGGACAAGTTCCTGTAGCTTCCTCATTCTCTCACTAATCTTGGTCCTTCTAACCTGAGGATAGTTCACTGAGTTAGAGGAATTACCAGTAGCAACCCCATTAGAAGAAGTAAGCTTCTTTGTTGCAAATGTTAAAACAGGTGCAGATTAATTCCAATCAACCATCAAGGTTTTAGAGATTTGAGACTCAGATAATTACCCTTTCAGCTATGCTTCGAGGATGAGTGGCACAACCCCTCTTGGCTCTAATCTTTAGAGGTACAGAATCCTGAAAGTTCAGTAACCTATCCATGGCTGACAATTCCGCTGAACTTGTTGGCAAACTCAAGTGATGAGCCAATGTTGGGGGAGTTCGGGTCCCACCCTCACCACTCTGATCAGCAAGACAATACATGATTGAAGCATGCAGTAAACATGAAAATACAACAGACTATTAAGATAATTCCCTACCTGATTCTGGGACGAGTTTAAATTTGTAAATGTCTTTTTATCATCTTCTGCAAAATCTTTCAAGTAACTGTCAGATAAGAGTGCCGAGTCATCCCAGGATGTACTTGGGAAACCACCAGTCATGTTGCCACCATCATTTCTACGACTTTGGCCAAAACTTCTAGTTTCAGTGCTACCCATTCCCATGGTTCTCCCTCCAATTTCTGATCCATGAGGCATCATACCTGAAGTAGAAGGTACCCCCTGTGGGTGATCAATTTGATTTTTAAATCTGCTTGCAGAGGAAAATGATACTTCTGCATTACGACCACTGCCAGCCCCAAAACCGCCCACACCACCCATTACAGCATAGCCATCTGTTAATTGTTAAACATAATTGTAAGGGAAGACTTGAGCACGTCTTTGCTAAACCAGTAATTAGTCAAGAAGTCAGAGTAGCTACAATATATTTTTCATGATTCCTCAAATAGGATGTGGACTCCAACAATTGGATGTAGCTAGCCTATGTTCTGATACTTCTAGTAATAAATAATAATATTTAATACTGATATATGCTGCATGTTCTGCATAAGCTACAGCTAATAATTATTAGAAAGACGTTCAAAATTTACCTTTATTGACATTTATGTTGGCAAATAATCCAGCAGGTGAACTGCTATGACGAATGAGATTTGAATTACTTTCACCAATTACACCCATCTTCACCTGAGAAACACGATCCATCCCCGCCGAATTGGCAACATTATAGGGGTTCTCCATAGCTGAGCTCATCCCAACTGTCTTATGATCCGATTGTGTCTGGCTATGATACACCATCTGCTCCTGCTGATCAAATATATCAGGTTCATGCTTCATTGGGGCTACAAACTGGGATTGATTTCCCTCACTTGCTAAGACAGCTGGGGCATTTGATTCCTCATCACCACAACTCGACATAAATCTCGAAAAGAACCCATCAGTTTCAGGACTTAAAGCTTTAGTGTTCAAGAACTGATCACAATCATCTTCCCCTGGATACCCATTACTATTAATCAAATTCGCAAAATATGAACTCGGTGCAGATTGATATCGAGTCAAGCCCCCCGAGTTCATCTGATGCTGCTGCTGTTGTTTTTCCATCAATCCAAATAAATACTAAACTAATAGCAAACCAAAATTACCAAACAAGCTCGATGTGCAAACTCGTAAAATACCCAATCCCAAAAATCATTTCTAGGGTTTCATTGAACCCAAAGCAACCCTGAGCTCAATAATTCAAAAATCTCTTAATAGATCCCACTTTTATATATAAACCAACTACAAATATAGGTACAGAAATAGACACAATTCTTGCACAATCAACAAAACTGCCATCAACCAATCCAAAAATTAAGAAAGATGCAAACTTTACTTGTTTCTTGATCAGATATGCACATTGATTAACAGCCCAGCTTCTTGGCAGCAACTAAAAGTGTACATAAGTCTATATTTCTCAATATATACGCGAGACAGAGAGGGGGGGAGAGAGATTTAAAGCAGAAGCTGAGAGATAAGTGGAGCAAAGAAGATAAGATTAAAATATATGAGCACTAAATACAGAGGATATACACACAGTTGATATCACTAGAGTACTGTAAGAGTGAGCAAAAGAGTTGATAATCTTGCACTTACTAAAAATACACATGATATATGGATGAAGCAGTATCTCTCTGCAGAAAATTATTCTCTCTCTTTTTGTGCAGGGAGAGAGATTGGGGGAGAAAGAAAGAGTGGAGGAAATGGGTTCCAGGGAGAAAAAGTTGAACAAGAGAGAAGAAAATTTGTGATTATTAGTGAGCACCGCATTTATAGCCTGTACCTTTCCAATCGAAATATGAATTTTTGTTTCAGATCTTTTTTCACATAAATAAATTAATAATTTTATGATTCGGTGAAAAGCATATATGTTTTGCTGTATTAACATATCTCTGCAGTGCTTGAATTATTGTGCTGTAAAGACTAAGGTGGTGTTTGCCCACGACTTAAAAGCCGACTTCTGAGTTTATAATTTGGAATCATTTATTTCGTACTGTTTGTGTAATACGTCAAAAAGTACTTATAAAAAACTGAGAATGCTAATTTTTGTTTTATGACTTCCTATTTCTCAAACACCTTAATCACTTATAAGTCTTAACTTGCTTCTAACTTCTATTTCTTTTATTTACTTTAAGCAAAAAGCATTTATTTTAAGTTAAGTCAAACGGTCTTTAAGTGAGAGATGGAGCCCGATCATGTAACTCAGTTGTTCAGAGACACTCGGGTTTAGGGATGGCAACGGGTTGGATCGGTTCGGATATTTGAGATATCCAAATCCAAATCCAAATTATTTTTAAAATCCAAATCCAAATCCAAATCCAATCGGGTTTCAAATATCAAATCCAAATCCAAATCCACGGGTTTCGGATCGGGTTCGGGTTTGTTCGGGTTTATCCAAAACTTAAATTCTGAAATTTATAAAGTATTGTAAAAATATTATTTTTGATTTTTTCGCCCTTAAATTTCATTATATTTAAAACTAAACTACTTTAATAATAAAGTATTGCACATTAATAAAATCTTGAACCGTATTTAATAATTTTTGAACACAAATCTTCACTATATGGAGTATGAAATATTAAAGAAACTCATTAGTTAAACAAAAAAAGCCACTATAACCCAAGAATATATACATTCACACTCTATATATAAACAAAATTTAGTAGATTTAAAATTGAGAAAAAGTATATTAGTATACATACATGCATACATACATACATACATACATACATATATATATATATATATATATATATATATATATATATATTTGGATTTTTTTTCGGGTTTCGGGTTTGGATCGGGTTTGGATCAGATTTGGATTTCGGGTCGGGTTTCGATACGGAATACCTAGTATCCAAATCCAAATCCAAACTCGTTCGGGTCTAAAAATCAAATCCAAATCCAAATCCAAATCCAAAATATCGGGTTCGGTAAGATCCATTCGGGTCGAAACGGTCGGGTATCCATTCGGATCGGTTTTTTTTGCCATCTCTACTCGGGTTCATCCTAAGAAGTAATTAGAACCCGTAACATGTATGGATCTAAATTGTCAAAAAGAAAATTAGTGAGATGAGTGAAATAAAGTAAATTGTTAAACTTTTGAGTTATTACAATGACCCAATTAAAGGCGAGAACGGCCGAGGATCTAAATTGGCTTTCACGTTCCTCATA
The DNA here is from genome assembly GCF_001625215.2 of Daucus carota subsp. sativus. Lineage (NCBI taxonomy): Eukaryota > Viridiplantae > Streptophyta > Magnoliopsida > Apiales > Apiaceae > Daucus > Daucus carota. The sequence continues at coordinate 4,932,690 of NC_030387.2, read as the reverse complement.
AAACATTTAGTTCTATGTATAATTATAGGAAAATGATAGGTACTTTTAAAAAATTCAGTTAAAAATTTTACATACTTAAAAGATGTTCTATTAAATATAATTTTGTCATATAGTTTAATCGATTGCATTTGATTCATTCTTGAAAGATATCCTCGTTGTTCACGTGAGATTAGAAAATTAGCCTCCATTATCTTTGGTCAACAAGTATTGTCGGAACTTCTAATCGAAACAATTCAAAACTTTAAAAATAAAATTCATAACTACTTTTACTTTTACTTTCACGTCAATATATTATATTGAAATACAATATCGAAAGTAAAAATTTCTTTCATATAATATAATTAGCAGCCGAAATATCTCAAAAAGATTTTGACAAAAAAATTTGATGTCCGGAAAAAACACTTAAATAAAAAAGTAAAATACGTGAATCTAAAAAACGAAGGGGAATTATCTTGTATACTGTTTTTTCAATCTTATTTTCAAAAATACTACCTTATCCAATCTTATTTTCAAATCTCTAAAATATTTTCAAAAATACTACCTTTTTGAAAATATTTTCCAAAAATACGGTGGTTGCATATGCAACCATATATGCAACTACAAATCCTTATATATATATATATATATATATATATATATATATATATATATATATATATATATATCGACTCCAAAGATGAGGTCGAAAATGACATTTGAAAACTAGAACTCGAAATCAGGAATTCAGTTGCATATATAGTTGCATATGGTTGTATTCAGTTGCATATGGTTGCATTCAGTTGATTCTATTGCAATCTAATGGCCCCGCCAGGGGCACACCATGCATCCGTTGCAACTTACAATTTTCAGTTGCATATGAGGTTGCATTCAGTTGATTCTATTGCAATCTAATGGCCCCGCCAGGGGCACCCATACTTCAGTTGGAACTTACAGTTTTCAGTTGCATTTAGTTGCATATGAGGTTGCATATGAGGTTGCATGCAACCTCATATGCAACCTCATATGCAACGGAAACTGTAAGTTGCAACTGATGTATGTGTGCCCTGCGGGGCCATTAGATTACAATAGAATCAACTGAATACAACCTCATATGCAACCATATATGCAACTGAATCCCTGATTTCAAGTTCCAGATTTCAAATTTCATTTTCGACCTCATATTTGGAATCGATATATATATATATATATATATATATATATATATATATATATATATATCGATTCCAAAGATGAGGTCGAAAATGACATTTGAAATCTGAAACTTGAAATCAGGATTTGTAGTTGCATATATAGTTGCATATGCAACCATAGTATTTTTGAAAATATTTTAGAGAAGGTAGTATTTTTGAAAATAAGATTGGATAAGGTAGTATTTTTGGAAATAAGATTGAAAACGTGGTTATGAATAAAAAAAGCCCAAAAACGAAGGAGAACTTTCATTCTGAATAGTCTACCGACTAATCAAAAATCATGCAGAGATTGTCCCAAGATTTAGTTAATAAAATTTTAATAACTACAAAGAAATTTTAGAAAAATAAATAAAAAAAAGAAAGAGAGGGAAAAAAAAGAGAGAAAGGAAAAAATGTATCAATCACAAAGACTTAAGCAAGGTACCGAAACAAATTTATATTAAAATAACACAATCGTTAATTATAGATAAACGAAATCACTGTAAACAATCAAAAACCCATCAACTATGGCACTCCTTGAAAATAAGAAAGGGAGATACGACTTAAACATATGATACAAAAATACTTTAACACAATTTGCAATATGAAAACCTTATATATCTAGTTATAAACGAATCACGAAAATTAAATTACAAAATATATAACCAATAACAAAGGACATGAGGTAATAACTTAAAAGCATTAAGACAAAAGATGTTAGACTCATACCATTATCGTTGGATTAATTCACATTATTCTTACTTTAGAAATGGCAACGGGTTGAATCGGTTCGGGTGTTGTAAGATCCGACTTCATCCAACTCCGATCCGTTATCATTCGGTTCGGGTTTGGGTCTGGATATTGAAAATGAATATTCAAATCTGATCCGTCATATTTTTTTAATTTCGGTTTGGGTTTAATTCAGATCTTATGACAAGAATTAATGTTAAAAATACAAAAGTTGTGGTTAACAAAGGACTGATACAGTGATTGAGGTTTTAGTTTTTCTAAATATATGGGAAGGATGTGATTCAAACCTGGTGTGTACGTGTGTTTAATGAAAAAAACAGCACTTTGTATACTCTATATATTTATGTAGTTCAATATTAGCGTTGAATATATTATATTTATTTATCAACAATTATCCAAATTACCAGTTATAACAATTACATTTAATTATATGTATTAACGTCATGTATTTTTGTTATAAAATTATATAAGATATTAATTTATTTAATAATTCATGATATATGCATTATATATATGTATTTGTTATCGGATTATTTTAATTTCGAGTTTGGATTGGGTTTGAAACGGATTTCGGTTTTCGGATCGGGGATCGGTTCGGTATACTTAAGATTCAAATCTAAATCCAAACTTTTTCAGGTCTGAAAAAAGATCCAAATCCAAATCTAAGAAACCGGGTTCGGGAAAATTCCAAACGAAATAAAACAGGTCTGGTATCCGTCAGGTTGGATAAAATTGTTATCCTTGCCTTACCTTAATGAATGTATAGACACCGGCAGGGACCACAATCCTTCAAATTTTCAAACTCAAATAAATAAGAACCGATAGATACGACACGAAAAGTATTATCATGTAAATGCCTAAGCTTAGATTCTTTTGAGAAACATATTAAAATTTGATTCATGACAATTTTTATCATATTATTTTCATAGATAATTTGTAAGAACTAAATTTTATTGAAAATGTAGCTTATGTGATGATTAGAATATAAAATATTTGACCATCGTGATATCTTAGATAACATACGAATATATATTTATAAATGGTAATATTATATCACACCATATAAATATATTATCTATCTATCTATTATATATATAATAGACCAACATGCCACATTTTATTCACCATAAAAATTACTCTTTTAACCTTCTCTTTCATTAATACACTTGCAATTAATACATCTTCCATTAATATATAATTAATAACTTGCAATTAATACATATAATTATATCTAAAACTTTAATGAGTTCATAATTAAACATGTAATTAACGTGTTTACATGCTTTATAGTACATTAAATTAATATTTATAATTAATATGTCTGATTATATCTAACATATTAATTTATTCATAATAAAATTTTTAAATAATATGTTAATTATTAATGGGTTGGTAATTAATTACATCATCAAAGCATGTATCGCACTAACTAATTTATGGTCAAAAAAAACAAAAATACGTTAATTAAGTTCTTGGATGAATGCATGTCTGAATTATCCAAATTTCAACAATGTCTGGCCAAAATATGAATATTCCGTATAAAAAGATCGTAAATACCAACAAGATACTTCACTGTCGGAGGAGTATCAAGATGATACGTCACAACCAGTTGAATATTAAGATGGAACTCCAGTAATAGATGTATATCATTGTCATACTTTGCTCGCATTGTGAATTATCTAAAATTCACATTAATGGTTAGTGTAGCGCTCGGGTAATAAAATACATGTTTGTATCGTATTATAACAACATGGACAAACTCTTTACCATCTGCATTGTTGGACGGTGAGAAGAATAGTAATATCCATTCACGCGTATGAGAACATGCATGTGTCTCAACAATATTTAACCAAAATACGAATATTCAGTGAAGTGGGCCCTAAATATCTCTAAAATATTTTATTGTAAAACGATTATTATGAGGATATGTCACAGTTGATTGAGTATCATGTGAGATTTCATTAGAAGTGGAGCAACATATATTTATAGAAGTTTAATTAAATTCTTGGGTGAATGCCCGACCAAAACAGGCCACTCTCGGTTTAACCAAAATATGAATATTTAGTAAGAATGGGCCCTAAATGCCCTACATATATGCTCGTGCCTCAACAACACTTAATCAAAATTTCAAAATACGAATATTCTATATAATAACATTCTCGTGTGGCCGTGTTTCAACAATATTTAATTTTAATTATATATATTTAGTAAGGGAGTCTTAAATATTTGCAAAATATTTGACTATAAGAGTATTATCATGATTATACGTCCAATTAATTGAGTATCAGGATGATACTCCAATGATAGAGGAGTATCAGTGTGATATTCCACTCGGAGTGAAGCAACTTATATATTTATAAATATTTAATTGAATTCTTGGGTAAATGTCCGGCTAAATTACCCAATTTTCAACAACATTTGACCAAAATATGAATTCAGTAAGATGAGGTCCTAAATACCCAGCATGCCCATGCCTAAACAATATTTAACCAAAATAAGTATATTCAGTAAGGAAGGCTATAATTACCGACAAAAGTTTTGACTCTAAGAGGATTAACATGATGAAATATCATAACCAGTTATTAGGGTGATACTCCACGGGTAGAGGAGTATCAGTGTATTTCCGATCATGAGTGGAACAACATAATAAACTTAGTTATATTTTTGGGCAAATTTCCGGCCGAAATAATCAATTTTCAACTATATTTAATTAAAATTAAAATATTCAATTAAGAAGGGCCTTAACTACCCACAAGATACTCTAGTATTGGAGTAGTATCAAAATGATACGCCACAACCAGTTGAATATAAAGGTGATATTTTGCTAAGGAAAACTTTAAATATCTACAAAATTTTTACTATAAGAGGATTATCACGATGATACGTCATAATCAGTTACCTATGAAGGTCATACTCCATGTGTCGAGGAGCATTAATTTGATATTCCACTGGCAGTGTAACAATACATTATAAGTTTAATTAAATTCTTAAGCGAATTATTGGTCAAAATAGTCAAATTTTTTTAAAAAAGAATAATCAAAATACGAATATTAAGTGAGAATGAGCCTTAACTACCCGCAAGATGCTCTACTATCGAAGATGAATGAGGAAGATACGCTACAACGAGTTGAATATCAAGATTATACTTCACTGATAAGCGATACAGGAATATCATTGTGACACTTTGCTTAAGTTATTTTAAGGAAAACTAATGGTTATTGTCAGTTAAATAATAAAAGATATGTTCATACTGCAATGCAATAACAATGATCTAAAATTTAAATTCTCTATTTTTGACATTGTCGAACAATAACAAGAATAACAATATTCATCACGCATATGAGAACATACCCGTGCCTCGCACGGGCTACAGTGCTAGTTTACTATTTAAATAACAACATCTATTAAAGTCATAACGGTAATAATAAACAACGAATAAGTGATTAATTCAAATTACAACGACTGTTTAAATTATAACAGGTGTTAAAATTACAACGGTAATAACACGACTTTCAAGTCGTGTAATTCAAATTAACAACGGCTATTTGAATTATTCGAACCTAAAAAACAAGTAATATTACCAACGGCTATTTTTCATTCTGCTATATATATATAGGCACTTGCTCAAATGAGAATTTTCTTAAAATGAGAACCGTGAGAACTTTTTTAATTTATCAAAATCTCAATCATTTGAAGGGCCCCGCCAGGGGCACCTTCACAAAAAATGTATATCATTAAGGTCTCCACCTTTTTTGACTAGCTAGGGAGAGACTAGTTTTATATACATTTTTTATATTGGGTACCCACTAGTTTGATGTTTAGATTAGTCAAAATATGATAAATTAAGGAAGTTCACATGGTTCTCATTTTAAGAAGTTCTAATTGGAATAACTTTTTATATATATACACACACAGACATCTTGTTGTATTCATGAAATAACTGAAGTTGTTAATGTAGCTTGTATAATGGCCCTTCCTCCACTAGGAGCAGTAGAAATGTTTGAGTTTCTATTGTGTTAAGAGCATCTCCAAGAGCTTCCTTGTTGGCTCCTAAATATAATATAAAAAATGTGGCTCTTAGCAATTTAGGATAAAGTTAAGAGTGTAAACTCCAACAATACTCTCTACATCTCTTCTCTATTTCATATTTTATACATATATTGGGCTCCACTATAACAAAAGAGATGGAAAGATAGAGGTGAATTGGAGGGAAGGATTTTTTTTATTGTGAAAAAATAAGTTAGGAGCAATGTGGTGGCTCTTAACTTTGAGGAGAGAGGAGAGAGAATCAAGAGGCTCTTAGTGATTTAAGAGCCACTTAAGAGTCTCTTGGAGAGACATTTTTCTTCTCCCTCCTCAAATCTCAAGTTAGGAGCCTAAATGAAGAGCCTCTTGGAGATGCTCCAAGAGAAGCAAATTTCTAATTTTGTAGCCCTTGAATTTGAAAACCGACATCAATTTAGCAAATATATCGTAGAGGCCGATGAAAAACAAGCTGTTCACAAGCAGCTTGATATGATTCAGACTTGTACCAGCTCCCTGCAGCATCAAGGTGCAGAAATTTACAAGTAAGATCATGCAAATTTACAACATATTTATTCATTCCAAATGTAATTTAATTCGAGAGAAAGTGACAAAACTAATATCTAAAGTTTTCAATTCCTAATTATTTGGTCTAGGGAACATTATCATCTTGATGAGCTAGGCTTAGGTGAAGTCAGCAGTGCAGCAAAAAGCCTGAGCCTCTCCTTCCCAAGCGAAGCAGACCTCGACAATCGGCCTTCAGGCATGATGTATAGAAGTGATGTAGGTGTTAGACGGTGCCTGTAGCGTAGCCAAGCCAGCTGAATGGTAACTGCTGCCCAGATTCTCCAGCCAGGGGAATAATATCGAGCACTCATTTTCACCTTTTCATTCAAGTGGAAATGTTGTGTCACATATTGAACATCTTCTGCTTCGAGCCCGAATGCTTCAGTGGCTTCAAGACTGATGAGCGTGTATGAAGATGGTGGGAGAATTTCTACAAATGGCTTTCTCAAAGACCAAGACAATAGCTCATCCCCGCTGAAATTTCCAGGGCCTAGGATGCAGCAACTGTTGACTCCGTCTCTAACTACTTGATTGCATTGGAGATGGCCTCTTACGATGAATAACATTCTATGTACCGGATCACCTTCTTTAACAACCTGAAAGTAAAAATTAAAAATGATGCGTAAACCAATGGTGTATGTTCTTAATCATATTTGTATGTATCAAGTGAAATTCACCACTCACAATCTCTCCTTTAGGATAGACAAGGGATTTCAATCTATCGCAGATGTTCTCCAGTGCCAAACTATCCATGTGGTGAAACAAAGGTACCTGGTACATGTACAACATTTCAGTTAATCCTAAAACCATCATCTTAATCTATTCAAAATTACAAAGATGGTGTGTTTATCTAATTTGGTTACGGATTATGTGGTGTATCATGTGTTTTTGGAGTTCAGGACTAACAAACTCTGTATAGGTATCATAAGTAAGGTGAATATCTACCTGTCTCACAAAATCCAGGCAGAGATGGTACTTGATGTCTCTCCTGAGACCCTCGGGGAGGCTTTGAATCATATCACCTTCATCTATGCCCCATGTTGCCATCCAACGGTGTTGCTCATAGTTACGTACTCTCTGACGCAATCCTTGTGGCATGTTCCTCCTATTCATCCACCATTCGATGTTGTTAACGTTTACTTTCCTTGCAAGTTTCTTAGATGATGTTGCTATCAAGAACACCTGAATATAAGCACATTACTTGCAGCAGATTAGAAAAACATTTTCATAGGGCAAAGTAACTGCTTAAACCTGCAACTTTTCTATGACATGTTTACCTTAATGTTGCCAATTAACATGGTGATCAGCACGAGGCTGCAGGCAGTCACAATTATCATGAACACTATCTCTAACCAGTCATCAGTGCTAACCAGATTCCCAAAAGTGCTGCATAACAAAGTGTGACTATGTAAACGTTTATTTAATCATCAATTAAAGAAAAATAATGGATGTTCCACTCACCAAAGCATCATGACACCCCAAAAGAGTGGAAGAAGCATCTTCTCCATACGTTTGTTATTGCAAACGAGTAGAGTGATCCACTCAAATGCTCCGTAATCATACTGACTATTGTCACTGCTCTGGAGGCACCAAGATCTGGCATCATTGTTACTTCCCCATGACAATCTCATACTGTTTGTCATTTTATATCTTCTGCCGAAAGAGAAAGGGTTTTCACATGACAGTGCATCAAATGTACAACTCTCTGTTTTCATACATTGCTCCATCAAGCATCTAGCTGACCTCTGTGTTCCTAGCAAGTAGAAACATGCTCCCACCACCTGCACATGGTTTATTACATAACTCGAGTAAACACGCAACAGGAAATTGATTAATGGAGTTAATCCTTGCAATACTAATCAAAAGAAAACTGTAGTCATCTCTGTGTGTGATGTACTTACATGTGAGGCTACAAAAATGGCGATGATATTCAGGCCGATCCCCCACCAAGCTGCTCCAAAAATGTACTGAAAGAGCATGCGGCGCAACAGGCAAACAGCATTGTAAATCTTGGGAAGGTATTGAAACAGAAATATTACGAGCATTACAGTCATCGCTCTTGCTTGTTCACCATTCTTCAACATTGCTGGAACCACAATCCATATTACAACCTGCAGAGAGATTACAAAATTCATACGAGTAATAATTAATATGCGCACAATAATATAAGTTCACAAATAATCAATTTAAACAATATTCAAATATCGTGCAATTATAAGAAACACAAAAGACATTTGTAATTTATAAGGCAGATATAAGACAACAGAAAAAAGGAAAAAATTTAAAAAGAAAAGAAGAGATAAGCCCAACTTATTGCCGCTATACTAACCCTGCACATTTACACGGACATACTCTTTGTGCGCGTGTTGGACTCGTTAATATGGTGACACGCATATATTTGTCATTTTTGGAAAGAAGCACTTTATCATTTATTACACATTTAAGTACATGTCTCCAAATGAGGGTAATATATTGTCAGTATTATCAACTGCAATCTGATGCAACAAACAATTTTGGGTAAATCTGATGCAAAAAACTTTGACTAAGTAATTTTATTTAGTTTAATACATCAGATTACACTGTGCATATATATTTGGATTGTACCAGTAATTAAATGTGTTTAGATAACTACAAAGGACTATCTTACAAAATTTCTGACCTGTGGCAAAGGTAAGATGACAAATGCATAAAGGAAGAAGTCCATTTTGCCCTTGAAACTCTGCAATGCTAGACCACCGTACCTCCTCCGGACCCCCTGCAGAGCAGGGGATGATCTGCGGTACTGATGCCACATATTCCAGATGTGCAAGCCATCTGTAACTGATCGGAGAAGGGAGAGGCCTAGAGCAAACCAGCCATCAATGAAAAAACACATGCCATCTTCGTTAAGAGACAGTGTGTAGAAGAAAGTAGGATCAATGAACAAACAAAGAGCTGATATTAAAGGAAACACACGGTCCCATTCGAGTAACATCTTTTTAGATGATGATCCTAACATCTTTGTTCCCTGGTTTCCACCTCCACAGAGGTAGCTAGCAGTGCTGCTGTTGTACTCTTCTGCCAGGTTTTTTTCGTCATCGTACTCCTGCACTTCTTCTTCTTCTTCTTCTTCTTCTTCGTCGGTGCTGTAGTATCCATGTGGATGATTATACTCGTACTCTTCGTTGATAGCCTCCATTCTTATCAAGCTAACTTGCTAGTGCAACACAAGTATAAGATACTAATGTATTGTATATACAAGGATCAGAGGAAGCCTTAATAGTTTGTGTGTGTGTGTGTGTGTGTGTGTGTGTGTGTGTGTTTGAGGTGTTTATTTGCAGAGAAAAGTTAAGGTTATATGACGAAGATTGATGTTGGCTAAGGATGAAGGTGTCAAGAGGATTGTGTATTTTTCTTCTTAAAGGAGTAGTAGTGAGTAACTGCAAAAGGACCATCTATAAATAATAATCTTATAAATCAATAAGTAAAGAAGAACTATCTAAAATGGCATCAATCATTTATTAATTTAAAGTACCTGCATATCATTAATTAAAAGACTTTATAGTTATCAAACTTTCATATTTTTACTGATGTTTCAAAAAAAATTCAAATTTTTCTAAAATACAATAAAATAAAATAACAGACCCGGTGTCTAGTTTTAATTTGTAGGCGCATGTGTATACACAAGATCTAATTTTAATAGTAGAAGAGTCACCAGTTATGCAGATAATAGGTGATTCGAGAAAATTTTTACTACAATTTTTGGGATCTCTATCATTTTTCTTTTCGCCGTCTTCCAGCTGCGTGGAACTAGAATGCTAGTTTCAGTTCACTTTGGTTCTAGCATTTTCCCTTAATTGTGTACAACTGTAATGCTAGTTTCTATTTAATTGGCTTCAGGTAATACTAACAGTGTGTTTAAACAAACATTGCCTCTGTAGGCCAATGGTACTAATACACACACCCAGTATCAAACTGTTTTTACAAGGGTTGTATAATAGTAGTTACAGAAAAGAGGTAGTAATTCTTGAGTGTAGAAACTTCATTATGTTCTTCCTTTTGGCCTTTAGAGAAAAGGTTCGTTTTGTTAGAAAATATCAGCTGATCTAGAAATAAAATTGCACAACAGATATACTAGGCAAGATGCTATCGGGCAAGGGTTAAGTCAACTGAAGTATATATGTAATTAATGGCTAAATCTTTAACAAGAAGGACATTGAAGATTAAACAACAGATGAATGTGTGACGAAGGCATGCAAGTTCTTAACACAAAATTGAAACTGAAATTGCATTTCCGCCTTTCCGGTGAGTATCCCAGAGCTTTAAGGCTGGCAGCCATGGCCTTGTTCATCGGTGGTGGTTTACACCTCAGAATCTGCTATTTTAATCAGAAAAGAATAAGCTACTTTCGGAATATTTTCACAATATTATTTTGTATAGAACAAGATCTAGCTGAATATCGGATGCGGGTTCAGGGCAAGGAGTTTGGACCATATCCATGGTTACAAGTCCTACACCACCATCCCATATTTCCGGGGGTTGCAAAAGTACACATCATTATCAGTCCTCTACACTCTATTCAATAGTATAAAGTTTTAACACGATGCCATGGGAAAGAAGGGAGATGATGGCTAGCATAAAGGAGTAACAAACCTGATTTACTTAGTAGTAAACTTTAAAGCGGTCAGGGTAGTTCAAGGTAAGCCCGTCTATTTCTTTCTGAAAATACATAATAAATTGATTAATTTAAAGTACGGGGTCATTTGTTAAATCTGCTTCTGGATGAGAGGAACATCTGGATGATCTGGATGATTAGTGAATTTGAGTTTCTGAATGAATGATGTCGTTTGTTTGAGTGTCTACTGATTTATCTGGATGATGATAATTTACTTATATAACATGTTAAATGATTAATGTTATATGAAATTATATTTTGATTGAATAACATTAAAAAACAAGATATTCTTATTCATAGAGGATAAATAAATAGCAAGCGTCAATGTTATTGTTGAAATTTTTATTGCAAAGATGAGGTCTTGAAACACAACTACGTAACAATTAGAAAAAAGTTACAATTTTAAAGCAATATGATCTCGAAGATCATTCATGTATTGTGTAGCTTGAGATCCCCATGTCTTTCTCATTTATAATTATAGTCCTGTTAATTCTGTTAAGAACTTAAGATGCAGGAGGAAACTGGTGTCTAGGCAAATTAGTGATCATAAGGACTGGGATTAGTTTAAAGAAACCTCTACAGGAAACTATAAAAACCTCTATGTCACAGGCAAGCAGCTTAGCACAGAAACTCATAAAGTAATACCGAAACAGAAATTTAAGAAAAAACAGTTAAGAATATTATTCCAAGAGGAGATCGACGCAAATCTCAGAAGCAAAATTCTTTGTAATAATACACGATAAGCATATTTAAGAGATGTTCTGGTAAGACAGTGAGCACTAGATCTACAAGCAAGTAGGTTGGTGAATAGTATAACAAAATTACATGACAGAGTACCATTATTAGGGACTGTTGCTCTAGGAAACTAAATGACTGTGCCTCATTTATGCAAACTATCAGATTTTGTAACCTGGCTTGAGGGTAAGATTTCAGAAAATGGAAATTTGTATGAGATTCTGCTAGAATGTAAATGGCTATTCTTGTCAGATCGAGGTTCTTTCTTGGAGTTTATCTCTATAAAACAATAACATGAGTAGATTTCAGAAAACAATCACGGCCAATGACTGTGATTAAATTGATTTTACAATGCTGACTCTGATGATGAAATATCACAATGCTGACTAGCAGCACAAGGTTGCCAGCTCAAAAATTACTGCCTGGACAAGGTTTATATCTGAGTATTACTAGTGTATATAATTAGTGAATTAGTTATTAGCATAAAGTGTGAACTACGGAACTATGCATACATATAGCTAACTAATCTTGTTTAATATACGACTTTGTTCCTGGACGGAATTCATTTGTAGGTTGCGGTGTTATTTTTATTCTGAATAATTGTTACTTTATTTCATTAACAATGACTCTTCATAGAATTGTGTGTCTGCTCCAACTTTTTCTAGTTTAACTAATAATGAAAGTAATACCGACTTGACAATAAGTTGCATTGCATACTTTAAGAATATAATTGATGTCCCTGGTTGTAATTCATTCACTATTAATTCTATGTAGAAATTGGACAAACTCTCTGTATAGTTGCTACAGTGTCGAGAGAACACTACTTTGGTTATTGATTATTAATCTAAGCTCTCACTCCTGCACTCCTGCTTTCTAGCATTACAAACCTCAATTATATTCTTTAAATTTTACTGTAAACTTAAATGGAGAGGGCAACTATTACTGTAAACTGCACAATTGACAGTCTGCAAAGTTGCTGGAGCGATGAGATCATGAAAATAATAAACAAAACACACATGTAAAAAAAAAACACAGAGGAAACAAGAATATACTAATATTAACAATTTAGCTTGTACCTGATAGAATTAGAAGTGAAGACAAGAGACTGGGATGGGAAGAAACTACAGAGCTTGGTAAATACCTGAATAGCAGAAGTGATAAAAATAGGCGCCAAAAAACCTATATATACCGCGAATCTGATGTATAGGATAGCAGCGGGTTACCTTATGAATAGATTAATTGGAGAGTTATCTGGACGATTGAGCGAGAAACTTGAGGAGGTATTGTCCAGCAGCATTTTACTTGTCGTCCAGAAAGTCCAGTCCAGATAAATTGATACCAAATGATCTTAACGAGGCCAATTCTGAATGAGCCCATAATATCTATCATCCAGGTATTATCAAATGACCCCTAAGCTGACATTGCATCTTCTTACTTCTAGACTGTAATTCTTTTTAATCAAGTTTAACTTGGAATTTTGTAAGGGTCGTGACTTTTCTTGATAAACTATTAACCATGGAAGACAACTACCTAAGATCATCAAATATATTAATTATGTTTATTGGCTTGTTATTTTTAGATAATGTTTCCCCATTAATGCCAAAAATCATTCCACCAAAATGAGGTTTAAATATTAATAAAACTGAACCTTTGAATTTAATATCTCATTGTTAGGCGTGGAATGTATATAATATCGAACCCTATAAAGCATTTCACTTGTGCAGTGATAATTATAACTGTTTCGTGATTGTAAGCAAACAAGGTTGTTATGACAAAGTCAAGTCAAGTCAACAAGAGTCCGACCACCCAACTAGTCATCAAGTAATCGCTAGTCCATATAAATGTCGGAACTAATAAATTATATATAATTGTATATAATACATCATGAAGCTTCGGTCATATGCATTACCAGAAGGGACAAGACACTGAAGTAAGTGAAAAACTTCTGCCAGTCTTATATTACCGATGCTTTAGCCTTATAGAACAGTTTAAGATTGTATGTCATGAGATCATGATGTTGCAACAAGCTTCACAGTGTCTACAATTTAACAGATTAAATTTTTTTACCTAATTTGAATAATTAATAAATTTAAGGTCTCTCCTCGCTCTCTTGTGTGACGTTATAGGTTGGCTGTGATGGTGTGACCCGAGTTATACCTATTCCCTCGCTCTTTTGCATGATGTTATGGGTTAGGTGTGACCCGGGTTTTGACCTATTACGCCAGGCTCTTGCGTGACGTTATGGGTTGGGTGTGACCGGAGTTTTGACCCAGTCCCTCACTATTTTTGACAACACTCAAGCTGCTGGACCTGGTTGTTCAAGATATACCGTCAAGTCGTCGACTATCCGCGACTAGTCAGGCATCACGATAACCAAGTGAAAATTTATTAAAGACATCATCTAAGTTCCCACAGACCGGAGCCTGATCACCACAGTCATTGACCAGATGTGGGGGTACTCCGCCAGTGCAGAGAAACAACTTTAAACCAGGAGGCAGGGAGGGAGGAAATAACAAAGCTGCATGTCACTTTATCACCTTCTGTGCACGTGACCTCTGTTCCTCAGTCAAACTCACTTAAAATTACTTTTGTATGAAGTTTCAACTTTCTCTATAACAAACAGGACTTACTAAATAAATAAAAAATATAGGAATTACCTTCAAAAGAATGTCCTCTAAGAAAGCAAACATGCGAGATGAAAAGCAAGCAAGCAATAACAGTATTACTAAACCTTAACTAAAAATAATTGAACATAGGAAGAAATCTTAAAAATTATCAAAGGTAATTTATAGATAGTAGAAAATCATGCCTGGATCATTGGAGTAATGCCAGAACCGGCAGCAAGCATCCCAAAGGCTCTCACTTGATCAGGGTGAACTTGAAACGGCTCTGCCAAACATTAATGTCAGGGTTAGGAAGAGAACATTTTTCAATGCTGAGACTACAACCTATCTAAAAGACGAAAACAAGAGCATCATAAATCCATAAAAACATAACAGCAACAAGGATAGGTAATCCAGTATTTATTTGCTACATGCTAATTTAAGCTATCGAGCGTAGGTTTCTAGGCGGAGTGTTTTTGCGGTAGGCAGTGGCTGTGAACCACAAAGTATTCTGGATGTCAGTTGTTTGAGGTTTTTAGTAAGATGAAAAAACTGACACCGCTGCTGGGATTTGCAAATCCACAAATGTAGATACAGAACTTGGATGCTATTGAATATTAAAATTGTGTATCATCTACTTTAAGTAAGTTGCTGATTCGGGGTACTTGTATCATTACTATGTATCAGTCATCAATAACACAGCAAAGCTGATAGAGATCTTTTTGTTCAACTAGAGAAAATGAGTGAGGCAACAAACAAGGAATGTGCAGGACTGCAGGGGTAATGAAGGCTACTTACAACAGGCCAGCGGCAAAGGTAAGTCTTTATATGAATATGTCAAGATATTAAAAAAGTTAACAATGCACTCCCAAATATAATAAAATAAGTACTGGTGTGAGAGAAGATTTTCTTATATATTAGTCAGAACTCAGAAGTCATAGAGTTGCGGTAACTTTTGACATTTCCCAATAGAGACCGATAGGGAGAAAGAGAAGAATACTATAGTAGTACATAAGTTACTACTTTTTACTGCTCATATCTTTTCGAAGAAATTCCCTTAAGGCTGTTTCACTTGTGTATTGTTTATGCATCAATGAAAATGGGAAAACTTTTGTAAATGGAAATATCATTGGAGCATCTCCGATACAAGCACTGACAAGGAATGCCACACGTATATACTTAAATTACTTTAAAAAGGGTGCCAAAGGCACCATGAAGGAAACCTAAAGAGCCTTGACACAGTTATTAGCACCTGTACTGGAGATGTCTACATGAGTTGATATGAAGCATAATCTTAGTGGTGAGCAATGGTTTAAACAAAAACTAAAAGAGTTATATTTGCAAACTCAAACCGAAACCGCTTATATGATAGAATAGAATCTAATCCTAATCATTAGTTACTGCTTGGCTTGGTTTCACCACCCATGACAGAAACGATTGCAAGTATGATGTATATCAATTTTTGACTAATAAATAAAATCAAATTGTATAGCTACATATGGATAGTTTAGATATGTACTTTAAGTAGCCATATATTACTGTTCAAAGTAATTACAATTGTATGATATGGTGTATTCAATGTGTGTGTGTGTATATATATGATATGGTGGGGCATCTTTTTTATGAATAGATACTGAATCCAGAAAATAAGCTCAGATGTAGTAATAATCATATACATTCTCCATGGTTCGGTTTGGTTCTTGGTTTGCGGTCGGAATATGCTCACTCTTAATAGTCTAATACCCAACATAATATATCATATAAGCTGTTGGAACAGGAACAAAACAAATGAAGGTTAGAAACCTATGGTGTGCAGTTAAAAATGAAGCCCCTTTATATGTTCTGTATCAATATACAGTCCCAGCATGTTCCATAAGTTTATTAGAATGAATGACATAAAGCACCTTATGTAGTGACTCCATACCTTAGGTCCCTTTACAGCCATATAATCGCCAACACGCATCTCATGGAAATGCTGTGACATCCTTCCTTGTGGATACAGCTTTTTGCAAGAAATCACTCACAAGAATTAAGACCACAATAGATAAACAAATATAGAAAAAGGATTATTTGACGCCAATAGATCCATGTTAATTTATACCTTTATAACAAATTTAAAATGTCCAACATCTAATCCCAGAGTAGTTGGGGTGTACGGTTTAATAACCTCTCCACCTTGGCTATCCTTACCTCAGTTAAAATCATCATGGTCAGAATAGTTGATCAATAAAGCACCGACGTTTAAATGTTAAAATTACACATGAGTATAACTTAAGACAGATATATGTTTTATAAATGATCAGAAGTTTGTAAACCAATGTACATGAAATAGTCACATAGGTAAACCTGCAACTATTGTGTTGTCCGATTGGTAGTCCCAGCACTGAGGATGGCGTGGATAATGCAAATTTAAATTCAGCGACATTGTGGCTAAGCTCTTTGAATCAACCAGCTTGAATTGTTTAAAGCTCTCGAGGTTTAGACATCTTATCAAAACACATTTAAAGTTTACTTTTAATTTACAAAAAGTACCAGTAACAAAATTCATTTGATTGCAATAGCTACAAAATTAGCAATCCCTTTATATAAAAAGATAAGTAATCATAGCCATGAGATCGACATAGATCTTTATCAACCCAAAATTACAATACATAGATGTATGTCTATTATATTAGTGATTGGTCGAACCTTTGGATTTATTGGACAAGAAAACAATGGCATGTGACAGCAACAACGGCAGCATCAAGAATCTGGGTCTCACTTAAAAAAACAATTCCATGGTCTCAAGGCCTAAAACAGAAGAAATCAGGTGTAGCAGTGAAGCACAGCAGAAACAGTTACATACTCAATTCTAATACTAGAAATCAGGTTTGAATGTAACATTCCCATCAAACAAACGAGGCAACATATTATACATAAACTGATGATCAAATCCTCACGGCTAAAAATTTACTGGAAAAACAACAATTACCTTAGTATTAGACCATTATATAGTATCAAGTGGTTGGGACATGGGGTTCATTTGTGGGCAGGTTGCATGATAGGGAGTTTGGTTGCTTTCCTCCACTTTTTTAACTACATTTATACTGGGGTTATGATATTCCTATTGCTTCCTTGTATTATTTTATTTTATTTTCCTTTGACGTGTATCATACCGTACAAATACAATTATTTATGGAAAAAATTTGTAATTAGAAAAGTTTATAGTCTAACTAAAGAACATACAAGATACTGTATTTCAAAAATTTGAATAATAGAACTTATATTCGAGATGTTGCACTAATTTTCAATATCACTACGATATCCGGTAGAATACTTATCTTTTTATACGTGAAATTTGTTGCTTAAATCATAATAGTGGTATGATATGGAGTATGATCTTTAAAATAGAAGTTAGGTGATAATCTTTTGAACGTTTATAATACTTTTTCTGCAATTCATCTACGTTTGGAATTTTATATTCGATATGTTTCTATTTTGACCTTCTCTAATCATGCTCTCCTGTCAAAAAAAATTTCAATTTTAGAATTTATGTTAATTTTTATTTTTCACAAATTAAAGTTAGTTTTTCATTTTGTATTTTTATTTCGAAACTGAACTGTGTGATAGGGTTTTAATCCAACTTAAACCAACCCTACACAACCTATGATGGGGTCATGTTCCACATAGGACCATTAGTCATATAACCTTTGAAACCATTAGTTTATTTCTAGTATTAGTAAGTATTCTGCAACAGAATTACGCGTAAAAAAGATCTTATATATTTCTGAACCCACAGAACGATGCAAAAGATCCTGAAAATCTATGTAAAAAACAAGGACTTTAGTGGTTTTGTTGCATAACAGGGTTAAATCAAAAATATTAAAAAAAATTAAATTAAATGTGTTGGATCGTGTTTCTTCTTATAACCCAGCCAACTTGACTCAGGTTTATCCGTGCGTATGATTATCCAACCTCATTATTTTCGTATTAATTACATACAAATTTTATATAATGAAAAAAAATCTATCAGTTATCACACATCTATTGATTGAGAAAATTTTAAATTAATCACATTTTATTTATATTTATTTTGTCAAATATTTCATTTATTTCTGATGAGATTGATTTTATTTAAAAATAATGATATTATTATTATTTTAAGTTATTATAAAATAAAATATATCATTTCAATATAATTATATATAATGTGAAATTTCGCTAACACGACAGGCTGACCACCATGAGAATTCTGTATTATTGAAAATGCGATAAATAAATCAAAATTAGAAAGATATTATCAATTGTAATTGTAATTTTTTAGCTTCCGACTCCTTGAGATGGTGCCCGATACTTTTATATTTTGAGAATTATGCGTATCATGTTAAATAATTAAATAGTTAAATATTTAAATTTTATCGTTATTGTATTTTCACGCCCCTATTAATATCATATGTTTAAAATATTATCATTAAATAATTTAAATAGAGTATATCATACCTTGAAAATTCAAAAAACAGTTATGCAATATTCTTTATATTTCATCAAATTTTCTTACAAATATCGCTACTTAAGGCAGTCAAAACTAAACGGAGTCCGGAAAGCAGCCAAAGAAAGTCTCGGAAGTCAAGAAGCACTTAAAACCCTAGCAAACCCCCGCAACCCTCTGAACGGCTACACTCTCTGCAATGGCTGAGGAAGAATTAGGGTTTACATTTGAACCACCAAGCGACGAAGAAATCGATGATTACGCGAACCAGAGCAGCGACTCAGATTCAGAACAACAAGAACACAATCAACAAGCCTCATCTGAAGAAGAAAATGATGATGTTGTTCACAACAAGAAAAAGCAGTCGCCTTGGGACTTCTCCTCTTTCACCGAGTCTGTCGCCGACGAACACGCTCGCCGGAGTACTACTTCTATTGATTATAAGATTAGTAAGGCGATTCAGCAACTCGCGATTTCTATTCCGAAAGATGACGAGGTTGACGTAGATGAGAAACCGGACCGGCAGGTAATTTCTCGCTCTTTGATGTGTTTTATGCGTAATTGTGGAAGCTTTTGCTAGCTGAATGAAATTGTGTAGTGTATTGTTTAAAAGTTTAGTTGTCAGTTATTGATTTATTGGCAATTGCTCATGTGTGTTTATATATCGTTGGCGTTGTTATGTACACAGGTTTTGTTTGTCAGCTTAATTGTGTATGCAATTTGTGTAGAATGTTCGTATTTTTGTTGTTTCCTACACGGAGATTAGTTTTTGCTCATGAGATAAATGATGCAGGCAACTTGTTTGTTAAATTTAACAGCCTAATAAATTTTGTCTTAGAATATGGACAGAGATGCACCTTCTATTATCTTGACCTACCACATGTTTGAAATAAATATCTGTTGACTTAACCAGGAGCCATTTAGGGATGAAGATGGTGACGAAGATGCAGGTGCTGAACATGGCGAGAAGAAGGCGAAGCCGTTCTTTTCCTCGGCAGACGGAGTTTCTTTTCGCGCAAATTCATTTATGGAGTTAAATTTATCCAGACCCTTACTTCGTGCCTGTGAAATCTTGGGATATAATAAGCCTACACCTATTCAGGTTTTGTGTAGTTCACATTTTATGTAATTACAGACTACAATTTGCATTAGGTTTGTGTTGAAGTACTTACTCAAATGTTGTCTATAGGCTGCTTGTATACCTTTGGCAATAAATGGACGTGATATATGTGCAAGTGCTATTACTGGTTCAGGAAAGGTACTATATTTTTATCTTATATAGCAGGAACCTATAAACTATTCTTTTTTTTTTTTTTCATGTCTTACTAACTTCCATAGACACTTTTTTCATTAGTACGGACTTAACCTTTTTCTCGCGATTCAACAATACACCATGTAACCTAATGCAACCAAATTATGATAGTTTGCAACTTTAATCAACCATTTCCTTTCTAAATAAGTCGGCAGTTGCAGTTGGTCAATTAAGATTGCAAATTCTCATGAAACAAAACCCTTAGAAAATAGGTATGCTTAAAAAAGGGCCATCCCCCACCCCCACCCCCACCCCCACCCCACCCCACCCACCTAATAATGATGTAGTGCAATGTTAAAAAGTCTCTGATGGCTGATCTCTCTGTAATCGGCTTACTTAATATAGACAGCTGCCTTTGCTCTACCAACACTGGAGAGATTACTGTGTCGTGCCAAAGGAACACCTCCAGCTGTAAGAGTACTTATTCTCACTCCAACTAGGGAGTTGGCTGTCCAGTAAGTCATATTTTGTCTTCCTTGGTTTTTCTTTTTCACTTTATATGTTTTAGTGTTATATATTATATAATACAGTTATCTGTCGTGTTGCACTTATCTAATGTGTTGTATAATACAGGGTTCACAGTATGGTAGAAAAACTTGCTCAGTTTGTGAAAGATATCAGGTGCTGTTTGGTGGTTGGTGGGCTTTCTACAAAGGTATGTTCATAATTCTCTAATTTTCCTTGTAAATTAGAAATGGATAGGAACATATTCCTTTTAAATTATAATACATCAATTAAATTATGATAC
Organism: Daucus carota subsp. sativus; assembly: GCF_001625215.2. Classification (NCBI taxonomy): domain Eukaryota; kingdom Viridiplantae; phylum Streptophyta; class Magnoliopsida; order Apiales; family Apiaceae; genus Daucus; species Daucus carota. The sequence continues at coordinate 4,911,661 of NC_030387.2, read as the reverse complement.
ATCAATTCTTTAGTATTTGTTATGGGTTTACTTGATTACGTGTGTGTATTTGAAACGAAGTTGTTTAAGTTTGCAGGGATAAAAGGATGTTTTTGTATGATATTAATAGCTTTAAGCCGCAAAATTATTTTCTTACAAAAAAACTCAAAATTATTTTAGTGTGTTTTTCTAAATTGGCTCTTTATGCCCAACAGAAGTATTTTAATTTCACAAGAATCATGATATGTGATGGAGGTGGTCAGGCCGAGGAAGAGGCAGGGGCAGGGGCGGGGGCTGGTTAGGATTTAGGTAGTACTCAATTGCGAGAATATAGAGATATTCAGAAAACCACTAATATATATTAATTCAAGGGTCAAGTTCATATAGTACGCAAAAACATTGGAGTATAGGAGTACAAAATTGGATAAAATATAATCTAGTCATGTAAGTTTTTATCTTTTTTGTTTAACAATATTTGTAAACATCCGACAACCTGCATATTATGTTCTATAACATAAACATTGTAATCAAAAGGTAGAACAATTACTTTTGTAAATCGTAGGACACTATGTTCTACAATATAACTCATAAGCAAAACAATAATCTTAATGCGTGTTAAAGTTGAATGATATTAATGATTAATTGATAATTATGTTTAAGACTAGTTATAAATGATAAATTATATATAAATATGGATAATCAAAGATATTATTTATGATTAAACCAAAAAATTATGACTGGTACTCCAATGTTCCAATATTTTTGTGTACACCATAGAACTTGACCCATCATAAACATCAGGCTCTGTTACAAATATTATATCGTATGTATAACAAACCTGTTCTCCTTCCTCATTAAATTCATATACTAAATAGATAAGTATATTATAATCCTTTCCTAAACGTATAATAATCAGTTATAATAGTACTAAATGATAATCTTCTTCCATTACGTTCTAGTTATTGGGCTTTCAAAGCCTTCTGTATTGCTCTCAAATGGATCTCTAGGCTTTTGGACCTGCTGTCCTGCATTAATATGCCCGCACTCTCTTTCTGTTTATTTTATCCAACTTTAACTTGTTATGTTAATTGCTATTAGTTTGATTTGATAGGTGCTGTATTAGTTTCAGGTTATGCTTGATATTAGCTATGTTTCATTTGTTGGAAAATGGTAAATGTATTGCAGTTGCAAGAATCAGCATTGAGGTCCAAACCGGATATTGTCGTGGCCACTCCTGGACGTATGATTGATCATATACGGAACTCTATGTCTGTACATCTTGATGAACTTGCAGTCTTAATCCTTGATGAGGCAGACCGTCTTCTAGAGCTTGGATTTAGTGCTGAAATACGTGAACTGGTATTATTCAGTTATTTTTGTATATTATGTATGATAAGCTTAAGTTTTGCATCTAAAGTACTGAGTTGCATAAACAGAAATGAACTACATGTAGAACTGAAAATTTCCAATTTAATGGAATGAAAAAATGTTTAAGTGCAGTAGAATGATATTCTGTAAAATAAATATGTATGATAAAATATTTTGAAAATCGTTACTTCCCTAAATTACCTTAAAGATATGATATCTAAGTGCAGTAGAATGATATTCTGTAAAATAAATATGAACCGGTACATATATATAACTTTGAAGTTTAATGGCAGATAAGGGAATGTCCTAAACGGAGACAGACAATGTTGTTTTCTGCAACCATGACGGAGGAAGTTGGTGAGCTTATCAAGCTATCTATGAACAAACCCATGCGTCTCTCAGCTGACCCATCTACAAAAAGACCAGCAAGATTAACAGAAGAGTAAGTATTCATGGCTCGTCAGGTTCTTAACCTGTTATCCTGTCTTGGTCATCGATTTTCACATATTAGAGGTCAAATTGGAGCACTGCTCCTTCACAAAGCATTTTGTTTTGTTAAATAACTTCTTTAGTTGTGTAATTCCGGGAAGAAACGGAAGTATGACAGTAACACACTCAAGTTGTTAAATCAGCAACACCAAAAGTTGCCAATGCGTAGATTTAATAACCAATATTCATGACCGAAATAGGTTTTCTGCCAATGTTAAAATGGGTAAGTAGAGGTGTCCCAGAAATGCATGACTTGTGCCATCCAGACAGCATGCTCATAGGCAGAATGCAAAGAGCAGTAGTGTAGATTATGGATTTATTCATAACTAAAAGAACAAGCTGGGGAATTAGCTTCTACATATTAGCAGTGTTTTTGAGATGAATCTAGTCTAGTCTAAGCAAGCATAACATAGTCTGAACAGTCATAATATTATGGAATATTTTGTATGGAGAATTAGGTGGTGTTTGGCATTGTTTTCTGTTATTTCATATTTGTATAAAGAATTATAATTTCAAAAATATAAACAGAAAACCGTATGTTTAAAAGGATTAGGTGTTTGGCAAATGTTTCTTGAAGACAGAAACATAGTTTTTGCTTAAAATATTATGATTGTAAAGTAATTGAATCGTCGGAGTAGTGAGACGGAAGGTTGAAGAGTTAATGGGGTGAGTTTTTGATTTAGAAAACAATTTATATAGAAATCCATATTTTTGTTTTTTTGTTCTTAAATTTTATTTTTCTGAGAATTGTTTTAGAAATGGGGACCGAGCACCTTATTTGTTTACTTGAAATTTTAGCTATGTAGCCAAACAGGATCTTAGTATATGCTGCTATTGATTGGTATTACCTTGTTTAATAGCATAACCTACTTTGTCTTGGTTTTTCTGTAGAGTAATTAGAATACGACGGACAAGGGAAGGAAACCAAGAGGCTGTTGTTCTGGCTATATGTTCCAAGACATTCACGTCCAAAGTTATTATATTCAGGTTTATTTTAGTAGATGCTAAAACCTTGAGTACGTCATATCTTCATAGAGTTGTGCCTTAGGAGTGAACAGAAAATATTTGCAATTGTATTACAAATCAGTTGCTAACTCTTTATTTAAGTCTTGCTAATGCAAGTCTGTTTTTTGGCAGTGGAACAAAACAGGCTGCACATAGGTTAAAGATGTTGTTTGGATTAGCTGGATTTAAAGCTGCCGAGCTTCACGGAAATCTCACTCAAGCACAGCGCCTTGATGTGCGTTCTTTCTCTTTTTTACTCACTTTGTTGGTTAATGTTTTATCGAGTCATTCAACAAATTAGTTGGTTATTTGATTGTTCATTTATCGATGTGGTGCAATTATATTCAGCTCTTCTATTCCTATATGTAATACTTGCACTTCATTTGATGAATTTCTTCCAGGCATTAGAACTTTTCCGGAAGCAGGGAGTGGATTTTTTGATTGCTACAGATGTTGCTGCTCGTGTAAGTCAAAGCTCACACTTAGAACACTGTTTGATCAATATTCATTCATCATAATTTCCAGGTTTTGTATCTTTTTGCAAGAATCTAGTTCAGTAATTACTAATTTTCAGTGCTTGTTTATCTTTTCAGGGACTTGATATTATTGGTGTTCAAACAGTTATAAATTACTCATGCCCTCGTGATCTTAATTGGTAAATGTTGTTCTTTTATGCATGAAATGAATCCAGTTATCTATTGATATTTCCATTGATAAGTGCATTACTGATCCTTCAAACTAGTAATCTACTAAATTTACTCGAACGTTGATAAGAGTTGTCGTTTTATATAGCTCTCTAACTGTTTATAATGGTGACGGAATTTTTTCAAATTTATTACAGCTACATCCATCGGGTTGGTCGAACAGCTAGAGCTGGTCGAGAGGGATATGCTGTTACTTTTGTTACTGATAATGACAGATCACTACTTCATGCTATTGTGAGTGTCATCATCTTTCTCTTGATTTGCTTAAATATTGCAAGATCATTATGTTTAATTGCATCTGTGTAGTATGTTTAATTGCTTAAATAAGTTATATGACAGTGTGTAAACAAGTTTTGTGCAGTTCAGTACCTTTTCTGCGAAGCTCTTTGCATCTAATTTAACAAGATAATCTCAGACATGAAATGAGCAAATGATAGTTGTAAACTTCAATGACTACATCCGACATCTTGGTTAAGAGTATTAACTTGGCGCATATGACTGATGGAACAAGTAAAGAACCTATGAAACCAACTGCTACAAACTCAGAATGGATTAAATTTTGAAGTAAATTAAGACAATTCAAGATATAAAGGTTTTGAGGTTCACTTTTGGTCTTAACTGGAAGTGGGATAGGCTTTGGTTATTGTAGGACGTTGTTGGGGGATGTGTTCCTGTTCGAGGTCTTGTTTATTGTTGTTTTCATGGCTTTCCTCCTCGAGGCTTTGCTATATATTTGAGTTGTGGTCTTTAAAAAGACCCCTGTCTCTCTTAAAAAACAAAAAGAAGCCTCGGAACAAGTGTAGATTAAACATGAAATTATAAATGTTAATGATGCACAGTCTTAGTAGAAACGGACAAGGGACAACCCTATTACTTGACCAAGATGTGCTAGTGCTAATAATATATATTTCATCTTTTAACAGGCAAAAAGAGCTGGTTCGAGGTTGAAAAGCCGAACTGTTGCAGAGCAATCGATAAATAAATGGGCCGAGTTAATTGATCAAATGGAGGATCAAGTTGCTTTAATTCTTCAAGAAGAAAGGTATGTATGGCATTTCATTAAATTAAATGATGTTTTGCTGAAGAAAGGTATGTATGATGTTTAATTAATAACTGATGCTTTGCTGAGTTGTTTTGTCCCTTTTAATATGTTATATTACGCTGTTTCAGGGAGGAGATGGCCCTGAGAAAAGCTGAAATGGAGGCCACAAAGGTTCTGATCCCCATCACGTTTCTTCCCTTTGTATATTGATATTTTTGCTTGGATTTTAACTGATACGGACTCCTTAAGCTTGACTTGTTATAGTATTCTCTGAGGTTTTCTTTTTGAAATTCGACTTTGTCAAAACAATATTATATGCTGTAAGCTGTTTCCATATTTTCTATATAAGTTTCTATTTAATATCCTTACAGGCGGAAAACATGATCCTACACAGAGATGAGATATATTCACGCCCTAAAAGAACTTGGTTTGCAACAGAAAAGGACAAAAAACTTATAGCTAAATCCGTCAAGGTAACACTCTTTTGTTAAAAATGTCATATGTATCTTTACTTGACGGTTCATACTTTTGTCCATGATTTGCATGGAATTTACATCTCTGCATCTCCTGGAGTCACAGTATACCTTTATTAATCTTTCTATCTATAGCTGCTGCTTGATAAGCCATCCACGAGTTATTATATGTGCCCCATATACTGTCTCTAAGATTTTGGGTACTCAGCATTATGATTTCTAGCTAGTTCCCGTTCCCGTTGAGTGCTTGGCATATTTTGTAAACCAGGGTGAACTTCGTAGTGTTTGACTGTATGAAACAACATGAAAAATGTTGGTGTTCATTTGCTACTTACTGAGATTGAAAAATGTTGATGGCTGTTGGGTGAACATTTATGGTATCATGTGCTTATGTAGTACTGAAGGAGCCGCAATTGAAAAAAATTTGTGCAACATTAATTTTGTATACAACGATAGTGACTTGTCTTTTTATCTATCTGAATCTTATCAATTGCATAGAATGTTCTTGGAGTGAATTAATGTTTAATGCTAACAATTTGTGTTAGTGACATACCTGGTAAACTTCTAAGCATGTAACATGTTGATAACAAATACTCAAACAGATTAACATTTATGTTCTGGACAAATTTTGCTTCTGCACTCTCCTACTTAGTAAATATTGTGCAGGAAATATAGTCTGTTGAATATTGCTAACATCTTTATATCATTTTCCAGGAATCTCTTGAGAAAGGAGCAGGTTCTGGAAATCAAGTTATAAGTGCCCAGCAGGCTGAGGACGTTAAAATGAAGGAGAAGAAAAAGCGAGAACGAGAGGTATTTATTATGTGTATATCCTGCATACCGTGTGTACTTCGCCCAGTAGTTTTGCAACTAAGAAACCAAGTTGAATATTGTTTGGCCATTTTGTTTCTAGAAAAATCTGCCTAGAAAGAAGAGGAGGAAGCTAGAAGCAGCCAGAATGGAATTAGAGGACGACAATGAATTTGAGGTATGTGCTTCTATTTCGTCCATTCTTTAGATAAAAAAATTAGAAAGGTCAGTCAAGCGGGTCCTTGTGGTTGTGGATATGTGATTTTTAATTTCTGGGCAGGGGAAAGGGAAAGAAGATGGAATGTGAAACTTATATTTTAGAATATACCAATTATGAAAGTGCAGAAAGCAGACTATCTGACTAAATGATTTATTCTTTTATGCATGCAATCTGCTGTCTTAAAAACTTTAGCACACAAGTTTACTTTATATGGTTAGTTATCTTCCCCTTGATCTTTGAAGTATGACTTCAGGACGGTGGTGCGAATAGCCAAAAAAATACATTATACAACTGCTGTTTTGGGACTTTATGCAACTTCTAACTTTACATGATGTGATGACTGATGATGGAATAATAACAAAATAAACAGCATCAGTTTTGTAACATCAAGAGGCAAATGGAGATATTAGTAATAACTGTCATTTTACATGACTTGATATTGTAGTTGTTATTATGGTGAGGAATAAAATGATATCAGTTATTGTTGACTGGCCTGTTAGTAGCAATGTCAACATTCTTTTTTAAATATTTATGTAATATTATTAGTATCAGATGTTACTTTTAGAGTTGAGTTCTGTGGAGACCACATTTTTATTGGAGACTTTGAAGACTATATATATTCTTCAAGCAGAACATTACAAAACATAATATTATGCAAAACATGTCCTGCTCGCAGTAATATATGGTCTCCGATGTCTCCAATAAAATAGTGGTCTCCATATAACTCTTCCCTTTAGTTTTTCTATTCCATTATTGTCATGTTAGTCACTGTATAATTAAATTATCTTATTTATGCTGTCTTGCCGTCTTGGTAACTCACCCTGCAGCTAAAATATAAAAATAGGAATATAGTTTATTCACTCGATTGTTGAACTTTCATACTATTATGATTAGACATAAAAAGTCCTTTTGTGGTTCAGATATAGGGATGTCAGCTTTCTGAACATTAAACTATACGTGCAACAGATAATGTTTTGGCTCTAGTACATACACATATTTGTCATGCTTATCGCACCAATGTAGATGTTAATCAATATTTATTTTTCAGAGTCATGGGAAAGATAAAAAGGAAAAAGGGATATCTCTGGTTGATGTGGGTAAAATTCGAGCCAAGTCAGCGAAAGCTGCAATGAAGTCGGCAGAAGCTGGCAAGAACCCGAGAAAACAGAGTAACAAGTCTAAACGTCCTTCCAAACTTCCTCAATCAAGAACATCAGAAATGCAGGAACTTTTCCAGAGCGACATGAGTGAGAAAAGACAGAAAAGAGTTGGGCTGGGTGTTGGAAAGAAGAAATCCTCATTCAACAGCAAGTCAAGGTATGCATTTGAATATATGATTTTTTGATCAATTGAGGATCTTAGGATTCGTACTTTTTTTTTTTGGGATTTGGGTGTGGGTGGGTATGCAGCAGTTTAGCAGTGTTCATCCTGTTATCTTCTATGAGAATCTGTACAGTTGTATTTTTTTCCGGCTTATGATCTCTGGTGACATGACAAATTTAACAAGGTTTTATGGTCCCAACTCATAATTCATTGCCAACTGTATTAGTATTATTTTCATCTCATATACTTGTGTTATGCTCTTGCTTCTTGACCTTTTTCTATTTTTTTGGCAGGTACAAAAGAAAATAGTTGCATTGATGACTGCGATGAAAGTGGCTTGTAACCTACCTCTAATTAGGTAGAAGGCAAGATGAGCTGGTTAGATGCTTGGTTGCAAGATTATCTTGAAATTCTATCTGCTACCAAACCTGAAAAATGTTTGGTACTCATCGGTTTTATAAACCTAGCCTCAACTTATCACTCTGGCTCTTTTGCAGCTGGATTAGTCATACAATTTTTTTGACAGGATGAACATGGGTTTACATTTACTAATGATTAGCCAAAGGTTTATAGTCGGGGTCTTGCAATTGTTTTGGGTCTGTGAAATAGTGAATTGTATTAAAAGTATCTTTAGGTTACTGAAAATGAATTTTTACACCTGTTGTACTCGAACTTGAAGCAGAATGAAGAGACTCTGTATTCAGTTTATCGAATTAATATGATTTTTTTTAATCCCCAGTGGGGCGGGGATGGGGATTAAAAATAAATCCACGCGGGGAATGGGGCGGGGACGGGGTAGGAAAAATATATATGAGGCGGGGCTGGGAAATGAAGTCCTCGTCCCGAACCCGCCCCATTTATAACCCTAGAAGGGAACACTATATTTAAATTAGGAGTACTTGAATGTTCTTTAAATGAGAAGAGAGTGGAAGTTTTTTTGCAAATCAAGTGGTTTCAGTTGTTGGATAAAAAGGATAAATTAATAGAAATGATGCATCTTTTTTCAAGGATTTTAATGAAAAATTTAGGGGCCGTTTGGATGAGATTAAAATAAATGCTTCTTGCTTAAAATAAATAAGTGGAGTAGAAGTTAGAAGTAGGATAAGACTTGTAAGTGATTAAAGTGTTTGGGAAATAAGTAGAAGTCTTGAAACAAAAGCTAGCATTCCCAACTTTTTATAAGTGCTTTTTGACTTATTCCACAAACGGTAAGGGCTCATAACTTATAATCCCATAAACCGGACTTTTAAGTGTTAAACAAACATCCACTAGTCTCGCTAACTTCTTTCCTCTTCTTGCTGCTTTGATACAAGTTCTTTGATAAATAGGGATTCATCGTAAATATTTAGGTCATATTTGATTTCTTCTGTGTGATTGTAGCTCTCTTAATAAAAGTATCATCTATCATCCTATAATGATTAAAATATAGCACTACTAAATTATAAGTTTTTATTATATAATTTGCTTATTATATATATTAATTAGGTTTAGTTAATATAACCAACTTAGATATTGTTTAGCATTGTCGTAGTAGACAATAAAAACAATTTTTTGCTGAAAAATAAGTGAATAACTATTTGGTAAATCTTTATACAACTTTTTTGAACAAAGAAAAACGGGTCCTTATGTGCTTTTATAAAAAACCGCTTTTCGATTTTTGTTGGAAGCAGTCATAGATTTCACTATCAATCCTAATAAAAAATATTATTTTTTATATTATAACTCAAAATATGTAAATATTAAAAGAAAATAATCAAACAATTATTTAATTTTTAAAACAGCTTTTTTCTATGAGGAGTTTCTTCAAGAACACAATAATGTTTAAGAGCACTCTTATTCTGGGTGTTGGCTTTGGTTGTCACATATCTAAAAAAAATGATCCCAAATATAGATCGTCACATTTTATTTTATTTTTCTTTCTTGACATTACACGATCCAGGGGTGTTTGGAAGTTAGAGGTTTGGGGTAAAATTAGACGTTTGGGGGTGTTTTAGAGGTTTGATCATTTCAATCCGCTAATGTTAGTGTTTGGTAGTTAGCGGATTGAAATAGAGGTTTGGGCTAAAAAGCTAATTTTCAAAAAGTTAGTTTGAGGAGCTTTTTGGGTTAGCGGTTTGGGTGTGTCACAAAAAGCTCATCAAACAGCTATTTACTAAACAGTTTTACAAGAAACCGCTAATTCAATCCGCTAGTCAAAATATCTATTTAAATCAGTTAGTCAAAACATCTAATTCAATCCGCTAACAGCTAATTCTCAAAGAAGGCCTTTTAAAACCCTCAAAGGTCCTTCAAATAGTAACATTTTACTCCCAAAATATAAAATCTGTCTTATCATTTTCAAATCAAAATGTAACACGATCTAACTCGAATACGAGACCGTTGGATTATCTGATATTACCATTAATAAACTATACTTATTTAGAACCAATTCTGACTATAACCTGCGGGGCCAATTCTCCCAGCTCTGTTACTTTGGGTATCACCTGAGGGCCATTCTCCCCGAGCAAGCTGAAAGCTGAAAAGGCTTCATCAAACTTTTCTGGGTAGTGCCGAAATCGAAAAATAAACGAAATAGGGAATGAAGCTAGTATTATGCTCCTGAGTCCTGTCCAAATTTGTCAATGAATCCTGTTACAGAATTCATTAGAGGATCACAAGGCCAATCATCATTTTATGGTATCAAGCTGTTTAAACCGTCATAAATTTGTACTTGTGTATTGTTCTCAAATGTTATGTAATTTAGCATTAATAGTTCAGGAAATGTATTTAGTCACTCGGTGTTGTCTGCATCCACATTTGAATTGTTGGCTAAAAATTAAGGATTTTAATGTATTTAGTCAGTTTTACAATATTTTTTCATGAGTTGTATAGCAACATTCTGATTCTGCCCATAATACCGTCAATTTTGCAGAACTTGTTTGCTACTGAAACATGATTTACTTGTTACGAATCTTAGTGGAGCCATCATTTGCTTCAACCCCATGTCGAAGCATCATATTAGGTAAGATACTCTTCTCAGGATGGCACAAATTTTTGGACTGCGAACACCACCATTTGTCAACTATATATAACTTAATATTATCATATCCGACGGAAAAGAATAGAGCATTTATTTGTATAAACGACTGATTAAGAGTCTAAGAAAGAAGAAAAGGTATGTATTTATCATCTATCTTTCAACTAAATCAGCTGCGCTTTTGTCTTTACTAATAAGTAATGTTCTCTCGTCTTTACAGTGTAAATGTCAGAAGGCTGTCATCTGCAGAAAGGGGCTGGTTCAGGAAATAAAGAGCCAATTGGTCCTCATAGTGGAAAAACCTCTGGTATTAATGCAGTAGCCAGTCATAGCATCAGAGTCAAGCATTAAGTGTTGGTGCAGCAGCAGCAGAAATGTAAAGTTTTTCTCACTAGCTGAGAAGTTTGTACAAAGTCTTTGTGATCTAAATTCTGATGATAAATGTTCTGATATATACCCTACTGCATAATCAGATGTTTTGCGTACTATGTTGTTAGTTAGATGAATTTTAGCTATTGAGTGATCCTTGGATATTGTTATAATTTTAACAATCTCATAAGCAATAACTTTTATTCCAGTGACAAAAAAAAAAACAACTTTTTTCTAAGATTATTTTTACCAAGTCAAATGGATTGTCTCTAGATTCTGATTACAGAGACTTAGGTTTTTAAGTTCATTTCATCTCCCAACAATTGAGTACCATATGTTTTTTGTAATTTTTGTTATGGGTATTGTTATCTGGACTTTTTGACTCTACTTTTGCCTTTTGTGATCATGATTTTGTACTACGAAGACTTGTGGTGGTCTTTCCAGTTCATTACACAGCTTCTAACTCAAAATTGTCATCACGGAAAATTATCAATTTATCATACATTTATGTTTATGGCAGCTTGTTTCTGGTGCCGATCATTTATTCTAGAGAGATGCAAATGAATGATGAACCTCATGTTCTGGATGATTCTGGAATCAGGTCCAATGAGGATAGCGATAATGAACCTAGCACCTGGGATGTTGATGGATCTGCTGATAATATACGGAGGTAGATAATGGAGCAGAATCAGATCTTGAGTTTTACAACTAAGCCAAAGCACAACATAGGGCAACACTTATTTCCAGTTCAGAGAGTTCAAGGTCTGTGTTAAATTGGTATAAACTCATCTCAGCAAGCTTAAGCTTAACTACTGCCCAAATTCTTAGGATAATAAGGATAAAAATATGGGTAGAGTCGAGTTCTCTAAAAATTGTAATGTCTTCTGAGGCAGATATACCAACAAGCTCCTCAACACTTTTTTCAGCTTATCTCAGCAAAGAAAAGTTACCTTTAATGGGTGAAAAATGTTAAATAAGGATTCTTGGAACACATTTGATAGGTACCATAGTATGGATCAAAATGTCTCTACAAGAATGAATCCTTGTTTTCCCATTATATCAGTAAATTGTTGTTAGATGTTATGTAATTTAGCATTAATAGTTCAGAAAATGTTGTTCGTCACTTGGTGTCTTCTGCATCTACGTTCGAATTGTTGGCTAAAATATTAGGATTTTAATGTATTTAGTCACTTTTATACTATAGGTGTTCTTTGATATTTCACGACTTGTATAGCAACATTCTGCCCATAACACTATCAATTTTACAGACAAAACATAAGGTTATGCACTGGAATCCACCATTCACAGATATGTCAAAGTAAATAAATTTGCTTATTTGCCATTAAAATATTGATTTTTCAAGAAATGAAAGGATTTCACATATGTGTGTGTATATAAATAAACTCCGTTCTTTCAGTTATATCCAGCTTCGTCCATAATGTCTGTACATACACAAGTTGGTAGCTGTCCCAATTTTAAACATTCCAAAGTTTCAATTTTGTGGGAATCTCTGTTAAGTATCAACAAAGTTCTTAATTTAGCTACTCATATATATATAAGTAGCTAAATTATATATATATATATATATATATATATATATATATATATATTTTTGTGTGATGTTGTATATTCATACTTGTTTATATATAATCCTTATACTTTTTTGATGCAGCAATTGCATTGCTAAGTGTGCGGCGGGTACGTAAGATACATTCATAACCCCATCTATTCCAGAATGCAGGAATTCAGTACTAAGTCAGGTACTTATATAATTTGTTAGCTCTTGTTACTTTTCATTTATATTTTCTTGTTATGTATACTGAATGCCTTGTCCCGTGACAACAGTATTCACGTAGTTATTATCTGCCCACTACATATTATGTGTGCTATGATTCTGATGTTAATTTGAATATCTTATATCAAGACTGGAATATTATATTAGTACAGAAGTTGGACACTGTATTTGTTTGTGTGCGTGTATAAACTTACTTGTATTAAGAAAAAGTATAAGCACACAACACACCTCAAGTTTCCCCTCTGCACCTTGTTTGCATTTTTGGCTTCAATTTGTCACTGTATCAGTTAAACTTAGATTTCCCTATATCTCTAGTGGTTTTTTTAACCCATAAAATGTATCAATCTGGTTTTAGGTAATGTGGTTAAGTTCTTTTTGTAAAGACTATTTGAAGATTTTTTTTGCTTGATACTGTTAATTATATCGATTCATTGTTGAATGGAGTGGTTACTTGCGAATGTGTTTCAACTAGTTATTAATTAGTATGATATCTTTAACCATCAGTAATTACAGGTAATTCCCAGCTTGCAATGTTGCCATGTTGCCCTTATAAGTACTTCTCGATAGCGAAAAAATTTATCCTGTCTTAAACGACATATAGAATTTGAATGTTGGGAACCTGGTGTTTGGTTCTGGAAAAACTAGTGTGGTGTATATTGTGATGCAACAACTAGATAAGAAACAAATAATATATTGTATTTTTATATTATTCTTATACTCTTGCCATACTCTAAATTTGTGTTCCAGTCTAGTTATATTCTCTTCATATTCCAGTAAAGATTAGCTTTGTGTGAAGATTAGAATTATAGAGCAGCTTGCAAAGATGGTTTCTAAGAAAGGGTCCTAGATATCCATCCTTACTATTAAGCGAACTTGAAGATAATTGTCTTTAATATATAATTAGATTGTCAGAATGACCCTTTTATAAGTAATATACAAAAAGAGTCGTTAGAGAGTCTTTAATATATATAATCGGGTCATAAATATTACGGGCGTATACAAATAGGATCGCTTATAGTACATATAGGTAAATACGGATAATGTTTTAAATTATATTACACTACTAAAGCCAAACTGAAGATAATTTGTTGTCAGTCGGGCAATACCCAATAGGATTGGGTTTAGAAACTTTTCATTATGACTTGCATTTTTAAATATTACATCTTACACCACCTGGTTAACTACAATTCTGTAATACTTATTACTTGTCATTAATAATGTCAAGTAATGTATTTTAAAGCACTTAGAATTTTTCTCTGCACTACTTGCACCTAGCTAGTTATTCTGTGATCTATGGTAGTTCCTTATTTGTGTTTCATATAATTCTGTGACTAATCATGTTACTTCTGGAATCTTAACCCTATCCGGCAATAGTCGGTATAGGTTACAAGCTGAGTTTCTGTAGCATTTTTCTTGAAGTTGATCTACAATATTGACTTAGATATTACTATCGTGGGACTGCGTATCTACTATGTTACCTGTTCGTTGCATTCTTGTTATGGAAATTTCATATATTAAACTTATTAGTTAAAGAAGAATTGATGATGAATAATTTTAAGAGCTAATTGTTTTCTAATAACTCATGTTGTGATCATGTTTGTATATATTTTGCTCAATTGACCATTTCATTCAATTTTAGTGGTTGCTGTACTCAGATTTGTTTTTATATACATATTTTAAAAGGAAGAGCAATATAACTTTAAGTTCCTGGTTAAACTCGGGGCAGACTACATAGGGTTTAAAAAATGATCCTCATTATATTTCAAAGGCTGTAATCTATAAGTTGTATAACATTTAGAAAATTTTCCCACGCTGTTTCTGTGTGTGCCTAATTGATTGCTTATTTGGGTTTATTACTTTCTCTATGATGAAATATACGGCTAAGTTTGATGTTAAATTTTGCAATTTAGGGAGTAACATTACAGATAACAGAATTAGTGCAATATATTTTGTAATACTTTGTACTTTAATGCTAAAAATGTTGTGAATATTAGACTTTGAGTATATAATCAGTAGATGTTATTGAATATCCTAATCTGATTTATTTATAAAGTATTTGATATCTCATTCAAATTCTTTTCTTTATTGGCGGCTTCTTTCGCGCTATAATTTTGTATTGTTTTTTATTCAAACTTTTAAGTTTGCTCCTTTTGCATTTACACTCGGAAATTGAATTTTCATTCCAGCGCGAAAAAATGGCCATTTTTGGTAACCAAGCAAAATTTGAACTGCGAACAGCCGCTATACATATGCATAAGTACACATTAGCCACACAGCCAACACACACTAGCCCCTGCAACAAATTTGTTTCTGAGCTCCGCATATTCTGAGGAATTTAATAGCTATGTAAGTTTTGCTGTCATTTTGCACGCCAGAATTTACCTCTTACAAGTGTTATATGTTATGTTTATCAACTCTGTAAGTCTTAATTGTCATGGTCGATTATCCACTGTAGCAAGTCGGTGCCGGAAATGTAGTCCGGAAAATAGTTTTTCAAATTGAGATATCTCTCTCTCTATCTCTCTCTCTCTTCATTTATATGTTAAACAAGACATTCTATTTTATTAATTCATAAGTATACATGTGACAAATATTGTAGTATACTTTAATTGATGCATTGATGATTGGAGTAAAGAATGCAACCATCATATATCTGAGCTTTCTTTATTTTCTTCTTCTTCCAAGATTCAAGTGTAGACTTCAGATAAGTGTCACTTGTCGCACATCATTTTCTCTACAGGCTTCGGTAGTTTAAGGAAGGAAAATATTGTGGTTGTAGGGTTGAAGTCTGACTCTGTCGAGGTGTTGAAAGATATAAATCCAGCATAAATTCTCTTCCTCTTGTTCTCTGTTTTACTAATTACTAGTTATGGTTAAATATATTTCTCCTTGTGGCAGGTTATTAAAAAAGGGCCCCTACTAAAAAAATCTTACCCGTGGCCATGGCCATGACCTTGTCATGAGGAGAAAGGGAAAAAAACTTAGACCTGAAATCTCAAGTGAAATCAATTTATTTGTCCATACTGTTTCATAATAATATGTTGAACCTTATATTTGTTAGTCATTGCAGTACTTTATTGTCTTAGCTTTATTTTAATATATTCGCCTACTAAACAATTTTTGTTTTTATAATCCATACTGGTTCTTTGTTTGTAATTTACTAATTTAGTTGCAGTGAACATGTGGGTTGCGTATGTGACACAATTAACAAAATTGATTTTTACTTCAATCAAGGGAATTCTGTACTCCTAATTAATTAGTGTACTGGATTCCTGATCTATACTAGGGTTTTAGCAGTAGAGTATTTGTCTTTTTTTGTTTTCTGCAACATTCACTTTTTTTTTATTGACTTGCCTTCCTGTGGTTGCAGTAAACAATGAAAAATCTCTTGAATGTCACAGCACATATGCTTGGGCAAGCTTCAGGTTCAGACGATATGAGGCATAACCTATCATGTACTAAGCGTGCAAGACAAGATAGAAATATTTTCAGTTCAGGTCCCAAGGGAGTCGTTGCTCTACTGAGTGGAAACTGGGCAGCCCATGTTTATCTAAATCATAACTGGATTTGCATAGGAATTTTCAAAACAGAGAACGAAGCTGTCAGGGCTTATGAAAGCTCAACCGCCAAAATTTTGGTCGATTGTCTTAATATAAACTTGCAAAAGAGAAGCAACACTGCACAAGAACTAAATATTCTGAAACAAGCCCGCATTGATGGTACCGGCTCGTGCAGATCTGTCAATACTTCCCAGGTGCACGGGACACAAAAGTTTACACGCACCCAACTATTTGAAAAAGTACTTACTCCTAGTGATGTAGGTAAGCTCTACAGAATTGTGATCCCAAAGATGTATGCTAATTGCTTCTCATCTATTTCCGATGGAAATAAGTCTAGTTCAGAGGTGCTACCATTTAATGATGAGATAGCTTTCTATGACCGGTCAATGACACTGTGGAAGTTTCGCTACTGTTACTGGAAGGCAAGTAAAAGTTATGTCTTCTCAAGTGGCTGGATAAATTTTGTGCGAGCAAATAAGCTAAACTCAAAGGATAAAGTTATTTTCTTCAAGTGTGAGCATGTCGAGACAGCTGTTGTTCACACATATTTTGCCATCGATGTGGAATATTATGCTGATAGAGGTGGAGTTGAGGAAGCCAGCAGTAACAGTGGAAAATATGTTACTAATGGTGAACAATTTCATTTGAAGGAAGGGGTGCAGAATATTAACGATGAACAGAATGATTGTGGAACTGCATGCACCAGGCACAAGAGGAATATAGAAGTTGACAATGACCTGGAAAGAACTGGATCTGGAAAGGCACCACAGACAAGTTTTAAGCTTTTTGGGGTGAAAATTGCTTAAGATACTATCTGGCAATACTGGTTTTAATCTCTCCTGTTATAATGATAATCATATAGCCATGCATGCGAGTGAGTCCATGAGCCCATCGATTGTCATGGAATTTAGCACAACTCGTTTGTACCTTATTATTAAATTTTAGTATAAGATTGGACCAAATTTTTATAGTGAAAATGCATATATCACAAATTTCTATTTCTTAAAATAATGTCCAAAATGCCAGATTTGTGAAATATAGCCCGAAATATAATTTATTAACACCGGATAATTGCTTGACTTCTGCTTCTCATTACTTCAATTGGCATTGGGGAGGCAGGGAAGACGGATTGGATCGAGAGGCAATGCTTACGCCTCTTCTTTACCCGGGCATGGTAGCCAAGACTCTCCACGGCTGCTCTTTGAGGCTAGCTTTGGGGCGATAGCTCTAAAAAGAAAGATTGCTTATCTTTTCTTTCATCTCGGAGGAAATCCGATCGGCAGTCGACGTCCTGTAACACTGTTGTTGGGTGAGACTACTCTCTGTGCGAGTTCCCCCAGTGCAGGTTTCAGTCTTTATCTACGAGCAGATCCTTTCTGAACTCCCGCTATCAAAGAGAAGCGTTTTCTTCCACAGCTCTCGTTTCAATAACTTTCTTGGACACAATCTGGTATAATTCATACCAGAATTGAATCCCCACTTGCTATGGGGAACAAAGGACGAAATCCCACGAGTGAATCGAAAGTTGGATTTCGCCTTAATGTTTCCGGTATCATAGCATGGGGTTTTCACTCCTTTTCCCATTCCGTCATCTGACTTATGTTCTTCACTCTACCGAGGGACAACAAAGGCTTGATTTTTGGATCATTAAAAAAATATAACACGAGCGTACATCATCTTTAAAAAAGGGGTAAGGCAAAGATGAATATTATACGGTAGCGGCTGGATTCGTTTTGAATCACGGTTCTGGGGAAGAAGGCTTCTCAAATTTCTAACTCAAAAGAAATATTTATTTATTCTCCCGTTTACGATCTAGTATTTTTGATTGTAAGTGATATTTGAGAACTTTTTTTGATGCTAAAAAAAGTGATAAATTTAGCCGACACTCTATTATATATGTCAAGAAAGATGGTATTTTATTTAAATTGACATTGTTTTTTTACTACTTTTTGTGATATTTGTGTATTTCATTTAGATCTAAAGTATTTGGTAGAAGGTATATAAATTTTTTGCTTAGATATTATTTTGCAGCAGGATTTTTTTTTCCCGTTTTTTAAATATTGTGGAGCTGACGAGTCTAAGTCTTGTTCAAAGGGGTCCTGACATTCCTATTAAATCGATAATAATAAAAAAATTCAATAAAGTTTAAAAAAAAATTTAACGACTTTGATCGGCACAATGATTTTATATCAATGATGGTTATTTTACGATACTACTTTACTGCCCGTGCAAAATTAATTATTCTATTTTTATATCCTTGTGATAATTTTAAAAGATAATATAATATAATTATCACGATTTCATTATTATTTATATCTTTAAATTTAATATCGTAAAAAATTAAAATTTAATATGGCGGGCAGAAACAAACCGGACACTTTCATGAAAATTTTTAGTATTATATATGACCCGAGTTGAAAATTTAAACATATATGAATAGAAAAGATAACTCAAAGAACTACAAATTATTTCATTATTCATTTATATAATGTTTGGTATATATAATAAATAAACGGAATGAACCATCTCATTGATTAGTGATACATTAAAATATAATAAATACTTCACAAAATAGTGATAAATAAAAATAATATTTAGCTTATTAATATTGATAAATATTACTTATTATATGGTAAATACTAGATTTTAATATTTATATTTGATAACTTATTGATAGATATATATACATATGCATACATACATACATACATATACATACATACATATATACATACATACATACATACATACACAGACACATACATACATACATACATACATACATACATACATACATACATACATAGAGAGAAGTTCTATGGAGACTGCATTTTGTGGAGGATGAAGAGACTTAATCACAGCCATCCAATCTTTAAACAATCAAGGGCTCATGTTATTTGTAGATATTTTGTCCTGCACATTCGTTTTTTCTCCCTATCCTGTCCTGCACTTCTAAATCGGTATACAACAAGCAGTACTTCTAAATCCTACCTAACATGAAATAATAATTCCATAATATTGGTGTTTAATCACCGAAATCCTAACAAATAAAAATGATAATTGCATACAAAACAAAGATGTAGTTGGGATGTAGTTGGACATTGTTATGATTAGCACTGAACTCATCGTCATTGTCCTGCAACGAATTGAATTTGTTGCAAGACAAGATAACACTTAGATATATCACAAATACGCGGGACAAATTATTAACATTACATCACTAGAAATGCAGAATAAGAATAGTGTAAATTATAAAGATTGTTTTGAATTAAAACTAAAACAAGAAATGCAGGACAAGAATATTAATAATACATTCCGAGAAATGCAGGACAAGAATAGTGTAAATTATTAATATTACATTACTGGAAATGCAGGACAAGAAATGCAGGACAAAGAATATTTAATCATGTCCATTAATTGCCATATTTTTTTAACGGTAGATCATGTAGTCTCTAAAGACTCCAAAGTTTTTGGTCTCCATTGAGCCCAACTCTCTCTCTCTCTCTCTATATATATATATATATATATATATATATATATATATATATATATATATATATATGGGGAGGTTGAGTGGGTAACTTTTGATTGAGTAACCTAGTAAAATTTAACTATACAATAACGTCGTTAGGTCCTGTTTTTGTTTTAAACCACGTTCTCATGTTTTGTAACAATTACTCTATAAAATCTCTGAAATCACATTTTCTGTATTTTTTTTAAATTTGTTGAATGTTCAATAAAACTTTAGCGTGTTCTTTCTTTCTATGTACTGAGTATCAATCTTTTATTTATGTTCTGTATTTGATTAATGCAACATAAATTTTTTGGGTTCTTAATAATTTTTGTGTTATTTAAATTTTCTGTGTACTGTACATATTTTACCTATGTCCTGTATTTTTTAATTACATTCTACTTGTATGTGTTATATAATTATTTTTCTATTTTTTTAATTATTTTAAGTACTGTGTATTATTTATTAATAATTTTCATGTTCTGTAATTAAATTTTCTATGTACTGTATATTATTTATTAATGTTTTGTAATTTTTATGTGTTTAGTTATTTAAATTTTCTATGTATGGTACATATTTTACCATGTCCTGTATTTACTAATTACATTCTACTTGTGTAAGTTATATAATTATTTTTTATATTTTTAATTATTTTATGTACCGTATATTACTTATTAATATTTTGTAATTTTTATGTATTCTGTTATTTGAATTTTCTGTGTACTGTACACATTTTACCAATGCTCTGTATTTATTAATTACATTCTACTTCTATATATTATACAATTATTTTCATAACTTTTAAAAATATTTTATAGAATTTTTGATGTATTTTAATATAGGTAGTATAATTTAAGAGCACACCTAAAAAATTAAAAATATGGATCATCAAAAATATAATATCAAAATAAAAGATATTGATAATATATAATATAAAATAGAAATAGAAAAACATATGTCACTATGTCTTTTAGAATTAACGTTTACTCGCGTGGTTAGTTGTCTTTTGCCGTTACATGAGGGTAGGGTTTGAAGTTACATGATGCTAGCGTGTACGATTCAAATGCAAAGTTACCCAGTTACTCGAGGGAGTTCCGGGTGAAACTTGTGTTCGCATTTTAACTACACAACACGAAAAATACACGAACATGATCAAATACACGACTGAGATGCAGTGTCATTTCTGTGTTTACCTGCGGGTACACGACACGACACAAGATACACGAAATAAATAACTAAACACACACACACACACATATAGGGAAATGCTCAAATACAAACTAAGTTAGTGTACAAATTACAAACTTAATATAAGCCCTCGGATGAATCTAATCTAATGGCCCCGCAGAGGCAACCACACACCAGTTAATATACACCCTCCCACACATGATCCACAGAATCCCCTCCGTTTTTAATTTAAATTTTCCGGTTAATCAAAATTTGTAATTATATTTCATAAAAAATATAATAGAATATATATTATGTGTATATTTATAATGGTGTGCTACGTAACTCCATATAAGAGGGTATGCTATAGAGTGCTACCATATATATATATAGACACACACACATGCAATTGTTCAAATACAAACTACTAAAATAAAAACTAAAAAACAAACCAAATGAAACTATACCTAAGCGACATCACTCATCCCTAAGAGACAGCTTTAAAGCCTAAATTTGGCCCTATCATGGTCCCACCAGGCCCCAGCCCGTCCCTACTAGGCCCAACTTAAACCCTGTCTAGGCCCATCTCGGGGTCCATCCCCGGTTCCAAAACCTTTTCCATTCTAGTTAATTGCATTGATTTGTATTTGGTTTGTATTTTATAGTTTGTATTGAAGTAGGTACCTATTATATATATAAAATAATATAATTCAAAATTTGATATTCAACTTTTATAACATATAATTTATATACAAATATAATTTACTATTTTCAAAATATAACCTCCTAAATTTTGAGGTGTGTAAGTGTGAGACAGTATTCTTAATTACAACTATATACTAAATAGTAATATATTCACATAGAAAATATATATTTACACACACACACGCACACACACATATGCCATTGTTCCATGGAAAAACATATTATATAGAGTCCCAGGAGAACCATTTGGTTCTAATCTGAAATCTCATTAATAATTTTGAAATTAGTCATACTTATGCATAAATTTTGATTCTAGTATAGAATACTAATCATACATAACATGCACAACCAATTTAACACATACTTTCTAAGTAAAAAAAAAATTGATTTCTAAATTTGGTTCTATTGTATAACCACTTTGGATGAATATGGTTCTACTATAGAACCAGTTTGTATACTATGATTTTTTTTTAATTTTTTTGGAGCAAAGGGAACACGATGATTTTTGTGTTTACTAATTATATATATTTATTAATAATGAGATTAATGCATGAATTTTATGTGTATATGTAGGTAGGGTCATGTTCAAGAGGGAACCATTAGAGAGAACCTAGAGAACCCTTACCTTATTTCTAGTATTGATTAGGGTTCTGCAGTAGAACTTCACATGCAAAAAATGTCAATCCAGCCAACATAACAATAACAATTGACCAGCCTATACGGAGTAGACCCAGTCTAGTCCAGCCCACATAACAATTTTAATTTAAACTTATTTTTGTATAAAAATAATATTAAATCAATAATTAATTTAATAAATAAATAATAAAAATTCCTCACTAGGTCGCGTCGCGTCCGTGAGACGCCCAGACATTAGCCCAACTAGGTCGCATCGCGTACGTGAGACGCCCAGACATTAGCCCAAATTGCCCTTCGATCCGAGATGAGGCTTGGCCTGATGAGGTGACACCCTCGCGTGAGACTCACATCAACAACATACACCATGACATAGTTGTACACTATCTTTGCACATGATATCTAATAAATCCACCTACCTCTCTTTATTATTTCAATATGGGACAAGTCCCCGTAACTCTTTTCAAACTCTTTTATATTTCTCACTTTAACTCAATTTCAATGGATTACACTAAGAAAAATCCTTAAATCTAATTACCCGAATAAGAGAAATTTAAGTCCTCATTACAAAGAAAAACCTCCAATCATTAGAATTCGAAAATTATATAAAGAACATCATAATATTATTATATCCTAAACTCCCATTTTTCTAACATCTTTATCTAATCTTATTCTCATTTTTCAAATCCGTCTTTATTTTTGAAATTTTCCATATTATTTTGAGCATCATAAATTTTCGTGATTTAAATTCATGAGGTGTCCGATTTTTTTTCAAACACAGCTACACAAACATATCGAATGATAAAATAATTTAAAACCTTATAATATATTTTTATATAAAAAACCACACATAAACAGATAATATAATTTAAAAATTAAAGTAAAATATAATCCAATAATCAGTTCGATTCAATTTTGACTGATTAATATCTACTTTAAGGTTGGTGGGTGATTGGTTTAAGTTTGATATTTATATATGAATATTACTTTGATATGAATGTATTCAAAATATTGGTTTGGATTTAAGGTTAAAGACCAATTTTGGTTTTCGTTGGTTTAATTTCTTATATAGTTTTAAATTCGAGTAGATATTTGGTTTATTGTTAAATATTTAATTTATTGTAAGAGTTATTCGAAATATAAAATATCAAATTTTCTAGGATCTTTTTATTTATCATAAGTAATAATTACTTGGAATATTATATATATATTTTATATTTCAATTACATATGTAAAAAATATAATTGTAATATAGTACACTATCAATTATTAATAACTATTTCATACCATAAAAGCCCAGCCCAATTTACTATATTCACAAACTTGCCCAATTTTTTGATTATATATATCCACAAGTCGCGTCCAATTTACACACCCATACTGAGAAAATAAAATCCCCAATTTTCATAGTTATATTCATACAACAAAACCCTATTCTCAAATTAATCGCCGCCGCCACATGCTTCTATCGATCATCCATCTTAGCCAAATTTTATCATTCAAAACTCTACGCATCGGTCTCATCTTTTGGATCTTTGCCTA
Source organism: Daucus carota subsp. sativus (assembly GCF_001625215.2). Classification (NCBI taxonomy): domain Eukaryota; kingdom Viridiplantae; phylum Streptophyta; class Magnoliopsida; order Apiales; family Apiaceae; genus Daucus; species Daucus carota. The sequence goes on along the minus strand of NC_030387.2, from coordinate 4,887,950 downwards.
ATATGGTAAATGTTTTCGTGAATTGCTGGCTCTTTTCATCATTCTTAGCATCCTCACTTTATTGGTAAAATCATTGGTGAGTTTTTTTTTAATCAAGTACACAAATATATGTCATGTATATTGTTATGTTTAATTGGAGATAACTATAACAAAAATTTCAATTTCTTACTGAAATTTTAAAATTTACCTGAATGAGAGATATTAAATTTAGAACGCAATCTATATTGAAGACTTAATTACATTATATATTCAAAACATTAGTTTGGATTTAGGTGTTATACCAATTTTAATTTGTATGATTTTACTCTAGAGAAAATCTAGTTTAATATTAGAATTCCTATTGTATTTAGATATTGATTTGTGATGAGTAAATAAATGGACTAATTGATTATCTTGTATTCGCATAAAATTTCATTTTATTTGTCAAGATTGTCAAAATATAAAATATCAAAATCATCCATCATCCTCATCTTTATTCGTCTAATTTTTTCAATAGAATATAACACCCATATGTGTGTGTTGCCCAGTAAACAATGAAGAATGTGCTTCAAGAAGGATCAAGACGGAATGTTCCATGTGAAATCGATGAACTCGAAGAACTCATATAGTTTGAAGGTAATTTTTTTTTTTAATTTATCATGTAGTATATCCGTGAATTAGTCATGTGTGTAGTGGTGATTTAATTGCAAATCTATATGAAATATAATTGGCATATTTTCTTTCTTCTCTTTTTTTGTTCACCAATTTGTTCACATTTTCTCAACTCTAGAATAATTTTAGACTCGTCTACAAGGAAACGTAACAAGACTTTGTTAATTAAGAGAAGAAACTTTAACTAAATTGTTTTTTCTCATTTGGATCAATTTGTGTAGTAGTCTTCAGTTATTGTAACATTGTTAATAATTTTGTTCTCTCGTTCTCTGTCTAGAATGAAAATTTAGGGACATGTTCGACTTACGGGTATGCTGCACAGTGTGAAGAATGCTTCAAGTCTGAGGGGATTCGAGCTAATGCTACGAAAGATCCATTTGTGTGCAACAAGAAGTTAAAGGTAACGTGTGGTGTTCCCGCTGTCGATAACATTGAAGTTCCAAAGACACCTCCAAGTTTCCTCCGTGAAGTATATAATTCTCAGGAAGGATTGCTAAAAAATGGATCTTCACTTTATCACACCTGAGGGTATAAGCGTAGACATTCAGTTGAAGCCGCTACATTCCTCGAAGAACATCCCGAGTACAAGCAATCATCGATTTTTGTAGCAGATTTCGGCTTCATATATAACTCTAAATGTGGCAACTGAAACTAGGGCTGTCAAAAAAATCCGAAAAATCCGAATCCGTCCGAAAAATCCGCCACCGTATCCGAGAAAAAGCGGATATTTTTCGTATCCGAGAAAAAGCGGATATTATCCGTATCCGAATCCGTGATATTCGAATCCGAAACTAAATACATATATGATATTTAAATTATATAATATATAATTATACGTAATTAAAATTTTATGTTATTAGCTTGTAGTGTGTGTATATGCATTAAATAATACATTTATACAAAATTTATATAATCATACAAATACTAAAATACTTTATACATATATAAAGGTATCATTTGAGCTTAGTCATAAAAAAATTGTTCGAAAATCATCATCAATACGGTATAATCATCAAAAATATCCGACATCCGTCCGAAATATCCGCAACCGTATCCGGGAAAAAGCGGATATTATCCGTATCCGAAATAAAGCGGATATTATCCGTATTCGAATCCGACAGTTGCGGATAAGGATACGGATATAGGCATATCCGTATCCGAATTATCCGTTTGACAGCCCTAACTGAAACTATACTTGAGGATTATGTAAGAAAGATGCTTCTTGAAAAGTAGATCGTCAAACACAGTAGGGAGATATGTGCTAGTTTTATACACGACATGGTGATAATATAAGGATTTCTTGTTTGTATTTTTATTTTAAATACGCGGACAAGTACATGATCATGATCGATTCAATATCGTAATTGAATTTAATTTTTGGTTACACTGTACAAGAGAAAGCATATCACATAGATAAATTAATATTTATGTGATATATTTTTCTATAGATATAATGTCAATTTGTCTATTTAATATATTTTGTAAAACTATATATCGAACATTATATTTTCAAATATTATATAATCATGTACTTATACATTTATTCTTATAATATATCTTTTATTATAATACATGAGTTTTCACCATATCCAGTTAACCAATCAGAAAATAAGAATTATTTTAGGACTAATAACAAGTCATTCCTAAATTTTAGACCAATGACAATTATTTTTCAACTTTACTTCTATTAAATTTAACCAAGACATTAATCACGACAGTCAATTAATCGGAAAATATGAATTATTTTAGGACTTATTAGAAGGATCCCTAAATTTTAGATCAATAATATTCTTTATTCAATTCAATCAACTCTTTTTCATTATCTAATTACAACTCATCTATTAGACTCCTGTTCATTATCAAATTCATTATTATAATACCCTGATCGTTGTATCCAGTTAACCAATCAGAAAATAAAATTATTTAAGGACCAATCACAAATGAATTTATGTATATAAATTAATTGAATTATATAATTATATTGGAATAATAGTGGCTAATATAAGGTAAGCCTGACAATTTGACACGTAACACGCTAACACGAAATGAAACGACACGAAAAAAATGTATATGGGTTTTGATTTTCGATACACGAAACACGAAAGTATACGAACACGAAATTACACGATAGATTTCGTGTCGGATATGGGTTTTCATTTGGGGTACGCCAAATACACGAAAGTACACGAACTATTTATACATAATATTGTATTATATATATGTTATGATATATTAAATATATAATTGTGTAAGAAGTATATAGTTATATGTATGTGTGGATATATATTGTAGATACATTAACAAATTTATAGAGAATTGTATACAAGTATAAATATATCATTCACATTTAATGAAATTAAAAAGGAAAATATATATTAAATCTATTTTTTGATGAAAAAATATATTAATATTTTTATATATATTATACACAAAAAGTACACGAAATATACACGAAACGTTTCGGATCGGATACGGGTTTCAAATTAGGTACACGAAATTAATAACGGGCGGATACGGGTTTCACCTTTGAGTACACGAAACACGAAAGTACACGAAACGAAACGATTGCCACCCCTAATATAAGGGGTGCATCCACCCGATCCGAACGATCTTGGCTGCTTTATTCAGGTCGAAAAATTGGAAGAATTTACGATGGTGAAAGCACATAACATTAATGATAAGTTGGAAGAGTAAAAAACTCGAAATCTTGAATATATAATTTTTTAGTATTGCAGAAATTTTAATATATGTGGGATCAAAGTTATACGTGAGTAAATTGTATTTGATAAAGATTATTATGATAAACTAAGAAAATGTCACTATAATAGTAGAGGTTTTGCTTGAAGAAGAAGAGTAAAAGTGAAACATGAATTAGTTGGTTTGCCACTAACGAATTTATATTTGTTATATGATAGTATGGTAATATCCTGGTTCCCACTTTTTCAATTATCACTGCACAAGACCTGTTTCTTATAGTTCTATCGTAGTATGCGTGCAAACACATTAAGTCTTGTATCATTCAATACTACACTGTACATTGCTTTGTAGATTGAAGAACCCTTCTAAATAAGTGCAGGCAACATGTTAGATTAACTAGTTTTCGAAATGTGATATCGTGAAATTGTTTGTCCTGAATTAATCAGCTTCAGGAAAGCCTGACTCTAATTGTGCTCGCTGGACTAGGTGATAAACGTCTGTATGTGATAATTAATTTTTAGTAACCGAAGGTAGTACCATAATATTATCTTCTCTAGCGATATCTGTGGCCATGGGAATCAGTAGTATAACAGGAACCCAAATATTGGCCGAGGCTTCCATCACATACTTAGCAGCCTCAAATTCATGTCATGCCAAAAGGATTTTTTATTTTGCTTGCATCCGTGCAGGCATACTACTTTTGGCGTCTTTACTTGTTGCATAAAATGTCATATTTCAATTTAAATAACCCGAAAAACATTTTTTACTCAATAAAAAAACACTTATATATATAATAACTTTATGAGCTTATGGAAGTAGTGAATGTAAATGAAGAGTTGACAGGCCCCTTGTTTACATGTGCAGGCACGTAATTAGTATGGAGTTCAAAGTAGTGTAAAACGGGGTCTGTTAAGAGTCCGCAGGACACCGCCTAAGCAGGACAAGGTGAAGAAGGTGAAGACTTATGACGGATATATCTAGAAGAAGTTTTCGCCGTCGATTATGACAGATGTCTTACTCAATATGCTAGAGACTCAATCGAGGGTGAAAATGGCAGGATTTGAGCATCTTTTAGGATTCCGTATGCTTAGTTACCCACACAGGCTTGGGTACAAAATAATGGATGCGTTCTATAGCAGAACGTGAACTGAAATTGAAAGCAAGGAGTGTTGTAATCATAGATATTCTCGTGCACAAAATAATTGGTCTTCCACTAGGTGAACATGATATTGAACTGAGACAAGGAAGAATTGGAAGGACTACATGGGATGAACGGTATCCTACCTACTTGATTTCTCCAATCATATATGGTCAGGGACAAGATACTACAAAGCAAGAGGGTTGATAATTATTTCAAGATAAACATTCTAATTTTAGTGTATAATTTCCTCATTGAGGCGAATCAAAATATTTTCAATTCAATTGAAAATCTTCAGAAACATTTTCAATGTAATTAAAACAATAAGAAATATGCAGAACTTACTTGAATCTCCATTCTGATTAGACATTAGGGACTTGTTACGAAGAAAAAAACAATGTGCTTCAGCAGAAATATATTATCACTGCTAAGGATCAACAAATGAAAGGTGAATAGAAAAAAAAATGAAACAGAGAATGCAGGACATAAATACTTCCCAAACTCCTGAAAATACTCACGCAGTTGTAACTGGCGCGCAGTTGTAACTGGCGCGTGAATCAAGCAACACGCATAGACAGAGGCCAACTAATCCAATAAGTGCTGCTGTTGGTATAAGATAAAAAAAACTTTTTAAAAATCAAATCACATATGCTATTAGCCGTTGGATCCAAATCTAAATGGAGGGCGTGGATTGGGACTCCAAGGACTCCAACATATTATGGGATTCCAAATAACTTTTTTTAATTAGTATACTTAACATACTAGATTCCGAAACACTACAAAAAATAGAGGGTTTATCGACTCACGCAGACCGTCACTTCGTTTTAGCATTACTAACGACCACTTATCAAACTGGATCCACTTTTTGGCTGAATTCGTGGTAGGTAAAACGGTGTTTCTTGAGCAAGGCGGCAATCACAATTACCATCTTACAGAACCACATTCTCATGACAACACGATATGTCTCCCAGTATACCTGGTCTTCACATAAACAGTAATCACTAATTATCAGTATGAACTTCTGCATATCTATAAACCCAGCTATATATTTCATTCCCTAACTGAATATAGTTCAAATATATAGAAATTAAGGTCCTAAGATAGTTATTAAATGGTGGGGGGCAATATATAGTAGATGCAAAGAAAGAAGCTATTTAGCGTCATTCAAAGGAAAAGTTCAAGACCTGATTAATAGTAGGTGAGTAAGAGATCGATAGCAATCTTAAACTTAGGACTAGGTATTACAGAGGTAAGATGCACCCCAGGTATAGTTGTTACAAGCATTTGGCTCGGAGGCATCAAGAACGCATTGTTTTGTAGAGCTGTGTTTTCTATCAATCAACTGGACTAGCTTCTCGTCATTAAACCATTTTCCAACAGCTTCTGAAATTGTCTGCCGATCATCATAATAACAATATATCAATTCATGTGCATAGTGCTTTTAAATCAATTTAATTGTGCTGCTTGTGTTTAGTTATATCGAGTGAATTTGGAAGCAACAGAGTATGATTCAAGTTTAGAGCTTAAATAATAATGATAAGTTTTTGAGTAATTACCATATTATCAAGCATAGATTTGGGATCTCCAAGCCATTTACTTTGAAACTCAGATTGGGAATGAGTGTGGCACGAGTTTATGAATAACCCTCGTTTGGAAAGGTCTCCCATGGTCACTTCTTGCAAGATTTTCAACCTAAGATCTGGGGAAAGAAGCTCGTTTTTATAAATTATAGGATGACTGCACTGCACTATTATATAAATTAAACAATCACTTATATATAGCGTAGATCTAAGAATTGTGATATTTGGAAATTCGTGATTACTTACTTTTCCATTGTTTCCGTACAGTATCTGGGCAGCCTGTTAAATTATACAAGCATGACCGTGAAGTATTTACAGGCAGTCGAACAGTTGCTGCAATCTGAAAGAAAGAATAAATTGTTTCTTGTACTAGAGAATTTTCTTTATCTGAATTGCCATATAAAGAAGCATTATCGGGCTACAAAAGCCGAGATACATAGCGAAACCTAAAGTTAAAGAACAAATATCTTTGTGTACAAAAAGTTAATTTTGAATTTGTTATGTAAATTGTTTGGAGTGCCTAGATAATCAATGCTAGTTCCTAATTCTGTAGCTGTTGAGAAAAATAAATATAAATAGTTTGAAAGTGTCATTTACTAAGCCTAACATACTTAGTACTGTATGTTATACTTTTGGAAGGAGTGCTAACCTGGAAAGTATCATATGCAGAATTTAAGATAAACAGAGGAGTCTGGATATCTGGAACAAAATTCTTTGGGTAGAGGCACTGTAAAAAATCCAATTATTACCACAAAATACTAATTTTCTCCTTTATAAATCATGGATGTTTTCTGACATTTACAATTAACACTGTAAAGCATAATAGTTTACGACATTGAGAAAAATGAGAACATACCAAGGCAGCATCCATCTTTGATGTGCAAGTTTCTGGTAAGTTTTTAGATGATCCCTGCAGCCGGTTGAGCAAATGCACTTCAATTTTGTTGATGTTTATGATTCAGACTTCAGATTTGTGAGTCAGTCACATGAACAATAATCAATACACAAAACAAATTTTCAATTGAGGATAAAATAGAAACTGCTTTCTTACATGAAGTTCCACAAATCCCGAAGGATTATTCCTGTTGATCAGGAAAGAAGTTTAAGTTACTCAGCTTGAGCGCACAGCAAACAAAGATATAAATTACTAAAGCACACAAAAATATTATTAAGACTTACAGGGTAATGAAATAAGAAGCATCAGATAAGCATTTAAATTTAGTAGAAGTAGGAAAACGATTCCTAAATCTATCACAATGTACCATTGTTCCCAACCCACCAGCAGAACTGCCGGAGAGAAGTACCTACATAACAGGTATTAGTTATTATTCTCATATTCCTGATTAGTAGCTTAAGCAAACAGGCATTGGTCAATAGTATCAGTGCGCCTTGGCATAACATAATTCAGTATAATTCGAATAAGCATCATCCACATTGCCTCAATGGGACTAGCGATTCCCTGATTTACTGAGATGAATAAGAAAACAATGTACAAAATTTAGAGGAGCACACGTTTTGGGCATTCTTCATTCCAAGTTTCATAAGTTCATCAATGATAGCACTGAAAACTCTACTCCCTCTGTAATATGGTCCATCAGCCTGTGTATCGGAAAACGATCTTATATATCAGGACAATCTTCCATAACAAACCATATCATTATAGCCTGAAAATCCTAATCAGTTGCAAATTATCAGAGTCTACAATTTACTGTCAAATTACAGATTATTGGTTTGTAGGCTAACTACTCGTGTATATAAACAGACACCTATATATGTAAAGTGAACACACACCCAAAGACTAACCGAGAATTCTTGCTTGTCTCCAGTAAAGCAGGAGCCATCACAGTATCTTACAAAGACCCTGTTCCAGTTATAAAAGTCTGCATATGATTAAAAAATATTTAATTGTTTTAGCAAAAATCAGAGGAAATTACATGAAATTTGATTGAATAGGTCTTCGATCTTACATGGGTTTAGGGTTTCATTATTGGTTAAAATTCCAGAAAAATAAGACCTCTTCATTTTCGTTGATGAACCAAGGCCGCTGCTATCATTCATCCTCGTCTGACATTCTTGCGTTGTAGTACACCAGTATCCTCCCTACGACCAATGTTAACAGCTCTACATTACATAATCACATAATCTTAACCACAACCTGAATATCATATAATACTACTATAAACTTTTTATCAGAAAATGAATTCAGCTGATCAAGGAGTACAAATTGGATCATGAACAATTGTATGTCTTATTTATTATAAGATTTAATATGCATAATATAAAATCAATCAAACCTGCAAGTGTAACAGCCAATTCTTGGCTCCATCCTCTTTACCCCAATCAAGCTGGTAGGCAGGTGGACTCCCATCCAGACATACTGTACCAAACACACACATAAATACATTAACAGGAATTTCATAAAGATCAATAGAAAATTTCATTCCAGTAAAACACGATAAAATAACAAAAACAATTATTAGTATTACTATTTTATATTCATAATACTCCAACATGTTAAGATGATAAAATACATACATGCAATCTCAGACTTAGTGGCGAACCAGGAATTGAAAAGAATAAATACAAAATATTCACTAATAAATTTTCAGTGAATATTCAAAAATTGCCGGGCAGAAGGATAACTATACTTATTTTTCAGAAGATGATTGAAAATATATTAAAAAAATTTCACGAGTTGAGTCAAGACTTTCCGTCCCGGTTCCATGGTATTAATATTTACCAGCTCCGATAGCAACAGCAGTGTGAAGCTTGATCAAATCAGGAGCATTTGCCATAGCTTGGACGCCTTGGAGGCCATAGAAAACCAGAACAGCAAGTGCCAATACTAGATTTTTTGACCTCATCTTCATCTTCACATTCTACACAGAACCCACATACATGACTTATAGGAGTGGCTGCATATGGATACAACGCACTAGCTAGCTCTACATTATTGCACCAATTTGGAATCAGAATCTTCAATACTATTTTTTTTTTGGGTATAAATCTTTAATACCCCGCTAAAATTCTATATTTACAGGACATAATATCCGCATATATTGTTCAAAGTTTCCGAGCACTAAATATTACTCCCTCCGTCCCCCTCAATTGTTATATTTGCAGATGTGGGCTCCATACGCATTCTAATATTCTCATAAAATATCATTTCTGGCGGAAGTGTACATGCACGCATTTTGAACCACTCATAAAGCATAGTTCTATAAAGTATTTTTAATTTTTTCATTTTTTTAATAAAAGTTTAAATTTCAAACTTTTTTTCAAGAATTGTTTTTGAAAAATAAATATAATGTAAATTTACTTTACAGGAGTTTTAAATTGCATGTCAGAAAGTAACGTAATTTGTGATTATGCCTTCTGGATCAGAGCATGTCGCGTTTAGGTGCGGTTTACCTTGGTTCACGTAGTTTGCAGGCTATTGCGTGAGCTCGTGGGTTTACCCGGTGTGCACCGCACCCGAAGGGTAGCGGCTGCGGGTTCCTACGTTAAAAAAAGAAAAAATAACGTGAAAAATCTTGTGGGACGGAGGGAGTAATTTGATAAATTATTTTGAATTTTTTTTCCTTCTCAATATATATTTACTATCTAAATTTTTATAAAAAAATTTCAAAACAAATTACAAGACTATGTTTTATAAACACGTTAAAATGTGTCGATTAATATAAAAAAAATGTAAAGAATTTTGAGAAAAAGTACTATTTAGATAGAGTATGGTGGTGAAAAGCTTATGCTACACTGAAATCATGCTGAGATCGGCTTCTTTGTTATCGACAAGACGACAACAGGCGATAGCTGCACGTGACTAAAAAGTCACGGGGTGAAAAATTCACGCGTGCATTTCTGTATATCTTCGCGAAGTCCAATGAAATTTCAAGATAGGAGTATCATGTGAAAGTAGTTGCGGTCAGAAAACATGATTCTCCGGTAAGTGTCCCCCTGCGTACTTGTATCCTTAATATTCTCCTCTCCTCTTTTGCATTTTTATTTTAATTTTAAAAGAGTCAAAATGATTAATTTTTTATTAAACATAATATTTATTTTTTGATAATTTTTAAAATCTAAATGTTGCATATTAAAATAGACTAAAGCCTTATTTATTTAACAGAACTCCTAGTTACCTAAGAACCCACAATTACTTGTAATTATGGGGTCGTTTGGCTGAATTTAAAATAAGTACTTTTTGCTTAAAATAAATAAGTGAAATAGAAGTTAGAAGCAAGTTGGGACTTATAAGTGATTAAAGTGTTTGAGAAATAAGCCGAAGTCATGAAACAAAAGCTAGCTATCACAGTTTTTTTATAAGTGTTTCTTCACTTATTACACAAACAATATGAAATAAGTGCTTCTAACTTATAAGTCAGAAGTTGGCTTAAAAGCGGTGGCCAAACACCACCTATGTTACAACGTGTGGTAACCGTGTAACTAAATAATACAGTGTTTGCTTGATACTGTATACCATATGAGATAATAATTTTAATAATTTAGATAATATCAAATTAATATATTATAAATATATGAATAAATAAAAATGATTTGATATGTACCATTAACATAAAATAAAATGAAGTTTAACATAATAAAGAAAAAAAATAAAATTTATAGATATAAAAAAAATATTTAGATGATATGATATATTAATATAATATTAGTAATATCTAAATAAAAATAAATCAAATATAGAACAAAATTTATGTTTCATAATTTAAGAATGGAAAATAAATAAAAATAAGATAGATAAATCGTTAATGTAAAATACACATATACGGTAATATAAAGTAAACATTATTAAGAAAAGTTAAAGTTATCTTTTCTATAATAATTGATATATGTGATATGAATAAATCCTAAATCAAAAATAATATATTATTAAATAAATAGTTTAGATATAATATTTTTTAATAATTTAAATTTGTGGATTTGACCATGATATGATTAAATATGTAAAATTATCATATTTTGATAAAAAGTTATATAAGTAAACAACTACTTAACCTAGACTAACCACGCATGTACTATGTAACTAGGTTACACCGTTCAAGAGGAAGTTGAAATTCCATGGAAGTCTAAGTTATTTTGTTTATTTTTAATATCATACCCCTAAAGTAATACTGGGCAGAAGGTTTGTAAAGGTTAATAATGTGGCCCAGGTGCAAATTTTGGTGAAATGGAAGGACTGTACAGTGCATGAGAATTCGTGGGAAATGGTGGATGTCTGATCCAGACTTTGGGACAAATCTGTTTTCAAGTGTGTATATTGATATGTGACTTTTATTTAGGCTTTTATTTGGCTAAATAATAGATAAATAATATTATTTTTAACATTTTAGTATTTCTTGTATTAGAAGTATCGACATGCTAAATAATAATTAAATAATATTATTTTTAGCATTTCAGTATTTCTTAAGGACAATAGATTTTTTCGCCACCCAACTTATTGTTTGTTTAGAAATTTGTCACCAAACTATAAATTTTTTCTTTTTTGTCACTAATGTTAGGTTCGGATTTTTTTTTGTCACTAACTTTAGGTTCAGATTTGATTATTAACATTATATTATTCTTTTTAGCATTATTGAAACATAATGGTAGTCCGCAATATTATGGTGATATGATGTATTATGGTGATATGATGTGTGTTTATATCTTTATATGTAGTACTCCATATGTGCCCTAGGTAGTTTACCTTGGAGGACGGAGGGAGTAATAATCACATAAATGAGCGGTAAAATCGAGAATAATTGTATATTGTCAACTTTCTTTATAGTGTTCATCCTTATTTTTTTTTCAGTAGTATAAATAATTGTAGATGACATCTAATCTTGATTTTTATGAAACTATATATAATATAGACAATAAACAAACATAACTTTTATTTAGAAAAAAATTAAAATAAATTATGAAACTAAATTTTTTAGGAGTATTAAAATACATGTCAAACTCTCGTACTCCGAGGTAAACTATCTACATGACATATGAAGTACTATATACAAAGATATAGACATATATCAAATCTTCATAATATATTGCAGAGTGCAGACTATAACTGTATTTTAATAATATTAAAAAAATAACATAATGTTGATAATCAAATCCGAACCTAAGGTTAGTGACAAAAAAAATCCGAACCTAACATTAGTGACAAAATCGAAAAAGATTATAGTTTGGTGGCAAATTTCTAAACAAACAATAAGTTGGGTGACGAAAAAATCTATTTTCCCGTATTCCTTGTAGTAGAAGTATCGACAATACAGATAATCATTATAAGTTTTGGTAATCAATTTTTTGTGTTTCTCTATGCAAATTCTCTCAACATCTCACCTCTTTTTCAAACATAATTATTCCTCTATCACAATCTTTTATTATATCCAAGTGATGTTTGAAGCCTCCAAGTGATATCAATAAATGTGGAGTTGAATGATGTGTATACGATCAAAAACGCATTCACCAGCCACTCTACTTTCTGTAATGGATTGGACCACTAGAATCTATCCCGGTATGGACAGATGTGATGTGACCAAATATAGTATAACTTTGCTCAGTCTAAAAATAAAGTTTTTTAATGCTTAAGCAGGGAGAATCGACTTGCCAAATTTACATTCCATTTCTCGCAACAGATTCATCATTCCCTGGGGGCTGGAAACTCTGTGTTTATGCAAGGGAGATAAATTATGATCCTGCAATATTTTTTGTTCTACCATAATTACTATGGTTATGATTAGATGGAATTGCAGGATGAGAGTTTGAAGTCTCACAAGCATTGTTTCTTTCTTATTCAGAGAAGGCAGAAGGTATGCCCTGGGAAAGAGTGGGGCACTGTTTAAATTTTATATTTCTTCACTACTTCGTAACTAAATACATGTGATATACTGAGAAAAGGTCCAAAAAATCACAATTTTAGGTCGAATGAGCCTCAATATCGTTTTCTTAAAAATGGCCCCAGCTGTCACTTCAAAACACGATTTGAAGTTGCATTTTGATTTTTCTGAGTAAAACACAACTTGAAGTTGTATTTTCAACTTAAACCACGACTTGAAGTTGCGTTTTCAGCTGAAAACAAGACTTGAAGTGGCGTTTTCAACATAAAGCACGACTTAAAAGTTGCGTTTTCAGTAGATAACACGACTTGAAGTTGCGTTTTCAACAGAAAACACGACTTAAAGTTGCGTGCTTGTTAAACAACACGAAGTTGCCTTTTAAAGTCCATTTTTTCAGAAAATGACAATAGAGGTCTTTTGCTACTAAACAGTGACACTTAGGGCCAACACCCATACTCTATATATTACTACACATATCCTTCAAATTATAAAAAGCAAACTTAAAAATTTAATAGTAATATTTCATGATAAACAGAGGCATACTAAACATTATCTTATAAGCACAGAAAAAGGGAAATGGTGCTCTAATTAGAGTGCAACTCGGCTTTTTTCTATCATGCATTAGGCAAACACATTGTGATTACATTTCTTGTGTATGTACCTTCATCATTGAAGTTGAATTTAATGTTGAGTTGAAAACAGTTGGAAAGAAGTTGGCAAAAGATTATCTTAAAATTCTTGATAGTAGCAGCTCCAAAAACTGAATATAAACTGACTATACACTTTTATAGATTAAAGTCGTCAATTTATCAAAACCGAACTATACACCTAAAAATTTCCAGCTACTTGTTACATTCAAGGCATAAACTTGTACATTTGTTTAAAACAATAGGTTGGAACTTGTACAACTGGCGAGTGCTATCCATACCTTGTAAACTTCCTTGTCTACTTGTATCCTTGAGTGACTACAAGATTGTTAAGAGTGCAAGTACACTCGCAGCCAACAATCGGCGGCTACTGCAAAAGCACCTGAGCTTGAACCATCAGTTGCAATACATGAGACAGCAGATCCTAATTTCAGCACAAAGAAGAAACACAAACCATTTTCAGGTTTTATAAACTCATCAAACTTGAACAGGTGATTCATTGTACAAAACTAATGAATTATGATAGGTATGGGAAACAAATATCAGTAAAAACGGATTTCGAGTATTCTGACAAATATTTGCTCTACAGAGCTCTCTAGAGAAGCTGAGTTTTGTTTTGGTTGATGATAAAGAGACTAGAGATGACAAGCTGTTATGCTAATGGCTGTCTCCGGCAAAATGAAGACCAGCAAGGCAGCAAGGACTCCTGAAAGGGCCATTGTGACCTTAAGCAATATACCTCTTTATCAAAAATATACCGTTTTAAATTATTGGTTATTTAGTCTTAACCACTACTACTTTAGTCGTTCAGCCTTTTTAAATTATTGGTTTATTTACTCTTAACCTCATACTACTTTAGTCGTTCAGCTAATGTTCCGATTTTAGTTACATTTTAGGTCATATTCATACGATAAATAATACTCTTAGTAGGGTGGGATTATTAAATCCCAATATTATCGCATCAAAATGAGCCAGAAAGTGATCAAAAATAATTTACAAAATCAATTTAAAAATTAAGCATAACCCACCCAACTAGCTTAACTTCTTACAAAAATATGTAGCCAATATTTGAACCAAATAATTGGTAAGAATAAGACCTTACAAAGTATATACTTCTGTAATCTTCAAAGTTATATCTCATGTCTATGTGTAAAGGTAGAATTGACAAAATTTAATATAAATAATATAAACTATTAACAGATTACACATCTAGAATGTGTATTCCAGATGGAAGCATATTGCATTGAGAAAAGGTTTAAGGGTTTAACTTGAATATATACCTTTAAACTGATGCAAATTTCCCAGAGTAGCACCTGTAGACAATTCCCACATGTACACAAGGCCATCCATCGTGCCAATAATTCCATGACCAGCTACCGTGCCAACCGCAACAGCACTGGATATATTAAAATTAAAATTAAAATTTCAGTGAGTAACTTGAGACCCTAGCTTAAGAACTTGAAAATAATCTCATATTCCGAAATGACAAGAAAAAGAAATTACATTTTTCATTTTATACATACAGTCTAGGGAAAAGCACCAAAGACAGTTAAGCAACTCAAAGATAATTATCATCAATTTCCTAATGCAATTTACATATCATAGACCCTGATTTGGGTGCTATATATTATGGCTTTTGTTTATAGCCATTTCTCTTCACAAAGAGCAATCTACAAGGCCCTACTCTAGTGCTTCTTGCTTATTACTGAAATTATACACAACTATAGTCCATATATATAAGAAATGTTGCATTGTCACTTGTCTAGTGAAAGTCCTCATTTAATCCAGCAAACTTTTTACCTCTATGACGTTTATATCAAGTACTCAAGTACCGAATACAACTGCATAAGAAGAAAGACAAAGTTGGTCTAACATGTTATGCAAATGTGACTATACATTTATACTGCATGCAACAAGGCTCTACTATCTAATTTGTAGATAGCATGACAGGAGGAACTAATCTTTAGGGTACTACATTTATTACTAAGTGAGACTCATCCCAAAACTTAAAATGCTAAGATATAAAAGAGAATAATAATAAAGAAAGAAAGAAAAAGTTTCAGGGCACCTTGAATCCAAAATATCATCCAAAAGTATTTCATTATTGACCAACAGAGCTTGTCTCCACCCAAGTTTGTTCATTTCATAATCGCTTGATTGATGGCTGTGCAGATCAGTATTTGAAATGAGGAGTGGGATCAACACATCTTTTCCTTCTAAAGTACATGTATGGGTACTGGCATTTTCCAGGAATAAATTTGTACTTGCGTCTATAATGTTATTATTTTGCTCCTCATCTAGGCCTGCAACAATTCCTTGCCTTCGTGATATCAACGCACTAATTGGAGAAAACCTACATAATGAGGTGCTTGCTGCAGAAAACCTTGACACCAAAATGCATTTTTCTATATCCCTGGAAATTTTTAAACTGATTTGCATCAGATAGCATAAAAGATTTTTGGAACTACTTCTATAATGCTGCTTTTAAAAAAAAATTGCGATGGTATGAATGAGAGAATTTCAAAAGAAAAAGCCTAAAAGGTAGAATGCGAAGGAAACAGATAAATTGTGATGGCATTACAAAACAAAACAATTTACCACAACATAAAGGAATTAAAATATAGCATGCTATATTTATGTGTTCTATTTATTAAGGGAGAGAAGCTACAAAAACTCATAATCTATCATAATGAAGCCAGGTAAGAATAATAGAAGGGGTGGCAATATCACACACGACCCGAAACCCGACCCAGACCTGACCCGAACCCGCAACCCGATTTACTGAGACAAAACCCGAAAGTGACCCGAAAATTACCCGATTGACCCGAAATGGCCCGAAATTAGAATTTCATTTCTAATAACTTCAATATTAAGTTTTATTCAATTTTGAGTGAGGATTGCTGACACGAACACGACCCGTTACCCGAAATTGCCACCCCTTAAAGAACGATAACTAAAGTACATGCTGAACTCCTAGATTATATGATACATGACAGCAGCTGTACCACATCGAAAATTGAAGACAAACGATGTAAGTTATTTCCTTCAGAATTAAGAAATGCAAGCATAGGATCAAATAAATTGTGCAACGTAATTGATTGTAATTGATTCAATTCTAAAGTAGCGTTTGTTTTACTCCAGTTCTGCACCAGTACCACAACAAACAATCAGGAGTGGGGGTCATGTCAGCTATTGGCTGAAACCAAAAACTGATCCCTTTGGATTAAATTATAGCAGAATCCCCAACTAACCACTGCTGGTGTATCTTTGGAAATGCAAGCAAGATAATCTATTATACTGAGTGTTTCTTTAAAAATGCAAGCAAAATATTCTGTTATATCACTGTGGCATTTTAGGTATCAACTTTGTACTCAGATATGAATGCAGTGATGATTTTGAAGCTAACATCCCGATGTCTTATATACTAAGTCCTAATAAATGCAAGTGTGCAACTAAGAGAGAAACTGTCAAGACTTAATACATGCCATGGTTTAAGAGTAGAGTATAATTCACAGTTAGTGTTGAAATATAAAATTAAACACACCATAGTTATAATTGTAACTGGAGACTGTAAAAAGATTTTCTTGTCAGTGAACCCTATAAAGAATTGAAAAGTTAAAATTTCTGGATATTTTTGGTGTTAAATCACTCGCTGACTGGTGAGTTGTGGAGTCTAGATAAACAAAAAATTGAAGGGGAAAATGACTAAAAATTATTTTGGCATACAAAAGACATGTATTACACAGAGAGGCAGCATACCACAAACTGAATTTCCCAAACCCATTGTGACCAAGAATAAGCGTGGAACACTTTGGTATTCTCTTCAACTCCATGATATATGGATCCATGCAATCAGATATGGGAAAATATCTTTCAGTAATCTCTTTACTGCATGCAAGAATTCAAAGAAAAAAGTTCATTAAACAAGACTGAAACTCTTTACTTCAAACTTTATTAAGTAGATAATATAAACCAGCCAAATATTACTATGTGTTCCTTTTATAATAGTTTGTTATGTTTCCAACAAACAGGCTTTTAAGCAATTGTTAAAAGAAAAAAAATAGTATCAGATATAAGACACTGCCAAATGCTAAAGGAACAAGCACTGGGGTAAAAGAATTTTAGAAAATGTTCACCTCCACGTTGAGTTCATAACCCAGAGGTGCAACTTTTTGCTCTCTTCAGCGGCAAGAAGATAATTTGGTTCACATACTAATATACAATGTATAGTGTTAGCTGTTTTCAGTGTAGCCACAACTGACATATATCCAGGTTTTACTTGAACAATTTTCACTGCATTCTTCTTATTGGAAGCAGATGTGCATTCTGGGCATGGACATGAAATATTTGCTCTCCTGAGAACATGAGTAAAAAATTAAAATTCATTTACAGACAAGTTTTTGCATAAATGAACAAGTGATACAAACTGAATCAACCTGCAGTAAGGAGCTTTAATGCAATCAAGCAGAACAAGATACTGACCATCTGGAGTAAATTGCAAACTAGATCCATCTAGTGCAATCTGTAAAAACAAAGCATGTCAGTTGGTATATATTACTAAACACTAGATGACTGTATACATACACAATAGTACAGTGAACTTACTTCTCTACATAGGGCATCATTTGTGACTGGAAATACGATTGGCGCATGACCAATCAACGAGGGGCACCCTTTCCTTTGTCCTTGAGTCGGTGTTTTATGTATATATAGAGTCTGTTGTTTGTCCACAAAAGAACCACACAACACACATATGCATATTGCATCGTTTTTTATGCTCAATAAGACTGATAATATTGGCTTAGGGTGAATATAGCAACCCATGAGTTCAAAAATATTGCCCCCTTCACTGTCATGCTTCATGTTGGTCTGAGCAGTCAAGTCAGAACCAGTTTCCTCTATATTCCTTGAAATTAGTTTGTTTCTAAAGCTTTCCCCTTGGTCCAGCAACAATGGTGAAGAAACATCTAGCTCCGGGAGGGCTTGGTTTTGAGGCGACTTCTTGTTATCATGATCCTGAGAATCCCATTCAAATATAGCAGGTCTATAAGAATTTTGAGTTTTTGTTGGTGGTGTAACCTTATAGATATGGCGTCCTGGAGCTTCAGCTAACATAAAGTTTCTGTCTCGATTTTTTTTAGACCATTGCCCATCATTCTTTTCTTCATACTTAGAATCGTGTTTACTCAAGTTGTAACTTAAATTCTGTTGAAAATTGTCTGATGTAGCTATACTACCAGTGGCACGTGCTTCCAGAGCGCCTGTGTCTTTCAAACTTCTGCAAATTATACTTTCTGAAAGAGGTATATCTCGTTCTGCTGCTAGATCACCAACACCTAGGACTTCACCAAAAATTTCTTTATTGGTGTGATCTCGCGCCTTTTCGTCATTAATCTCCTTGACTAAACTTTCAAGGGGATTTATTTCCGCGTCTGTTGTACAAACAGTTTCTGAAATGCAATCACCAATACACTCAGTTGGTGTAATATAAAAGCACTTTGTCATAAGGAATGTGAATCATAATAAAACAGCAAAAGAAGTCATGGCATTACTTAATAAAATTTAAAAAAAAATTATATAAAGCATCGAGTTGAATAGAATAGGTACATGCGTATAAGACAACACTCATTACAATACATATGCACAAGAATGGCAGCACAACTATATCATTCAGGTTGATTAAAGTGTGTACTTATGCACCTCAGAATGATAGTTTAGTTTATTAAGTCATTCAGATCTGAAATTTAGAACAAGTGAGAAATTCTAATGGTAGATGATTACAGGAAAGTCATCATGATAACTTAGAAACCATGTTATAACTTAAGGCTGACCCAATAGCAATACCTTCAATAGCACCGGAAAAAGTTTTGACAGATTTTTGTTGACATGGAATTGCAGGCTCTTTTGTCAATTTTTTCTTCCTGTGGAATTGAAGTCTCTCACTCAAGGGTTGATGTTCTTTATGTGAAAAGTGTAATGTGGCGCCAACTGTTGACTCCTGCAACATATTAACAGTAACTGGAAGTTTAGTAGTTTTTGGTGCAGAGTAGTTTCGACCAGAACTAACCAAATCTTCTTGGACAGCAGTTGAAACCAATAGTGAATGATCCCTCTCACTCTGATTGTTGTCATAGCTATCAGGAACCATGGGTGCTATATCTCCCGAAGGAGGCTCGGTTAAATACTGATTATCGACATTCATCTCACTCTGATTGTTGTCATAATTATCGAGAACCATAGGTCCTATATCTGCAAAAGGTGGTTTCATTGAACCAAGATCAGTGCTTGAAATATTTTCCTCTTCTCTTTGTTTTTCTCCATCAGCGTCTTCAGTAATCAAGGCAACTGCAAGGGCACATAATGAGATGGACATAAATTTTAAAGATGCCTACAAGTCCACACTGTACATTGGAACAGAATGATTACTTAAGGTGCTGGTGAAGTTTAGACGTTACCAGAAGTAACTTCTGGAACAAGGTTTGTTTTGCTGCTTTTATATTTAGATCTCTTCTTATAGACAGAAATTCCTGACGTGTTCAGAGTAGTCTTTTTCTTTCTCGTGTCTTTCTTGAGTAAAGGAAGTGCTCGTGGAAGAAGAACTGTCATCATTGATGTGGTTATTTCTTGCCCAACTGAATCAGTGCCACTCTTTTCAGAACAAACATTTTCAGTTGATGTGACAGTCTCCTCTCCTAGACATGACTGAGTTTTTGAATCATCAGGAGTAATTAAGCATGCAGCAGCTAAGTCGTTCACACCCTTGGAGTTCAGAGTGCCATCTACATAAAGGAGGTCAATAGCTGAATAGTGAGATTAAGGATATGAAAATTATTTCCTACCAAGAAAAAACACAGATGTAAAATAACTATAACATAATAATGTTTGTATTACCTAATTCAACGTCCAAAGAGTGAGGTGCACAGAGATACAAATCATTGATTGTCTGAGAAGCATTTCGAAACAGGGTCTCTTCTTTCTCCACCTTCTCCGAGGATTTTAACAAGGGTGGGCTGATAACTTTATTCCTATTAAACTGTGAGAATTGAAGAATGTTTTACTTGTAATATTTCTATAATAACTAATACCAAATTCTACCACAACCAAATTAAAATGTCAAAACAAAACTGCTTCTTGGTTTGCTAAAACTACAAATCTCATTCAACTGGATATTACATATAGATAAGCAAAGCAAGTAACACTGACTGCATTCTTACTGAAGATAAAAAAGAGAACAATAGGGTAGCTTCTTACAGGTTCTTTCTCATTGAACATGCTTCCAGTCATAGCAGCATGCTCATGTGAGGAAACAAACACACTCACATCTTCCTTGCAGATTTCATTGTTGAAGTGTTCAGAAGAGTAAACTAAATGCAGACAATCTTTTTGTTCGTCTATCGTTTTTGAGGTTTTTGATGCATCTATAGTCCCTAATTTATTACATACACCGTGACTATCATTTGAGGGAGAGCAGGAACAGTTTTTCTGACTCTGAATGTTCTTCTTTTGGCTCCTTAACTCAGGTGCTGGAACAGCATTACTGCGTGTCCCATAAATTGACTTCACAGCAGAGACTCCACATCTCCTGCTTCTTTTTCCCGTGACTTCTGGTTTTTCCAAGTACTGTACCAGATCATGTTTTCTGCATGGTTCCGTGCAGCGAGTTTGATGCTTTGTCTCCAGATCTCCTTCGCAATTGTTGGAAGACGCCGCTTTTCTATTAACATTTGCAACCAATTCTCGAAATAATCGGAGAACAAATTGGTTTTTGAACCCGAAAAACTGAAAATTACATGCAAAAAAAATGGCACGATTTAGCAAACTGTGTTGTTTCCTTTCAGGTGACTCTTAAAGTTCTGGAAATCATCGAGCAGAAAGAATGCAAATGCCTTGACAATTAATGCTACACCGTAGATATATGTAAAGAATCAGAAGAAAGGTCATCAATCAATTAAAGCATAAGAATAATCAAGCAAATCAAATGAGCAATGGTTTCAACAACTATTTCAGATCATACATGACCAATTAGAAATCGAAGTCTCAAACTCGCACCCTTTGGAACAACACAAGTCCCTCTGGATGCTTAGCTGTTATCTAAAGCTGTTACGATAAGGGAGTGTAATGGAGATTAGTAATCAGTCACCAACTCTGTTGTAATATGTTTATTTTTATCCCTTTCTTTGGTATTGTGCGAAGAGATTATAAAAGAGTACAACAAACTTCTCCACAGAAGGGCTCATAATCTTATATTTACTGTTATAATCCCTGTATATATAATATAAGGGCTTCTTTTGGTCAAAAAGGCCGTAACAGACAGGTCCTAAGTCACAGACCAGATTGTAGCAATGAAGATTTCTTACAATATGATCAATAAACAATTGCAGATGAAGATTACTGAGAAAAATAATGGGAATATAAATTTAAGAAAATTGTTTTACACGAAATAAGGTTCTACCTCCACACCATCTATCTTGCATGAGTATCTTTTGCCATGCCCCAATTTTGTATGACTAGCGCTTGTCTTTTGACAGCTCTTCCATGCAATATCTGGGGTTTGCCCGGTGCAAGACTGCCCATCTGTCGATGTAATCTGCAGTTCGATGAAATGAATTAGCTTTTAGAACCAAACGTGAACAAAATCTATTAAGTATCGCATGTTCTAATTGTATGTGGCCAGGAACACACCGTAAATGAAGGTCCTTTAAGACCTTCATGAATTTGCATTGTATAAGTGACACCATTTTGAGTTCGCATAGCATGGTACCCAACTGGATACGGGTATCTATCTTTACCCTGCAAAAATCAGAAGTTAAACTTAGAGGAGGTAAAGCAAACACAAATCACTTAAGCGCTTAAATCATTTGGACAAACTATACAAACGTCTTAACTGACGTGTTAGCCACATTCTTCGAAAAGTCCTTTATGGGAAACTATAACACCTTGTTCACCAATTCTTGTATATAAATAAAAATAGATAGAGATTAAAGGAAAACAGAGAGAGAGAGAGAGAGACTTTTGGTCTTGTCCTTTTTCTTGAACGCTCATGGCGCCAAGCTATCGTGCAGTATCACCCCCCCCCCCCCCCCAGTTCATTTCACACATACAAGCAGGGGTGGATGCACACCATTGTGGTGTTCGGTTGGGGTGAATGAAAATGGAGGGATTGGAATGAGATTTGAACTATAATTTTGTTGAATGTATAATAATTTCATTCCTTCCACCATTCCATTCTTATCACCCTTAACTAGAGCTCAAACCCTCCATTTTGTGAAGGAATGCTCCATTCCTCATCATACCTATTTTCAACCCAAATCTTATCATACAAAATTTACACTCACTCATTTTTTCAAAGTCCTCCCTCCTACACTTTATTATTTTATTTTATTTTTACTCATTCCATTCCATTCACCCCAACTAAACACAACATATGGGTTTTGGGGGCAATTGCCCCCAGTGATGTTAGAACTTTGATATATTTTATATTTTTATATTTTGTTTTTATTTTCAGTGATATCATGATTAATGCATGACATTCATGGTCAGTTGATTCTGATTTCAAATCCCACTAGTGCAGCTTTAATATATTCTATATTTCTTATCACAAATTTATATATTTATTTAATCAATTAACTCAAACCACATTCAGTTAAGTGAAAATTTGGCTTCTAACGAGAGTTTTTTTTGGTGATTTTTGCCCCATTTAACTAGATTCCTAGATCCGTCCCTGCATACAAGCTTTTCAACAGCTGAAATATACGCATCCATCATCACATCCTAACCTCATACTAATACCTCACGCTACTTCCAAGTAGATCAATCCATTAGTTCAAACAATCACATAAATATTGACCTAAGTTCACTAAACAAATAAGTCAACTGGATAATGTACTTCTTCGACTACACACAAACTTGTACACAAGGTTCAAATCAGAAAACTAGTTTAATTACATTTCATTTCATTGCAATTAACTCTAAAAGCCTCACTAAAATACTAATTAAGAAAGCATAAATTAGAAAGTGGCATACTAAAAAATAATCAAGCCACGGCATAGTCTCGAAAAACAAATACATAAACTGCACTATGTACTTGTTCATGTAATCATAATCAATAATTCAATTAAAACACCAAAATAAATACAAATACATCTAAAATCCATACATAATTAAATAGATTTAATTTCGGAAGCTTCGATATATACAACTTAAGCAAAGGAAACATGGTAATGCTAATCGAATGTCTAGAAAAATATAGAGGAGATGAGATTCGAACCCTAGATGAGCTCCAGTATTTTTTGTCTAGAGGACCGCTGTACAACGAACCGACTGAGATGATTTCTAAACCGTCCGATTTGTCTCTCTCTCTTTTCGCCATCGCCGCCTATAGAGAAC
The DNA here is from genome assembly GCF_001625215.2 of Daucus carota subsp. sativus. Lineage (NCBI taxonomy): Eukaryota > Viridiplantae > Streptophyta > Magnoliopsida > Apiales > Apiaceae > Daucus > Daucus carota. Next base: position 4,864,021 of record NC_030387.2, on the reverse strand, counting down.
TCTCTCGCGCGCCCTCTCTCTCTCTCACTCTCTCTCTGTTGATAGAAAGAAAGATGGGTTTAAAATGGCGGGAAATGAGTGCACGAAACTTCAAAGCCATCTCGATTTTCCCTCCATAGAATGCAAATCAAAATTGCTCGATGCAAATCACGGTGTTTACGTTATTGCCCTTATGTTTTTGTGCAAATATTGTGTGATGTGCAAACTTAATTTTATCTGTAGTTACTCTATAGAGACAATTAATATTTTGTGTAACATTTAATGGCTGACACAGTGTATTCTCAGTTCTCATCTGAGTACTGTACTATGCTAGAACTTCTTTTCATAACTTATTTTAACTACTCCCTCTGTCCCCCTGAGTAGTATACATTGGGGGACGGGGACGCGGCACGGACTTTAATGCTCCTGTAAAGTGTAGTTGTGTAATTTATTTTTAAAATTTTCTTTTTCTGAATTAAAGTTTGGATGTTATATTTTTATTCAGAAAAAGAAAATCTCAAAAATACGTTACGGAACTATATTTTATAAGAGTATTGAAATGCGTGTCGAGCAGTTGAAAAGAAACGTATACAATTAAATGGGACAGCGGGAGTAGTATTTAAGCCCGCGTTGCTGGACCTCTGCATATTTTAAATTACATGGAAAAATAATTATTATCTCATACCTGGATGATTCTTAAATATAGAAAGGAAATTACATAAGCGTTAACATTATCCATTTCAAACATGATTCTATGAAAGGAGCAAATCAGATTACGGAAACAGAGTTCTTAATACAGAGTTATACAAACCTACGACACCATTATCTTAAGAATAATACAAAGTTCTTAATCTGGCTACCAAACCAAATGCAAAGATAAAATTCAAAAGTACAAAGTTCCCAAATGTTATTACAAACCCATACATTACATAAGATAAACAACGTGATGGATGATAGGAATAGCATGATGGAGATAGTATAGTCCTCTCATTGCATCCTTTTCTTTGCGAACATTAGTGGAGACGCCAATTTGTCAATCTGTAGCATTCAATCGATTCAAATTTTGCCAATCTTTACCATTCAATTGATTGACATTTATTTACAAAATCATACATTACATAAGTGCCAACCTGAATGCATCTCTGAGATCCTCCACTGCTTCATGATTAAGATTTATGAAAAACCTTGTCGGTGGATAGTTTGTCAGCTTCTCCTCACCTAAAACATTAACTTGACAATGTTTTATGAAGATATTAAAAAACAGGAATGCAATATTTTGAGGACTACCTTGGATGAGTGTAGCTTTAACATTGGCGATGATAACTATAACTGGATGTTGGTCAGCATTATGGACTTCCTGATCAAAAGATTGTGCCATTTCATCGTAGAATATCACTTGTGCAGAAGTGTTGTTAAGAGATTGATAAAAAAATTCAATTGTTGAACATGCAGTATTTGTATCAGAGCTTACATTTAAAAGATTAACACAAACTGCATATCGTTGATGGTAAGCTGAATGTTGTATTTCAGCTGATTATATTTGTTCCTGTAGGTATTGAGTGGTTGCACTTGTTGTAGAATGCCAACAACATCTACTTAACAAAATAAGCAGTTTGAAAAAATAGACTGGCTTTATGGAACTCTTGTACTGAAAAAATATGGCTGACCGATTAAAAAGTTGCTTTCCCTTGCAGCATCCATTATAGCTGATAAGTCAGTGAAGTGAAACACATGACGCTGGATGTAATCCACACCTTCAGCCACTTGGAGCTCAATCATATGATACAATTGGATGAAGACATTATTTTGAAAGCATCTGTAAGTTTGCATGGAACCATATTGCCTAACAACAAAGTTATGGACATTATAGGTTTCTCCTTCTGTAATCAAATTCTGAAGTTGATTCATGTTTGCTGCAGCAATCCATGCATGAATGCGCCCTCCCTGTTAGAGCAGAACTACCATTAGTAACCTAATAAACCTTGAGGTTGAATAATTGGTAGGTAAAGAAACGGTTTTACTTACCAATTCATCGACGAAAATTAAGTTTATACCTACTGTATCTCCCTGGCGATGAATAGCTTGCCAAATCCTCGTTACTCGGACTTTAAGCCTCCATGCAGTCGTTGTTTGAGGGCGTAGGTTTGATATCATTTGGTATGGGATCTCAGCCATGTTTGTGTGATTTTTTTCCTTGAAGCAGACCTGGATTTAAAGCCCCTGGTGATTGCACTTCTTTGAATGTTTTAGTGCTCGTCACTGTTTTTTCCTTGGCTGGTAGCTATAATTGAAAGGAATCTTGTGACTTTAACTCAGATTTCCTGTGCATATATGCAGTCTGGTCTGAGTGCCCTGCAAAACCTATGCTACAAATTGTGCTTTTTCTCTGCCACCTGCAAAGTTATATTAAATTTTGGCATATCTATTTGGAACTTTCCATAAGTCGAATGTGCAGACTATAAATCCGAAAAGATTTTTCACTTGATAGAATCCGAACACTAAAATTTCAGAAGGATAGAACGTATTATACAGCACGTTCAAATGTTTTTTGATACTAACATTATCCCAAAAGTAAATAGTCTATTGCATTAGGGCAAAAATACAGTTTGTGAAAATTACGATTTTGCAGAGCAGCACCAGACAGTTTTGTTCATTTGTTAAACTGTACTCTACTCCCAGTGACCTATTCAAAGAATTGTTATAGTTAAATTAACAGTAATATGATGATTTAAATATGAACAATACCTCATCAGCTAAATCAGAAGCTCTACTCCCAGTGATAGTACGAACTTCCCTATCTCTTAAGACAACTTGCATCTGCCTAGAAATATCCTCAGCAACAACATAAAGTCTGAACCTGGAGGATATATATATATATATATATATATATATATATTGCAGCATTACACATATATTTCTTTAAATGAGGAGTTAGACGTGAAACAAAGTTCTGTCGATATAATTACAAACAATATGGTCTTAAAGGATGCATAAATATTTAAATAGGGAATCGATAGAAAGTCAGATCATTCAGTTACACAAAAAGAAACAAAGTACTTTGTTGATAATTACAAACAAAATTACAGCAAATTCAAGTTATCTAATACATTCATCGTGCGACATAGCAAAAGCAAGTAATAAAGCGGTCCTTAATTATCCAAGTTGGAGCTTAAGTTTTATCTAATACATTCATCGTGCATTTGAATTCCGTCAGATTTTATTTGATTTTAAATAATCCCAATTGAAAACCATTGGATTCTGATTTTAAACAATCCCAATTGAATACCATAGAATTTTTAAGCATAATTTAAAATCCTTATTGAATACCAGATTTTGTAGCATAGTTTAAAATCACAATTGAGCACCTCTAGATTTTAATGGATTTCTGACGATCCCAATCAAATATCCTCAAATTTAAAAATTGAAAAAAATCTATCAAAATCTCAATCGAATACACCCTAGACTATTTCAAATATCCGATTAACTACAAATCTGCACCTCAACCGTTTATCTGGTGTATGAATATATGATTAGATGTTTGGGACTTAATTTGATGCGTGTGCACTAATCCTCCACTAATTATGCTTAAAGTCAAAGATTGAAAGAAAGCTTCTTTTAAATCAGAACAACTGATGGTTGAGTTAATAAATTTGGTTGAAAGTCTAATCAAAGTGTGATTAGATATATAGTTGACAACACACCCCATTTATTCTGTGACCGCACATAATTTTTGAAAATAATGAATTCAAATTATATACTCTCTCTGTTTTTTTATGTCACTTTTTGACTTGGGGACGTATTTTTAAGTGGGTTGACCGGATAGTAAAAGTTATCACTTTTATTTTTTTTCTTTTGTGAATTAAAATTTTGATTACTTATTTTTATTCTGAAAAAAAATTCAAAAATAATACTTTTAACTACCCGGTCAAAACATTTAAAAGTGTGTGCCAAAAAGTCAAACGTCATATATTGAAAAATAGAGGGAGTACTATGTAAAATCTTGTGCGAATTGTCGTATCTTTCAAATTCTTGAATTTTCGAAAGATGAATTACAACAAAATCTCAGATTATCGACACACAAGACAAAATTAAACTATACTCGCATAGATATGGAAAATGGAAATTACATATTCAAAGAGCGCCACTAACTAGTGATCATGGGTGCACCTCTCTTGATGCTACTCATATGAGTTGTTTCATAAACAGGAAGTCCGCTTGAATAAGTACAGCAGCCTAAATCATAGTTCTGCAGTTCGAACAGATCCGAGCTTGAATCACTCTCTGCACCATCGTCCATCTCATTGATAAAGTTTCGAAAATCTCTTTCTGATGGTTGATTTTTTTCGTGATCAAATGCACCATTTCCAAAGATTTCGCGGTTCTGGGAAGGAGCTCTGTTACTGTCAAAGATTGTTGTTGTGCTGAACTTGAATTCCTCCTCGTCCATCCAAACATTGTCATGATCTTCATTTTTTTGCCAAGTAGTGGAATTAACATTATACTTGTTACTCTTGGACGACATGTTGAGATGTATTGTAGGCTTGGAGTCCTTGTAGGTGTTCTTCGTTGGAGTGTTTGTACTAGGATGTGTAGTGAATTCTGAACTTGAAGAAGAATAAAATGATGATTTTGAGTTGTTGACGGATGAAGAATTATTAGTACTAGTAAAGCTGCGAAAATGGCTAATGCTGCTTCTCCTTTTTCTCCTCGCGCCAGGGCTCTCGTGATCTTCATCTTTCATAGACTGTGCAGAGCAAGATTTAGATTTCTTTTTCTTCGAAGAATTCTGACTAAACAGAGAATTCAAGAAAGTGGCGAGCCTTCCACCTGGTGAATTAGGTTGCTTGTATTTTTTCTCCTTTGTTGGTTTTTCGGGCATGATCACATTATCATATTGATGGGCTTGTTCTTGAATCATGGAAGTTCTTGTACTACTCATCATAGGAATGTCGAGGCTGGTCCTCCTACCTGATCTCAACATTTTCTGGTAACCCGAAACTTCATTGGCACCCGAGAAATATCCTGCTGCCTCAAAGACGTCAAGCTCATCCGAGTCACGCCTATTGTGAAATGATTTCTTCCAAATTCTCTCAGGTACTTGTTGGATGGACATGGTTGATCTTCCTGGATCCTCAAAACTCGCGTGCTCTGAGCTAGTAATAATATGTTTGTTCGCGATTTCTGAAGGAGTGTAGTGTGCAATTGGTTTAAGAAGTGGAGGGCATTTCAAGGATTAGTTGTATAGTAATTATAAGGAAATGCAAAGCATGAGAAACCAAAAGGGTTGTTGCAGAGAGTGGATTTGTTGTGATGATGAAGAGTAGTGATGGAGGAGTGTGACTTTCCACTTATGATCATCATTCTCTTCTGTATTTATAGTCAATGTTCGACGTTTAAATTAACGGTTTTTCTATGGTGTGCTCGTGGGCACACAATAAGCACAAAATTTGATAACTTTTTCTTGTTTTGATTGGCTTACACCTTTTTAATAATGATGGCCCCCCTGCATTCACACCAATCTCATCAATCAAAAACACACCAAATTTATGAGTTTCCGTGCTTAGCATGTGATGGGCACAGACCAGACAAACCCTTAAATTAATCCTAATATTTATAGATCATCTGAATTCTGCACTACAAATTAAAATTCGGGATCACTTGCAGCGCTGTCATCATGTTAAACTGGGTCAACTCAATTATAGTTTCAAGCTTTAGCCTTTAAGTAACAATTCCATATATAAGTTCATGATAATGGGTCTGATTGGCTTATCTTATTTTTCGAAAACTAGCAGTCCGATTTATGTTTTTCTCCCTTGTTGCAATTGAGCAACTGATTCTTTAACAATATGTTCTGAAAATAAAAAATTTGCTGTTAAATAACATTTCCGTTGATAAAATTCTCTGTATGCAAGTTTACGTTACAATAAACCAGAGTTACAGATTGGATTATGCTTCAAGTTTTAATAATTACATGCACAATAAATATGCACCTATGTAACAGGACGCGAGGCAATACCAGTACCAAGAGGCCATTGGTTTTATAAACTATTATATTGCAAAATTTAATACTCCCTCCATCTCAAATTAGATGACCTTTTAAAAAAAAAAATTATCCCAAAATAGTTGAGCCTCTCTCTTTTCAATGCACTTTTGTTAACAATTTTCCATCTTTACTCTCTCTTATTTATCATTTTCAATGCACCATCTAACTAATACTATAGAAAGTCAACACAATTAATATGGGTAGAGATGGAAAAATGAACAATCATTTAATACTTCTTAATACATGTGAAATGAGCAAAAAGCTCATCTAATTTTGGATGGAGGGAGTATACTACTTCAGTTATATCGATCTGTGATGCTTTATTGTCCAAAAAAAGAGTATCCACTGTGCTAATATCTGAGAATTTATATTGCGATATCATCATGCATTTCCATTTGGACGTCATGATTTTTGATTTGAACGTTCGTTAGAAGCCTTGGCTTACAAATATATAACCAATTAGTTATAGTTTAAAGGTGAAAGTAGCTATGATGTAGAATGGCTATGGCTCCCAGATTACTCATGTGTATATGTTTGATGAGTAGCTAGAATTATGACAGTGGGACAGAATAATATAAATTCTATTAGAGCAACCCCAATGGTGTTACCTATTTTGAACCCCTAAAATATAATAAAATAATGATTACCTAAAATATAGGTAAGCAAAAACTTGTTTTCCTCCAACGGTATTCCCTATAATCATCCCTATATTTGAAAAAATAATATTTTATTAGAATTTTTACTATGATGAGATAGATAAAAAAAAGAGGGAAAATGAAAAATGAAAGAAAATGAGAGAGGGAGATGAGGTGGAAAAAAAATAGGGGCTTGCTTTTCTATCCCCTAAATATGGGGTTTTGTTTTATCTCACCTAAAAATTTTAGGTAAAGAGAGGATGGTTGGTAGGGGTGTGCACGGGTCGGTTCGGCTCGGTTTTTAGCTAAAACCGTTACCGAACCGTACATGGCGGTTCGGTTCGGTTTCTACCTTAAAACCGTTACCGAACCGTTTCAAACGGTTTTTTTCGGTTCGGTTAACCGTCGGTTTGGTTACGATTTTTTTCGGTTTCTTATAATAAAAATATTATACAAATTTAATAATCAACTCAAAATTTTCTTAATAAAAAATAAGGTATAATCACTAATTAAATATTATTCATTAGTACGTATTTTACCAAAATAAATAAGAAAGAAAATATTTAAAATATAAATACTTATTAATATAACCGAAATGAAGTAGATGGGCACTATTACGGTATGTAAAGATGATCCAGAAATGTAAAGTATGAATCAGCCCAGTATTTTTTTTTTAAGGAAACGAACTTGCATTACTTAGAAATTATCAGAATTCAATACAAGGCTTAGTTACACAGTATCTCTTTATGGAAATGATGTTAATTACTAACTACTCTATTACTCTCTCTCTACTTAAATATAACAAACTACTGTAACTTGCTGACTTGTAACTATAGTTGAGGTGGATAGTTCCTTGCTTAGCAGATAATATACCAATAATACCAATGTAATAATTTATTTTATATAAAATATATAATATATAATAAATTATATAATATTATATAAGCGGTTCGGTTTTTCGGTTCGGTTTTAGGTGTAAAACCGTAACCGTCGGTTCGGTTGAGCTACGGTTTTTTTCGGTTTTTGTCGGTTTCGGTTTTTTTCGGTGTGGTTTTTCGGTTTTTCGGCTCGGTTTCGGTTTTTCGGTTTTTTTTGCTCACCCCTAATGGTTGGAGTGAAGAAATTTTACTCAAACCCCTATTTTTGTCCACGTAGGCTCGTTATAGGTAAGGGAGATGTTCCGTTGGAGTTGCTCTTATTTCATCTAAAATCATAAAGTGTCAGAAGATAATGACTGAACAAATAATTAATTGGATTAAACAGACAGGGGTGAGAGGATTAAAACACAGTGGCGGACCCAGAAATTTTTCTCACTGGGTTCCTTATTTTATTTTATTAATATAAATAATAAATATTTAATTAAATATTAATATTTAAAATTTTGATATTAATAATAAATGTTAATATAAAGAACACCAAAAACTAAAAAGTATATATTCATACAAATACCTTAATAAATACAAGATTTTAAAATATTTCTTACACCAGTCCCTCAATAGTTAATAAGATTTCTGAATTATTGAGGTAAATTATGAGTTTGGTAAATATTTAAGTGAGTTTCTGCTAAATTATAAATTAATTTTTAACTGAAAACAACTGTTTTATTTAAAACTTTAAAGTCCGAGAGGAAGAGGCGAACATAATGTTATACTATTATTCAACATGTTTAAACTCTCAAATTTTAAGATTTGCAAGTGATGATCGATGTAGTGAACTACAGATGTTGATGTTGTGCGTAATGGGGGGCAAAGATCTAAGATAATTACCTTGGATCCTTCAACAACTTCTATTCTATGTCTTACTTTCTTGTCTTAGTGGAGCTTTCTAGTAGTGTTGGCCATGCCATTATAATACAGTCACCAGGCCCAGCTAGCTCTATACATCTCAACCTCTCTACATGCATGTCAATCTCATATACATATACAAATACTACTAATTATGATCATTGCGGGTCAATCTTATGATGATAGCTTTTCTTTAGAGTACTTTAATTATTCGATTGCTTGTTAATTGCTGTAATTAGTCATGCAAGATTCGGAAAAAAATAACCTCGTTAGTTCCGGTAATTAGGACCTTCTCCTAACACCTTAAACTGTTACGGGAGTGTTGAATCATATATTTGGCGCCTTCCTTTGACACACTCACGATATCTTACCCTTGTGCACCAAACCAACTACACAACTCTGGAGGGGACAGAATATTCAGATTACATATGATCCGACATTCACTAATTCTTATACACACACATATAACAAAGATAATGAGGGTGCTGAAACAAATTTGATGATATACAGCAACCACTTCAGATTCAGTACAATGTATTTAGGGTTTGTCTAGTCTGTGCCCATGGGCACATGCTAAGCGCGGAGCTTTATAAGTTTGGGAGGTTTTTATTGGTGTGGTTGTTGCATTTGCAGGGGTCCACCATTATTAGGAAACAAAAGCCAATCAAAATCTCCCGAACTTATAAAACTCCGCGCTTAGCATGTGCCCATGGGCACACACTAGAAAAACCGATGTATTTATGAGAAGTACTCGGGATCTGGTATATTATATTTTGTGGCGGAACCGGAATTGAAAAGGCCATGTGCTGAAATTTATCCTATTAACATTTTACTAATTAGTTACTTGAAATGAGCCCGAGTTTACATGAAAATTTATACTAACTTTAAAGGATAGAACATGACTCGAAATAATAAAAATCACTATTTTTCAACTCAACCGGAGTCTATACTATTAGTTCATAAAATACTGCAATATTGGTTGCAATGACTTGAGCATATATTGCATTCCAGTTTTGTATTTGTACGAAAATATTATATACAGGTGTCTCTTTTAAAGATATTGAAGTAGGCATAAATATTAAACGGCTCATATAAACTGGGACGGAGTTAGTACAAGTCTACAACTAATTACCAGATAATGTTGTCACACCTGCTGTCGTGCACTGTCGGGGTTTCAGAAGTTACAAAATTAATGTACGTGTATGTACGCACAGGTGTTCTCTGGGATTGTCTAGAACAACCTCACCGCGTATTTTCTTTGCTTAGTATTGCATTATGTTAAATTTGATCGCAACAGACCAGCCACTCCATTGCAGAGTCCCTTTCAATTTTTGCAGCAACATTTATTAGAGCCAAATGGGCTGCTAGTTACAAACTCTGATCGATGCTTTAGTTGTCCGTCAAAGTTGCAGAAAGTAACTATATTCATCTATACAATCTCGTGCAGATGATTTTAGTAAAAACTCAAAAACTTCAGACTGATATGGAACCCTCTGTAATTAGCTGCATATGTTAATTGTTTGGATACTTCAGACTGAAATTATAACATTTGCATTGACATTCTTACATAATCATTCGATTTAGTACCGATTTAAAGCAACATTTGGTAGCCACTAATCGTGAATGTGAATATAATGATTCTCATCTGTGCCACTCCAAGTTTGATGAATTGATTCTATGTAAGTCACAAACAGTCTCTGAAAGCAACTAATCAGAGATAAAATAAAGGGCAATGTTGGTGTGGTGTTGAATGTTCATTAATGGCGACACTCGAGCCCTACATCCTTTGTTGTAACTCCAAAATATATCAACCACCGTGTGTACATTTGGGCAATATCTTTCCATATGATAATTTATGATGCAGAGGGGTGTGGCCTCAGGCACAAGGTGTTAACTGCGATAGTCCCCAGTTGCGAGACAAGGTATAAGTTTCATGACCCTCAAGACCACAACTGTCTCCTTATCGCGATCCCAAAGCCCTCAAAGTCTCCTCTATCACCTATGTACTTCCACTACATCTCTATCGGATCATCATATATCGTATGATCTGCATCTAGTCAAGTCGCAGGCATGAGCTTGTGTGCCTCTGGCTCTCCATTAAATTAAACGAGAACCAAAGAAGCCCGGCAACCGGAAAACTGATTTTGACTAGGACCCCTGAGTCTCAGGACGGACCCTGAACATACTTAACTGGACCAGGAGACATGCAAAAGGCTGAAATCCCTGTGAAGATAAGCTTTGTCAAGAAGTTATCTCGAGTATGTGGACGTGGAATAATGAGCATCAAGGATAGTGGAACCGAAATAAGTTGAAATTAAAAGGCTGTACCTCTTTGTAACAGCATCCGTCGTGTTTCTAGAGTTAATTCGCGGAATTAAGTGTGTGCACATAGGGTACAGCTACTGCTGTCTGGGGAAACAGAGCACTCATGCATGCAAGGCCAATATGGCACAATCTTTATACCAACTATTATTGGTCCTGCTGAATACAATCTTTTAGTGCTTCATGCATGCACAGTTGCTCACAGTTGGTAATAATCAAGTTTTAGATTGTGTAGATATTGTGGCACATAGTGGGGGTTTGTTTTAAAGCTTATAAGTCCAGCTTCTGGATTATAAGTTATGAGCACTTATTCGTACCGTTTGTGTAATAAGTCAAGAAGCACTTATGAAATGCTAGGAATACTAGCTTTTGTTTCAAGGTTTCTAATTATTTCCCAAACATTTTAATCACTTATAAGTCTTATCTTGCTTCTAACTTCTACTCCATTTATTTATTTTAAGCAAGAAGCATTTATTTTAAGCTCACTTAAATGGCCCCGTAAAGAAGACTCTGCTTTCATGCTACTTATAAGTCGTGACCACGCATTTCTTTATCCTTGACGATGACTGAATAAGGAAAACAGTGTATATTAAAGCATAGAGCGCAATCAAGTTTGCTGTATATGGACACTTGAAACGACGTGATCACATACATCATGCATCGGAGTGAAAACAAATATCTGGAAACAACTTTTTCTTGTTTCAGCAATATCTATCATTTAAAAATGACAAATTCCAGTAAATGTGTAAGGGAATATCCATTTGAAAAAGGACACCATTAACAATTTAAATAATTGAAATATGCACTCGAAAATCGTGAACGGATATCGTACATGTATACGAAATCAGGGTAATATGTCATCAGGATGACAATTTAGTGCATCATCATTCCCTAATTCCGCAACGGACACAACAAAAAAACGGAAGTTACAATTTTTCTTAACTATTTTAGAATTGGAAAATAGACTTTTTTTTATCACTCAACTTATTGTGTTTTTAGAAATTTACCAATAAACTAAATTTATTTTCTTTTTACTCAATAATGTTAGGTCTGGATTTTTTTTAGCCACCAACTTAGGTTCGGATTTGATGATTAGCATTATGATTATTTTATTTTTGTCACTAAACTTATTGCGTCTTGAGAAACTAACCACTTAATCATAATTTTTTTTATTTTACTCACTAATATTAAGTTCAGTTTTTTTTGGTCACTGAAGTTAGGTTCAGATTTGCATTACATTTCTGTGTAGCATTATTAAAATATAGTGGTATAGTGGTAGTCTGTAATATTTTGATTATTTGATATATGTCTGTATCTTTATATATAATACTTTTTATGTCTCCAAAGTCGTTTACCTTGGGTGATAAGAATTTTACACACAATTTATGGCTTTTAAAAAATGTAGTTTCATAAATAATTTTATTTTTTTCTTCCGAATAAAAATTCAACGTTTGAATTTTTACACACAAAAAAATCACAAAAATAAGTTATGAAATTATGTTATAGTTTCATAAGAGTATTAAAATATGTGCTAAGCAGTAGAAAAAACTATAAACTAATATTGAGAGGGACGGAGAGAGTAATAATAACATAAAATGATGGGCGGTGCGGTTTTTGGCTAAAATCGCAAACCAAACCGCATGTGCGGTTTTGTCAATTTCTCAAACCGCAACCGCACCGCGAAGGGTTAAAACCACATAAACCACACCACGAAAAGGCGGTGCAGTTGCGGTGCCGTTTATACATTGAAATAATTTGTTAAAATCAAATTACAAAATTTTTAATAATCAAATATTTTTTTGGAGGAAATAAAATATGAAATTACAAATGTGAAATTTGGAAATTAAATGATGAATACAAACTACTCTATATCTACTATCTAGGTAGTTATATGTACAACCTTGGTCCGCTGATGTATAATGGACTTGCACATGTAATAATAAATAATTAATTACTTATCAATTCCTCCGGCATTGTTGTTGTAATGTACCTATTCTGTAAACATGGTAACCACGGGACTTTCCACACCCGTGTACTTTCCCCATTACCAATTCTTCGACGGCATCCTTGACCAATACTCTCCTGAGTCTCTAGAATACTCCTCCAAACATAGCTAGGATTAGTTCCTATAGTAGCACTCAAAAAATCGGTGTTTGGGAAATATCTAGCTTTCATCAACTGCGTTACGAGATGTTTGAATCGGATGCTAAGCTTTTGGTTGATGCTGTTCAGGGAAGGAGGGGATTATCCTATTTTGATACAATCGCTGAGGATTGTAATGAGTTACTAAAACACTTTGATGAAGTGTTACTCCCTCTATCCCATTTTATATGACCCTTATTCCTTTTTGGGACGTCCAAAAAAGAATGAACTTATCATACTTACTATTTTTGAACACTACTTTACACTATTACATCCACTACTTTCTTCCACTATCTCCATTATATAATAATATAAACACTATTACACCCACTGTTTTCCTCCACTATCTCAAATCCATTATTAAACTTTGATAGGTAGGCCTGTACGCGGTTCGGATTGGTTCGGTTGGAGGGTAATAACCGAACCAAACCAAACCGCAACTTGCGGTTTTCTAAAATCTCAAACCGCGACCAAACCGTTGGTTAAAAAAAACCAACCAAATCCACCCATGTAATTGCGGTTGGTTGCGGTTTGACCGCTAAAATAGTTAGACAAAGAAATTCTATCATACACTCTGATATAAGTTTTCATTTGGAGCATCGAAATAAATTACAGTCATGGACACATTGACTAATTTATATTGGGGCTTGCTCAACGAGTCCAAATTTCAGTAATTTAGTAACTTTTATTTATTTATGTGAATATCTATATGTAAATATATAAACATATATAATAAAAATATTTAAATTTATATAATGTGCGGTTGGCGGTTGCGGTTGGTTTACTGCGGTTTTAAAAAAATGAATCCGCAACCAAACCGCAAATTAATGGTTATTAAAAAATCCATCCGCGACCGCCCACATTGTGCGGTTATCCATAATACACGGATCGGTTGCGGGTGGTTGTTGCGGTTGAGCGGATTGAATGTACAGCCCTATTGATAGGTCCCACCACCTTACACACTTTTCAACTAACCTTACTACCTTTTTCTTAATCTCCGTGAAAGTCAAACCAGCTCATACATTTTGGGACGGAGGGAGTACTTGTTTTTATTTATAGGTCTGCGAACCAGGTAGCCCACTTGTTAGCTAGGGCTGCATGTTCTATGTCAGGTCTTCAGGAGTGGAATGTCTCTGCTCCAGATTTTATTACTTGTAATCTTATGCTGGAGGAGTATTAATGCAAGTGCTTTTATTCAAAAAAAAAAGTATGTGATAACAGATCGTTAACAAAGTCTCCGAAAAAACTGGTCTGCAGAAACTAATAAGCAAGACTTAATACATCTGCAGGTCGCCAGATTGATACATATCACACACTGTACACTGGAAAATTAATACATATATATATATATATATATATATATATATATATATATATATATATATATAGGGTCTTGCTCCAATGAGAACTCCCACTATAATGAGATATGAGATCTAATCCTAGCCACACAATTTTAAAACTACTTTTATTATAAGCCACACATTTTAAATCTTATCATCTCCATCTCCAATTATCACCTCCAACCCACCACCACCTCCAACTACCGACCACCACCATTTCCGGCCACCACCACCGGCGACCATCCGAAAATCACCACCGTCAAACATAAAATCACCACCGTCGAAATAAGATTTCACCACTGAAAGCATAAAAATCACCACTCTGACCACCTGTAAACAAAAAAGTCACCACCGGAAAATAAAAATCACCACAATCAAATTTACATTATTTTCATGCCACCACCAATTTAACCAATTTTGGTCATCATATTCAGCCACCCACCACCAACAAATCACCCAACATCATACTAAAATCACCAATTTAAATTCAAAATTATAACAATCAAATAAAATTCCCCAAAATCACCACATTTACACCACTTTTCAACAATCTCACTTCTTAAGACTACCACCATCACCCTCTCCATCTAAAAACTACCCCTGTTTACATAATCACCAAATAAAACTCGAAATCACAAAAAAACTCAACACAAATCATTAAAAAAACATAAAAAAATCACCAGAAATCATATAAAATCACTACCAACGGGAATTTGTGCAAAACTTAACATACTACAGATATGATATTTGTGGAAGTTCGATTGCAAAGCTTGTCTCGTCGGAGAGGGAGATAAGATGTGTGTGTAGAGGGAGGGGGAGAGAGAGAGAGAGAGAGAGGATGAAGAGTGGTCATGGATTGTGGCAGTGGTGGGGGCGGTGGCGGCGGCCGGGGCTGTGGTGGAGCGAGGAGGTGGCGGTGGTGGAGTAGAGAGAGAGAGAGATGAAATGGGGTTAGATGAGAAAGATGATGAGGTAAAAAAAAATAAAATTAAAAATATAATATGGGTGGCTAGGATTTAATTATAATCAACAATATGTGTGGATAGGATTAGATCTCATATCTCACAATAATGAGAGTTCTCATTTGAGCAAGAGCCTATATATATATATATATATATATATATATATATATATATATATATATATATAGGAGGAAGATCCTAAGAAAATTCAGTTTATCAAGAAAACCGAGAAACCCATCTAATCACCGTTGATCTTATAATCATGATCTAATTAGTATTTTATAAAAAAAGCAATTAAATCTTGTTAATAAGGGGTAGTTTACCCCGCCCCGCTCGATCCCGATCCGATCCCCGCCCCGTTCGGGTCGGGGATTCATGGAATTTTTCGGGGGCGGGGCGGGGTCGGGGATTGGTGTCTCCCCGCCCCGATCCCCGACCCCGATTATATATATATATATAATAATAATATATTTACATATAATATATTTAATATATTATTAAAAATAGATAACCTTTATAATATAATTAAAAGTAAAAAATAATCTTTATTTTTATTGATTGATTATAAATATATTGTAATATAATATATTTTATAATTTAAAATTGTTGTTTATTTATATTATAAATCAATTCTAATATGATTTGATGTTGAAAATATAAGATAATATTATTTTATTATTATATTAGGAGTTAATAGTTTGTTTTTCAATTAAAAAGTATATTATATATTATAAAGTTATTATGTTTTTATTAAAAAATAAAATTCCCCGAAACCCCGCGGGGATCCCCTTTCCCCGTTCGGGGCGGGGATCGGGGAGGAAAATAATCCCCGTTCGGGGTTCCAGACGGGGTCGAGTAAGCGTATTGAATTCGGGGATCGGGGTCGGGGATAACACTCGCCGCCCGGAATTGCCCCCGTGCCCATCCCTAACCTTCCCCCTTCCGAAAAGCTATGGAACTCAAACTTCCGATGACTTGTGCCGGAAGTTGATTACTCCGGTGACTTCTCTTCCTGTCCTCTTTTTATTACACAGGTAACTATTTAAAAAAGGCGATTCTTATATTCACACTTGCTTAAAAAGTCATCATTGAGTCAAATGGATGAGAAAATGGATGAGAATATTGGAGAGATTTTGGGAAAGTGTTTAAGAAGGCGTTTCAGATGGGAAAAGATGCCTTTGAGATGATTTGTAATGAGTTAGCTTCAGCGGTGGCTAAGGAGAATACTATGTTGAGGGATGGTATTCTAGTTAGACAACGTGTTCAAGGTGTTGCGGATCAAATGGGATGTTTACTAATGTTTGTATTGGTTGTCCGGGTTTTATTCCTGGGTTGGTCATCTCTAACAAATGATCAGTTTAGAATTGTGACAGGACCAATAAGCATACCCTTCATTGGGCGCTTTGTCATACTCTGAGCAATTGAGGACCAGAAAACAGTTATTGCTTTTGAACAGCTAACATCTCCATATATGGTGTTCTTTTTTTATTTTGAGCTTGGCCAGAGCAATAGGGTTGTTGTGCGGCAGCCTCGTTTGTACGATCTAACCCACTTGTTAAATGTATTGTTGAGACTTGAGAGTCTGCTAGGTGTCTTGTTTGGATGGGTTGGCGACAATCCTAAGGTGACCCATATTGTCTCTGATAATGAAAATGGGGTATTGAGGTGTTGTTATGATTCTTCTTGCAATTGTTACGGTTCTTAGTTAGGTGGTATTGTTTATCCTCTAATGTTCTTGTCATCCCTGGTATGCTAAGAACTAGTAAGAAGTAAAAATTTTGACATTCTTTTTTATAATTTAAACATTGTCTTTGTTTAGTGTTATCATGTATAACCTGAATATTTAAATATTTTGTTAAAGATTTCAAAGGGTGCTAATTAAAAGGTCTATAACAAAGTTGCAATGTATTCTTTTCTTACCAACAATTTTGAGAACACTTTGAAGAATCTCTCCGAAAAGATTTTGTGAAATATCAAATGTTCACAATTATATATGCTATATATAATTTAGTGATATGTTATGTACAAATTAGTGATTTCTGTAGTTAAAAATAGTGATAAAAAACTATTCAGAAACTGGTTTTTAGTTTTTAGGCTAATTTGGTTTCTATTGGAGTAGAACACTCTCTCTCTCTCTGTATATATATATATATATATAGACACACACACACACACACACACACACATATATATATATATATATATACATGTAATTGTTCAAATACAAACTACTAAAATAAAAACTAAAATACAAACCAAGAGAAACTATACCTAAGCGACATCACTCATCCCTAAGAGACAGCCCTTAAAGCCTAAACTTGGCCCCATCATGGTCCCACTAGGCCCCAGCCCGACCTTACTAGGCCCAACTTAAAAACTGTCTAGGCCCATCTCGGGGTTCATCTCCGGTTCCAAAACCCTTTCCATTCTAGTTAATTGCATTGATTTGTATTTGGTTTGTATTTTATAGTTTGTATTGAAGTAGGACCCAATAATATATATAAAATAATATAATTCAAAATTTGGTATTCAATTTTTATAACATATAATTTATATAAAAATATAATTTACTATTTTCAAAATATAACCTCCTAAATTTTGAGGTGTGTAAGTGTGAGACAGTATTCTTAATTACCACTATATACTAAATAAGAATATATTCACATAGAAAATATATATTTACACACACACGCACACACATTGGCCATTGTTCCATGGAAAAACATATTATATAGAGTCCCATGGAGAACCATTTGGTTCTACTTTAAAATCTCATTAATAATTTTGAAATTAGTCATACTTATGCATAAATTTTGATTCTAGTATAAAATACTAATCATGCATAACATGCACAAACAATTTAACACATACAATCTAAGTAAAAAAAAATTGATTTCTAAATTTGGTTCTATTGTATAAGAGCATCTCCAAGAGGCTCTTCATTTAGGCTCCTAACTTGAGATTTGAGGAGGGAGAAGCAAAATGTTGCTCCAAGAGACTCTTAAGTGGCTCTTAAATCTTAAGAGCCTCTTGTTTCTCTCTCCTCTCTCCTCAAAGTTAAGAGCCACCATATGGCTCCTAATTTATTTTTTTACAATAAAAAAATCCTTCCCTCCAATCAACCTCCATCTTTCCCTCTCTTTTGTTATAGTGGAGCCCAATATATGAATAAAATATGAAATAGAGAAGAGATGTGGAGAGTATTGTTGGAGTTTACACTCTTAACTTTGTCCTAAATTACTAAGAGCCACATTTTTTATATTATATTTAGGAGCCAACAAGGAGGCTCTTGGAGATGCTCTAACAACTTTGGATGAATATGGTTCTACTATAGAACCAGTTTGTATACTATGATTATTTTTCAATTTTTTTGGAGCAAAGCAAACACAATAATTTTTTTTACTAATTATATATATTTATTAATAATGAGATTGATGCATGAATTTTATGTGTATATGTAGGTAGGGTCATGTTCAAGAGGGAATCATTAGAGAGAACCTATAGAACCCTTATCTTATTTCTAGTATTAATTAGGGTTCTGCAGTAGAACTTCACATGCAAAAAATGTAAATCCAGCCAACATAACAATTGACCAGCCTATACGGAGTAGACCCAGTCTAGTCCAGCCCACATAACAATTTTAATTATAAACTTATTTTTGCATAAAAATAATATTAAATCAATAATTTATTTAATAAATAAATAATAAAAATTCCTCACTAGGTCGCGTACGTGAGACGCCCAGACATTAGCCCAACTAGGTCGCATCGCGTACGTGAGATGCCCAGACATTAGCCCAAATCACCTTTCGATTCGAGATGAGGCGTGGCGTGATCAGGTGACACCCCCGCGTGAGACTCACATCAACAACATACACCCTGACATAACTTAGTAGTTGTACACTATCCTTGCACATGATATCTAATAAACCCACCTACCTCTCTTTATTATTTCAATATGGGACAAGTCCCCGTAACTCTTTTCAAACTCTTTTATATTTCTCACTTTAACTCAATTTCAATGGATTACACTAAGAAAAATCCTTAATTAATCTAATTACCCAAACAAGAGAAATTTAAGTCCTCATTACAAAGAAAAACTTCCAATCATTAGAATTCGAAAATTATATAAAGAACATCATAATATTATTATATCCTAAACTCCCATTTTTCTAACATTTTTATCTCATCTTATTCTCATTTTTCAAATCTGTCTTTATTTTTGAAATTTTCCATATTATTTTAAGAATCACAAATTTTCGTGATTTAAATTCATGAGATGTCCGATTTTTTTTCAAACACAGCTACACAAACATATCGAATGATAAAATAATTTAAAACCTTATAATATATTTTATATATAAAAACCACACTTAAACAGATAATATAATTTAAAAATTAAAGTAAAATATAATCCAAAAATCAATTCAATTCAATTTTGGCTGATTAATATCTACTTTAAAGTTGGTGGGTGATTGGTTTAAGTTTGATATTTATATATGAATATTACTTTGATATGAATGTATTCAAAATATTGGTTTGGATTTAAGGTTAAAGACCAATTTTGGTTTTCGTTGGTTTAATTTTTTATATAGTTTTAAATTCGAGTAGATATTTGGTTTATTGTTAAATATTTAATTTATTGTAAGACTTATCCAATATATAAAATATCAAATTTTCTAGGATCTTTTTATTTATTATAAGTAATTATTATTTAGAATATTATATATATATATATATATATATATATATTATATTTCAATTACACATGTAAAAAATATAATTGTAATATAGTACACTATCAATTATTAATAACTATTTCATACCATAAAAGCCCAGCCCAATTTACTATATTCACAAACTTGCCCAATTTTTTGATTATATATATCCACAAGTCGCGTCCAATTTACACATCCATACTGAGAAAATAAAATCCCCAATTTTCATAGTTATATTCATACAACAAAACCCTATTCTCAAATTAATCGCCGCCGCCACATGCTTCTATCGATCATCCATCTTAGCCAAATTTTATCGTTCAAAACTTTACGCATCGGTCTCATCTTTTGGATCTTTACCTAATATGGTAAATGTTTTCGTGAATTGCTGGCTCTTCTCATCATTCTTAGCATCCTCACTTTATTGGTAAAATCATTGGTGAGTTTTTTTTAATCAAGTACACAAATATATGTCATGTCTATTGTTATGTTTAATTGGAGATAACTATAACAAAAATTTCAATTTCTTACTGAAATTTTAAAATTTACCTGACTGAGAGATGTTAAATTTAGAACGCAACCTATATTAAAGACTTAATTACATTATATATTCAAAACATTAGTTTGGATTTAGGTGTTATACCAATTTTAATTTGTATGATTTTACTCTAGGGAAAATCTAGTTTAATATTAGAATTCCTATTGTATTTAGATATTGATTTGTGATGAGTAAATACATGGACTAATTGATTATCTTGTATTCGCATAAAATTTCATTTTATTTGTCATGATTGTCAAAATATAAAATATCAAAATCATCCATCATCCGCATCTTTGTTCGTCTAATTTTTTCAATAAAATATAACACCCATACGTGTTTGTTGCCCAGTAAACAATGAAGAATGTGCTTCAAGAAGGATCAAGACGGAATGTTCCATGTGAAATCGATGAACTCGAAGAACTCATATAGTTTGAAGGTAAAATTATTTTTTTAATTTATCATGTAGTATATCCGTGAATTAGTCATGTGTGTAGTGGTGATTTAATTGCAAATCTCTATGAAATATAATTGGCATATTTTCTTTCTTCTCTTTTTTTGTTCACCAATTTGTTCACATTTTCTCACCTCTAGAATGATTTTAGACTCGTTTACAAGGTAACTTAACAAGACGTTGTTAAGAGAAGAAACTTTAATTATATTGTTTTTTCTCATTTCGATCAATTTGTGTAGCATAGTCTTTAGTTATTGTAACATTGTTAATAATTTTTGTTCTCTCGTTTTCTGTCTAGAATGAAAATTTAGGGGCATGTTCGACTTACGGGTATGCTACACAGTGTGAAGAATGCTTCAAGTCTCGGGGGATTCGAATTTCGAGCTAATGCTACAAAAGATCCATTTGTGTGCAACAAGAAGTTAAAGGTAACATGTGATGTTCCCGCTGTTGATAAAATTGAAGTTCCAAAGACTCCTCCAGGTTTCCTCTGTGAAGTTTCTCAGGAAGGATTGCTCAAAAATGGATCTTCACTTTATCACACCTGAGAGTAAGAAGCGTAGACATTCTGTAAAAGCCGCTACGTTCCTCGAAGAACATCCCGAGTACAAGCAATCATCGATTTCTATAGCAGATTTCGGCTTCATATATAACTCTAAATGTGGCAACTGAAACTATACGTAAGGATTATGTAGAAAAAATGCTTCTTGAAAAGTAGGTCGTCAAACACAGGGGGGAGATATGTGCTAGTTTTATACACGACACGGTGATAAAATAAGGATTTCTTGTTTGTATTTTTATTTCAAATACACGGACAGGTACATGATCATCATGATTGATTGAACGTCGTAATTGAATTTATTTTTTGGTTACACTGTACAAGAGAAAGCATATCACATAAATAAATTAATATTTACGTAATAATGAGTATAATGAATATATCCATATATTTTTCTATAAATATAATGCCAATTTGTCTATTTAATATATTTTGTAAAACTATATATCGAAGATTATATTTTCAAATATTATATAATCATGTACTTATACATTTATTCTTATAATATATCCTTTATTATAATACCTGAGTTTTCACCGTATCCAGTTAACCAATCATAAAATAAAAATTATTTTAGGACTAATAAGAAGTCATTCCTAAATTTTAGACCAATGACATTTATTTTTAACTTTATTTCTATTAAATTTAACTAAGACATTAATCACGGCAGTTAATTATTCAGAAAATATGAATTATTTTAGGAAGATTGTGCCGATCAGGACAGCAGAAGGATTGCTACTGATTAGATTATTTTAGGAAGCAGATAAACATACATCAATCAGTAGATATCATGTAACTGTGTATATAAACACAGCTTAGGGTTTACTCTAAAGGAGTTGAGAAATCGAGAATTATTCTTATAACCCAGCAGCTCTTAGTGATAAGTTATAAATCACTAAGAGAGTATTTGTAAGCTACTGTGATTTGTGTTAATAAGAGTTTAGTTAAATTATTCTCTTATTTGAGTGTTCTGCTATTGATTATGTTCACTATATATATTAATATAGTGATTTTATTCAGTCTAACAGGCAACATGTTAGATTAACTAGTTTTCGAAATATGATGTCGAGAAATTGTTTGTCCTGAATCAGCTTCAGGAAAGCTTGACTTTAATTGTGCTCGCTGGACTAGGTGATAAACGTCTGTATGTGATAATTAATTTTTAGTAACCGAAGGTAGTACCAGAATATTATCTTCTCTAGCGATATCTGTGGCCATGGGAATCAGTAGTATAACAGGCACCCAAACTATTGGTCGAGGCTTCCATCACATACATAGTAGCCTCAAGTTCATGTCATGCCAAAAGGATTTTTTATTTTGCTTGTATCCGTGCAGGCATACTACTTTTGGCGTCTTTACTTTTGCATAAAATGTCATATTTCAATTTAAATAACCCGAAAAACATTTTTTACTCAATAAAAAAACAGTTCTATATATAATAACTTTATGAGCTTATGGAGGTAGTGAATGTAAATGAAGAGTTGACAGGCCCCTTGTTTACATGTGTAGGCACGTAATTAGTATAGAGTTCAAAGTAGTGCAAAACGGGGTCAGTTAAGAGTCCGCAGGACACGCCTAAGCAGGACAAGGTGAAGAAGGTGAAGACTTATGACGGATATATCTAGAAGAAGTTTTCGCCGTCGATTATGACAGATGTCTTACTCAATATGCCAGAGACTCACTCGAGGGTGAAAATGGCAGGATTTGAGCATCGTTTAAGATTCCGTATGCTTAGTTACCCACACAGGCTTGGGTACAAAATGATGGATGCGTTCTATAGCAGAACGTGATCTAAAATTGAAAGTAAGGAGTGCTGTAATCATAGATAGTCTCGTGCACAAAATAATTGGTCATCCACTAGGTGAACATGATATTGAACTGAGACAAGGAAGAATTGGAAGGACTACATGAGATGAACGGTATCCTACCTACTTGATTTCTCCAATCATATATGGTCAGGGACAAGATACTACAAAGCAAGAGGGTTGATAATTATTTCAAGATAAACATTCTAATTTTAGTGTATAATTTCTTCATTGAGGCGAATCAAAATATTTTCAATTCAATTGAAAATCTTCAGAAACATTTTCAATGTAATTATAACAATAAAAAAATATGCAGAACTTACTTGAATCTCCGTTCTGATTAGACATTAGAGACTTGTTACGAAAGAAAAAAACAAAGTGCTTCAGCAAAAATATATTATCGCTGCTAAGGATCAACAAATGAAAGGTGAATAGAAAAAAAATGAAACAGAGAATGCAGGACATAAATACTTCCCAAACTCCTGAAAATACTCAAGCAGTTGTAACTGGCGCATGAATCAAGCAACACGCACCGACAGAGGCCAAGTAATCCAATAAGTGCTGTTGTTGGTATAAGATAAAAAAACTTTTTAAAAATCAAATCACGTATGCTATTAGCCGTTGGATCTAAATCTAAATGGAGGGCGTGGATTGGGACTCCAAGGACTCCACCATATTATGGGACTCCAAATAACTTTTTCCTATATAAAATTCTTAGTTGTTACATAATATTGATATTCAATTCTCAGCTATTACAATATATATATATATATACATATATATATATATATATATATATATATATATATATATATATATATATATATATATTCTATCAAGCCCAGTTGACCAGCCCATAAGGAGCAAAACCAGTCTAGTCCAGCCCACACAATAGTTCTAATTTAAACTAATTTTTCTATAAAGATAATAATAAATCAATAATTAATTAAATAAATAAATAACAATAATTCCTGACAGGTCGCCTCGCATACGCGAGACGAGACGCCCAGACAATAGCCCAAATCACCCTTTGATCCGAGATGAGGTGTGGCATGGCTAGGCGACGGTGGCGCCTCCGCGTGTCTGCGCGTGTGAGACTCACATCAACACCATACACTTTCACGTGACTCAGTAGTTGTACACTATTGACTATCCTTGCACATGATATATTAGAAAGACAAGTCCAATAACTATTTTCGACAAATCCAATAATTAATTTTAAACTCTTTTATATTTATCACTTTAACTCAATTTTTCAATGGATTAGAGTAAAAAAAGATTCTTAAATCCAATTATCAAAACAAGAGAAACTTAAGTCCTCGTTACAAGGAAAATCCTCCAATTATTAGAATTCGAAAATTATATAAAGAGCATAATATTATTATACCCTAAACTCCCATTTTTCTAACATCTCTATCTCATCTTGATCTTATTTTCAAAATCCGTCCTAATTTTTGAGATTTCCAATATTATTTTGAGCATCATGAATTTACGCGATTTGAATTCATGAGTTGTCAGATATTTTTCAAAAAACATAGACATATCGAATGATAATATATATAGTTTACTTTGATATGATCGGATCTCATATTACAAAATTTTTAATTTCATATCCTTCAACCTTCTAATATATTTTATATATAAAAAAGCACACTTAAACAAAAAATAATTAAAATTCTAAAATAAAATATAATCCGAAAATCAATTCAATTCAGGTTTGACCGATTAATATTTACTTTAAAATTGTGTGTGGGGGGGGGGGGGGGGGGGCGGGGGCGGGGGTGATTTGTTTAAGTTTGATATTTATATACGAATATTATTTTGATATGAATGTATTCAAATTATGGGTTTGAATTTAAGTTTTAAGACCAATTTTCGATTCCATTGGTTTAATTTCTTATATATATATATATATATATATAGTCTTAAATTCGATTAGATATATCTTGTTTGTCATGAAATATTTAATTTTATTCATTACGAGAGTTATCCGAAATATAAAAAAAATCAAAATTTTCGAGTATCTTTATCTTTATTATATATAATCATTCAAAATATTATATATCAAGATTTTATATTTCAATTGAGACATATGCAAAAAACAATATTATAATTAATATAGTAGACTATCAATTATCAATTACTATATCATACTTTAAAAGCCCAGCCCAATTTGTTATATTGTACAAACTTACCCTAAATTTTTTGATCATGGATCGAGCCCAATATACAAACCTACATTATAAATAGAATCCCTAATTTTCATAGTTATATTCATACAACAAAACCCTTTTCTCAAACTAATCGCCGCCGCACGCCTCTATCAATCATCCATCGTAGCCAATTTTATCGTTCAAAACTTTACGCATCGATCTCATCTTTTGAATATCACCACTCCGATCTTTTCATAAATTATTAGTGTTTTCCCAATATGACAAATGTTTTAGTGAATTGCCGTCTCTTCTCGTTATTCTTAGCATCCTCATTTTGTTGGTAGAATCATTGGTGATTATTTTGTTTTCACATAAAATTTCATTTTATTCGCCATGATTGTCAAAATATCAAAATTGGCCATTATCTTTATTTTTATCCATCTAATAATTTTTGTAAAATGTAACACCCGTATGTTTGTGTTGTGTAGTAAACAATGAAGAATATGCTCCATGAAGATCAAGACACACTGCTCTGAGAGAAATCGACGAACTCGAAGAACTCTTCTAGGCCTTTCTTCCCAGCTAAAGGCTTATCGGCTTCTTTAATCTCTGATTTTGGAAGTGTAAGAGAACTGGTTGAAGAAAGTTTGAGAAGTTTGTTGGTGCTGTCTTAGCTTAACAAGTTCCTGCATTAGCATTTCCTTGTCAGTCTTAAGTCTCTCAACTTCCTTCCACAGCCCAGCATTTTTCTCTTCATTCTGTACAACAACATCCTTCACTTGTTTCTGAGAAGGCTTGCTCTGGTCTACACTTTGATTAGGCTACCCGATCCTATTAGGCTACCCTCGGATGTATAATTTGGTGGATAGGTCTCTGACATTTCTGCAGGCCTTTCTCCTCCATACTCAGGTAGATGCTTTAGTACCTGATACAATCGTGATCCGTCGAGGGGCTCGGAAAGAATGAATCAATATATGTACGAAGATATGTACAAGACATAAATTTTCCCCATGACTTAATTATGGCTTCTACTAGTGGCTTACGGTTATTGCTTCTAAAAATGTAAACTATTTTGTTGTATCCAAATAAACAATATTTGCTAATTTTTTATACACGAGACCGTGATATTAGAAGGATTCCTTGTCCGCATTTTTTTAATACAAATTAGTATATTTGATGAATTCCCAATTACATTTATCTCATTATTCTTCACTGAATAGTCTTATATACTCTGTCCCCTCAATTGTTTACATTAGAGGATGAGGGCCTCGACACGAATTTTATTACTCTCATAAATTATAGATTGATAAATTATTTTTGATTTTTTCTCTAAATTAAAGTTTGATGTTTAAGTATTTATATTAAAAAAAATAATGAAACTATGTTTTATATGCGACTCAAAATACGTGTCGACCAATGCAAAAAAAACTGTAAAAAATGAGAAAAACAGAGTACATAATTAAGCTTCACAGATATAATTTTGTTATGTTAAAATGGTATGAGTTTAATTAGTTCGATGTCAATGAGGACAATTACACTAAAACAATTATTTATAGAGTAATCTACACTTTGCACCCCATAAGTTTAAGCGCTTTTTAGATTTGGTCTCAAACAAAATTTCTTGTCAATACACACCCTAATGTTTAAAAAGCGCTTCGATATGCACCCTATTGAACAAATCTAAAAAGGAGGAAGATCCTAAGAAAACCCAACTTATCAAGAAAACCGAGAAACCCACTTAATCACCGTTGATTTTATAATCATAATATAAATTATGATTTATCAAAAAATCAATCAAATCTAATTCATAAGGGATATTATAGTAATCTTCTACATATATTTAATGCATTCAATCAGTAATATATTTAATGCATTTAGTCAGTACATTCAATAAAGATTTGTAATTAGGGTTTGCAGTTTTGAGAGTCGACTCCAACTTCTAGTCTCCACTTCTCCGCTCTTCATCTTTCATCCCCCTACTGATTAATCATCTTCGTTCTTCCATCTTCTCTCATATTTATTAGTTTTTTCAATAAAACCAAGATCTAATCCTTTTGGGTGAGTTCTTGTTGAGTACCTTGTCATCAAGGCCGTGCCCATCTTTTTGGGATGTTTGTGTCTGTTTCGATGTTTCTATGTGTTTTTTTATGGGTCTCAGTAACGTTTCTAAGAGGGAGTTACATGATATTTTGGGTAATCCGTAAGGCTTGTATCAGATATGGCACGGTGGTGAATATCGTAAGAGCTCACCTTTCACGACATAAAATTGTTCATCTTTTGGGGTCATTTGTTGATCTAATATCAGTTGATGTAACTGATAATTCTGAACATTGGGCTACAGATGCTGCTGCTTATGTGAAGGTCAATTGCGATGCTACTATGCTCAAAACTGATGTAGGTTGGATTGTTCGAGATTTGATTGTAATACTTTTTAGTTTAAAGAATTTAAATATTCTATTTGTTAAGCGATCTGAAAACAAAGCGGCTATATGTTTAGCTCGTTTTTTGTTTCTTAATCAGGTTGTAATTGACAGTTCGAGGGTTTGTCTTGGCTGGATTTCAGTTATTTATTAAATTCTTCGCTTTTCGTCAAAAAAAAAAAAGATTTGTAATTAATTGATTTCCTTTTCTATATTATCCATATCTCAATCAATCAATCAGTATTAAATTTGAATTTCAAATTTCAAAAGATTCACCTTGCTAAAAACTGATCGAATATCTTAGAGAATCTTATTTATATATTTTGCGTTATCTTGTGTATGATAATAAATCTCTTACCATTGTTATAACGGATCATCTAATAATTTTTTTTATTACGATCTTATAAGTGTTTTACTAATAAATATAATATTTTCCTAAGATTCTCTTAAGTGCTCTATTAATTTAAAATAAATTTTTTTCTACGATTCTTTCAAGTGTTTTACTCATTTAAATATATTTACGATTTTCTGAGATTCTTCTAAGTATTTTACTAATTTAGATTGAATATTTAAAATAACTTTTTTCTAAGATTCTTTCAAGTGTTTTACTCATTTAAATCTATTTAAGATTTTTCTGAGATTCTCCTAAGTGTTTTACTAATTTAAATTGAATATTTTTTTAAGATTTTCATAAATGTTTTACTAATTTAAAAATATTTAAGATTTTCCAAGATTCTCTTAAGTGTTTTACAGATTTAAAATTATTTAAGATTTTCTAGGATTCTCTTAAGTGCTCTAATAATTTAAAATAAATTTTTTTTCTAAGATTTTCTCAGATTCTTTTAAGTGCTCTAATTGGAATCTTGAAATGTTATAATATTAATATTACATATTAATTAAAAATTGCATACAATGACTTAAGTTCTTTAATTATCTTTTTCTTTAAATATAAAATTTAAATATTGAAAGAATACTTTAGAGAACCCTCATTTGAAAAATATTTAAACGGGTATCGTAAAGAATCTAATAGGTGTATAAGTGAACATCTACTAGAATCTCAACATACTGTTATGAGATTGATGATGTAAGTATAATTATAACTAAATTGGAAGTTGTTAGGTGTTCGGTTTGTTGATCATATATGATTTACTATGTGTACTTTTTAAATAAATTATAATTTAAATTAACATATTTTATTTAATTAAGTGATAAGTATTAAGATTCTAATAATTAATATTAAAGATTTATTAAAAATTGTATACAATGACTTAAGTTTTTTAATTATTTTTTACTTTCAATATAAAATTTAAATATTGAAAAAACATTTTGAAGAACCCTCATTTGAAAAATATTTGAACGGGTATTGTAAGGAATCTCTTCATTTACTATATATTATAATAGATGTTTTAATTCAACTTTGTAAATAAATTTTTAAAATTCTACCTTATATTATTCTATTATATTTGAGCGAATATTTTAAAGTAATATAAATTTATTATAATATCAGTTTAAAGATTCTACTATATATTATTCTACAAATTTGTTAGGAATCAATAATTTTTTATGATAACATAAACATTTTGTAACATGTCTTACTTAGTATCTTTATCAAATTTCAGTTGTAATTATTATATTTCTTGTCTTTGGGAATTGTCAACGGATGGGTAGAATAGGGTGGCTAATTGTAAATACCAAATGCCATGTAATTTTATCTAAGTGAAGGACATTCAACTGATGAGATGTAACTATTCAACTGATGTAGACTGAACCATGTTTCAACTGATGAAAACCAAGCATTCAACTGAAGACAAAGTTTTCAACTGATGATGCAAAGGAATTCAACTAATGAGATTGGAACAGCACTCAACTGATGAAGCTCGTAATTCATTCAACTGATGAGACTAGCGCAACATTCAACTGAAGCCAAGAGCGGTTGAAAGTAACCAGAACTTTCAACTGATGAAACAAAGAGCAGTTGAAAGCGACTAGAGCTCAAGTCTGACAAATCACATGGATTGAAAATCACATGGATCGAATTACACTAAAATAGACATGGAAGCCTAATTAGGAAAATAAAGAAGAAGCAGAAACATACTTATCTCATGCAATGCAATCTAGATCAAATCAAGATGATGGTCAAAGATGAAGACATCTCAGAAAGCATGCATAAGACAAAGTTGTGCAGCATTGTTTTTAGATTAGAGTGCATTTTGTAATCTAGCTAAAAGCTTTGTAAAACTTGGAGTATATAACCAAGTTAGAAGCATCAGTTGAACTTGTTCAAATTACTTAAGAGAAAATCTGAGAGTTAGAACTTGTTCTTGAGTGATGAATCAGCAGCTGTGCGAATTGTAAACAATCCACAGATTCTTCTATATAAAATCTCACGAGTGGATCATTCAATCCACCCGTATTTTTAATACTTGGTGTTTTTCTGTTTGCTGTGTTCTTAGTGTATTGTTCTTGAATCTTTTAAATTTGTAAAAGATTGTATTCAACCCCCCCTTCTACAATCTTTCTTATAGTTAGTGTAAAATAACAAAATTTGAATGAACGTTTATTGGACTCTCATGATATTATAATATGTCAATTCAATTAAGTGTTCAGGTGTATTTTAATATTTGTTATTTTGTTATACAAGCGAACATTTTAAAGAATCTCCATATCAAAAAATGGTATCTTTAATAAAATCATAATCTAATTATACTTACTAATATCTCATACAACTAATTAGTAATTAAATGTTAATTTAATCGTTGAGAAAAAAAATTTGATAATGAAATATTTTAGAGTGATGTATAGATGAACATCTACTAGAATCTCAATATTCTATTCAACATACTATTATGAGATTGATTTAAGTAAAATTATAACTACATCTGAAGTTATTAGAGGTTCGTTTGTCGATCATATATGATTTTATTATGTGTTCTTTTTAAACTATTCAATTAACTAAATTTCAAAAAATCTAATTTTAAACACCTAACAGAATCGTAAGAAATGTATTATTAGAAACATATTTTTTATAATCAAGTAGAATGAATTTTTAAAAAAAAAAAGCATAACGTTAATGGTATAGCGGCACCTCGTATGAATTTTATCAGAAAAAAAAGAATGTGCAAAGAGAGAACTTCTCTCAAAAAATCACAAAGAACACACTCAAAGAGGGAACATCTACTACAAACTAACAAAGAATACAAATATAAATTCTCCATTATTGGAGAAAATAAAAAAAATCTAAACAAAACCAGAGGAGCACCAAAAATCCTTCCAAATCTGCCAACTCCAGAAAAAGCAAGGCCACACCATATGTCTGCCAACCTTAAACTCCATACTGCAGCAATCGACCCGAAAATAAAGGTAAGGCAAGATCCACCACCACAACAAACTAAACACTCCAGCCACAAAAGTCAAACAAAACCTCCACCAAATAAAAACGCCTGCAACAATAGCATAGCATCCACTGTACTGATTCATCCATAAAAAACCACCAGCTTAGTACCCTTTTACTGTCCCCAAATTGCTGGTTGAACAAATTCCCAAACAGACAGCCAAACCTGATAAACAGAATAGGCTAATGCATGTATACTGCTTAATAGCATAGAAATTAACGAATTGTGGCCACCAACTAAAAGTAACCAGCAAACATAATTTAAAATATGCAACATACATCATAGGAGATACTGCAAATAAATCAAATCAGACCCCCGCCTCTACCAAACAAAAGTTACCAACAAATAAAGGAACTCTTAGAATCTGTACTGGAACCTTGTGTTGTTCTTTAGTCGTAAAACAACTCTGATCAGAACACTCAACATAATATTGATTAGAATTCTTACAAAGATCTAAACTGAATGCATTAGTAATGAACACCAACTGAAGCATGTGCGAAATACAACTATACACACAATATCAACTTCAACAATTAACTATACTATAATGAATCTCTTATAGAACACTAACCAAACAAGGAGAATCTTCAAACTTAAGAATATGACAGAATCTTCAAATTGAGATAAGGTGTTCTGGATCCCTAATTAGAACATTGGTGAGGACAATAAGAAAGTTCAATCTAAATTTCAAGCCAACATCTGTATACTCTCTATTGTAAGAATTCTCAAACATTAACTCCCCGTTCGGCAAACCAAGTACATTCTGGACATCATCTTCTGAAAAGTTTATAATATTCTCACCAATTGAAATTGTTGAATCGATTAGTTTGTATGACTTTGAAATCGAAAAACTCAGAGGTTGAGGGTATTTCATGATGTTGAAAAGTAGAAGCTTTTCGAATCCGGTTTCCACAACCCATTGTCTTTGTGCATCGGAAAGATTCTCCATGATTCTCTTTAAGAAAATAGGTTTTACTCGAACCAACAAACGGCCGGTGTTCTTATGAAGATTCTTCTCCGCCATTATATCTATGAAAAGGATTATATGGTTCTGCAGATTATACAAAAGTCATAACAGATAAATTTTATGAAAAAGTTTTAAGATCCATGAGGAGGATACGTGGTACAAACCTTCAAACGATGAATCATGGTGTTTTCAACCACGGCGGTCTCTTTCTTACAATTGCAGAGATTCTTATTAGAGGATAATATATGTATGTAATGATTCTAGATTATTTGTGTGCTTTGATTGGATTTTATTAGATGCCAAAAATAGAAGATTTTAGTTAATCAATGACAGATTCTTTACAATTTTGCCCCCATGTGTGTTAGATTACAGATATATTTGATTGATTTTAATTTTGGAAATAGTTATATATGAGAAAAATAATCAACGGTATCTAAGAGGGTTCCTCAGTTTTCTTGATAAGAGGGTTTTCTCTGGAACCTCACTCTCTTTTTCATATCTATAAACTATATAATGTCCTTTTATACAGAGAATGGCTCGAATCAATGCTCCATTCAGAAATAGGAGAAATCGAGACACTATTCATTTTATAGTTACAATGATTAATTGTGTTGTAGTGTTGCATCTGATTTGGTACTCGGTTAGGAACACATTATATAATTCTCAAAGTATACAACTTGATAAAAGGACCTGAAGAAAAAGGAGATTGTATAATTTGAATCAGATGATAAGGGAGAGTGACACTGTGTGCTGGAATTTTCTTCGTGTAAATCGAAGAACATTTTGTGTTCTTCTGGAGATGGTTAGAGATGTAGGTGGATTGAATGAGACAAAAAATATGTGTTTAGAAGAGATTCTTGCAGGTTTTTTATACACACTAGCTCATCATAAAAAAAAAACAGAACTATCAGTGCTCATTTTTATAGAAGTATTGAAACTGTTAGTAGGCAATTTCATGCATGTTTGCTTGCCATTCTGAAATTACATGGTGTGCTACTTAAAAAACCAACACCCATATCTGAGGACTGCGATGATGAGAGATGGAATTGCTTTCAGGTATAATATTCATTTTTTACAAAGAAACTGTCTATGTGTAATACATAAATTATAATGGTTTTATATTTCTATAGAATTCTTTAGGTGCACTTGATGGTACAATGATTAGTGTGACTGTACCTTCTGAGGAACGAGCAAAATATCGAACAAGAAAAGGTCTCCTTTCCATGAATGTTTTAGGAGTATGCTCACCTGATATGGAATTCATATATGTGTTACCTGGTTGGGAGGGATCTGCACATGATGTTCGGGTTCTTAGAGATGCAATATCTAGGCCTAACGGTTTAAAAGTTCCAAAAGGTATTTAACATATTTGGTGCTCTTATTTTTTTATTATTATAACTTAATAATAATAATAATAATTTTAGTTTTTTTCTTTGTAACAAGGTTGTTATTATCTGTGTGATGGAGGATATACTAATGGAGAGGGATTTTTAGCACCATATAGAGGACATCTTTATCACCTCAGAGAGCGGGAAAATGGTGCACGTCAACCACACACAGCTGAAGAGTATTTCAACTGGAGACATGCGAGAGCTAGAAATGTTATTGAGCGGTGATTTGGATTATTGAAAGGAAGCTGGGGGATTCTAAGAAGTCCATCCTAGTTTAGCTTACAAACACATGGTCGTATTGTGCTTGCATGTGCTTTATTACATAACCTGGTTAAAAGATATATGTCTCCAAGATCATTTACTGACAATAAACTATAAGAGGAGGTTGATAGTGACGACGATGAAGGTGATCAAGCAGAGTATATACACACTATTGTTGTATCCGACCCATGGACTAATTTCAGAAATCAAATGGCTCAAAACATGTTCAACGAATGGATAGCTACACATAATCGTAGGTAGACTTAGTGATACTACTTCAGTTTGTTTGTGATTGTTTTTAGTTGTAGTTTATTGGACCTAGCTTGTAGTTGAAGTTGATTTATTTGGAATCTAGTACCAGTTTAATCATGTCAATCGTATTTATCTTATAATTTTATTGTGTTATATTGCATTTTTTATGTGACTTGATTGTTATGATAGGATGGAAGAAAGTGGTGCTAGTGGAAATGGTCGAGGTAGGAATAAACGCTTTTGGACTGCTGAAGAAGATACAGTTCTTGTCTCTGCTTTGTTAGAGTTGGCTACTGATCCACATTGGAAATGTGATAATGGCTTTAGAAATGGATATATGGTTTGCTTGGAGGAGATCATAGGAAAGGCTCTTCCTAGAAGTGGTTTAAAAGCTACACCACACATTGACTCTCGGCTTAAAACACTTGTTAGCAAGTTCAGAGCCATTGCTCAAATGCTTTCTACTAGTGGGTTTATGTGGGATGATGATAAGAAGATGATATCCGTGGATAGATCTGTGTATGATGAGTATTGCAAGGTATGATCAGAATATTTCATGCTTCTTATTGTTTTTTTTTTGTTGCAATTTTGGTATATTACATTAATATTTTTTTCTTTAGACTCATACTACATGCAAGAACTTGTATGGAGTTGCTTTTCCGCATTTTCATGAGTTGATGACTATTTACGGCAAAGACTATGCCACTGGAAAACCTGCTGAAGGTTTTGTTGATGCGGTTAATAACATGGAAAAAACAGCCCCTGTCCAAGTCACACTTGACTCAAGCGATGAAGAAATTGATATTAGTGGTAATGTCACCCAAACAGATGAATCAGAGGCTCCACCGTCAAAGAAATCAAAAGTTGAGAAAACATCAAATAAGAAAGGAGGGAAAAAAGTGAGGTTGTTGCAATTTCTGAAATTTCTAACTCACAATCCTTCATGAAAGACATGAATGTTCATCTTTCCACCATGGCTAAAGTCATGTCTCGTGCTGATGAAAGAGAGCAAGAGTCAGCTGAAAAAAGTGAAAAAGTGATAGAAGAACTTCTATCATTTAACTTGGAAGGTATCACTCCTAGTCAAGTATTTGAGGTAGCCGACATTCTAACATCACAACCGAACAAGCTCATGATTTTTAACAAGTGTCCTTCTTCTTTAAAAGCTGCCTTCGTCAAAAATCTTATTGGCGAGAACAACAAAAGGTCTGATTGAGACTCTACAATCATAAGGATCCATATGTGAAATTGCAAGTACGGAGACAAACTCTATTCCTCTTTATGTATTATATTTATTTGGTGAGATTAAGAAGACAAGTTTATTTTCTTATCCATTATTTATTTTTCCAGTAATATGTCGAATATCAGGGATAATTATATATGTCTGCTTTCAATCACTCCTCAGTATGAGCTGGTGTGCTGATTATAGATTGTGCTTGACTGTTACAAGTTATGCTTCTGTAAATTTTCTGTGTGGATTTTGCTAAGAACTTCTGAAATTCTGAATATGTATACAGAATGAGGGGCTATCCTGCTGTAGTTTAAATTTATCATGACTTGCTGTTTTATATAGTTGTACCTTGTTTCTCCTGAGACATTATTTGTATTCCAGGGTAATTCTATGTTATCAGTGTTGTTTGGTCTTATTTAGATACACTGATTTTTCACAACTGAACTCTTGCAATTTTGGGGTTTATGCAATGGACTCGATAGGTATTAGTGATTGTGCATGTTCTTGATATCAGGACTTTTTATACTGCTATCTTTGTTAGTACAATAGTCGTGGTAGCTGTATAGTTACAGTGGTCAGGATGATGCTATTTTATCAATTTAATTATGATTTGTTTAGCTACTTGGTTGCAAGACTTTTTATTAGCTAATTATGGTGCTTGTTACATCAAGTGACCTTGTTTTTTGTTTAAAAGTGTATTTTCTCAACTTGCAACCTGTAGAACTTTCAATATTTGCATCAAAAATATGAAACTAAAAGGCATAGCCTCAAAAAGGCTCCACAAATCGCCTCTTCGCTCCATCAGCTCTCGGAGCATCCTTGAAACTAAAAGGCATAGCCTCAAAAAGGCTCCACAAATCGCCTCTTCGCTCCATCAGCTCTCGGAGCATTCTTGAAAATAAAAAGGCATAGCCTCAAAATGACTCCATATTTCGCCTCTTCGCTCCATCAGCTCTCGCAGCATCCTTAAAAGTAAAAGGCATAGCCTCAATGACTCCACAAATCGCCTCTTCGCTCCATCAGCTCTCGGAGCACCCTTGAAAATAAAAGACATAGCCTCAAAATGGCTCTATAATTCAATTCTTTGCTCCATCAGTTCTTGGAGCATCCTTTAAAGTAAAAGGCACAGTCCTAAAATGGCTCTATAATTCGGTTCTTTGCTCCATCAGCTCTTGGAGCGTCCAATTTTTGAAGCACACCTCTGTGAGGCGCGCCGCGTGTGAGGCGTCTGCTTGTGAAGCATCCTTAAATACAGCTCTTGGAGCGTCCTTAATTGCTCTTTAAGCGTCCAAATTTTAAAGTATTCTTAATTGCTCTTTAAGCTTCCAATTTTTGAATTATTCTTAATTGCTCATTGAGCGTCCAACTCATGAAGCGTCATGCTCTTGATAGGTCACACCCTTGAGACATCACGCTCTTGAAGTGTTCTTAAATATAAAATGCAGCTCTTAAAGCATCCAGCTCTTGGATCGTCCTTTAAACGTCACACTTTGGAGGACGCTAAAGTGGTTCCACGACCTGCATCTTCGCTTCAGCGGTTCTACTTCATTATTTCTCCACTTCCAAAGTATTTTAGGCTCTAGTTGTCCTTGACCTTCAAGGTCGAATAGCCTCTTCGCTTCAGCGGCTCTCCCTCCTTACTTCATCGGCTCCCCCAACATCCAAAGTTCTAGTCATGACTTCCAAGGCTAGCAAGCTCCTCGCCTCATAGGAGGACGTCTATTAGTTGCTTTTTGAAGAGTTCGATTAGAGAGATGATATTTTCAAATTTGATCAGAAAGGGAGGCACTGAAATATTGAACCAATGAACCAAGCGGCTCTGTTGTCTGCCTCCTCACTATACCGCTTCACAAGCTCGGCGAGCATCCTTTAAATGGCAGGCAAAACCCTACAACAGATCTCAGGCATCACGCCTCCTCACTATATCGCTCCACTAACTCGACGAGCGTCCTTTAAATGGTAGGCAAAGCCATACGACGGATCTCAGGCATCATGCCTCCTCACTACATCGCTTCACTAGCTCGACGAGCGTCCTTTGAATGACAAGAAAAGCCTTACAACGGGTCTCAGGTATCACGCCCCAAGGCTTCATCTGCCTAAACACATCACCTCCAATATAAGCCCGCTTCGCGGGCAAACTAGTATGTGAGTCAAGGTATCTACATCAACCTCCTTATTTGTATGCAATAGTCCACCAACACTCTTCACTTGAAAAAGGTCAAGTGACAGCCCCAACGAGGGAAAAATTAGGAGCGCATGATAGCGTCTCTCATATCTAACATTTTCATTTACCCATTAGACGGAAATATAGGTAATCTCCACAAGATGCCATACTGAAATCGATCGTCAAACCTGAAAGCTAGAAGTGGCAACATTGATATTACCACCAAAGACGATTCTCCAAGCTCACAGCCCACAGCCTCTCTACTTCACTGCAAAGACGGTTCTTCAAGTTCACAGCCCACAGCCTCTCTACTTCACTACAAAGACGATTCTTCAATTTCACAGCCCACAGCCCTCTACTTCACTGCCAAGACGGTTCTCCGAGCTAAGCTCACAGCCCCTCTACTTCACTCCACCGTTTATTCTTTTAGCCATCATGTTCTTTCAGCAATTATCACCATCAGATTGGCTTCGATTGTTTGGTAGAAAGCAACTAGAGAGGAAAGAGACTTTTTATCGGCAAGAATCTCATCAACCTTCACTGCATCTTCCAGCTCCTCAACTGCACTTCTCAACAGTCCTCGCCACAACAGGCACCATCAACCTCACCACCTCATGTACCTCTTAGAGAAATGGCTCACCGCCTCCACGCCACAATAAACTTGTCAAGCAACAAAAATTACATGCAGTAAAAACGCTTTCCAAGATATATAATCTAATCCACATCTAAAGATCTGGAACTATTTTGGAGGGGGCTAATGTTGGGCCACAAGCCCACGAACTAGAAGCCCACTACTGCCAAGCCCAAGAGGGAGTCCAAGGCCAAAAGCCCATCAAGCAAACACGGGAGAAGCGTGACTTAAAGCTTATAAATACAGAGGAGATAAGGCTGAGAAAAGGGGAGAAAAAGAGAGTAAAAGAGCCACCTCCTTGTAATATAGATCTGGCTTGGAATTATGTATATTCCGGCTTGTATCTCAACACTAATTATGGTGCTTGTTACATCAAGTGACCTTGTTTTTTGTTTAAAAGTGTATTTTCTCAACTTGCAACCTGTAGAACTTTCAGCTAAAGATTTATGCTGCAGAATTTCTTGGCAGATCTGCAGGCTATTTTTACTATTTTCTACTCTGCTACAGGCTTTAAGCATCTGCATAATTTCTTTGTTAATTTATCATTGGTTAGGAGCTATACTTCCCAGGATACTTTTACTGGCCAAGAGAGTACATATTTGGAAGTATATCTTGCCCTTTTACTTGTGGTTCTCATTGTTGTAGAGCCATGTAGTTGGGTGTTCAATGTCCGGAGTCATCACTTCAAGTATAGCAGTAGTAATTGGACTGGTTATTGCAAATGTCACTAGGAATATAGTATCCAGAACATTTGGTGTTGCCACTGGTTTTGGAACTTCAGACAATTATGAACTATTCTTTTCCTGGAGTTGGAAGTTTTATTAATTGTTGCTTGTCTTGTCTCCTAATTCTGCACTAAGTCATACAAAGGATACTCTGCTTTTGTAGTTTTCTAACTGGTGCAAGTGCCTGCAAAGCAATGACAAGAATTTATCGCTATCTCCGCACTAGTATATTCATATTAAAATATTATTAAAAAAAGAAATTAATAAAATAATTGTTTTAATAACTTATTAAAATTTTCGATTTATTATTTTTCACATAAAAAGCATAACAATGTTTGATTTAAATAAAAAATATTATAAAGTCATGAGTTGATTCCCTCATATTGTCGTACCAAACACATACAAAGGTAATCAACAGCTTTTCTTTCCGTTTCCGGGACTAAAACAAACGAGTAAAGGAATTGAGGGCCATTCCTTTCTATTCCGTCTGTTTCCCTTTCTGTATCCTTTCCGTTTCCTCTGCATAAACCAAACGGCCCCTTAGAAGTTATGTATATAACAATAACAACTCACCGAGTTGATACAGATCTCCTGCGCCGTAAACAAATTATTAGTGGAACTCATTTTGGCTGGGTAACCAATCCCACCCCCAGTTTTTACCCTATTCCGGGGTTTTCCGCGTCACCAAATATTTTGTCTCGTTCTATTTATTTTTTCGCTTGAATTAACTCAATTAACATTCACCTGTACAAAAATTCATTAAACCAGAAGCCTTGAAGAAGGTTTACATGGAAAAAAAGCCAGGACATTGCTCGTGGAATGGCTTTTGTGCTATGATATAGGTGTCGGTGTTGATCAAGGACTAGCTTACCCACACCATGACTGTCAGCCCTTGGTGATTCACCGAGATGTCAAGTCATATAACATTTAACCGGATGTCAAGTCATAAATTTGGAGGCCAGAATTGCAGAATTTGGATTAGCAAAGATATGCCTAAGAAGAACATAACAGTGTCGATGGTTGAATGTTGAACTTTGTGGATATTGCTGGACATCGGTGTCTACCGTACGTGTAGTTCTCTGCCAATTTGCCGACTAGTGAATCCATGTTATTCATTTCTGATCATGTAACCTGACTGGTTTACGTTTGCTTTTTTCATTTTTTGGTTTCAGAATGCATTCATAATTTCATATGCTAATGTTCCTCTTTAGTTTTAGCCAAAAGAGAATGATAGTAATCTAAATAACACTACAACATCCTTTCATTTTCTTATAACAGATACACTTCCCTGGGGAAACAACCGGTACTCATTCCCTGTTGGCTATTTCAGATAACCTTAAGTATATAAATCCGATGGTTATTATTATTATGTTTGTTAATTAGTCGCGTATTAGAGAAGGGCCTTGCACCCATACCCCAGCTCCAGGTCGATGTCGCAGAGGGAACTATCTAGTATCTACCGACAATTTTCAGGTAGAGATTGGCAAAAGAAAGGTGGAATGGCATGATTACCGGATTAAGTGAAGAACTAAGCCAATGTTCAGTATATACATAATCCGATGTCCATGATGCCGATTACTCTTAATCCATTGAGAATTTAATCATTAAACGTCCCAGTTGATATTTATACATGTTCTTGTGCAGTGGCACTTGCTCTTAAATTTATAAATAGCTTATAAATTTTGAATTTATCGGAAGGAAAAATATCATAAATAGCATAAATTGTACTCCTGATCTAAGAGAAGGAAGACTGAACATGTGTGATGCAAGAGCAACTGAGCAAGAATTGGGACGTCATGCTACTAGTTAGAACAATGATTCCCAAACAGTCCTGGTTAAAAGAATAGATCGTTAAATTTGAAACAAGATCAAATATTAAACCACGCATTATAATTTACAAAAAAGAAATTTAATTTTTTTCGGAGGCTCAGCCGGGGCTTTAGCCTTGACTGACCCTCGGTGCTTCATGGCAGAAAAGTTAAATGTTCTTACCTAGAAGCTTTGTTGGAAAGAAAGTTGGGTGATTTCTCAT
Organism: Daucus carota subsp. sativus; assembly: GCF_001625215.2. NCBI lineage: Eukaryota > Viridiplantae > Streptophyta > Magnoliopsida > Apiales > Apiaceae > Daucus > Daucus carota. The sequence continues at coordinate 4,823,122 of NC_030387.2, read as the reverse complement.
CAGTAATTAACATATGGTCCCTCGTCGACACAATCATTGATTGCCTTAGTAATCAACTTACACTATGATTCCTCCACATGCATCTTTTGAGCCATAATGTGTATATCATAATAACGGTATACTTGATTCGTTCTGACAGGCGAACGGGTTCTTACAAAAATCTCGTTTATCATTTGGGGAAAAAAAAATTATCCGACCTACCTATTCTTTACTAGTACAGATAGATATAGCAAGTCTCTTTATCAAAAGAAAGATACAGCAATTCAGGTCCTCTGTATAATTAAAGGTAAAGTGCGCAAAACTACAGGTTCTCAGAAAGAACAAGAGAGAAACAAATGGTTAGAGCAGCAGCAAAACTGCCGGGGTTTTGCTTAAACAAGATTAGGCCGCATGTCAGAATTCGTTCACCCACAGTTCAGACCGATTCATCGACCACTGACCTGAAAAATGAACTTTCGGGTGACAGGGGAGTTGAAAATGCTGAGGATGCTGCTTCAAAATCGGTAAATGGCAGGAAAATAATGTTAGTGGTTGAATCAAGCTTAGAAGCTAGGAATGCACTTCACTGGGCTTTAACTCATACTCTGCAGAGCCGAGACTTATTGTATCTTCTTTATGTCACCAAGCCTTCTAAGCAAGGTTTGCAGTTTGTGTGATCATCACTAGCCCTTGCTTGGATTTTCATTATCTTAATTAAGTGAATTTGAATTTACTTTTATTTTCTGGCAGGCGAGAGATTTAGCAAGGATGGCCATCCAGTTCCAAGAATCCCCGATTTTCTGCACTCTATGAAGACTACGTGTAAACTTAAGAGACCCGAGGTCTGCAAAATTTACTATCGTCGTATATTTAGTATTATTGACAGAGCCAGAGGGCTGAATGGCTTGTTCTACACAGGCCCTCTGGTTTCTGAGTTATTATTCGAAAAATATTATGTCATGATTGCATGAAAAATATAATTTAAGCCATAATTTGTTTCATCCGTGCTTCTGTAGTTCAATTTTTGATCTTGTCACATAAATTAATTAATGTTACGAATACTGATATAAAGTCCATGAATATTGTCACAGGTTGAAACAGAGATTATAGTTGCAGAAGGGAAAGAAAAAGGTCCGACAGTGGTGGAACAGGCCAAGAAGAAAGAGGTAGCCATGCTAATTCTAGGCCAGAAGAAACGGTCCATGTCATGGCGCCTCTTGATGATGTGGGCGGGAAACCGACGAATCGGAGGCAATGGGGTGGTGGAACACTGCATTCAGAATGCCAGTTGCATGGCCATTGCAGTGAGGAGAAAAAGCAAAGACGGTGGTTATTTGATCACTACTAAGCGTCACAAAAACTTCTGGCTCTTGGCTTGACCGTACACTGGTCTTAACTAAATTGTTTGTTTTTCTACCTAAACACATTCTTACATATATCTATTTATGGGTTTCTCTTATGGTTTTACTATGTATATAACTTACAACGTGTTAGTGTGTTCTATTTTGGAGTTCATATTCAATAAATCATGTATTATGGTTGTAATTTGAAGTGCTAATTTAGTTAGTTGCTAGATTTTTATGAAATGAGTGTTGGAGCAACTTGGTCTAATCCTCCCACAACATTTAACTTTGGATTCAATGTCATATTTCACTCCAATACTCCGACAACGGTTTAGTTTCAGATTCGGTGTTATAAATAAAGAGAAAAATCAATGTTATATTCAATAAATATGGCTCGATTCGGATTGATCGAATGCTATTAGGTATCATGTAGAAAGCAAATGAATAGGGGCAGGCTGGGGGTCACTTGAACCACCTTGTAAAGATGGTAGTTAAAATTGGGGCACATGGTGTTTCAGCCTTTTTCTCAAGGGACATATTATACACACCCTAACTAAAGAGGACATTGATAGGCCCCTCTCTTTCTTTTCTAGTTTTGCTTTGTTTCTGTGGGGAATATTGTAGGTCCATGAACATGAAGCCACGGCTCAAAAACAAAAATAGAATTTACTGTGAAGATGACTCCAGATATAATGTGGGTGTTTGGCGGGGCTTTTAAGCCTCGCTTCTGGATTTTTAAGTTATAAGCACTTATTCGTATCGTTTGTGTAAAAAGTCGAGAAGTACTTATAAAAAGTTACGATTCCTAGCTTTTGTTTCATGACTGGACTTTTAAGTTATAAGCACTTATTCGTATCGTTTGTGTAAAAAGTCGAGAAGCACTTATAAAAAGTTACGATTCCTAACTTTTGTTTCATGACTTCTACCTTTTTCCCAAACACTAGCAAAAAACACTTATAAGCTCTTCCAAACGGCCCCATGGCTATTATCATCATAAATTTTTAGTTGGGGCAAATGACTTGATTGTTCATTGAGAGATCAAATTAAGTTGACCAACAAGGATACTATTCGCCACATAAAATATTTATATATCAAATAACTTCTTATATTTCTAGTAATTAAAAGTGACATTGTATTCAATTATTCAATTATCATTAATTTACTAAGAGAAAATATACTATTTCTGATTAAGAGTATAGGGCTGTCAAATGTATAATGCCAATGTAAAAATCTGATCCGTATTTGAATTTATATATAATATTTTTAAAATATTAATCCAATTTTTGTTATCTCCCTGTACAAGAACACAAATGAGGGCCAAGAGAACTTTGATCGGCTCAAAATAGATGGATACATAGAGATCAAAAAGCCCATTTCTACTAAAATGCACACCTTGAATGAATCCTTGACACTGTTTTGGACCGAATAAGGACTAACCATTAATCATTTTTTTATATTTTGGCAAGTTGGCCCATTTATACTCAAAAGCTGAGAAAGAGTGATAATCACGAATTTTAAGCACTAAATTGTTAGTCATAGAAAGCAAGATACCCTAAACAAATCAATAATTGATTTGACAAAAGTAAATGGAATAATAATATTGATATCATTATAAAGCAAGACCCAACACTCAAAGTCTCTTGAAGTTGAATTATGTCTAAAATGGTGAAGTCCGTGCTAGCTTTAATGCAAAACACAATGGAACTGGAAAAAAATGAAGAGAATATCAAAGACTATGTTTTTGAAAAGCTGAAAGAAGTGGTGGTTTTCTTGCAGTACTGGTGGGAAGCAGTGATCCACTGGTCTGACAAGGTTTTTCCACCAGATTCAAGAGCAGACACACTTAGCCACTGGGTTCATGTTGCTACACCTTTTTTGATAACAGGGCTGGTGATTTTGATGCTGATATGTTGTGTTAAACGTTGCTGTTGTGGTGGAGGAAGAGCTGTGAGGATGATGAAGGCTCCTGGAAGGAACATTAGAATGCCAAGAAATGTGTTTGAGAGGAACCCGGCAGGTTATTTTCAGAATCTGCGTTCTGGGAACTCTGTTGGTAATCTTTGCTAGGTTATGGAGCTTTTGTGTTGGTGTTCTTTCTTGTTTTGAATAAATGTTGTGTTTCTAAATCATCTTTGTATGATATATGATATGAACCAATGGTTGCTCGATTATTGGTTTCAACGTAAACAGTCTCTCTGCTCTTTTAGCTTTAGTTTGGAGTAGAATTTTTTGTATACTCTTGCTTCAGATTTTATAGTTTTGGGCTAATTGTACATACAAAGTTGAGAAACAAAGTCCTTAATGTCAATTTAGTACACTCCCAACTCCGAAGGACCAAAACACAGGAAAAAAAGGAAAGTCAGAAAATCAAAACACAGGAAAAAAGGAAGAGCTGTGAGGATGATGTTCTTCCTTAGAATGCCAAGAAATCTGTTTAGGAACCCTTTAGGCTACTTTCGGAATCTGCGTTCTGGGAACTCTGTTGGTAATTTTTACTAAGTTATGAATATGAAGATGGAGTTTTTTTGTGACAGATAAAACCTTATGATCAGATCACTGGTAATTATTAAGGCCTCAACTTTCCAGTGTACTTTAATTCTCTTGTTCTTAATCATAAGGCTTGAAATTGGCCGGAAGATTAAACCATCGTTTTTAGAAGCTTTCATCACCGCAACTAAAGGGTTCATGGCATAAACAAGTCAAATTATTCCTAAGCTATTCGAGTTCAATTCGTAAAATATTCGATTCGGTAGTTTGAGCTATTTGAATACTTTATCAAGCAGAACTCGGGTTTCATATTACTCTGTGATCGAGCTTTTATTTTTTTTCATAATTTTATATACTCCCTCCCTCGCTCATTGTATATCCATTCCAATTTTATAAAAGTCAAATGACCGATTTTTGGCTAAAATTATAAAAATATTCATTTATTATTTTAATAATCAGAAAGTTAAGTTTTAAAATAGATATAAAAAAAATTAAGAGACGAACTATATTAAACGGAGGGAATGCATATCTAATCGAGTTGAACTCTAACCTAACAATTACACGTTTTTTCTGACCATCCTTGCAGTTGCAGCGGAGTTGTATTAAAATTTACTCCCTCCGTCCCCCTCAATTGTTTACATTGGAAGCGAACACGGAGACCAAGACAATGTATGAAAAATGAGTAAAGTTAGATGAAAAGTGGGTAAAGTGGTGGGACCTATCAATATTTAATAATAGATTTGAGATAGTGGGGAAAGTAGTGGGTGTAATAGTAGGTTTTATTGTTAAATATGAGATAGTAGGGGAAGATAGTGGGTGTAATGATGAGACAAATTTACTATTTATAATAACGTAAATAAATGAGAGGGACAGTAAATTACAGAAAATAAAACTTTACATTGATTTCCCAAAAATAAGGATGTCATGAATCTGACGCAAGAATAAAGTCCATAATTTTCCACCAAGAAAAGCCACCATTAATACTCCGAATTAGTCACGGAAAAGCAAGGACAGTGGGTGATAAAGTAAGTATAATGATAAAGTAAATCTCTAATCTAAATACTAGTCATTGACTCAAGTGTTTACTCTTGTCTGTACCTCTGTCTCTAAGCTACAGAGACAATAAAATGGTGGAACAAATGGTGAAAGATTACGAAACTAGAGTGATCCAATGGGTTGACAAAGTGTTTCCTCCAGGAACAAGAGCAGATGCATTGAAGCACTGGGCTCAAGTTGGTGCACCTTTCTTGGTTGCATGGTTGGTGCTTTTGTTGTTGATGTTTTGCTGTAAATGTTGTGGAAGAGGGAGATCAGAGAGGACCATGAGAGCTCCCGGTAGAAACTATAGGATGCCGAGAAGGGAGTTTGAGGGAAACCCTGGATCTTATTTTCGGGATCTTCGAAGGCGAAACCGTTAATGGATTTTGCTAGGGTGTGAAGCTTTTGTGTTTGATCTTGTTGTATTATGGAACAGCAGTGTTCTTTTCATGTTTGTCGGAAAACTGGATATGTTTGGTTTGGTTCGAGTCGGTTTGTAATGCTATTTATCATGCTATTTATCGAATATGTGGAATTTAGTTCTTTTTCTTTTTTAAGATTTCTTAACTAGTTTTCATCATCAATTGTAGAGTTTTGGCTCAAAACAATTGATATATTGCATAATTAACTATAAACTTAAACATCACTGCCAGAAGAAATTTAACAGCAAAACACTAATAAACCTGAATTTATTCTGCATTTCAGAGAGGAAAAAGAATGATCTGAACACCATGTTGAGGTCGAACCATGAAAGTCTGAATCGGGGAATGAACATAGGTAGGCGATAATGTGAAAGCATAGCGTTGAAGTATCATTGCAAGCGCTATCTTTGCTTCGACGATAGCAAAATTTAATCCCACACAAGTACGAGGGCCAAACCCGAATGGCAGAAATGCTGCTGCTGTATTCTTGGTAGCGTTAGCAACTCCATTTGCAAATCTATCCGGTTTAAAGATATGAACATCTTCTCCCCATATTTGAGGATCGTGATGGAGTGCTAGTGGTGAAATATATAGCTCCAGATGAGGCGGAAGCTTTAAGTTTCCTAGTTGAACTTGTTTTTCAACCTTTCTTTTGATCACAGGCACTGGAGGGTATAGCCTTAGTGATTCTTCAATGATCATGTTCATCTACATCAAAATGAACCGCAATAACATTTTTTCATATGTTGGTTGTAAATAATAAGGATTGATCAAGTAAATTATGAGACGAATTGGTTGGAGTTTTGGATTGCATACATTTTTGAGCTTGGGAATGCCATCTGAAGTAGGATTTGCTTGGCCAAACAGTTCAACAACCTCATTTCTAGCCTTTTCTTGCCATTGTTTGTTTGTACTAAGAAGAAGAATAGTCCATCCAAGCAGCGATGTCGTCGTTTCATGACCAGCAAAATAGAAAGTTTTGCACTCGTCTACCATATCTTGCATGAGTAGCCTCTTGCTCGCATCTCTGTTGTTGTTAGCCTCCAACAGACTGCCAAGAAAATCACCACTTCCATTACTCTCCATCACGCCAGAACTTTCTTTTTCTCTGTTATTTATCATCTTCGAAATGCAATCATGAATTCCTTGCTCAAGCTTCTCTGACTCTTTATCGTCTTTACTTTTTATTATTTTACTGCAGAGGATGAGGATACAATAAACATGGTAGAGCTGGAAATAAAATACTTAAGGTAACCTCAGATTTTACTATCACCTAACAGGTAAAAAGGACTAATGAATCAGTTTATGTATGCCGGAAATCACCTTATGAGAGGAAACCTAACTACATGAAGATTTCTGGAAACTATCAAGGTCAACTTCATCAACATCTTGAACATATCTTCACCCTCTAAATAACTGCTGCCAAAAGCTGTCTTGGAAATGACTTCTGATGTCAAGATCCTGAATTCTTCAAACACTTCAATCTCTCTGTTTTCATGCTCTTTCCATCTTTCCAGCATCATTCCGACACTTGTGACCATTGTTGGAATCATGTTCTGCATACATTCTTATTTATTCTTAGGTGACTAAATTATCTTACAGCTCCAAATCTGATACTTTAACTTGATTTGTTGTATATTAATCAAATAACGATGAATTTAAATAACTTACTTTTAAGTTCTCTGCATAAAATACATGATTTGACAGTTTCCGAAGCTTAAGCCACTTTTCACCAGTGCTTGATGACAGCCCATCTCCTAACAGCTTCTTTGCATAGCCTTCAAGCTCTATTTTCGGAAAAGAATTGTCCTTGTTGTTCAGTATCTCTTTGACTAGCTCGACTTCTGTCACCACCAGTTGGGCTTGAGGACCATACCAGTTTAGAAAGTTTGCACCTTGAAGAAAGTATCGATCTTATCACGTTATACTTCTAAGAGATCACTAAATAATTATCAAAATATGGAAACGACACATAATAAAAAGTTCTCTAATTGATCAGTTACCATGGTTGTCCATCCATGAGTGTACATGAGGCAGAATCCTGGGGAATATATGGTGCGACAGATCATCCATAGGTTTTTCCATTGAACTTCTTCTCATTACTAAGATTTCTTTGGTATTCCCATAAAGAAATTTGTAAGAAGGACCTGTTATGCCCTGGAGTTTCATCTTGTACTGTACGCGGAGGGGATTCCACCATACTTTGCCAGCAAATCTAACAACAGCCAAAAGAACGTACAAGGTCATAAAACCTGAAAGAAAGATGATCAGATATGCTATCAAACCCATAATATTTCCTGAATCAAACTTAGCTAAACCTTAAAGCTCTGCATGCATATTAGAATCCCTTTTACTATTACAATTTATAAAAATCCAGTCTCCAGATATCTTAATCAGAGTTGGACATTTTTTTAACATTTTAGATATCATGTCATAGTCGAAAGATATTGTATGCATTTAAATTTCCAGAGGATGGTCCTCAATAAATAGAAAATCTTTATTGAAGGACAATTATTGTATTAAGAAAACTATTTGTCTTTCATAGTATATTGCATGTAAAAGTAGCTCTCATCTTACATCAGATATAGTGGTCCATAATCTTACATCATTGTGTTGAATCCAAGAGGAGCTGCAGGCAATTTTTTGTTACAGATGCAAGGTCCAATTGAAATTGAATTTAGTTGTGATTAATTGATGTAATGGTCCCCTTTTAAGGAAGAGGCTGCCAAACTAGTGTTCCGATTCAAGTCATCTTTCCAAGGGTTTAACAATCACATTATTTGATCATATCATGTTGACTCCTGCACATCTCAAAAACAGATTCATAAATTCATACTCTTATAATACTGGGATAGTCACATTATTTTCTTCAAATTTAAGAGATTATAATCCAATGAAACTTTGTTGCAATCACTTTTTTGATTCATTTTTATGGATTATAATACATTCTTTTACAAGATATTATAATCACCGGGATGAACTAAAACAATGAATGGGATATGAAATCATGGGATTATAATCCTTTATTTTGTGATATAATCCAGGAATTATAATCTTTTCAAACAAACATGGTCTACTGTGATGGGTTAAGATAGTTCGGCAACAATAAAGAACTTGTACCTTTGCAGGAACAGTAGAAGTGCAGTACTCCGTGTTATTTGTCGCTTTAGAAACCCCTTCAGCATAAGAGGCTGGAAAATCGAGTTCTGTATATTGAACAGTGAGGCGTCCGAACCACACCAAATACTTAATTTCCACATAGTAACTAGTAACTACTACCAAGAGGTGTTGTTGAGATATCGTAAGTTCTAGATCTTATATTGCTGTAGTGAATAAATGAAAAATATTGACATAGAGATATCAGATTTGGGTGGTTACAAGAGAATCCAACTAGATTATGCAAGAATATTTTTTCCCTATCCAGTGATTTGAACTTAAGGATTAGAGATAAAACTAAAGGCGACTTCAAGTGCTGATTTTCATTGCAATAGATACAACTACAAAGTGCTTTTTTTAAAGTAGATGCTAAAAAGTAAGAAGGAAACTATATTTAAGAGTCGATATGACATCCTCTTCTGCAAAAAGTCAAAAACTAAGAGAACATGACTATGACAAAGGATATCCTAGTTCTCCTTCATGCAAACTTCTCCTTCATGCGATTGATAAGCTTAAACTTTTCTTCTGCTTCTACTTGTTGACGAATGTCAGATTGGAAAGCTCTATCAGGGTGAAAGCTTAACAAAGCTCTTTTAGTTGCTACACGGACCTGAAATATGTATTAGTTTTGTCATCAACTGTTAAACACTAACTAAACACAAGTGCTAACTTAAAAACCAGAGTAACATCAGCAGTAACTATAAACCACTAATATAATTTTCAGGCTGAACTATAGAATCCATATCAAACTTCTAACTCACAAGCACATCTTCCATTATCTTTTGTATATAAATTTACATCTGCAAAATCATACACTCCCCCAGACATGTTCACTCACCTCATTTGCACCACCTTTTACTTGGATACCTAGGCCACTCAGTACTGATGCCATATCACGGCAAGTCAACTCCAGTTTACTAAGGTCACTCTTAACCTTAGCACGTAGCTCCTCTTTTAAGTTTAAAATATCCTCGTCCTACAGCATATAAATAAGCATGAAAAGATTATTTTGCTGATACATACCAACAGCCAAGGTAAAGGGAAAAACAGATGAACTACTGACATGGATTGCCAAGTACATGGAAAATGTTAAAGATGTTCAAACCTGCTTTTGTGTCCCACGCACTTCTTCTATACGCTGCTTTTGCCTTCTCTCGATGTCTTGCAATAGAGAACTTTCTGCATCTTTTTTCTTTTGCAATAGCAGCAATTCTTGTGCTTTTTCCTCCTAGAGAAGGAAGTGAACAGATATTTCAAGTAGTCTGGTTACCATTTTGGCAGAAAGAGGTATGGGAAGAGAAAAGAGTGAACAGTATATTTCAGGTAGTCTGGTTACCATTATGACGGAGAGAAGAACAGGAAGAGAATGAAGCTAAACAAACCTCTAATTTTCTCCTTGAGAAAGCTTTTTCCCACTGGTCTTTAAGCTTTCCAGATGACTCTTCGCATTCAACATCTACGCCATCATTATCATCATCGACACAAATGATGAATCTTGATTTTCTATCGCTCTTGGGACATAATGCAGGAAAATCTATAACTATAACATCATCATAATGATAATCATCAACATCAACGACATTACTGCTTTCCGCATTATTTTTGCTACTTCCTGATGTCTTCCGCTTGCTTTTATTAGAAGCTCTAGGGTGACGTTTTCTTTGCTTCCGCATGACAATGGTTTCATTCACTTGCAACTAGAATAGCGGGGAAACTTATAAATATAAATATTGCAACAAAGATCGATAGAAACGGTGAGAATTTCTTATAAAAACGATAGATTTACAAATATTATACACATGAATATATACCAATTTAAACAGTGGAAACTGATAGCCTAGTATTCTGTTAAAAGTAAGTCCTTCTATACAGAACAAAAACATATTACATTTTAAATACAAAATGCACAAGACATTAATATGAATATGAGGTAATGTTTATACAAGGTAATATGATGTACTCTCTATACTCCCAATATAATCACTAAATCTTTTTGAGAAAAACGAAGAAGGTGCTCAAGAACGTATATTTGATTTAAAAGGTAACAGGAAAAGTGTGAAATGAAAAAAAAATAGTTGATTGGACGAAAGGCGTATGCTTCTATACTGAAGTCCTCACTGCTACAAAAGTGACATGTAACAACTATATCTTTTCATATTAATAAATAATAACTAAAAGCTCTAGGGAGCGGAATCATGTTATAGCCAATATGCGGTAGTGGAAGCTGGAAAGGGCAATTTCTTTTTACAAGTGTCTCTAAATTATCTAGATGATGAATTAATGTGAAATAATTATTGATTACTGTCAGTATATCCATATAAATATTAAAGATTATTTAATATTAATAAGGTTTCCAAGATTAGAGGAAGACTATTCTACCTTTGGACAAAATAAGGAAGAAATATGACCGGATAATAAGCAGATCATGTTTTTAAAGATCCTTGCCCACAATACTACAGTAAGTCTTTGCTACAAACTATCTTAACTTCTCTTTTATTTACAAATTTATTACTTTTAACAACAAGTATAGAATCAAGTGCAGAAATATACTATATCTTTTTGCCGAAAACTTAAAAATAATAACATCCAGTACTGCCTGAAAACTCAACAAGCTCCAAATTCCCACCCCCTAACCACATCTCTTATAGCTCATTTTCGCCATCAATGGTATAAATTGTAAAACAGGCCTCGACCAAAATCAGACCCTAAATGCATCTTTTTTTCGTTTATCAAACATATTCCAAACAAAGAATCAACACCACCAAAATGAAAATTACACGAATAATCTTAAATCAATAAATATAATTTCTGACAACTCTCCTAACCTTGAAAAAGTGAACATCATTTTCATCACTCAAAGCAAATGAATTTCAAGAAACACACATAATTAACAAATGCTACATGTTAAAAACATCTAATTAGGCATCAACAGCTAACGATCAAGAAAATAAAAAAAAATCACAAATAAACCCTGAATCACAACAACCTAGATGCATAAACTCTGATTACTTCACAATGATCATAAAAAGTTTCAATTTTTATCAAGAAAGATCAGTGGTGATAATATTACAGTTTGAATTATGGAACAAATGCAGATATGTAAGCAAGTTGAATAAAATCACCTTGCAGTAACAAAATGCGACGGTTGAACGAGGAAGGAACTGATGGAGTCACTTATAAATCGAGTTAGGGAAACTGGGAAGTCGGAACGCATGGCATTATTTGATATTATAAAAATGTTATCAATCAAGAGTTAAGTTCCATGTAGTCCACATATTTACTGCAGTACCGTAGAGCACAATATGTTCTGCAACTATATAATAATATAAAAACATTGCAAAATGTATGAAACTTGTTATTTTGTAAAATACATTCTATAAATATCACTATTTCATGAAAAATATTGAAAATCATTTGTGTTCGACAAGTAGAACACATATGTTCTGTAATATGTAAATATGTTCTGCAAACTTAACATGTTTTGCAGAAAAATGTGTTTTTCACTATTTAACTTGTAGAAAGTTTAGGATTGTCGAATTTTTTAACAAAATAATGATGTTTATAGAACATGATTTGCAAAATAACACATTTTGCAATGTTTTTATACCATTATATAGTTGCAGAACATACGTGGTCTACGGTACTACGGTAAATATGTGGACTACATGGAACTTTGTTCTATCAATCAATCAATATCTATATCAGTGGCGGAACCAGAGGGGGGCTAGGGGATGCTAGAGCCCCCCATAATCTCGAAAAAACAATGTATATTTTTTTTTCAGCTCCCGCTGAATTAGTGTGATGCCAGTATAGTTTTTTTTAGCCCCCGCTGAATTATAAATGTCATAGAGAAGTATTTTATACAAACTCCTTAACTTTTCTCTAAAAATAATATAAACAATCAACTCTTAACTATTTAAGAAGTAAATTACACAATATCTCCAACAATATTCCCTACATGTGCTCTCTATCTATATCTGCTAGGAGTTTGTTGGAGTTCATTTCATCTCCATATTCTTCAAATTTAGGCTAAAGAGCCCATATGAAGAATTTTTTGGACATGCTCTCATAAGTCATACGCATACATTGACACTACCTTAACTCAATGAGTTCTTTTGATGAAAGTTTTCTTCGCAATTACTAATGATTTGTCATAAGCTTTACAACAAAGAACTTGAAATATTATATATACTATGACAATGGTTCGAAGTATGAAAATTAAATTGCAGCTATTAAGAGAGAAAGGGAGACATTTTTAGAAGATGTTCAGTGTTATAAAACTTGTTTACTAATTACCTTTTTATTTAACAGTTTATTGATCTTATTTCCCAAGAGATGGATAACCGTTTTACAGAAGGAAACATAGAGCTACTACGTTATATTTGCTCTTTGGATCCTAGGAATTAATTTTCTGCCTTACACAATTTTATCCAAAGGATATCTCTTTAATTACTAGACCTGGAGTTGTTATCAAATGAGTTAGACAAGTTTATCTATGATGTGAGAGCGGATAAAGATTAATCTGGATTTCGAAGTATAGGAAATCTTTCTGTCATGACGGTTAAGACACACAGACACACTGCTTATCTCTTAGTTTATCTTCTGGTTGAGTTAGCTCTAGTTTTACCCGTTGTCATTGCTATTGTTGAGAGAGCTTTTTCAGCTATAAAACGATCAAGACTTATTAGCGTGATAGGATGGGAGATGCATGACTGAATGATAGTATGATGATATATATCGAGCAAGCTATTTATGCAAGTATAGATGAAAAAATATTTCAGCCCCCCCTAACTTTTACTCCTGGTTCCGCCACTGATCTATATCTAGGATGCTGTTCCCTGAAAACTATGTGTCACGGAACCGTTACCCAACACATGGCTTCTCAGCCGGGTAAAAAAAAAAAATTAAGTGTTCCGTGGTTTTTTTTCCGCGGATTGCCTGTTTCCTGAAGACGTTCCGCGTATATTTTCCGCGAGACTTTTTCAAGCGGTTCGCGGTAAATATCCGCGGAACTATCAGACGGGTGCAGTTGATCATTTATAACCTAGATGTGATAATTTCAACATTTCAGTTCGAAAAATATCTTCATTTCAGCATTTTGAGCAGCAGAATTGCTTCATTTCTCTCTTCCAAGATCCATCCTTCCCTTGGGTAAGCTCCATTTGTAGTGGTGTGTTGTTCTTATTTTGTTGTGTTGTAATGGATAAGATGTTTGCAAGATTTGAAGGTAGAAAAGGTTTAAAAAAAAGTGATTATGTTGATGTACATGATGATGATGGTAAATGTGGTAATGATAGAGATAATATTGAGTATGTTAATGTTGATAGTGATGGTGAGGAGTATTTTTGTAGTGAACAATTAGATGAAGAAGAGAAATTGCATGAGAATAGAGGTAGTATGCATGAAAGTAGTGATAATTTGCATGATAGTAGTGATAATATTGTTGACGAAGATGAGCAGATTAGTATCCGTTGCTTGAATCAAAAATTTGCTAATTTACAAAGGGCGGAAAATTTATTTAGGGCGTATGCTTTAAACCATGGTTTTGCAATTAAGATACAAAACACGCAGAGGCGAGTCAATGATAAATCCATATATGGTCGAATGTACGTCTGTAATTTAGCAGGAGAAAAACGTGGGAAAAACCTTGTTGAGGACGAAGAAATATTGATTGGTAGTGTTGGAAGTGTTAAGGGCAAACGGCGTAGAGATGTGCTTCTTAGAAGTGGTTGCAAAGTTAGAATGTACGTGGTTAATAAGAAAAAATCAAGTCATTGGGAGATAACCTCTTTGGAATTGGAACACAATCACGAAGTTGTTACTCCTTCTAAGATGAGTTTGATAAGACGGGAGAGACATGTGACCGCGGCTCAAAAAAATTTAATAAGACGGGAGATGAGTTGTCCCACCAAGACAACAAATGAATATTTTTGGTCAAATGCACGGAGGAGCGGAACAAGTAGGTTTTAATAGCCAACATTTAAGAAATGTCGTGCGCGATTTTAGAAAGGACAACATGGGAGTAAACGATGCTCAAGCCAGTTTGGATTTGTTGTATCGTTTGAAAGAAGAGAGTGGCGGTAAGTTTTTCATCAAGACTCTCCTTGATGACGAACAAAGATTGAAGTGTCTTGTATGGGTCGATCCCCGCTCTATGATGGCCTATAGAAATTTGGGTGATGTGGTTGCATTTGACACAACATATCGAACTAATAGATATGCTATGCCGTTTGTGCCTTTCACCGGAGTCAACCATCACTATCAATCAATACTTTTTGGTTTTGCACTCGTGCGGGATGAATTGAAGACAACTTTTGAGTGGGTTTTGAGTACTTGGCTAGAGGCAATGGAAGGCAAAGAACCCCTAGCTATCATAACCGATCAAGATCAAGCCATGGCCGCGGCTATTGAATCACAACTACCGAATACCTCACATTTGTTATGCTCATGGCACATTAGCAACAAATTCCCAGAGAAACTTGCAACATATTACTCAAAGGAAGGGTTTAAATTTGATTTCAACAATTGCATCTATCACTCTTTGACTGAAGTTGTGTTTGAGGATCGGTGGAAGGCTTTGATTTTGAAATACAATTTGGAAGGCAATACATGGCTTCAAGGGTTATATGCTTTGAAGCATAAGTGGGTCGAGGCTTACACAAAAAAAACACTTTTTCTGCGTGTCAGAAAACCACATCAAGAAGTGAAGGAATGAATGCCTTTTTTGATGCCTATGTTGGTTCTTGCACCGGTTTGAAGGATTTTGTTGAGGGTGCACAAAAAGCTTTGGAGAGGCAAATTATGCGTGAGAAAGACGAGGATTACAAGACGTATCATAGAAGTCGTTGCATGCAAATGAAAACCACCTTGGAGCACCACGCGGCTTCCATTTATACCAAAAAAATGTTTCGAAGATTTCAAGAACAATTGGTTGAAGCAAATTAGTACTTCGTGGAGAAAGATAGAGATCGGTCCTTGGAAGATGTTGAAGACACATTCTACAAATGTTATAGACCGTTGACGGGTGCATCTCAGAGAACCACGTATCTTGTATCATTCAACAAGGCGTCATTATGGGGTTCATGCATTTGTAGAATGTATGACCATGTTGGCATGTCATGCCGTCACATTATTGCCGTGTTGACGAAGAGGTGTGTGGCGGAACTACCGGAACATTTTGTGAAACAGCGTTGGACAAGGGATGCCAATAGAGTTGATGGCGTGTTGCCATATCAAACATCTGAAGTTGAATCACCATCTCATGAGTTGACTCCCACGGAAAGATTTAACCACATGACCTTACTTACCATGGCTTTTAGTCATAGTTGCATGGCGTCGAAAGAGCGGTATGAATATGCCGTTGGGGTTATTAATCGAGAAACGAAGATTATTGAGAAAATGCCCGTTGACGGGGTAGAACGTGAAGGAGGTGAATTCAATACACAAACAACACAAGGAAGCGGTGAAAAGTTTCATGAGAGTATCCTTGACCTCTTGGTGTCGAAAACGAAGGGGTGGAAAAAAGAGCACCGTCATAAAAGTCCCCTTGAGGAACTTACAAAAGCAAAAAGAAAATGTCGCTATTGCACTATGTTGGGACATGGTGTTAGAACGTGTCCGAAAAAAAAAGCAAGATCATTTAACAAAAGCTTCAACTACCCAATTGTAATTAGAAATCCCTTATGTTTTATTTGTGGTTTATATGTTCTTCGTAGTAACTAACTTGTTCATTGTTGAATTTGTAGGTAAAATGACTGACGCTTCGGATAATGACTCAGTGTCACACGTAAGCAATTCATTCTCGGATTCGGATGAAATGCTAGATTCACCTACCTTCAGTGAGTTGGAGGAAGCATGCCGTCATCTTGACGAATTAATGAAGTATAACGAGCCTCCCAATCCGCTGCAGATATGTCATGATCCCCATCCGAATCCGCTTCCATCTCATGAAAATGGGAATAGGGTGTCCAACTCAGTACGTCTGATGCTACTCCATCAAACTCGCCCTTGTAATGTGGCAAGCAATGATGAGGCGCCAATCTACTGTCACGCCTAACCCGTTTCCTCTTCCCACCCACAATCCAGCCCTGCTCCTCAATCTCCTCCTCTTTCTCAATCTCCTTCCCCTTCCCCTTACCCCTTCCCCTTCCCCCTACCCTTGACCTCTTCCTTTCCCTTCCCCTTCCCCTTTCCCTTCGCCTCTTCCTTTCCCTTCCCCTTGCCCTCCACCTTCCCCTGCTTCCCCTTACCCTCGTCCTCTTCCTCATCCTCGTCAGGCATAGCCCAGAACTCAGCTACCGGATAGGAGTCCCTGCTCTCATCGGGAATAGGTCCCTTACCAATCTGGAACCTCTCATAAGACCATAGCATCAGCAACCACACACAACATGATATCTTTTTGGCCTCCTTCTGTGTGGCGTGATACAACCCCCTGTACAAGTAAGACAGCACTGCCGAACCCCAAGACCATGTAGGAACCTCCCTCAGTCTGCGAAGATGGCAGAGATATCGGGGATGCACCACATTCCTACTAGTAGTAGGAAAAAGAACAGCACCTACAACAACGAACAAATAAGCCTGCGTGTGGATGGCAATCCGCTCTGGATCAGGACCAGGATCATCTCTCCCGTACGTCTCAAACAACCATGTGTACCTCTCCCTGCCCCTAGTATGAGCCAACTCCACGTCAGCTGTCGACAACTCCTCAAACCAGTTCTCGGAAAATAGTCCTTCTGGTTGTCAATAGCATCTCCCACTAAAGGCCGACCATGAATAGGCAACCCCAATATGTAACCAACATCCTCCAAGGTCACAGTCATCTCCCCCTGTCTCATGAAGAATGTGTTGGTCTCCGGACGCCACCTCTCAACAAGAGCAGTCACTAGCCTGGCGTCAGTCTGAAGTATAAGTTTGGGATTGGCAAACACGCCAAGCCCTATAGCATGTAGAATTTCCTTCTGAGCATCAGAAAGAAACCAACTCCTCATAGACCGGTTGCCACATATACACTCCAATGGACCCCGATCAACACCATCCCAAACATCAGCACTCACATGATACGAGTTATCTACGATAACTTCCTGACTAAGTGGCCCTGGTAGAATATCTTCCATCCTGAAAATTCAACATGAAATCAACATCAGACAACATAAAATTAAAAGATTCAAGTAAAGCATAAGAAGTTCATAAGAAGCGCAGAAAAACCTATACTATATTCAAACTACCTACATATACTATATCCACACAACCATTTATATGATCATATTCATTAAAATATCTGTAGGAAAAGCACTAATCCCATAATCACAATCACAATCTACCTACATATACTACCTACATATACTACCTACATATACCACAATTCAAGCACACATATATATATATACCAAAATTTATTAAAATATCGCTGGGAAATTAAAATAATTCATTAAATTATACTGACAATGCTACATATATATATATACCAAAATTCATTAAAATAATTCATTAAATTATACTGACAATGCTACATTCAAAAAAGGATAGCAAGTTAAATCAGCAAATCACACCGCTTGACAAGACTTTTTTAGTAACAATCAAGTGCAATTATAATAGGTGTAAATTGGTTTACCTTAGCTTACTGCCACAGAATACAAATATGCAGATAGTTCTAACTTATAAGTTTGGTTGGTTTTTCCAATTTTACTTTATAAGAGGCAGTTTAAATATAAAGAAAAAAATTTGATTATTTTTTCCCAACAAAGATAACATCGAGGAAACAGGAAATACTTCTAAAATATTATGTTCGACGTGATATGACCGATAAACACATGTAACTGGTCAAGAAAAACTACAGTTCATAAATCATTCAGTTCCTCTCGAACATTTTGGATTCTATTTCAGCAATTATATCTTTAATATCAAATTAAAACCATGTCATTATATCATAAATGACCTTACATACTTGAATCTCAATTGTTTCTATAAACCCTAGGATACAGAACTTCAATCAAAATCAATGATCAGTCAATGTGTTTATGTTCCCTTAAATTGTTTATTTCCTATCGAGTAACCAGATACGAGCACTGTGTTTCACTATATGCTGGTTATATATGTTAATTCATTCATAGAGAAATTTATTTTTTTAAAAAAATGTTTGCTAGACCAACTCTTTAAGTTTGATCAATAGTTGATGGTTGGGCCTTGTGTTTCCAAGTATTGTCCATCATATTCAACTACCTTGTGTATTCTCATCCCCATACCTCTATCGGTTCTTTTTGGACTGACGTGCTAAGAAAAAGATAACACGTTTACTAGATAACACGTTTCTGTTAGGTATTAACATGTCAGTCTTAGGAGGATACAAGTCTCACCTCAACAAAGTTAAAAATTATATACCTAAACTAACAAAAAACTAACAAAAAAAACCAATATTTTCTTTGAGGCATTTTACCAAACACTTCGCACTCAAAAATATATACGAACTAGAATACATGAATTACACAACATGTATCAAGCCTAAATCAAGTAACAATCCAACAATCCATTACACATCCAATCCTAAATAATGTATGGTTAAAACTAAAGATTCAAGCACCAAACAAAAATAAGCTCAAAACAACAACTGATATGCAGGGATAAAAATTAAGCAGAAAATGGGGATGATCGCAGGCACCTTGTGATCGCAGGCAAGATGTGATCGCAGGCAAGATCGCAGGAGGGTTTTGGTGGCTGTGGTTTTTGTGTTTGAATGTAACTGATATGGCTCATACAACTGATATGCGTGTGTTTCAGCGGTTTCTTTTGTTTAAAACTCGTCTGATAGTTCCGCGGATATTTACCGCGGACCGCTTGAAAAAGTCCCGCGGATCCGCGGAAAATATACGCGGAACGTCTTCAGGAAACAGACAATCCGCGGAAAAAAACCGCGGAACACTTAAATTTTTTTTCTTTTACCCCAACCGTTGGATCGTTATCCAACGGCTGGGGAGCCATGTGTTGGATATCTGTTCCCTGACACACAGTTGTCAGGGAACAACACCCCTATATCTATATTTGTATAATTCTAACTGTGAATACAAAGTATCTCTCATATTACACCATCTGCCCTTCCTTCCAATTTTTAGCAATACCGCCCAGGGGTTTACAAGTAATTTACTAAGCATCTTGGATCATCCACGACAAAACGGGTACTGCCCCTTTCAGAAAACATCTATAAGACACTTAACTTCCCGTGGGATCCGGAAAAAAAAAACAGGCGCTCCAGTTTATCGTAGTTTACTCGCTCCTCTCTTTCAAATTCAATTCTAAAACTGCTCCATTTATTATGCCTTTAACCGCGGCGTTCACCCCTGAAACATAGGTTTTCAAACGCAGTTCTTTTGCCAGACGGATTTTGAACCAGGTTTACATCCATTTGGCTCCTGAGTTATTGAATCTGAACCGCACGTATAAGCATCAATTCACGAATTTGTTGTACGAACGATGCAGGTATTATTAATTGAGTGTATGCTTTGTTGTATCTGCTCAGGTTGATTTTGTAGGTTGATTTGTAGGCTTTGTTTTTGAAAAATATTAAAGCCAGATATTCCTGATTTGGCACCAAGTATCGAGCTTTTCAGTGAAGGACTTGGGGACACGTATCACAAAGATAATAGGAGAATCCTGCTCTAAATGACGATGTAAGTTATTTCTATCTACTCTGTATTTTGATTTCACGTCACTAACATAAAGTTGCCCTGGTCGAAAACAGAATTTTCAGAATCCAATATCCCTTTCTTATCTCTGTGTTCCAAAAGGATGCTGGCCGCAGTTGTTTAGGTTTATTGCGATTCTCACAGGTAGTTAGTCTTTTGCATGAGTTTGGTCATGTGGTATG
Organism: Daucus carota subsp. sativus; assembly: GCF_001625215.2. NCBI lineage: Eukaryota > Viridiplantae > Streptophyta > Magnoliopsida > Apiales > Apiaceae > Daucus > Daucus carota. The sequence goes on along the minus strand of NC_030387.2, from coordinate 4,802,840 downwards.
TTTAATCTCGACGTGAAGTATATACACTTAATATATTGTTATTTGTTGAATTCTATATTAATATGTCATTTGACTACTATTATTTATATGTTGAAGTTCTAAGTGGATGAAAATAGTTGAGATTCACCTGAAAGTTTTTCACCTCTCAAAGTGCCTAACCTCTTACCAGTCAGGATGTCTCTATAATAAATTATATGTTAATCATGTGTCTAGGACCCTCTATCATTTAGCAGTTGCTACATCCTTGAATTGAGTGCAAAGGAACATGGGATAGAATTAGTGACATTGATCGTTGTACTTAATTTAAGGGTGAGAAGTCTGCTTAATAAAAGAAGTTTTTGGATGTTGTGGTGGACAAGAGTGTGCAGAATACTTATATAGCATATTTTTCTAAAAAGCAGTACGGTGCTTTGCTAGATTACTGACTGAATCTGAATTTTGCACATACTTATATAGCATATTGATATTACTGACCAACATGAATTTCTTTTGTATTGTTATGCAGTTTCATACTGTAACAAGGTGTATAGTCTTTTTCTTGCAACAGAAATAATAACCCAAGTTCAAGAGAATGGATGATGACATTCACTGACTAGGTCCTTTTGTGTCTTCCGATTCGTCTTAATTCCGTTCGATGGTAGGCACTAGATAATTAAGCCTAATCCAGGAGATGTTATCAAGCCCGGTATGTATAAATAAAAATTCTCTAAATTACTTATTTCAAGCACATGTGTTTAATACCAATATTTTTGCTACGATTGAGATATTAATTTTAAATTGATGCGGGTATGCCAATGTATTAGTGAGGCAGGGCTTCCTAGCCAAGTTTTTATTACTCCAGCTGCTATTGGGTTTGTGTTTTCGCAAAGACAGAGACATATTAAAATCCAACTCATACATATTTAATTTACAAGCAATCTTAGTTAGTTAAGATGAATTTAATATTGAAAATTTGATTTATTGTGTATGGAAGTTTTATACAAATTATCAATAATATTAATTTGGTCCATTCAGTTATATCTGCTCTTAATTTTACATTTTTCTGATGTTCTTCTGTTGCCTATATACATCCTGTTAACAGTTCTCGTGATTTGTGCTACATACTTTTTTTGCCTTTGAGAGAAATGGAATTGGACTTTACAGAGATCAGACAATCAAGCATAAAGAAATTACGCGGTTACAAGGATCTTCATATATCCGACTGTATTTCTACCGTCACATAGGTATGTTATCCTTTTGAACCTTTTATTCCCAGAACTTTAAAGAATGTGCTCATGGATAATGTTGTATCTTTTAGATTGTTGTGTATATTGATTTAATAAGCATGATATAACATGGAAGATATGGATAAAGAGTACGGTAAATAATTGTTTTGGAGTGTAACTAATAATGTGCAATGTATACTCTGAGGACAGTGTTAGGTCCAGATACGATTGTAGAAGGGGGGGGGGGGCTGAATACAATCGATACAAAATAATCGCGGAAGTGAATCTGATTGAATATAACTTGTTAAACAGATTATAATTAATTAATATAACAATGGTTGAAGTCGTTATATAATTAATATGGTTCAGTTTTAATGTCCACTAAAGTTCGTAGAATAAATTCGACAGGGTATATTCTAGATTTAGTGATTAAAACAACCGGGTTATCAAAGCACAGAAAACTGTGGATATAACGATCAAGCAAGTTACAAACAACTTGAAAGCTTTACAAATGCTTTGATTTATAAAGTGATGAACACTAAAAATGAAGAATGCAATGCCATATTTATAGGCAAAGCATTGTACTTGTAAGACAATGCAAAGACAAGACAATCTAGAAAGGAAAGACAATTTAAATGTCTTACAAAGCCATTTACATAGCAGAAAGACAATCCACAAGAAGGGCAAGACAATTAACCTTCGGTAGGACAATTAGAATTGTCTTGCAGGAGTCATTCGGCCAGACAATCAAGGATTGTCTTGCAAGCCTTCAATCGGCCAGACAATCAATTGTCTTGCAGGCAATCACCAATCTTCGGTAGGACAATCTGTTTTGTCTTGGCACAAAGCATTCGGTAAGACAAAGTCTGATTGTCTTGCAAAGCATCAATTTCTCTTTGGTCAGATGATTGTAATTGTCTGGGCTGTCTTCAAACACCCTTGAAACAGATTCGGTAAGACAATCTAGGATTGTCTTACTGAGTCTGTTTTGATGATTAAGAATGTATTTTAAATAATATATTAAATAGAAAATTATTCACTTAATTAAGTTAATCATATAAATTCATAAATTAAGTTAATTCGAGAGTGAATTAACTTAACAAATAAATTACATAATTAATATAATTATTTGTGAAGTGAAATAATAATCTATTAAATATTTACTCATCAATTCTTTAGTAGAACAGCTTCCGGTCTTCATTAAACTTTAATAACTTCTTCTTGAATTGTCGAACGAACGAACTACCACTTCTGCTTGACTTCAAATATTTAATTTGAATAACTGATACACAGATGTACTGTCTGGTTCATCTGTATCTAGTTAAATCAAATATTCTCTGTCAAATAAACAATAAGAATTTGATTTGTTCGTCGAGTCTTCGTCTTGTAAGTACATCTTCATTAAATGGAATCTTCTGATAAAATAAAGTATAGAAACTTTATATCTTCTGAACTCCTGGATGTGACGACTCAGAATTTTCTGCAATTATTTATTAAATTTTTATTAATTTTTAAAAGAGCAGGAATAAAATTTTATATTTTATTCCAATTTGTTGGATTTTCAAAAACTATTTTTGTGAGTTGTTGCAATTATGTGATTATATGGTTTAATTGTATTATATGTTAGATGTGCAATTTTAATTATTTATTTCATGTCTGAGCTGTGGGTTACAGTTTGATTTATTTTATTATTTTGACAAATCAAAATTTTCTTATGATTTCAAAATTGATATTGTTTTATATGAGTCCAAATATTTTATCGGATTTAAATTACCAAGATATTCAAATTTTGGTATTTTTATATATATCTGCCGGATTTAAAAATATTTGAAAGTCTTCAAATGATTATTTTAATTGTTTGCAATTTAAAATGATTTTGAGCATTATTTGTGAAAGTAGAGAAAAGCTTTTAAAATATTATTTTCCGAAATATTTCGAATACGGGATGTTTAAAATTTTTGAAAACTTTTATTATTAAATTTGGAAAATATTTTTGAACCCCAAATTTGACTATCATCAAAATTAGTTTCTATTTTAATTAGGAGCAATTTCTGATATGTTTAAATAGATTTTAGTAGAACCGAGACGTAGCTGGGACGTGGCTGAAACGTAGCTGTGATTCACGATATAACCGGATAAGGACTAAAAACAGAAAAACATACAGAGACTTGTACTCAGAAACAAAAGGCGGTGGTTTTGTGCGAGCAAAAGCATAGCAAAATTAGGGTTTTGATTTGTTATCTCCTTTCCATCTGATTTCAAGCTTCAATCGGGTGAGGGTGTTGTGTATATATATGTATATCTCTGTGTATAATTTTTGTGTATTTGCCGGGGTTGGGAGATTTTGTCTTGAATCAATGGTGGAGCGGGGTTGTGAATGATGGTTGGGCGTTCACCGAGGCTGCGTCGTCAGCACAGAGAGGGTAGGACGCGGTGGCGTCGCGTAAAAGGTGGAAGTTTGGCGGTGGTTGAGAGTTTTGTGGTGAGTCTGTTGAATCAAAGTGGCAGCTATGCCTGTGAGATAAACAGAGTATGTGGGGTTGCTTGTATGTGGAGGTGTAGTGGTTGATTGGGGGTTTGAAAACAAGGATAAAGGGGCCGTTGATGGTGTTGATTAGACAGTGGAGATGGAGGCGATTGGTTTTGGGTGGCTGTGATAATTCCAATACAGGGGAGGTGGAGTTTGGCTACTGGTGGTTGGAGAGGCGGCGGGATGCCGCCAGTAGATAAGATGATGGTTGGAAGGTGTAGTCGGAGGCGGCGAGGTTGTTTTCAGACGGTGGCTGTTGTCGCGGATATTTGTGCATATGGGTCTGTTCAGATGAGGAGAGGGAGAGGTTTCAGTTGTGTGTGTGTTCATCTTGTGTGACTGTGTATAATTGGGGCGACATTAGGGAGATGATCACAGCTATGGCAGTGCTGAAGGAGGGTGGCCCATGGAGGTGCCGGGGTGACGAGGTTTTAATTGGAGACAGACTTGGAAGATGGAGTGTTGCAGGAGGTTATAGGCTGATGAAGATTACAAATGGTACAGAGGAGTATGGCGAGAGTTGGTTTGTAAACAGAGGTTGCAACATTAACAATCAAAGGTATAAACTTTTAAATTCAGTCGCTGTCCTGTTTTTGGAGCAGTGTTTCGGAGCAGTTTTATTGTGATTGGATGATCGACTACTTACTGAAAGTTGTAGTGTATGATTTCTAGTTTACTTGGGCGCTGATTTTGAGTGAATCGGAGTAACGAGCTATGAGTTATGGCAGTTTTAGTATGGGTTGTTAATAACCTACGAATTTACTGAACACTGAACTTTGGAGCAATGTTTCACCTAGCTAAACACTTTAATTCAAATTGAAATTTTGAGGGATGATAGTGTACTGAGTATAGAAGATCCCAGAGGTGGTTTCATGTCAAAATAGTTAACCTACGATTTATAGTGAATTTTGGAGTGTGGCTGTGACAATGATAAAAATCCTGTTTTGCCTTGTTGAGATAATTTTGAGTACCATCTTTGAGCGAGTATTTGACCTAGCTATTCTAACCGGTTTAAGCTGAAATTTTAAGGATAGCAAGACACTATGTCAGAGGTTAAAATGGAAAAAGGTTTTATGTGAAGATGTTAAGTTATGGAATTTTGAAGACTACCAGAAAATAGAGAGTTGAATTGAGATTTTATTGTTGATTTTTGAAGAGCTGCGACCCCGGGATAGTCCACTTTATAAAGAAGAATGATTGGTTATTCTGAGGATTAAATTGATATGTTGAGGATTGATTCTTTGGTTTGAGGAATTATTTTTATTTCAAGAATTTTTTTTTTCTGCTATGAGGATTAATTGTATATTTAATTGAAATAGCGGAATAAATTATATTATTTGGACATAGAATGTTGTGTTATTGATTTGGGATTTGCTCAATTTTAAGGTACATGATGTCCAAAATTATATAATTTTATTAATTTAGTTTGATGAGATTCTAAGATTATTTGAGATGTGACTGAATTACAGTTGGGCTTGTAATTCGGATTTTGATTTTATCCAGGGATGTATTATTGAGGCTATTAGCGTTTGTATATAATCAAGTATGAGATTATATACAGGAGTTATTAGATTATATTTTTATGAATATTAAAGCATGTAAATTACGTGTTATGTGATTACTTATTTAACTTTCCGCTATTATGTGTTTATATTATTTGTATATGTTTATATTGCGAAGGGTATTAATATAATTTCGATTCTGCGAATTAGCCGACACTCGGGATTGTTCTTCGACTGAATATTATATTGTTTTATATATAGTCTATCGAGACGCGTGCATTCAACGACTTTCAGAAGCAAGCGAATTGTTGCAAGCCAAGTCGGAAATAGTTTGATAAGGCGATATTGTGCCGTGAGATAGGCCAATAGAGTGTAGTGATTGCAAAGTTAGCAATTGAGGCCATCCTAGGATTTGAGTAGTGTGACTGTGTGTCACCTGTTTTGTGTCAAAGGCAAGTATTCCTATTCTTCTCTTTTATTTAAAGAGCGACTATTTCAATTCTCTTTTGATAATACAAGTTTTATATTTATGACTTGTACTTCCTGCAAGCATGATTATCGATTTCTGATATTTAAAAGTGCAAATGCTTTCATGTGTTATCCTGTGATTGAAAATATCGAATGTCTTTAGTATATGAATAGTGACAACTTTATTTGAAAAGTTTTCAGATTATTTTAATCAGTTTTCTGGAAATTATTGTCTGAGTTCTTTTACAGTTTGAAAACTATTGATGACTCTATAGCAGTCATATTTCGACATTACAATATATGCCTGGTCTTCTGTCCCAGACATAAACCCTGGATTTTAAATAACTAAATAGCTTTGTTTTTCCTTTGAGCCGTATTACGGTGGATTTTTAAATTGTACTCAGACTTTGATAAAATTTGATTTTTGACAGTATTTTGAATTTGAAAACAAAGAGTTTTCAGAAAGGTTTTGAAAGATGATTTTATGGCATAAGGGGCTATTTAATACTCCAGCCAGATAGACCAGCAAAATATTGTTTTCAAAATAGATGATTAGTCATCTTCTTCTGGAAGAAATCGGAAGATTTCTTTGTTTTTGCGTAAGAGACCGAGACGGCGGTCCAGCGGAGGGCTATTTGGGTATTATTGAAATATTATAATACTTTTCTGCCAAAGGCCAATGTGTTGCCTTGTATTGGTACCTATTTTGAGGCATGTTTCCACGAAACATGCCCGGTATTATCACATGGTCTGATCAGCTGTGATAGTACGCCGTTGTTTAAAACCTGGTCATTATTGTTTAAGCTTGTGATAGCTTTTGTTTACTGTCAAATATATTCTGTGAATTTACAAGCATATGGATTTATATGTTTGATAAAATTTTGAGTTACACAACTGTTATGATTTACTTCAAAAGTTTGCTTTATTTCAAATACTCTAATTTAATTAAAAAGAAATCATATCTTGTGGCTCTTGCCTTTCATATTACTTTGCTGAGCATTTTCGCTCACCCTTGCTATTTTTTTCTAACCCTTTCAGCTAGGGATTAAGATGATCACTTGTGTAAGCTGCGCGTAAGATTGATGCTAGGCGAGATTGCCAGGGAGATGTTTACAAGAGTAGTTCTGGTTAGAATTGTTTCATTTCAGTTTAGTTGTAAATATATTTATTTATTTGGTTATCAGTTACTCTTCTTATCGAGTTTAACTGATAATGTAGTTTAAGTTGTAATAAGATTGTAAGTTTTGGTTCTGATTTCAATGCTCTAACCTATTAGCGATCCTGTTTTTAGGGGGTCAAAGTGATTTTGATTTAAAAATCTTTTAAAGTGTTCAGATTTTCAAATATCTATTTTACTTTTTTCCACAAATACAGGTTTTTAAATGATTTTTGTTTTAGTGGCACCAAATCCAGACCCCCGGATTTGAGGGCTGTCACACTGGACGTGCCACAAAAGATTATTTGTGCACTGAGGCTTGAACATATTAATGAACTTCTTTCAGTGGTGTGCAGCAGCATCCTGGAATTTATCTGACATATAATTCCCATAAATCATTTGACGTTCTTCGTACGGATTCCGATGACTTGCTATTTACTGAGCTTTCTTATCTGAGTTGAGTTGTACCTCTTTAAATACAAATAGGCTGAACATATGCCTTTCAGACAGGGCATGAAAAACTATATAACAGTCTTTCAATTAAAACATGATATAGCTTATCTTAATTGATATTAATTTAGGTTTTTATTGGAATATGCTTTGTATTTACAATTAGAATGTGATATAGATTAGCAGAATCAAATGCATCATCATCATCAACATCTTCAGGAATGTTGTCATAATCCTGATTAGTGAAGATGTTCTCAGATTCAGGCATTTTGCCTTTAGACTTGTCAGCTGCAGAAGAATCCTTTTCACTTGCTCCATCTCCACCCTTATCACTCCTATCAGCCTTATCACTCCTATCAGTATCTCCATCCTTATTACTCCTATCAGCAGCATCAGCATTGCTGTGATCATCTTTGTCATCCTTATCATCCTTATCCTTCTCCCCCTTAGTTGAGGGATCCTCTGGAGTAGACTGAGATGTCGACGGATTAATCTTTAAGTGTTGAACAACTTGAGCCAGAGTTTGCTCCAAGTTGTCAAGCTTTGTCAGACAGAGCTCCTGAGTCTTATCAAATTTGTCCATCCTAGAATGAATGCGCTTTACATGATCATCCAATTCCTTTTTCAGAGAAGTAAAGGAGGGATCAACAACTTTCTCTTGCAGAGTCACCAGCTCTCCACTTCTGAATCTGGCATTCTCAGCATTCAACCTTTCTATCTCAGCTTTCAGAGCAGCCATTTGTTCCTGTAACAGATCTGTGTTGGTGTGTGCACTCACCTCACGAACACTCAAAGATTTTTCACTATCCTCTCGCGCATGTGTTTCGCTCGGTGTTTGCCTGATTTCACTCGTAGTTTTCACACCGTCACCAGAACCTGTATATACAACCATAGTTCCCTGAGATGGAACTGTAGGAAGTGAAGGAACAAATTGTCCTTCAGATGCCTGTGAAGGCTGATGTACTTGCAGGTTGCCAAGTAGATCCTGATCCAAAAAGAAAGAGTGATCAGAAAATTTTTCATATAACATGTTTTGAAATTCTGTGCTCTCTCTAAGTGAAGAATCAAAAGACACAGGTTCAGTGTTTACTAGCGTGAGTGCTAGTTGTGTGCTTGACTCTTTACAGGATACCGCGGTCGGACGACCAATTTCAATAAATGCATTCTGTGGAGAGAATGAATCTAAAGACTGTATATTTACCGTTTCAGAGTCCAAATCCTTTTGGGAGGAAATGGATGCAGCTGCAGTTGTCTCTGGTTCTGCCACCCTTTGCTTCTTATGAGACAGAGCTGCGGGATCTCTTAAAAGTGCACTCCCACTCCGTTTCCGGGCTACCTTTCTAACAACTGGGGTTGTAGTAGTGTTGTTTGAAGTGTTTGAGGAAGAATCAGTTGTTGAAATGGAAACGTCAGCTTGGATATGAACCTGGGTGTTTTCAGGTTCAATGCTGGGAGTCTGGAAATCAAATCCAATATCACAATCAAAATCTGCAATATCAATATTAAATGTATCAGTGAGATTAGAAAGTACCTGAGCTACCTGTAAATCAGCCCTGAAGTCCTGTAGGCCTGGATTGATAGCAGAATCAGCAGGCAGTGGCTGAGAGGTAGATTGTGGTTGAGGAATGGTATGTGTATGTGTAGGTGAAGGTGTTGGTTCAGATTGAGAGGGAAGGATGGAGGCTTGTTGGTCTGGGAAGAAGTTGTAATGTGGAGGGGATTGGTGTTGAGATTGGTGAGGTGATTGATGTGGTGAATTGTAAGGAGGGTTGTAGGGAGAGTAATGTGAGGATTGGCTGGATGATTGATAGTCTTGCAGAAGTTGTAGTGGTTGAGGGTTTTGTGGAGGTGATTGTTGTTGCGGTTGTTCTGGTTGAATGTCTGGATGAGCCTGTTGTTGAGCTTGATATTGTTGCTGTTGTAGAGGTTCAGGAACTTGAATAGGTTGGAATGGAACACTGAATTGCTCTAGCATGAAAGGAGTCACCACCAGTGGCACATTGTCATGCTTTTTCTTGTTTACCAGCCTGGTCTGGATCTTAGCACAAGTTCTCTGAATAGGAACAACAGGAGAATCGACGTACATGTTCCTATCAGCATCATTCATTTTATCATTCAGAAACAACATCAGAAATCTTGGATAGAAGCATTCAACTTTCTCATTCTGATGAATTGATCTCTGTGTATATTGCATGTATGTGCATCGATTATAACTTTAAGGAGACTGATAATGTATATTGCATGTATGTGCTAATATGGATGAAGAAAGTAATACGGTGGTGACTGATAATGAAAAGAAAGTGCAAGTTAAGGAGACTGTAGAACCAGTGGATCTTGATTCTAACATTACCCACGCAGGATGAAGTATTTTGTTTGCATCCCTAATCTTGATTCATGCCTTTGTGTTTGGATGAAGTATTTTGTTTTTGGCTACTTATCAGTTTAAACAACAGTGTTGCACATGCTTGAAAATAAGATGATCCTCTGTGTTGCTGTTAATAAATTAAAGAGACTTCAATGCATTGGTTCATAGAGTGATTAAGTCTGCAGGTTCTGTGGGAAGCAATGTAACCAGTGTGGATTATTTGATTTGCGTGATTGAAGATTATCCGAGGAACTGTACGTATATTAGTCTGGGTTCTTATCTTGAAATGTGTAGGCAGTTGAATAGACTTATGTTTTGTTCAGGTTTCCGTATTTTGCTCAAGCATAAAACCAGTTGTCCTCTGTGTGATATCCCGTATGTGCATGAAATTTGTTTTTTTCTTGGAATCAAATTAGAAGACTGATGCTCAGAACTAGTGTCAAACATCTAAGCTGAATAATAAAATATGGTTCAAAGAATAATAATTGTTGTCCACGTGTTACAATTTAACAAAGATTACAAATAATTGATTAAAAATTAAAAAAATAATCATTACCCGTGTGCGAAGCACGGGCAAGATTGCTAGTATTCTTCAATATATTCTAAATTCCTGCTAATACCCATTCATCATATGGATCTTTTTCTAATCCGACCCGACAGTTAATTAACCTCATCCCTTTAAATGATATTGCCTGAAGGCTATTTCATTAGCTTTTTACCATTATGTCCTCCTAAATTTAACAAAATTTACAACATGTTGCCATTGAGCTCCAAACATTGCCACGTTAACATCATAAAATCAGAAAAAGCACTTTTAAAAGCAAACTCTTTATAACTTTTCTGCAGAGGTTTCAGCTCCAACTGTGGCTTTAGATCGTCTCATTAGGTGACCAATTTTAATTGTATGAATTAAAGAAACGTGTCATCAAATCAAACCCTTAATTTTGAAAATCTGTACTTCAATTTGTAGGTTAATGGTGAGATATACTCCTCTTTCTTTATCTCTTGTTCAAGACTCCACTGTAAACACTAAAGAAGGATTTGTCAATGGTTTTCATCTTCTGATCTCCTTCTTTCCATCGTAATTTTTTAATTCGTTTCTTCTTTATTTCACCGCTGTAATCATGTTTTTTTGCTTCAAACCCAGTATCTTTGTTCATGTTAATCTATTGCCTAACATACTCTGTTTATTTTGACATTTTTATAGGGTTTCAGCTTCATTAACTTAACCTAATACGGAGGATGACTGCCGAATGCAACATGGAGGTCTCAAGGACAGTGTGTCTGACGCCTGTTAGTAACTCATCACTCTCATACCTTTTTATTCCATAGCAATAAATATCGGAATCTCTTATATTTAATTTGTTATGATTGAGTAATAAATTTTCTGAGATATGTTCTTGCCTATGTTGAAATAAATGTTTCCAGTACATTGATTATTCTTAAATACAAATATGTTCTTGCATTTTTCCCATTTAGTTTTCACACATAGATGTCCAATATTATATACCAAACATCTGTTAATTTGTTGTTTTTGTTAAAGGACCAAAAATGCACAAGACCCCTTTTCATGTTTTCCATTCTTAATGTATTTTCCCACAGTGAATCTAGATTTACATACGATGGAAAACATTGGACAAATTGGAGATGGTTTTTCAACCTCACTTTCCAACCGCAGAAAGGGAAAAAGGCCAATGACAAACAAAACAACTGTTTTTGGTTCTTTATGTACCAATACCCCGGACATTAGAGATTTTTCACCACATAAATATGATGGAAATCAGAAGAGTAAGGACATGTGGAACTCTTCAAACCCCCCAGCTGACCATCCCCAGTTGAGATCCAACATATCACCAGGGTTAAACCCATTCCACCAGGGTTTAGCTCTTAAGAAGAAATTAAGGCAATCAGCAGGATGTCATGTTAACAATGAATTCAGTCCACATACACCCTGCAGTCCTACCAGAGATAAGCATGTCCTATAAAAGTAATTACTATAAGAACCAGGACATCTCACTACCATTATTCAAAAATTAGTTACACTACAGTTCGATTAAAACTATACTAACCACTTCATCCACAATTTCCTGCCCACAGCTAAGAAAATATAGAAACTTCAGTACCCCATCATGCCTAACCACTGAATCAATATCAAGCAGTTCAATTAATTTGACCTTTTTTCAAATCAAACTCACGGTAAAACTTGCCCACGCCTTTGAACACATCATCATTATTGTCATATCCCACCCAAACGCTGAAACCATTAGGGAAGAACAATTGTACAACCGTAGGGAAGAGATTCGATACTTTCGACCAAAACAACGATGGAATACGCTGCACATAAGAAAAAATCGCAAAAAATAAGGTCAAATCAAATGGAATAATGACATGCAGCCAAGAATACAGACCTACTTACCAATTCATTGTCTTCCGAATCCGATTCACCAATGAATTTGACGAATTTAGGAGTAATATCCATGGTTGCAACAGATTTGGTCGCGACCAATACATGCAAACAAGAACAGAATCAAATGACAGAAACAAAAGATAAGGTTAAAACAAAACGAAGCACGAGACAAAAAAAACAGTGAAGATTTTCTCTACCAAGACATCTGGAAGTTTACTCACTCAATGGTTCACGGGTACAAGGTGAACTTGGGTAAGATGATCATGGCTCAACTTCGTTCTGCCATAATCAGAAAGGTATCAGTCTACCCTCGCTTTATCACTATGTTTTTGAATAATGTTTGCGGTATTGCTGCAAATGCTTCCAATACAAGGGAGTGTTTGGTTTTGAAAAAGAATACACACACTACACTCATTAATTCAAATCCACACAGTGACATTACACTGCACTATACGAAGCACATGAGTGACCAAGTGACCAACCTTGGTTCCTCATTCAAAGATAACCCATTTATCTTTTCTATCGAGGATGAAGCTAGAGTAGACCCAGCTCAAGCTAACCCGCATTATACCCCATACACTCTATCCAGAACTTCAAGACTACCTAAATCCCTTCAAAAGGCCCAAACAGTTCCACAGAAAAGAACCATAGAAGCCGATGAAGTGGAAAGTGGGGAGTGTAGAGGGGGAAACTACACTAGATGCAGCAAATAAGGATGGCAATATCAAAGAACCCACAGTAACTCCTTTTAAGTCTCACCAAATATTTGTCTTCTTTCCTTTGGTAAATCGCCAATCCCTTTGTTAACTCTGAGTTCCCTTTTACTACCTCACAAATGTCTTGTTTGGTAGTTGAATTGCCCAATTTTTGGGTTTTTATACATCACCACTAATCACGATATTTTCTTAGTGACCCAATAATCTACTACTAATTAAAGCATTACTTGGGCCTCAAGTAATCTTACTTGAGCGCCAAGTAATAATTCTTGCACCCGAATTAGCAACGTCTCGCCAGTATTTAAATTCATACACTTATTCCTATTATTCTCGTATCGGTTTTACCAAACACGAATATTAAATATCGTAAATAATATATTATCAGATATTTTAATATTTTCATGCCACTGCCCTGATTTTATAGGATGATAGAAATAAAATAATCGTCTCGGGTAAAACGTAATATTTATTCACGACTCGTTAAATAAATAAATATTCGGGGCTATTATATTTTCGTATAAACGAAGCTCTCGTGTTAATATTACATATTTAAATTAAACGACTGCCTCACACAGTATCACACTACGTGTTTTCTAGAATTCTTGTAGCTAAAACATTTTTAGCTAATTCTTCTCGTATTATAAATCTAAATCCGAGACTAATAAAATAGTATTGTTGCACAATAAATAACTAATTTAAGTAACTATATTTTTACGTACTTTATGAATTTCATGGTTGTTACAAAAAGCCCTAATCTTTTCTTCTTTTTAATATTCTTAAATAATCTATTGTTTTTTTTAAGTAGGTTTACAATTTATTTAGGTTTTGTTTGGTCTCTCCTTGTGAGAGTTTAATTTTTGTTATCATGTTCAGGATTTTGGATCTACGAGATTTTCATTGTGTTGATTCAATGATGAAAGTTTGTATGATCATGCATTTGTGGTCGATTATTCAAAACAACAGCGTGTGAGAGTATTACGTCAAGTACATATCACTTCAAAAATTCGCTTGGTTACCTACCGAAGAAAGAAAGATTCAACAACGATATTAGTATGTGTTTGTTCAATTTCGATTATATTTGCCATATGAGTTTTTATAATTAAATTAATTTCCTTTTTAAAAAAAAATTTAAATCATCGTGTCAATTATTATTCCCGAAATAGGAACGAAATCTTTATCGGGTTACTGAACCCGGGGGCGATTACTGAGCGAAGAAAACAAACAACCCACAGATTAGGCACAAAAACTGTAGACAGCCCTGCAGGCAGGCCCATTTGCTTCATGTCCGACCCCACCACGTCAATATCCCCTATCACTTTATTCCCACGTCATCTTATCATCGATAAAATTTCAATCCATCTTTATCACCTAAATTTTAACCATTCTAGATTCTTCCTAATTTAAAACACAACTCCCACAAATTAACATATATAAATAATCTAAAAAGTTTCCAATACCAACATAATCTTACTTTTTTGTAAACTATATATATTTTTTAGATAAGATTTTGGAAATGAAATTAAAGTGAGATGGTAAAAAGAATTGAGTTGGATTAAATTCGAACCAAAATTTTTCAAGAATAAGTAAGTCTGCCTGTTTATCTTAAAAAGATTAATCTAGTCTGTGCCTATAAGCGCAGAATTATATATCTGAGAGATTTGATTGGTATGTTGGTTATATATGCAGGGATCCATATATGCAGGGATTTATTATTAAGATCGGTTTTTCCATGATGTGTCTGTGAGCAAACATTAAACATCAAAATTTATGAATTTGGATTGTTTCTATTAGCTTACCATTTTTTAATAATAATGGACCCTATGCAGTTACAACTTACAAGTTACAACAACCACACCAATCAAAACCCTCTAATTTTATAAATGTTAATGCTTAGCATGTGCTCATACACAACAAACCCTATTAAGATATGAGAGCTAATAGAAATAAATTAAACTTATAAAAATTTAACATTTATCATGTGTCCACATACACACACTAAAAAAAACCGATCTTAAAATAATAATTTCTCATCCTTTTCTCCTAATTACTCAGGTAACTAGCAAGTCTTGAGCGCGTTACAATATTTACGCTGCACCTTAACAGACTGGACCGCCTTTAAAACACAAACACTCGTATTATATACGTAGTAATTATTATCTCCTACTACTATATATCAACAGAGGAAGCAAGGAAGAAGAAGATTATCTGGAGAGCCATTTATTTGTAACTGGAAGGTGATTCGTTGATTTTGTTACTAGGAGACGCGGCGGTGTTCATCTCTTCAGATCCGGCCGTCTGGTGAGTTATCTAATTTCAATTTTATCTCTGTTTTTCTTTCTAATCTCTCTGCATCTAGCTTCAACTTTGTTAATTGTTAGTCATTTCATGCTAGCTTTGCAGCTTATTTGCAGTTTGTTTGCTGCTTAATTGACTCTCTCTCTCTCTCTCTCTCTCTCTCTCTCTCTCTCTCCCTCTCTCTCAAAGCAGCTTGTACTGTTAAATGAATATATAAGGATGTATATATTGAGTGTGAATTAAGTAATGATATACTTAATTTATGATAATTGTGAATATAACTTAATTAATTAATTACATGTTTTGTCTCAGATTTATTTCTTTATTAGGCTACACTGTTATTTCTATTATCTTAAAACTGATTTTGATATAATAGATTGTTACTAATATTTTTCGAAAAATTGATCAAGTTGATTGAGACTGTACCTAGGCTAGGTCTTAGATAGGTGGAGATTAGTTTATAGAACAAATTGAGATTTTGTTTCTAGTTTTCTTGCTAGACGAGACGTGTTTGTGATTGGGTTTTGTTGTTTTTCCACAGATTGTGGTGTACTGCCGTATTAATTATCCTATCAGATGGCTTTCTAGGTGTAATTTTTGTTTTGCTCACTCGACTACTGCGTTGGAATTTCACGGGGCTTGTTTGGTTTATGATTGATTTGCCTGTACTTTGTTGTGGAAGTGGGAGTGGATTGTGAGTTTGGCGCTCTATTGGGACTAGGGAAGGTTGTTTCCGCCGCCATCTGGTTTGCTGACGGTAAAAACAACCAGCTTCTTTCCTCATTTCATGTCGCGGAACTTGGACAGTCCTGTTCAGACACAGATGGCGGTGGCAATTTTGAGTAGTCCAATTGGAAGAGAGTACCAGAAAACCAGGACAGAAGGGAAGCCTGCTGGGACCAGACGGGTTTTTGTGCAGACGGAAACTGGATGTGTCCTAGGGATGGACTTGAATCGAAGTGATAATGCTCATACTGTGAAGAGGAGATTGCAGATCGCACTCAACGTTCCCATTGATGAGAGCTTGCTGTCATATGGTGATATGGTTCTTGAGAATGACTTGAGTGCTATTCGAAATGATTCCCCTATTCTTCTTACAAGAAACTTGCTGCATAGAAGTTCATCAACTCCTTGTCTCTCTCCTTTTGTGAAGGATCTCCAACAAAGAGATCAAAGTGGTCCAGTTGAGATATTGGGCCATTCTGAAATCTTTGTAAAGGTAAAAAAACTTGTCAAAGATATTGTTAAGGGAATGAAGATTGGGGTTGATCCACTTCCTGTTTATGGCGGGCTTGGAGGTGCATACTTCTTTAGAAACAGTAGGGGTGAGAGTGTGGCTATTGTGAAGCCGACGGATGAAGAGCCGTTTGCTCCAAATAACCCCAAAGGTTTTGTTGGAAAAGCTTTAGGGCAACCAGGTCTAAAACGTTCGGTACGTGTTGGTGAAACAGGTTTCAGGGAAGTAGCGGCTTATCTGCTGGATCATGACCATTTTGCTAATGTTCCTGCCACTGCACTGGTGAAGATTACTCACTCTATCTTTAATGTGAATGATGGTGTTAATGCCAAAAAACCTCAAAGTAAGCAGCAGCCCGTGAGCAAGATTGCTTCCTTTCAACAGTTTATCCCCCATGATTTTGATGCCAGTGATTACGGGACTTCAAGTTTTCCAGTTGCTGCTGTCCATCGTATTGGGATATTAGATATTAGGATTTTGAACACTGACAGACATGGTGGAAACCTACTGGTGAGGAAGCTTGATGGTGTCGGGAGGTTTGGTCAGGTGGAACTTATTCCAATTGATCATGGCCTTTGCTTGCCAGAAAGTTTGGAGGATCCATATTTTGAGTGGGTTCATTGGCCTCAGGCTTCAATTCCATTTTCAGATGATGAATTGGAGTATATTAGAAAACTAGACCCTTTGCAGGAATCTGAAATGCTACGAAAGGAACTCCCAATGATTCATGATGCTTGTCTCAGGGTCTTGGTTCTCTGCACAATTTTTCTCAAGGAAGCTGCAAGTTTTGGTCTTTGCCTGGCTGAGATAGGGGAGATGATGAGTAGAGAGTTCCGTAGTGGCGAAGAGGAGCCCAGTGAGCTCGAGATTGTGTGCATGGAGGCAAGAAGACTAATGGCCGAGAGGGAGGTCTTGTCACCCAGAATTCTTGTAGAAGATGACGGGTTTCAGTTCAACATTGATTGCGAAGATGTGGGATTTGACTGCTCTGGGGAAGCAAAGTCTAAATCTCCATACGTTTTGGGGGGAGGTGGTTCTTATGGGCGGAATCCACTGTCCAAGCTAAAGGAAAGCATTGAGGAGGAGGAGGAGGAGGAGGAGGAGGAGGAAGAGGAGGAAGAAGGTGAAGGCATGGTCGCTGACAATAATTCCATAGGACTTCCAAGTGCTGCAAAGAAACCTAACATCTCGAAATTATCCATGTCACTTAAGAAAACCAGTTTAGACGAGAACATGAAGTTTCAGAAGTTCCCAGCAGGTAGGCCAGAATATGGCTATCCCCTAAATTCATCATCTGGACATAGGAGCGCTGATGAACAGCTCCCTGCTAGTGTTAGCTTCGTGAATTTTTCGGACATGTGTGAGGAAGAGTGGGCGCTGTTTCTAGAGAAGTTCCAGGAGTTGCTATATGCGGCATTTGCTCAGCGGAAGTCTGTGACCCTTGGGCAGAGACAGAGGCTTGGTACTTCATGCCAGTTCTGAGATTGAGGAACTTTATGTTCTACTAGAGAAGACTAGAATAAAACTGCTGACGTTTGAGAAGTGAAGTATTCTTAGGTTAGGTTTGCTTGCTTCTGCTTTTTTATCCAACGAGCATCAGGAAAAATTCTTGTAAATATTCTTTCTGAAGGCAGCCGAGTGCAAGACTGCACTAGATGTAGTTATTTTTTCAATTTTACTTTCAAATTTTACTTTTACCTTGGACTTGTTTAATTAATGATTTGTAGAATGCACTCAGAAATAGAAAAAGAAAAATCATTTTATGTACATATGGAATGTGATGCTTCTTAGATTCAGCAATGTAATTTCATTTTTCAAGTTAAAGATTTTTATTTAATTGACTGCCTTGAATAAAAATGTATACATATCCGAGGGTGTGGACGTGTGGTTAGTTGTGTACTTGTGTGGTAGTTTCAGGTGATTTGTGATTTGTCGAGGACAATGAAGCAGCATCGAGCTGTAGACTGGCAAACTGGTCGAGATAGTGATGATAAATTGATCTCTCTGGACCAAATCAGGTTAGTAGTAGATTAGTTATGAACTTTCTATCGGATTTTAACATTCTGGAATCTGGTGAAATTGGTGTAGGCAGCACTAATTGAAACAGAGCATTGGGGTTTTGGTAACTCTGAGTTTGATTGATGTTCATCCTTTCACATCTCTCCCAAAAGCAGTCCAACAAAAACCCACTTGATCCTTTGGTTTGCACCTTTAATTTTCTTATCTAAAGTTGCAGGCTTTGTTTCTGCCTACCAACTTTACTTGAATGATTAATCAAAACCTCAATAATCGAATGAAATTTCGCTTTCCTGGGCCCTGTATTGCTCTCAGAATGTTTCTTCAACGGGTTGAGTAATTTTTGGAATCTTACCCGAGTTGTTTCGATCGTTCTTTATATTTGATAAATTTAATCAATTTTTATATAAAATGAACATTTAAAGAGGATTTGACATGCACTTAAAAGTTAAGAGTAGACAGCACACTGCACCCTAGTTAATTTTCAAGTGATTATTATTTTCGGTCACCTGATCGATCCTTGTGTTTCCTAATTCCAAAACAGTTAATAAGTCACAAGTAGTCAAGTACACGAGGCGAACAAGTGGCGTTGCAAGTCCGGCTCAGACCTTACATGTTATATTGCACCTTAAGAGTAAATTTTTCTAGCAAGGTAAAAGTTGATCAACAAATACTACACTACAACCAGGCAAACTAGGTAAATTTGGAAACTGAAGAGTACTTTAGCCTTCTTGTCTCAGAACACTGTATGTCAGAGTTCTGAGAATGGGATCAGGCAAACCTTGGTGGAGATTTAGGCTCCTCAAACACGTACAGTAGAACCAGCTTTTAGTGATTTGGGCATTAGTCACTCTCCAGAGGGTCAGGGGGATCAACATGGCTTCTCATCTCTCGAGAAACCATTCATCCCTTGTGGCGCCTGTTATTTAATTTTATAAATGGTCTATTCTGCAGTGATTAAGCTATACAAAATCTATTCTGACCAGTTCAAGCTAGTCATTACTTATTAGTAGTAAATATTAAACTCACATGTTAGTTTCCACCACTCAGTCACTATGAATGCCCCTATGTGATAGAATCAGGCGTATCGGTCAGGGGCAGAGGCTTAATGATCATCCTGAAGAGGTTAATGGCCTAATGTTGGGGCCAGCTGAGGTCTTCTTAGTTAACATTCTGTTTTGTGTTCGGTTGGTATGAATGGATTTGCATCGAGATTGGAACTATCTCATGAGTACATGTTCAGAACTTTTTTCCCTTCCTCCATAACATTCCCTAACAAACTAAAGTAAAACACAACCCTCTGTGTTGAGAAGGGATACTCCACTCCCCCCCCATACCCCACTTTCAAATCTTATCATAAAATTTTGCACTCACTCATAATTTTTCCAAAATTCCTTCTCACCTCTGGTGTTTTCCTTTATTTTCACTTGTTTCATTCCTTTCTACCCAACCGAACATAATATAAGTTCATGGTCTAGTATATTAAGTAAGATGCTTCAGTTTTGGGACCTTTTTTGGTGGTGGTGGTGTGTGTGGGGGGGGGGTTGCCTCTTTCTGGTCATAAAGTAGGTACGACCACCCTTGAACGGGATGTGGCTATGCTTAAGAGTACTAGCACTAACGAATATCAGCATCTCATCTGGAATTCTGAATGCTTAGACATTGATGCAAGATTAATTGGGAAATCAAATATCAATTTGATGTTATTAATTATTAAATATTATATACATAATTACAATAAATGAACTCTGCACACTCCAAAGCTTCTTACTCTCTAAAGCATCCGTCTGATTACTAAGTGTAAACGATTGGTGATCTTGCTGCTGCACAATCCAAGCTTCGTAGTCCTTGTAGCAGCAGCTGGTGCAAACGAAAAAATTGGATTTGCTTGAACATAAATTATTACCAACTTCACTGATAAAGTTAGTAATAAATACTCCTTGGTAGTTATTAACTTATTATCGTTAGACATGTCTCCATGGTCTCTCTGCATGACTTACACAATCAATAAACCTAAAGCAATCAACAAGATGATCAATGGTCATCCCTGCAGCTTGCATGAATGAGTACACGATCACAGGTCCAACAAATCGAAACCCTCTCTTCAACAAGTCCTTGCTGATGGCTTCTGCTTTTGGTGATCTCAGAGGTACGTTTCTCGGATATCTGAATCTGTTAATCACTGGTTTGTAATCCACATATCCCCATATATAGCCACTGAAAGATCCATACTCCTTCACAATCTACATAAAGAATATAGATAACATATTAATTTTACTCATATTCATCCTTTATTTTATAATTCATTATCTAATTTATAATGAGACTTGCCCTTTCGATGCATTTTGCATTGTCTACAATGCATCTGACTCTGCTTTCTGCTAACATAATGGCTTTGTTGGAGGATATTTCCATGATCTCTTTTTCTCCCATTTTGGCAACAGTTGATGGATCAAATCCCACGAATGCTTCTCTGCATAATTCAGGTTTTCCTCGATAAACATTTATATATGAAATAGAGTCTGTATAAAAATGTACCTATATCAAGAAACACGAGATTTGACCTGAATAGATCTTTCCTCTTCAGAATCTCAGTCCAGTTAAAATCCATCAGCATGCCAGACATTGCAAGAAGTTCAAACAGCTGACTGTCACATAATTTACAAGTTTTGTGACCAACTAACCATTACTTACTAGTTGGCTGAGAAATTCAGAATATATGGTACTAGCACTAGGCATATAGTAACTTACTTGTCGTCGTATACTGGAATTCCCCAGCACTCGTCGTGAAATTGCACATAGACTTTATCTGTTGAAATGTAGTCACTAGATGTTAATATTCACACGCAAACTAACACACACGCACACATATATCTACATGTATGCATACTAGATGAAAATTAATTACTGTCAAATGCAGGTAGAATTAAATTTTGTCTTAATGTAAATTGCTTAATTTGATATTTCGGATTGTTGAATTAAAGTATGCGATTGTGCCATTATTATCATTGATTTTAAGCTGTGGTTACATAATTGAAACCTCGAGTCCAATGATTGGTTCACTAAGCTTTGTGTTACTAAATCCAGACAAAGAACAAAGAAATTAACTACCAACTTTCTAGTTAGCAATTATAATACTCTACTTCTGATAAAATGGTTTGTAATCTGCATTACTATTCTTAGTAGGTAGCTGAGGCAGTTGGAAAATCAATAATTTCTTATGGAAGAACAAAGTGTTATAGTTGTGGTGGTTGTGTTTAACAGAGAAGGTTTATGCTATTATGTCCTGGAAATCTGATGTACTGCCTTAGAGAAATCTTTGCATAGCAGCGTGCTGATCATGTATGAGACGCGAAGATGACATAACCGAACAATGATTTATACCATTTACATATATTATTGTGTGTGCTAATATTTGGATTAACATCTGAAAGACTAAAATTGAACTGAATCTCACCGCTATTTGCTGTAATCCAGTTACACCTATTCAAGCCTTCACCATTGTGGCTGGGACTTAGTTTCTGCATGTATCTAGCCACAGTTGAAACGTCTCTTTTTTCACGTGGAATTATCAGGCGGATCGCTGCAGCAATCTTCTGATCCAAGGTAGAAGAAGAATCTGTTAATGAGTCGCTTGAGTTTTGTGACAAAGACAATGATAACGATGACAAAGACAGAGGAGAGGTACTGGCTTTATAAACCCCAACTGGATACACTTTTTTCAGGTGTTTGGATAATAAGTTATAATTCGGCTTCTGACCATCTTTTTCTTTGGAGGGACTTCTGTTCTCCTTAACAGGCCTTCTCGGATTTTCTTTAGACATTGCTAGCTAAATTGAAAAGAGAATATGAAGAAACCCCAAGCCTTAAACTCTGTGTTAACAGTAGGATTATATGAAATTTGTAAATGTCAGGGTTTGGATATAAAAAGGCTGAGGCTGGTTGGTGAAATGCAAGTCTCATGCAGGCCTTAGGTTTAAAGCTAAACTGATTAGCAAATTGAATATGAAATGTTACAAAGAAAGTGACAGTTCATATTAAAGAGTATTTAAAGTTTAAGTAGGATAAATGTTTGGTTTTGGATTATTATTGCTTGAGAGTCAAGAGTTAATTAATTAAGATGGCATGTATTAACTAACACTCCTCCAACAGTGCATACTACTATATGACAGTAATCTATGGAAAGAACAATCATTGAGTTTTTCTTTTTTCTGTATATTATTGTCTTGATAGTTATTGCTTTAAATTCCGGTGGAATCTTGGTCATGTAAATGCTGTTAAGAAACCTTGTTTCGGAATAAATTAGACTAGTGGTCCTCGGCAAGATTAGTTAGAAGCTTAAATAAATTAGATTAGGGGTCCTCAGCAAGATTAGTTTAAACTTTAATTATCATGAAAATAAATTATAAGGTCTGGTCTGCCATTTCTGTAATGCATATTGATCAGGTCAGAAGAACACCAGAACTTTACACCAACACTTGCTTATTTGAATCATAAAAAATAAAAAGACTTAAGATTTTAGAATCACTTTTTAAAGTCATCAGAGTCACTCTTTTAGGTTGCACTTCTCTTTCTTCCTCTCCTTATTTTTGTTTTAGCTTTAATTTTGTTTTACTCATATGCAGCAAAATATTCTCGGATTCTCGGTTTTGTGCAACGAATACGATCCTTTTAATCCTAAAAACTCGAAATGGTTGTGTATTCTGGAGAATGATTTTCAAAGATGTAGTTGCAGTGTTTGTTTCAGTATGGGACCATTGTCAAAACTTAACTCCCACTCTTGGAAATGGTGTTTTACAGGGCTTGAGGCAAACCCTTTGCCTAGAGAGATTAAGATATCACATCTTTGCTTTCTCCACTATTTACAGTCATGGAATTTTCTACTGCAAAAGGTACATTGATGATGGATGTGCCTTTGCTACCTTAGATATCAACTTATGTCTTTAAGAGCAAGTCCAATAGGTGTGCTAAATCAAGTCTTAAATCTAAAAATAGGGAATATGGGATAAAATTGCATTCCAACACTATGCTAGTGATGTGCTAAATCACTAGCACAAGCCTCCCCTTCCCTATTTTTAGAATATGCTAGCCACTTCTAAACTATTTTTATCATTAAAATATTCATTTCCCTCTCTCCTCCACATCATTTTCCTCTCTTTTTTTCCCTCTCTCCTCCACTATTTAATATTATTATAATAATAGGGAATGGATATAGGGAGTACTATTGGAGCTCATGTGCTAAATCTTGTGCTAAATCACTAAGACATATTATTTTATAATATTTTTAGGGAACCTCTTAGCATAGTGTTGGACTTCCTCTAAGGTGCTAAGTTGGCCTCAAGAAACACCAGTACGCAATATATTTGATTTGTAACACTTTTTGGAAAAATAAGTGAGACAATACATCAATGACACATGAAACAAGTATTGGCAGGTGCAAATTGGAAGAAATTAACATTTGAATTGTCGTCCATTTTCTATAGCATTAATGTATCTCCAGGCAACGGCGTAAACCATAAACGAGTACACTTGATGAGTTAACGAAGTTTGACTAGTAAGATATTCAAATTTTAGTTTAGAAATGATATGTTGAAATTCGAATATGAGCTTTTCAAATAATTTATCGAGTTGAGTTAGATTTCGAAATAGTTCGATTAATGAGATTTCATGGAGATTATATTATTTATATATTATTGTATGAAAATTTAATATATATATATATTGTGACATCCCGCAAATCTGGGGTCTGAATTCTGACGTCACCATACAAAACCTGTTATTTTACACTAACTATAAGAAAGATTGTAGAAGGGGGTTGCATACAATCTTTTACAAATTAAAAGATTCAAGAACAAGAACACTTAAAACAATAAATCAGAATAACACTAGGTATTAAAAATACGGGTGGATTGATTGATCCACCCGTGAGATTTCATATTGAAGAATCTGTGGATTGATTACAATTCGCACAGCTGCAGGTTCATCACTTGAACAGTTTCTAACTCTCAGATTTTCTCTCAAGTATTCGAACAAATTCAACTGATGCTCCTAACTTGGTTATATACTCCAAGTTTTACAAGGCTTTTTAACTAGAATACAAATTATGCACTCTAATCTAAACCATGATGCACATCTTTGTCTTATGCAAGCTTTCTGTGGTGTCTTTGTCTTTGACCATCATCTTGATTTGATCCAGATTGCATTGCATGAGATAAGAATATTTCTGGTTCTTCTTTATTGTCCTAATCAGGCTTCCATGTCCATTTTGGTGTAATTCGATCCATGTGACTTGTCAGAATTAAGCTCTAGTCACTTTCAACTGCTATTTGCTTCATCAGTTGAAAGTGGCTTCATCAGTTGAACGAATTACAGACTTCATCAGTTGAGTCTTGTTCCTGTCTCATCAGTTGAATACTTTTAGCTTCATCAGTTGAACATTTTGTCTTCATCATTTGAATGCTTGGTTTTCATCAGTTGAAACATGATCCAGTCTTCATCAGTTGAATAGTTACAACTGATCAGTTGAATATCCTTCACTTAGATAAAATTACATGGCATTGGATATTTACAATTAGCCATCATATTCTATCCATCCGTTGATAATTCTCAAGAACAAGAAATATAACAATTACAACTGAATTTTTGATAAAGATTCTAACTAGAACATGCTACAGAGTGTTTGTGTTATCATCAAAATCATTGATTCCTAACAAAACTTTTTAAAACACTTTTAAAAAACTGCATTTCTGAAAACCAAAGAATTGAAAACTCGAAAGCTTTAATAAAAGATTTAAAAGAGAACATTTTAACCCCCCTAAAATAACAGGATCGCATCCAGGTTGCAGTATTGAAATTAGAATCAACTACTACCATTATCAATCAATATCTCTTACAAAATCAGATCAACTTCGATGAGAAGAATCACTATTAATCTACTACAACTATAGCTTATAACTGAATCTCAATTACACAATTCTATCTAAGACCAACCTTATTAACCTCCCTGGCTACTCCTCGACCGTTGGACCCTCAACTCTGACTCCTTGTCTAGCATCAGCCTTACTCACAATCACAAATCAAGCGAATCATCTTTAAGCCTTTTTGTAGAGTTTGTAACACAAAAAGGGATGAGCTCATAAAGCTTAGTAAATATATACCGTACAGTTCAACTAAGTTTTATTCACAAACTTACCGAACGAAAATAATATTTCATCAGAATCATCAATATATTTCACACATCAAGATGAGTATGAGTATTCAAACACGTACACAAGTTCACACTTTCACAAGTTCTACTGTTGGGCTCCCGGCCAGCTAAACAATTGGTTTAGCTTTACTTCCCAAAGGAAGCATCACATAGAAGCGATGTAAGAATACTCATTTCTTATCAGAAAATCATCAATAAAATATTCACCAAAACATCGTAAAACATCAACAGTGAAGGGTACAGTATATACTTACCGTGCACAACGTTCTAACTTAAATCTCAAGCCCAACAATTTCCTTCCCAAATTTAGTAAGCTATGCTTCCTTAGTACATTCCTTATTCGGTTTGCAATACCCTTTGACTTATTGAATGTCTTCGATCGTACACGTCTCGTCCAAACCCTAGCGAGAATAAGATAATACCATAATCACTAGACCATCTAATGATTCTAGTCTATATCAATTGAACTTTGTATCTTACCAATCGCATATACATATCACGTATATCGATAAACACTCAACATATAATGAGAAACCAACCTATTAAACTCTATGCACTTATCAGATATCACTTAACACACGATCATCCCTTGACCCTATTATTAGGGATGGCAATCGGTCGGTATGGTTCGGTTTTAGAGAAAATCGAAACCGAACCGAATACTGTTTTTCAAAACCGAACCCGAACCGAATCGAAACCCGAAGTTCAAAAACCAAACCCGAACCACCGGTTTTCGGTTTCGGTTCGGTTTTAACCAAAACCGAAAATTATATAAAAAAATTCTAAAAAAAATATATTTAAAATATAGGTTCATAAACAAGTCTTTTATTCAAAAATTAACATGTCCTCAATTTGTTACAAAACATTCATGATTAAATTAGCAATTACAATAATTCATAATTAAAGAGAAGCTTCATTTTATTAAGTATTAGTAAAGTATTATTAATTCAGCTTTTTAAATTTTTTTTATTAATTCAGCTTATTAAAAATAAATGTAAGTTAATTGCTATACACAAGAAAATAAAACATTATATTCTAATATAAGATTGTATGGATTTTATTTTATTTATTTAGTTGAACAAAATTTTTGATGATACTTTTCTTTTGTTCAAATATTATTCAATACTAGATTATGTTTATTTTATTATAAGAATATGTATTTAGTATTTATAAATAACTTTGTATCATATTCAATATTTGAATAAGTGATGAAATATTATTAAAAAAAAAGATAACAATATAATTATTCTTTTTTACACATATCTTTTCATCTTTTGATAATGACTATTTTTATATAAATATGAAATATATATACACATACATACATACAAACATACATACATACATACATACATACATACATACATACAAACATACATACATACATACATACATACATACATACATACATACATACATACATATATATATATATATATATATATATATATATATATATATATATATATATATATAGAGTCTTACTCCAATAGAAACCACCTTATTCTAGAAACTAAAAACCAAGCTGAAATATCACTAAATCCTAAAGCAGATACCACTAAATTCTTAAACAACCCCATCTCCACCTCCATCTTCACCAACCGCACCTCCATCTTCACCAACCCCACCCCCACATCCGCCACTGCCACCACCTCCGTCGTCACCTCCTCCATAACCACCATCACCTTTATGCCGCCCGCCCCCTCCACCTCCACCTCCATTATTTCTCTAACAACACAATCTCCACCTCCATCTTCATCAACACCATCTTGGTCGATGCTTCAACCTCCTTCAGCCCCGTCCATACTTCTTTCTCTACCTCGGCTCAACTTCAAAACGCGGCGGAGCCGCCACTATTCCGGCAACGCTCCAACCCCCTACTTCAAGCCGCCCACACCTTCGTTACAATCATCCTTCCTCCATCTCCACCTTCACCTCCACCATCTCCACCACCGTCACCACCATCTGAATCGAAAACCTGAACAGATCTGGAGATTTTGAGCAGTGTTTGGAACATATATTAAGATTCTGGGCGACTTCAGCAAGTTTTCACTAATTCTTACAACACAGATCACTAAATCCTAAAGAGAATATCACTAAATTGTACTGAGAATATCACTAACTTGTATTGGTTTCTAGTTTTTATTTTAAAAGTGGTTTCTATTTGATCATGAGCCTATATATATATATATATATATTGTATATCGGGTTCGGTCGGGTTTCGGTTTGGTTCGGATTCGAATCGGGTTTCGGCTATTCGGGTCGGTACCGGTTCGGTTGGCCTAAACCAAACCCGTACCAAATTCAATCGGTTTTTAAAAATAAAAACCAAACCCGAAACCAAACCATAAAAATCGGGTTCGGTAAAAACCATTCGGGTCGGTTCGGTCGGATATCCGTCGGTTCGGAAAATTTTGCCATCCCTACCTATTATATAGTCAAATCATACTTCATATGGCATATTACCATTCAATAATCATATAAATCATATCGACAATCCGACAGCGTCTCGTCTATTTATAGGACTATCCACCTGTTATCCTATTCTGACCAACAACAAATCAATCAAATCCAATTCCTATGATTCATATGTTCTTATTCAATATCAATCAAGGCACGACACTATGTCATACAAATCACTTATTAGCATGAACACGTATTCCACGTAATCATCAATTAATAGCAAATAGATCATACATAATCACATCTTGCATGCTTAACAATTGCCACATCATATTAAAATAGACTTTACAAGCTTTTATATTCCTTTCGTTTCACTAAATTCTGGATTACGAATCAAAAGTTATTCTCAAAACAGTTTTCTGACACCCTATCGGCACATAACGCAACTCACACGCCACTATGTGGCGCGCTCATGCCACTCTGACGAGGAAAAAGCCCGTTTTGGCCCGTTTCGGAGTGTTTTGCGGATCCGGTTTCTAGGGCACATAAAGTAAAAAAGCAAGGGAGGAAAGAGGACATCTAGAATTAGTCCGGAGAGCACGTGACGGTTTCGGTTGATGGAGCATGAACTTCTGAGCGTAGTCTGGTGGATACCATGGTTGTCGTCTTCTTCCCACATACGTTTCCCAAACGTGGATGCCCGGAAATTTTATAACCTCAATTCTACGAATTTTGGGTGATAAACTCAGAACCCGGGCCTTCATCACACCCAAGCTCAAAATAACCCAATAATTTTTAGGGTCAATTTCAGACTTATATAAAAAATGTTTAGGTTTTAATTCTAAAACATATATTCTTTTCAAAAATATATTATAAAATATGATTATCACATTTTAATAATCTATTAGTTTTGCATATTTAATATTATGGATTAATATAACTATTGGCTATTAAAGAATTATTCAATTTTATAAATATTAAATACATTATAAAATTGTGTGCAAGAGTAATTATTAAACACATTTTAAAATGTGAAGATTCTTAATACATATTAAAGATTCCAGGCCATCTAAAGGTTATATTATAAAAAACACAAGTATATTTTATTTTGACTAAAATATTATATAGTGTTAAATTTTTAATATTTTATGTTATTTGGATTTTAGCACATCCCAACCCTAATGGTTATTGCCCCAGTATAGTCTAAAAATTTTAAGTTGTTTGGATTAAATGAGAATGAACAAAGTAAAAAAAATTAAACACGTCGATAAAAAATTAAAGAGGTGGATAAAGTTATATATAAAGTCAAATATTTTACTAATAAAATTATATATAAAGTCAAATAAATTACATGAATAAATATTATATATAAATTATCTTTCTAATTTTTTTTTGAAGAAAAGAAGATAATTCAATAAATAATAGCCATACGGCATCTACAAGAATGATCGAGTCGAACAAACATAGAATAAATTAACATGCCTGTCTTCATACCCAAGATGAGACAAATAAGCGATGTTGAAATTGACGATGGTACATGTATAGATCCTTGCTGTGTGATCACCATCTTTTCCAAAAACTCTGTTTGAGCTATCAACCACAAATGTAATTCCCGGAAGGCTTTTATCGATAAATCCAAACAAACTCTCACAAAAGAAGGAGAGAAAAATCACACACTCTCACCAGAGAGAGAAATCAAACAATAATCAAAACAAACTAGAGAAAATCCAACTATAAACTAAAACAATTAGATCTGTACCACGACGTGCAGGAGATAATCGATTCACTCACAAATCCAAAAAACTCTCTAGAAACGAATAAGAACGAAGATCAAAAGTCTCGGTGATATAGATTTAGGAAAACTTTCCCCAAAGAGGGAGATTTATTAAGAAAATCAATGAAAAAGCAAGAACAATTAAAGAACAAGCAATCAAACGGAAAGATTTGGGGCTTTTTACTGGAAAACCGATGGAAGCCCGTCGGGATGAAAAGAAGGAGGCGGCCAGAGAACATTAGAAAAAGAAAACTAGAATTTTTAAGATTAATTATCTTTCTAAATTTTTAATACACATTAAAGATTCTAGGTAGCTACAGGTAGGGTACATGTCACGGAAGTTTTCACTGGCATGCCTATAAGCATATTTTACGAAAAGGCATGCTCAAATGGCATGCCATTTTCCATTAAATATAGCAAAAACTGTTGCATCATTACAGAATTGATACTAAAGTGCACTTACAAATATAACAAAAGTTAGTAATATTAACAACAGAACTTAGTACAGTAGTAACTTATATTAGTAGTTTATCTAATATTTAACTATGAAGTTGGACTATATTTAAAATTTTCAATATTTATATAATATTTATTATTTATATAAAAAATTAGTAAAAAAGCATGCCAAATGGACAAAAGGCATGCTTAGGGCATGCCCAGTCTGACATGCCCGTGCCGCTGTGACAAGAACCCTAGCTACATGTCATATTTTAAAAAAAATTCAAAAAAATAAAACACAGTATTTTTGCAAAACACAAGTTTCCTCTGCATCAAACGACATCGGTAGATTAATCAAATATCCCCTTCCTACATGATGTTTATAAACCCTAAACCCCGATAACATAAAATGGAGGGTTAGCAAGTGATTTCCACTCAATCAATGCCAACCCATTAACCTATGCTTCTTCTCATTCATCAATCCCGTTTATTTCGTCACTTTTCGAAGCCCCTTTTTCTCAATTTCTTGAAAAACCCCACTTTTTTCTTCACCAACCCTTCTTTTTCCGTCGCCGCCGCGGTGAAAATGGCCGGCGACGGTGCCTACGGCGAAAAAATCGAAACTTTTTCACACCCAAGCGAAGATTCAGTTTTTGGGCTAATGTCAAGTTTGAGTTTTTTTGGGCCAGGAAGATTCTTGGGTGATAATAAGTTTAAAGATTTGATTTTGAGGCTTGATTCGGGTCAGGTTGATTACATTTTTGATTATTTGAGGATTAGGAACCCGGTTTTCGCGGTGGATTTCTTTTTTTTGTTGAGGAATGAGTATGGGTTTCGGGTTTCGAAGAGTTGTGTTTTTGGTGTTTCTCATGTTTTGGCGGGAATGAGAAGGCTGAGAGAGTTGAGGGTGCTGATGAGTGAATTGGTACACGAGGAAGGTGAGTGTGATTTAATGATTGTATCGTGATATTGTGTTATTTGTGTTTCGGAAATGTGGTCATTGTTTTTTTTTTCTTGCCAAGTGAATTTGTGGTTATTTTGTTCAAAATATGTATTGTGTTTGAGGTTTGCATAAATGCTTCCTGTCTCAGAAAATTGTAGATAAAATTAGAAGCAGAGAGAGTGAATAAATAAGAATTCGAAACTTTAGTAATAAAATTCGTGAATGGGGTGAGTAGGAAGTAGGAATCAGTATGAATGAAATGGGTAGGAATGAAGATTATGGATATTTACCCATAAAATAGTACAAAATTCATTTAATTCCTGCCTGATGCCGGTCCTTCGAACCATACAAATAGAGTACGAGGTTTAATATAGATACCTTCGTTTTGCATCTTGAGAAAAGACTAGAGAGATTCAAGCTTTGGTACCTACAAGTTACAACCATTATTAAAGTAAAACAACTATAACAACGTATATCACAGTGATGCTTCCACACGGAAAATTTGCCATTTCTTGCAGAATCTGTAGTGCATGGAGTACAAGCAGTCCAGCTTATTTCAGTGCATCCTTATTTAGAAGTATAACTTCTTTTGGTAGTTAATATTGTCTGTTAATTTACTGTTTTTTATGATTAAGGTAAGCTTCCACTATTTTGATATATATTTGTGATTTTTAAGGTTCTGATTCTGCACCTTCACTTTGTGAGCTGCTTTGGATGTTCAGGGATTGGGATTCTAATGGTTTGGTATGGGATATGCTGACATTTACCTATTCTAGATTTGAGATGATTCATGATGCCCTGTTTGTGCTCTCCAACATGAAAAAACTGAACATTCGAGCTTCAATATTGACCTACAACAGCATGCTGTATAACTTGCGTCACTTTGATATCATGTGGGGTCTATACAACGAGATCAGAGATGGTAAGGTTCATCCCAGTGGACAGACTGATTCAATACTTACAGATGGTTTGTGGAGACAATCTTTATTTGAAGAAGCAGTTGCATTCCTAAGAGAGACTGAACGGAAATACACGAGTACTAATGTTGTTTCATTTAACATTCTCATGTCTGGGTTCAGTAAATTGGGTTATGTAGATATTTCGAAATGTTTTTTCTGCTTAATGTTCAAGTGCGGACTACTTCCTGATGCTTATAGTTACAATATTCTCATTCATGGACTATGTGTTGCTGGTTCTGTTGAAGAAGCTTTAGAATTTGCAAATGACATGGAGAAACATGGCGTGAGACCTGATTTAGTAACTCATAACATTATTGTCAAAGGGTTTCGTCTTCTTGGCATGATGAGTGGGGCAGGGAAGATTGTTCAACGAATGCTACAGAAAGGTTTAAATCCAGACATAATAACATACAATATTTTGGTATGTGGGCACTGCCAGGTAGGCAACGTTGATGAAGCTCTAAAGCTGCACAAGGAGATGTTATCTCAGGGAATGCGGCTCAGTAATGTATCATACAGTTTGTTGCTCAGCGGTCTATGTAAGAGTGGCCGGGTTGAGGAGGGACTGAGATTATTTTACAGGGTAGAAAATATTTTCTTGAAACCAGATACTATGATCTATACTATTCTCATTCACGGTCTGTGCAAGCAAGGTGAAGTTCGAAGGGCTATTCAACTGTACCAGGAGATGTGCAGGAAAGGAGTTTGTCCGGATGCCTTTTCACAGAGAGCTATTCTCTTGGCGCTGTGTGAGAAAGGGACTATATCAGATGCCAGATTTTTTTTTGATAGACTAGTTAATTGTGACTTCGTGGAAGATATAGTTCTATATAATATGATGATCTATAGGTATGCAAAAATAGGTAATATTCAAGAAGCTAAGGAGTTGTACATAAAATTAATTGAAAAACAGATTACTCCAAGTTTAGTAACTTTCAATTCGCTAATTTATGGGTTCTGCAAAGCTAAGATTCTAGCTGATGCTAGAAGGTGGTTGGGTGTCATCAAAGTACATGGATTAGTACCTAATGCAATAACCTATACCACCTTAATGAATGCTTACTGTGAAGAGGGAAACACACAGGCAATGTTTGAATTGCTAGGTGATATGGAGGCTAGAGATGTTTTACCTACTCATGTTACACACACAGTAATTCTAAAGGGACTCTGCAAACAGAAAAAGTTGCATCTATGTGTGAGATTACTCAAGCAAATGTTTTGCAAGGGTCTGCCGCCTGATCAGATTGCGTACAACACTGTCATTCAGTCTTTCTGTGAAGCGCGGCTCTTAAAAATCGCGATTCTATTACACAACCAGATGTTTCTGCATAGTCTTCAGCCTAGTTCTGCTACTTATAACATTATCATAGACGGCATATGTAAATATGGAAATCTAAGGGACGTGGACGTGCTTTTCTCCTTTCTTCAGGACCAAAAGGTTCAGCTATCAAAAGTAGCTTACACTACACTGATCAAAGCTCATTCTGCAAAGGGTAATGTACAGAAGGCAGCGATACTTTTTGGTAAAATGATGGATATGGGGTTTGAAATCTCAATTAGAGATTATAGTGCTGTCATCAACAGATTGTGCAAACATTGTCTGACTAACGATGCAAAACTATTTGTTCGAGCAATGTTATATACTGGTGTTCCGCTCGATCATCAGATCTGTTCAGTGGTACTTCATTCTTTTGCTCATGTTGGTGATATTTGTTCTATATGTGAATTACTACCTTACATGATAAAATGCGGCTTACATTCTGGTTGAAACTGAGCATCTACTGTTCGGGAGTTTGGTCTATTAATGAAGCTCGAAAGGTATTGCAAATTCCTCCCTCTTTGCATGCATATCTAGTACTGTCCAGTTAATATTGATTTAAGTAATGGCGGGGCAGTTTATTGTAATCTAAATATTCTTTCTGCATTTTATCTACATCATGTTATTACTGATGCATGCTACAGCCTGATTATTGTAATCAGCCCAATACCTGATTTAATCTGGATGAAACTTGATTATACCTGGTTTTATGAATTTCTGAACGTAGCAGTGCCCCTTTCGCCTTCCTGTACTTTAGGTGCCTGATTGTAATAGTAGCATCAGTTTGTTATTTCACTTGCTGCAGTTTTGCTATTGTTTTGAGTACTGTAAATTTTTTATTGTAGGCCTTTTGATCGTGCTGCTGCTTAGTTCCAGGGGCCTGATGCTGATATTAATTTTACTGCAAGTGATTATGAACATGATCTTAAAGAGGTGAAGGTTGGTCTTGCTCCCAAATTTTAGATCTTTGGTTTGACATTCATTTCATATGTGTAAAATGTTGCTAAAATTAATTGTGGAGGACTTGACGAAAGAAAAATTTGTTCCCATATTTCTTGGTCAGAGCAGTGTATTATTTTACGGAGTAGCTTGAAATACAGAGGTGTAACTTAGAATAATAATGGTCGACGGGGGAACTCAGATGGATCATTTTCTGGGGAAGAAGTAAGATTCACTGTGTCTGCTTCTTGTTTGATAGAGTATGTGTAACACTGTTCTTATGTCAGTGTAGACTCAGTAGAGAATTACAATGCCCTTGATTAAATTTCTTCCTTTTCCTGATCCATCGTTATTTCTCTGTTATAAGATTTCTGGAGAGATAACCAAGGGCACAACAGTATAATCCTTTCATCATCATCATCATCATCATCATCATCATCATCATCATCATCATCATCGTGATAGCGTGACAGTTTTTAGCAATTATTGTTTAACTTCTAAATTCAGTTGCATAGATAACTTCTCTTTCGTGCAAAACTATAATTTTAAGATGAGTTAGCTAATAGGAAGGAAGAACTGCAGATTTTGTGAGTTGTTATCACCAGTATCTTCAAGTTTACAACATACTCTGTTTGACCTAGTATAGTTTGGCCTGCAATTGTAATAGATAGCAGTCTTTTAAAGTTTTCATCTTATTTTAGCGTGTATTCCCGGACATTTTCCTATACAATGGAATACCATCGGTGAACAACTCAATAGATGTAAATATTAATAACCTAGTGGCTCCTGCATGTCTCTGTGAAGTTTTTAATATTTCTGTCGAAGTATGAATGACATTTTTTCTAAATTACTTGCAGGATTTCTTCAATTACGGTGCATAATGAGTACGGGTTCTTGAATTTCTTATGCAACCTTGTCTTAGACGTGCAGTAAAACAAATACCATGATGAACTGGTGTAGACTGCAGCTTGTAAATGTCCATGCTAAGGTGGAAGCAGGACATATTCTTTTAAAGGTTTTGGTATAGAGGCACACCTTTTGGAGAGAGCTTCTGAAGGTTACACAAAGTTTGACATAACACACCTACGCGATCACTCCATACCACTGGCTTTTCACCGTGAATCCCTATTCTCCAGGGTTATCTATATCCAGCAGCATCAGAAGCTTCCCTCTCTAAGGCAGCTGCAGCGTAGATAATATGTCATATATCGACTACCAGAATTTGCTATTTTTCAACTGACCTACATCTGGTAAATCTCTTCTCTACCTGTCATTGCAGCTTCTTTCATCATTCAAGATCTCCAATTTCATGACCACGTTGGTCCATCGAAATAACATTCAAAATTTTTCAGTTTAACTCATAATTCTTGCATGGATTGTCCCCTTGGGGTCTGGGGTTATTCGTTGCATGGATGGAGCCCCTTGGGGATATTCGTATCTGGCATCTCCCTGATTTTATGCCCAATATGGTTGATGTGACGTCTCACACCACATCAAAGTTGTCAATACCAAGTTGCCTAAAATGATAAAATATATTTTTATATATATTTTTATATGATTTTACTCCCATATAAAAAATCTGTTAATAAAAGAATCCAAAAAGCATAATTATATTTTGCACTGATTTGGATTTTTATTTAATAGATTTTAATGTTCTATTGTAGGAAATAAAAAATTTCAAGCTAAGAAGGATATGAAGAAAAAAAATAGCCATTTTGGAGCTAATTTTTATGGAAATTCAGATTTATTGGGCTACACATAATTTCTACGTTGTTTGGGCCATTTCTGGGATCTAGATGTCATATTTGGATGTTTTTACGGTCACACGAAGCTATTTACAATGCAATGTCACACGAAGCTATTTACAATGCAATGTCACCGAAGGGAACAAAAAGCCAAGAATTGAGACGAAATCCTATTTGATTTTGGAGTTCTATTTATATATTTTAATCACAAAAATATTATTATAATTATTATTGGAGATCAGACAAAACAATACTATTAGTTTTTGGAGAGATACATACCCTTTAGACTGGGTTTTGAGTTTTCAATTCCTCTCTTTCAGAACAGATAAATTGTCAAGTTTATATCTTATTTTCTCGATTAATATTAAGTTTGAGTTATTCAATATTTTTTTATTATTGATATGACTTTTATTATAGATCTTGTTGTTTTTATCTCTATCATATGTGATTAGTTTCATTCTAGGGTGCAATGGAAACCATATTTGCATCATAATTATGCTTTAATGTGATAATAGTTTAATGGATAAAGTCATTCTAATCGATATGTTAAATATTTAGTCTGTGTAATTGGCCAATTTCATGTATTAATCTTTTACGAATAGGGTTTAATCGAAAGATATACTTTTTAGAGACACAAACAATTGGAGGAATTGAAATTGAATACAAGAGTATATGTGGATTTTCGAGAGCGTCAACGGTTGAGAGAGATTAATAATTGCTCTAGTTATACGATTCATTGAATTGCAATATTCAGATAACTAGCTTTAGTGTAAGCATGGTAGACCTGAATTGCTATAGACTTTAGTTAATTGATTTAAAACATATTTAATTTGCATCAATAGTTAATTAAAATCCTTCACCAATCATTTTTCTCTAGAAGCAATTTATAATAATTAGATTAAATATCATGAAACCTCCCTTCTTCTGGGTTTGTCCTGTATTTGCTAGTTTTTGTTTACAACAGACACCATGCACTTGCGGCGGGCATAATTTTACATAATAAGTTCTTAACTTTGCTGTTGGGAAGACGACGACTAGTTTTTAATAGATTTTAGTTTGATTATTTAAATTGTTTCTTATTGGAGCTTTAGTTCCAATTGAGATTGTTTTTCTTGTTTTAGTTCATGTCCAGGTCTAAAGGAGACGCCGAATTAACTTCTCTTAGTTTTGACTTTCAAATTATTCTATAGCAATATCTTGATCAACGAAAGAAAGGGAAATAAGAGTCAAAGTTTAAAATGGGTGATCTTCCTATAAAATCTTAGAAGAATTTTTCGCAGCCCTCTCCGAGTGATGTGCCTACTGGTCTTGTTGTGCCAAGAATTCAAGCAGCGAACTTTGAGATCAAACCGGTGTTGCTCACTACGATCCAACAGGATCAGTTTCCTGGTCTTTGAACTGAAGACCCAACTCTTCATCTGCAAAGAACATCTCTGCTCTACTATCAAGAATCGTGGAGTCAGTACTGATCAACTGAAAGTTATGTTGTTCGAGTTTTCTCTACACGGTAAAACTCAGAAGTGGTTGAATGATATCAGTGTGACTGAGTGGTATGCAATTGCTCAAGCCTTTCTCACTGAGTATTTCCTTCCCAACAAAGTAATGATTGAGTTGACAAGTTGACCACTTTCAAACAAAAATATGAAGAAACTCTTAGGGATGCATGAGAAAGATTCAAAGATATTCAACATTCGTGTCCTCATCGTAGTCTTGAGAAGTGGTTTCTTTTTAAGCACTTTTATTATGATCTCGATGCTGAAATAAAGAGTACAATTGATAATGTGGCAGGTGGTGTATTTCTTGATAAAGAAGTTGACGATGGTTATGCTTTTCTTGCAAATCTAGTTTCAAATCACTTTAATAATTTGAGAGTACCTAAGAAAGAGAGTAAACTCGAAGTTGATGCTTATTCTCTCTTATCATATTAACTTGTTGCGTTAGTTCATGATATTCACCCGCTAAAGACTACACAAGCCTTTAATATTCAACCTACGAGTATTAATGTATTATATTCTACGACTCCTCTGGATAATCAGTTTTGTGAAGTATGTGGTATATATAATTATTATTGGAGATAAGACAAAATAATAGAATTAGTTTTATTATTAGTTTTTGGATATATACAGAAGCTCTAGCTAGGGTTTTAGGTTTTTACTTCCTCTCTTCCAAAACAAATAGATTATCAAGTTTGGACCTTATTTTCTCGATTAACGTTAAGTTTAAGGTATTGAATATTCTCTTGTTTTATTAATATATGGTGTTTATTATAGATCTTGTTGTTTTTACTTCTACCATGTGTGAGTAGTAGTTTCATTTTAGGACATAAAGGAAACCATGTTTATACCATAACTATGCTTTAATGTGATATTAGTTTAATGGTTAAAGTGTAATTGTAATCGATATGTTATATATTTAGTCTGTGTACTTGGTTAATGTCATGGATTAAGCTTACGCAAATATGGGTTTGATCGAGAGATATACTCCTAGATGCACACATATAATTGGCGGAATTGAAATTAAATACGAGAATATGAGTGAATTTTCGAGAGCGTTAATGTTTGAGAGAGATTACCAATTAATTTCTTTAATTAGTTACACGACCCACTGATTTGCAATATTCACATCACAAGCTTTGGCGTAAGCATGATAAACCTGAATATATTGAACTAGACTTTAGTTAATTGATATAAAACATTTTTAATTTGTGTTAGTAGTTAATTAAAATTATTCACCAATCATTTTTTTCTCTAGAAGAAATTTATAATAATTAAATGAAATATCTTGAAACCCCGTCTATTGATCGAT
This sequence comes from Daucus carota subsp. sativus, assembly GCF_001625215.2. Taxonomy (NCBI): domain Eukaryota; kingdom Viridiplantae; phylum Streptophyta; class Magnoliopsida; order Apiales; family Apiaceae; genus Daucus; species Daucus carota. The sequence continues at coordinate 4,763,962 of NC_030387.2, read as the reverse complement.
TTGACCTGTATTTTTTAATTTCTGTTTACAACTGATACTGTCCGCTTACGGTAGATATAATTTTACATATAAAAAAACTTAAGTTTTGAGACTTGAATGTGTGATTGATACACTCCAAGAAGGAATTAACGATACTTGTAATAAAATAGATGTAACATTGTTGTAGGTATTGTAATAATGTTATCATTCATTTAATCCTTTTGAATAAAGAAAAGTATTTTAGATAAAGTATTTTAGGTAACGCTATGTACAACTTAGTTGAGCCCTCACACATGTAAATAATAGTGCAACTACTACGACTAGATTAAACTTGTGTTGACAATTTTCATCTTATATCATCGTATTTAAGCCAAAAATTTGCAGATAAAACAGAGGTCAGCAAGAACAGATGAAAGGTTTTAGACTTTTAGTTATCGTGTTCCCATCAGTGCTGTGATAAGAAATAACAATTAAAAACGTTAACTAAAATTTCCCTCTTCACCTTATTTCAAGAACTTATAGATATTTTTTTTTTTTGACCCTGTTTAGATAAAGACTTTTAAAACAAAAACTAAAATATAAACCAAAATGACATCATCTCAATGTAATATCATCGGCCTCTTATCACAAGTTCTAGATAACAAAGATTTCAAACAAGCTCTAGACAACCCAAACTTCAAATACCTGATTCACAAGACCCGTCCCGATTCAGATTTTAATAGACCCTTTCTAGGTTTACTTCAGTGTTCATCTCCGGACCCGGACACCGCAACGCTTCCCGTTATCTAAACATTTAAATTAAGTTGGTTTGTATTTAATTTATAGAATATACAAATTAAACCAACTCTTAACATGTCTCACTTTGAAGTAAGCTTTTAAACATGCTAAAATAGAGTGTCATTCTAAAGTAGACTAAAGTAGGGTCTGAGGATGTTAAGAAGTACACGCATTCTAAAGTAGACTAAAATAGGGTCTGAGGATGTTAAGAAGTACACGCTTTTGCCCCGGTCGGAGTGAGACTATATGCATTTCTACTCTTATTACCTCATTTCCCCATTAGTTTTGCATGGTCCCTTGTGTTCCCTCCACCATCGCTTTGGTGGATAACTTCTGTAGTTAATTTTTGTGACAAATTAATCTGTTCATCAGCAATAGTATTAAAGATCTACAAACAGAGGCTCACCTCTGTATCAAGTTGGCTAAATTAGTGACATGTAGGATACATCTTGATGTTAATTATTCTTCTATTTTTTTTTTGTTTTTATCTTGAACCCTTGAAATCATTGTCACCTGTACTATTTGAGCGCTATATCAATGTCAGTCTATCTATATATAATAGTCTGCCAAGTCGAATAAAATCAGTGCAAGGTGCTCCATATTTTATGTCCCCCTAGCTACTAGAACAACAGTATGGCATACTTTTCATCGTTGAAAGCGCTGTCAACAGAATATTGTAGCACAGCTGATTCTGAGTCCTTCGCGGATTCTGAGTCAGGCTGGACAAATTACATTGGAGACAGGGCTGATGACGGTACAGAGAGCGATGATTCCATGACTTCAGATGCCAGATCTTCTTCCCCTCGTCCTGCTTCACGACGATTTCATCGTTATAATCAACATTCTGATGATGATCAGGTTCAAGACAAGCTCCGCGGTCAGGCCACCTCTTCTGTTAGCAAGAAAATGCAGCAATTTCAGAAAGTGGTCAGTAAGAAGTCCATGAAGCATCCATGCAATAGTGCTTCAAACATCAATAAACAAGCCAATCATGATGATGATCAGGAAGAAGAAGCTGGCGAGCAGCTTATAAGATATCAGCAGTCATATCGGACGACTGTCGGTTCTACTACCGACGCCTAAAATTATGGTTATTATCGAGCTCAGAATCCCTAGTAGCTTGCTTCTGCATGCCTTTAATTTAGGGCGTGTAACTCATGTTTCCCTATTCTGAATTGAATGTTTGTACTGTATCACCTGTCTGTTGCGTGTGCACATGCATAGCTAAATAGTAGTTATGTACTTCCAGTTTTCCTAATCTGTTTTCAATTTTATTGAAAGTGAAAAGCTGCACCTACCGGTGACCATTGACCTTTGATCAGGTATAATCGTCATCGATCTGCTTATCTGAGGTTGAGTATTCAAATCTCGTCAAAAACAACCTGAGGTTAAATGGTCGAGTATTCAAGTCTCGTCAAAACAACAACCCGGTTACTCGAGCTCGAGTACTATCCAAATCTCGTCAAAAACAACATGAGTATGTGCATAAATCATAGCATGGTAATTCTTTAGTCATTTTACTAATTATTCATTGATAAATTATTACAATATGTCTTGTCGGTTCGATTTTAAAATTTAATTATTTAGTATCTTTTTTCCCGCTAATATAATAGATTAAAGAATCAAATACTATTATTAAGTTTTAATAAATCCGTGTAATTATTTCATTAATAATTCTAATTAATCCCGATTATTCAACCAATCGTTTAATTATTTCATTGATAATTCTAATTGATCCCGATTATTTAACCAATCGTTAGACAGTGCCTTCAACGATTGAATGTGGTTACTCATTTTACCGCACCAAAAAAAAAAAAAAAAAGTTGCACCAAGAATATAATCATCTCATTTCATGAAAATAAAACTTATCATCTTATATACTCAAAGCTTGATTGTTTCTTAAAGCTAATCATCTAATACACATGGTGCTTCATTCATTCTACGAAAATAATGAGTACTTAATTAAGCGACTAATACACCTCACCTGCTGCAAATAATTAAGCTTATCGATTCATCCTAAAGTGAGCGTTAACGGTCTAAATTGCAGATTAGTGGTTATGGATCAAAGCTGCATTCACTAATTGTACATTAAGCAATGCAAACAAAAGAAATGTCTAAATAAAATTATTGCAGATTAAGATGTGATGATTTATATCTTTAAAACGTTTCTAATTTGATTTAAGTGCAGAATCCTAGTTCCTTGTCTGACCAAAAATAAGTTTTTAAGCGCACATTTCGATTTTGGTGTTGTTATCTTTAATCTGATTGTCCTAATACAAAGCAGACAAGATTCAACAATATGTCTAATGAAAGTCCTCTTATTTCATTGCTAATCAGTCATTAGTTGAATAATTATATATTCATGAAATATTTAACCGAAAACACCCCTAAAAACATTGAGGTGTTGATCGATCTAGTGTTTTCTCCATCTCTTGCTATTTTAAACAACATGATAACTTAGCGTTGCGCTCAAGAAGAACCGATACTTAAAATATAACCATAGAACACTAAGTATTTACGGCAGAATCCCATATTTTTCATAGATTTTCAGGATCTAAATCTAAAATCTAAATACATGTTTCTTTGCATCGTTGTGTGTGTTGAAAAGTAATTTCAAAATATAATGAATAAATAAGACATTTTTTTCATATGCAGTTCTGCTGCAGAACCCTAACTAATACTAGAAATAAGATAATGGTTCTAACGGTTCTCTCCCCCAAGGATTCTCTTTCGAACATGACCCACTAAACTTAACATGATATCAATAATAGTTAACTATTTAATTTGGCCTTTTTAAAAAAAAAGTATTTTAAAGTAATTTCAAACTCTTGTGAACATAATTAAGCTTGCAACTTCAACTAATGGACTTCTCACTTTTCAATTCTTCCTTTTATAATTAAACATACTGAGCAGAAGCTTGCTAGATAATCAAAACACAACGTCAGTGTCTTTTATTAAATGATCGGCTAATATGGTTGCACACGAATTAGCTCGTGCAGCATATTCATTCCCGGATCGATTTTTCGATAAGAGTTCTGTTCATGTTGACGTTGATGTAGCTAAGGCCTTTAAAAGTGATTTATATTAATGCAAATTTCCTTGTTCATCCAAAAAAAAAAAAAAACATACTGACATTCGAACTCAGAACTTTTTTACACTTTTCAATCTTTAACTCAAAATCTGCTATAAGTGAAGCAAGGGTGATACCGTCTGACCTAGACGCTATTGCGTTGAAAGGAAAATGAGTTCTGCTTATCTTGGTCGAGTAGAATGAACTCAAGTAACAATTTTCAATCTTTCATACTTATCCCTGCAAATAAAAGTCTGCATTAGGACTTGTTTTCATGAGCACTGTTCTGCAGACGTGATGACGAAGAAGGCGTCGTTTTCATGCATAATTCCCTTCCAAAAAGAAATTGAAAGCTTTCCTACCACATAATCTGATGCAGGGATGCATGCATACATTATCTTACACTCAAAATGTTAATGACTTGATGTATGACAGATTAGAGGTCTCTGTCGAATTTTAAAACTAGTGAAACATAGAGGTTGAAATCACACATTATCGCGATAATTTCCTTTCAATTTGCATCAACAAGATGGTTAATTAGATTTTGAAACAACAGTATCGCGGAACTGTCTGCAAGGGTCGCTCTCCTTGTGCCTGTTTAAGCAGATAATAAGTTAAGCAAAGTGATTAAGTAATGCAGACAAGATAATGGATGATCAAGAAAGTTTAATCATCCGTTAATTACATTTTGAACTTGTCTTAATTCTGTCCCCTGATACATAGCTACGCATGCTGAGAGTTGGCAAATTGCCTATCACTCTATCAGTGATGTAACTTGACCATGGCTACCGACTTTCCCTCCTGTTGCTTGTGTTTTCTGTTACTTTGACGAATCTTATAACAGACGCATGTCTAACTGTAATTGTTCTGTGCTGAAGGTAACGCGATAATCGCCTTCTCAATGTTACGGAGTCTTATGCACTGAGTACAACTTTTATTATTTCTTACTTTTCTGCATCAGCATAACTGTACTTATGCGAAGTTCAGCAAAGTATCCAACTTCTTTAATATTAGAACCATAAAACTACGAGAACATTCTTTCAAGAGCACAGAAAATACAAGCCAAACCTTACAAAATTCATGAATTCGTCATTCAAAGGTTGTGTTTGTTTTCAGGACTTCATGGAACCAGTTTTGCTACAGGAGCTCAAAGAATGATAAGTTTTCATAGCGTAAGAAAGTACTTAAGTTCATCTTAGATATCCCTCTTCCTAGGTTCGAGCTTTGCATGGGTACGTGAGTATTTAAAATTCTGTATTTAACCGAAAACTACAATAATATCAAAACCTGATATCTGCCAGCAAACATACAAAAGCTCATCTGAGTAGGGTTCTGAGGCAGAAAATAAAATACAAATTAGATCTTAGAGATCTTGACAGCATACACGAATAATTTGGAAATCAGAGTCTAAACAATTTTGACAGATACGGAAATAACAATACCGGAAACCTACTATCACAGAATGACATAGGATACAATACACTTGTCTCAATCATCAATGAAACGTTATTAGGTATAAGACGAATGATGCTACCATGTTATTAGATCTTTGACTGCTGGGCAATCTTGAACCATTCGGTGTGAAAGTCCCCTGGCATATCAGTTCTCTGGTATGTGTGAGCTCCAAAATAATCTCTTTGAGCTTGAACCAAATTAGCAGGCAGCCTGTCCCTCCTGTATGTGTCAAAGTAAGCAAGACTGGAAGACATACCAGGAGTGCTAACGCCAGAGTTGATAGCAACGCAGACAACTCTACGCCAAGCTGCTTGTCGCTCTATCATCTCCTTTGCAAACTCTGGATCTACAAGAAGGCTAGCAAGGTCTGCATTCCTATCATAAGCTTGCTTAATTCGGTCCAAGAAAATGGCACGGATGATGCAACCACCCTTCCAAATCCTAGCAAGCTCTCCAAGTGTTAGGCCCCAACCCATTTCAATACTCTTGGCACGGATCAAATTCATCCCCTGTGCATAACTACATATTTTGGATGCATAAAGCGCTTGTCTGACATCATCAATCAACTTCTTCTTGTCCACGGTTTCATCAGAAAGGATGTCGCCCACCCCACCTGCTTTGAAGACCTCTGCAGCTGCAACTCTTTCATCCTTCAACCCACTGAGGAACCTCGAATCCAAAGAGGAAGCGATAGTGGGAGCAGCAATAGACAACTCAGCAGCTTGCTGCACTGTCCATTTACCTGTACCCTTCATGCCTGTTTTATCAAGAACTTTGTCGACCAAATATCCATCTGCCTTGTCATCCTTAATTCCAAATATATCTGCTGTAATCTCAATCAAGAAGCTCTGGAGTTCTCCCTTGTTCCACTCGGTGAAAACCTCGTGCAGTTCCTCGTTTGAGAGTTTACCAACTGATTTCAATACGTCATAAGCTTCTGAGATCAACTGCATGTCACCATATTCAATCCCATTGTGAACCATCTTCACAAAATTGCCAGATCCCCCTTCACCAATGTATGTAACACAAGGGCCGCTGTCAGGAACTTGAGCAGCCACCTTAAGAAGGATATCTTCTATATTCTTGTAAGCCTCAAAGGATCCTCCGGGCATCATAGAGGGTCCATTGCGAGCACCCTCTTCACCACCTGAAACTCCCATTCCAAGATAAAGAAGACCTTTTTCAGCCATAGCCTTCTCTCTCCTCTCGGTGTTCTCATACCACTCATTACCCCCATCAATAATACAATCTCCTTCCTCCAAGTACGCAGAAAGAGTTTTGATGGTTTGATCAACTGGTGCACCAGCCTTAACAAGCATAATAACGACACGGGGTTTTTGAATTGAATTTACGAAAGCCTCGGGATCGTGAAAGCCGTATAAAGGCAAGTTTCCTTCTCTCTGTGCACGCTCAACAGTCTCATCAACTTTTGAAGTGGTTCGGTTGTAGACAGAAATAGGGAAGCCTTTCTCAGCAATGTTGAGGGCAAGATTTTGGCCCATGACAGCAAGGCCAGCGAGACCGATTCTTGTTGGTGCAGGAGCCATTTTTACCTGAAAAAGCAGTCCTATCAGCAAACATATTTTTGTAGAAAAAATATTTGTAGTTGTATAAATCACATTGCAATAGAGATTAAAGCTCCCAAAACAACAAACAAATGAACAGTATCAAACTTATTTGAGAACCTTAGGAAAGAAAAAATGAGAGACTATGGGCTTAATTAGGAGTTGACACTTAAAAGATCTGACACTGTGATGACATTTGTTGCTAGTGAGAAGTTACACTATTTGTGTTCAACAGTTAGTTGCTTCCAATAAAAAGATTTAGGAAACGCATCAGGATTATCACCAGTCCCCATCCTGCCAAACCACTATGACTAATATTTGAGATAACTAGACATCTACTTTTGAGTACAGATTATCATTCATTCCTACCAATGCAGCGCACTGATCACCGCTCACCCTTGGCAACCAGAGATCAAGTGTATTCAAAAGTCAAGACTTAGACAAATGTGTGTGAAAATATTCAATTTTTTATAATTGGCCTTAAACCCCCCAAAAAAGAGCAATTAATACAGAAAACACATCCATATACCATCAAATCTGAAATATAATGATCACAAGATCTATATACCTATATGGTCACTAAATACAGATCGAGATCACACCAACCCAGAAAATCCACAGAATTACATCAGGACGCTAGAAAAAACTTAGATAAAATCAACCAATTATCCAATTTCATTTCCAAAAAAAATTAAAAAAAGACAGATAACAAACTAAAAGTCATCAATTCTGAGAACAGATATATTTAAAAGAGCTGTAAAAGCAAAGGCCTTTGTGATCAAATTGGTCAAAAAATGAGTAACAGCATCATAAAGAACCCAAAAAGCAAACAACTTTGCTCTCAAAATCTGTGAATAAATGAGTCACATCACCATTTATTCCCAAAAAGCAAAGACCCTCGTAATCAAATCAGTGAAAAAATGAGTAACAGCACCACATATTACTAAATCTCAAAGAATTTACACTACAAAACCATAAAAACAAAGGGAATCAAAGAAAATGCAGATGATACACAAGTCATAAACAAAAAACAAAATCTGGGTAAGATTAAAAGCAAGAATAATTACTTTTACAGATTGAAAGAAACAAAAACAAGATCTGGGTATGTGATGGATCAAAATCAAGAACTGGTCTATTACACAAACATATGAATACAAATGTTGGGTATGCATATATATATATAGGAGTTGAAAAGCTTACCTAGGAGCGAAAGATCCAGGAGAGATGTTAGGAGAGGAGACTTGTCTACCTTCTGACTACCTGTTTAGAGTTGAAGAAACAACAAAAGGGGGTTTGGTAGTTCGTTCACACGATGTTTCTGTCTCTGGTCAGTCTTGGCTGCTTATATCATCTTTTTCTTGGTCACCCCTTGCTTGTTTATACAAAATATTCTAATAAAAATCATTTTGAGAGGAAATATATAAATTTATCAAAATTTTGAGGCATATTTACTCAATATTTTTTGAATGTATTACTTCTTAAGGAGTTCAGAAAATTGTAATTGATTTTAATTTTAAGAAATTGACATAGAATTTATACCAAGTTTCGGGAATTTAAAAGTTTGAGGAATTTAGATAGGACTCATTTTGAGATAGGTCGAATCCAATTTTAGATAATGGTATCGTTCGATGAAAATCTAAAATTCGTAGAATTTTACTATCCCAAATTTTGTCTTCCGATAACCTGATAAATGAATGATTGATTTTAACCTGATAACCTGATATGAGTGAACCAATTACACAATTCTCTCTCCGTCTTTGGAGGAAAATATATGTTCATTATTTTAAACGCATTTCAAGACTGCTAAAAAATTTAGTTTTATAATATTTTTTAAAATATATTTTTTTCGAACTAAAATTTAAATATCAAATTTTTATTCAAAATAAAAAATTAAAATAACTATTACGAAACTGTACTTGGAATAAATTTTGAAGTGCCTGATATTTTTATTTTAAAATTCTAGAACTAAGATCAAATGAGATAATTTTTTATTTAAGATTTTTTTTTATTTTAAGAATTTAGATTAAACATAATTGAATTTGTAAGGTTCAGAAAGTAATCTTTAGAATCCAGATAGTATATACCCTTTAATATCGAATTTGGTAAAGCACGGCTATTTTAACAATTTATAACGTAAACCTGCCTCCTCTAGTCGAGGTTTTATACTGCAAGTTAAATTTATAATCTATAAAATAAGAAGAAAATATTTTAATATCACGAGGAAAGAATTTAGTGCCACTTTAGGCTCGGATGCTTATCCCTTTTTCTGATAAAAAATTGGCTTTTACTTTTTTAATTCGTTTGCGTCAAAAGTCGGAAATATTTATAAAAAACTACGAATTCCAAGACTTTTGTTATTTTCTCAAACCGTTTAATTATTTATAAATTTTAATTTATTTCTAACTTTAAGTACACTACAACCTTAAACATTTTTTATAAACTTAACCAAACACCGCTTAATATTCAATATTATAATAAAAGCGCTGATCATATCGTGGTACTAGAAGAATTGAAGAAATATTAGTAGAGGACTAGAGGTAGGGGTGAGCAAAAAATCGAATTGAAACCGAAACCGTAACCGAAACTGGTGAAAACCGATAAAAACCGAACCGCCTAAAACCGAACCGATCCGAAACCGAAAATTTAAAAACCGAACCGATTATAACGGTTGCGGTTCCGGTTTTAGGCCAAAACCGAACCGCAAAAACCCGAACCGAACCAATTATTAAAATAAATATTATTTATATTTATATATATGTATATTACACATAATTTATATAAATATTTATATATAACATATAAATGTGATGAACAAAGTAAAATGAGACGGGGGAGGTTACTAGGAAGTGGGGTTGAAATGTGCTGAGATTGTTTCGTTAAAATTGTTTTATCCGAACTAGTTCTTCCACCGAGCACTTTCTTTTAGTATCACTACAATTGAGTCGCTAATATACTTCCATCATGATCCCCACATAATATATAAGTTTCATTTGTAATATGATCTTATTTAAATCCGATAATATAATAATGTGGTTCGTTATTAAATTTGAAGTATATATCGAACCAACATAAGTTATCTACTAATTTAATTTGAAAGTATGTTTCTTATTTTTATTTATTGCGGTTCTAAAACCGAAACCGAACCGTTTGAAACCGAACCGAGGTTTTTTGAAACCGAAACCGATCCGACGGTTCGGTTGCGGTTGCGGTTTTCAATTTTAAAAACCGAACACTTGCGGTTCCGGTTGCGGTTTTACCCTAAAACCGCACCGAGCTCTCCCCTAACTAGAGGTCATTGTGATTGGTTGGTGATCGGTGACTCTGTAGTGGAGCTATAGTTTATGGGGTCAAAAGAAACATTATTTACTCTTTAATTTTAAAATTTGCAAATCGCAATCACATGGCATGGCTGCTGGACACCGTGTTTTTTAATCAACCATTATATAATTCTCCATGATGCTGCAACAGCTAGTTTTCTTCTAGAATCGCAAACAATGTGGTCAATACTGTTGCTTTCTCCAAACAGGATATTCAACTCCAATATTATTAAAAAAATAATTTATTTTTCATATTAACATAAATTTAAGAGTGACATACAAATGTAACAAAAATATTGAGATTTAAGTATTAACCCCCTGGATATTTTTTTTTTTCTTAAAGTTAATAATGGTGACAGGTGAGAATTGAGATGACATTGTGGGTATTTGTTGAAAGAAGAAAATGTGTGAATTGTGAAGTCTACAAATGTAGAAACAGGTAGAGTTGAAAACTTGAAATATATGCAACACCAAACATGCACTCAAGGAACATTCTAGATGTATGGCAAATAAGATATGGACTAGGCAGAGTTTGAGTGGAATATTTCTGGAAGGACTAATAATTAATTATTGGTTTTATAAGCATGAAAGTGTCAGTTTTGTACAGCCCAAGTTCACATGACTCTTGATTTAATATTGATAGTCATATTGCTCCTTGATCTGTTTAGAGATCTAGCAACTTAACCTATAATGGCAGCAACATGCCCATTTTATCAGCTTCTGAATTCCTGGGCTTTTGAAAGACCCAAATGTCCAGCTATTGTACAGGCATAAGCAGGATATAGTTGGGATGTTTCCATTGAAAACATGGGTGAGCTACAAGTTTAGCATTATGCTCAATGTCCAGATAAGAACTTAAAAATGCCTGGCAAGTAATTCACCATGAGGGGAAATTCACCCGAAAGAGGAAGCTTAAGTATGAGATCAAGTTTCGACATGATTGCTACATGATAATTCTCACTGCTAACATATCATATGCAGTGATGTTTATGCATATTATCATCCATAACAAAAATGCTTGTTTAAGCTTCGTCTCTAAGACTCTAACATCTCTGGCAGATTCGCTGTCGTTTTTGAGTTACTATACAGTCCACAGATGGTACAACGGAAAAAGCTACTTTATGTTGTAGTGCCCCTGAGTAATCCCATTTGAATTCTCATGGAAAAAAGCAGGTGAACTGTATGCATACAGGAAGATTGTGCACCCATTTATTCAAGAGAAACTACTTGATAAAATGCCACCTGCAAGAACCAACAAACAGACAAACAATTTAAATCAACATAAAATATATGAGAATCTTATTAAACTTGCAGCTACAGAACTTACTTCTTGGCTCTTCGTTCACCAAAGATGAGCATACGGACGAGCATACACAACCAACGAAAGTTATCAACATGTAGCAGATTGCAAGATTTAAGAAACCAGAATGATATAACTGCAAAGCCCGTCTGTAGGCTAAGAGCAAATTTTTAATTGGGCAATTGTACTCTTGTAATGTTTTTTATATTTCTAGTGTGATTTATATGAATAAATTCATCAAAATCAGTTTATTTGCGATTTGAGTAACCAAGTTCATATTTTTTTTTAAAAAAAATGACATTAGGAAATGAAATTTTATCCTCTCTTACCAAATAAATATCTACAAGATGACTAGTAATACTAAAAAAAATTGATGATGTGAATGAGATTTATTACATATATTGCTATACTTGCAAAGCTCGGCTTCATTCATTAAACTACCAAATGTTAAAACTTGTTCAAACCAGAACTCTTTGATTATTGTACAGAGTCGAATTGACCACAGTTCGTCTGTTTACATCCCTAGGTATAAATCAATTAGGCTTAACTCGCTCACGTCTAAAATAATTCATGAAAAACAAAGTTTAAACCTATATAGGCCTTGTTATTAGAAACCAGAGTTGAAACAAATTAATTTCATTGACTTCTGGGCCACTTTTCTCAAATAATCATGTTATAAAAACAAAATTTTCTTAAAAAGAATTATATACCAAGCGGACGCACAAGGGGAAGTGGATCAATCCACTTACATGAACCATACCAGGCATCTTTTTAAGGTCAATTGTTCTTGAAAGAATTAGTGGAAGGACAACAATTTTAGGTTCGAAGAACAACATCTAAACATATGCTATATTAACAAGTTCCTACTTACAAAATAGTGAAATGCCATGTAACCAAGTTGAGTAGTGTGTACTATTATACCTACTATCTATAACTATAAATTTTCCAGGTTTTTGGAAAGAAAGTTTTGCTTGGTTGTGGGCCTCTGGTACTGTGCAGCTATGTTACTTGGACTCGGCTAGAAGTGTCCGATAGGGATACTTGTTTATGTGTCGGACTCGGTAATATTTTGAAAAATGTACATTTTTTTGGCTTTAAATAAGTGTCCGAGTCCTAGTGTCTTCCGAGTGTCGAGTGCCGACACAGGTACTTCGAGGCAAAATGAAGAGTCCGAGTAACATAGTTGTGCAGCTTATGATGATTCTACAAGCAAGTTGAATTTGAGTTTTAGATTTCATGTTTCTTTTTTCATCTATAGATGAATTTTTTGTAGCGCAAATCATTAGAGTTCATAGCACAAAAGATGATATTATCAATAATATCCAATTGTCTTAAAAAGTGTCTAGCGAATAGCATGACTACACAAGACAAGAAGCATATTCCTCCTAAGAAATGTAAAAAAGTTGTTGTGGCTCTACATAGCTCAAGTCATCAAACATAGTTGTTGTAGTAACATTATATACAACCAATCCAGTCATTTCAAACCTTTGCGACGAGGCTAGCATTGGCTTACATAGATTGAGTAGCACCGATAATAATGATAAAAATATAGTTTGTTATTTGCAACAATTCTAGATTTTTTATGATAACATGCAAATTGTACTTGGACAAATGCTTTTTGTTTAATACTAGACAGAGTCGAATCTGATTTTAGCATGAATTATTCTCTTCATATTAATACCTGATCCCAAACTCTAATGTTTACATACCAACTTTATATTTTGTATCACATTATCTATATCAGTAAAATTAGAGTTTCATTTTGAACACCCAAAAATAGAAATAGGGCAGTAGGTTTTAAGATCAACTTGCAACTAGGTTCCTTGCTTCTTCATATTCATGACTAGTATAAATTGAAGCATATTTCTGCTTGACGCATCTTGAACAGACAAAAAGGGCGCTACTCCAAAAGCCTAGGCCATTCCTACTACCTCTCTCTCACCAAGATTGGTGTTCTATAGTATGAGCGTAGAAGCTCCCAAAGAAACGAGTACAACGATATGACAAAAGAGCAAGTCCAACATGTCCTACTAAATGCCTTATATAAATAGTAAAAAATGGTGGCTTAGCGATTGAGGACATCATTTTGATGTATGAACACCAACAACATGCCTTGTAATTGTGCCTTATTATTTAAGTAATAATATATTTGAATTGCTATTAGAGCGAAGTGAGAAGAGAGCGATATGTTGAAATGGAGGGAATTTAATTTTTATTGATTAAACTGGTTTAAAAATAAGACACTTGATCGATGTCCTAGTGTTTTAACTTTTAAGGCACCACTAGGACACTGTTGGAACACTCATTTCTTCCAAATTTATTAGATTTTAGCTGATGATATCATTTTAGGACATTGTTGGACTTGTCTCACATCTAAATCAGCTCCCTGATATGGGCTTTCAAATTTACCAGGACCTGAAACCATGAGGACTCGATAATAGCCTAGTGGCAAGGTTTGTTTCAAATTCCCATTCCCCCTTCCACCCCTAAATTAAAAAATATAATAACTGAACAAAATTCACCAAATGATCATCAGTAACATTGGATATTAATGAAATGAACCGAGACCAATTAACAGTCATACATAAAAATGCAAAAAGATTCAACCTTTAATCCATTCCATACAAAAAGAACTTGAGGAAGAACAAGAAATTTTACCTAGTACTGATGAGAAGGGTAATCAAGAAACATCCTTAGCATTCTGAAAAAAGGCAGCAGAGCAAAGAATAGAAGCTATGAACACAAACAGGCCCAACCCAATCATCAAAGAAATCCCAGCTACCACCAAGTCCATTATACATGTTAAGCTCACTCCCATCAATACCATTTTCTCTTCTTATTCTTCTTTCTCTCTTTGTTTCTTGTATTTAAAGCTCAAAACTTTATTTATTTCCACAACAGCTCCTTGAAAACAAATGGGTTCTCGAGATATTCATGAGGAGATACATACAGTATACAAAGAGACCGTGAGAGAGGGATATCTAGAGAGAGAAAGAGAGATGTGGTATTGTTGTATCTGATAATGGCGGAAAGAGTGTGACAAATTTGTCTCGGGAAAGATGAATGGATAATCAGGATAAACTTAGGCTGTGACCCAACCCAATTGTTGGCTCCCTTACATTTGTAACCAGTTTGAACGTAAAATTTTCAAAACTAACCAGCCTACGTTCAACTTTTCAAAACTAACCAGCCTAATTCATTCGAAGTCGGGCGACCCTAACTACATTTTTTTTGCTTCAGGGGTCGCCCCTGCCAAGGGCGACCCGTACTCTCATCTTCACCCGGTGGGGGTCGCCCTTGGCAGGGGCGACCTCTACTGATTTACTTTTTTTTTTTGAAATTGTTGCATTATTTTATTATATGTTTATCATGTTATTTTAAATCATTTTATTATATATATATAAATTTGTGAAATAAATATAATTAATAACATGAAATAATATATATCTTAGCACCAGCGTTCTAAAAGTCGGCGATTAATCGGGATTAATCGCCGATTAATCGTTGTTCGGTCGCGGATTAATCGGGAAATTTTTTAAAATTTAAAATTAAAAAGTAATTTTAAATTTTGCATAAGAATGTTTTCTTACAGTATATTGATTTGATTAAATCTTATTAACTGATTAATTATCTTTTTGCGTAGAGATTTATATTTTATAATATTTCTTTTATAAATGGGTAGTAGAAATGTATATTTATCATTCTATGCTAATATCTTCAAAATATTAATATGAAATTAAGTTAGTTTTACTTTCTCCTTTTTACTAATTTTGAATCATATATTTTATTTTTATATATATAAAAAGTTGAATTTATTAATCTTCTATCCTTTACATGATGAATTGGAGTAGATACGTTAATAGTCATATTGGTCTATTTGTCATTATAAATTAAGTTATTATAGTGTAGTACATATACATGTTAGTCTATCTGTTTTTATTCTATTTTTAATTACTAAAAATTATCTATATATTTAGTTATTAGAGTTAAGTACAAATAGATCGAAAACAAATAATAAAACTTTTCTTTTGACAATATAATAAAACCTCGCTCAATTGGAAATTTAATTTCTTAAAATTTTTATTTTACGATTCACTTAGAACCTAGTAGCAGCAAAATTTTAATCAAACGAAGATTTAAAAATCGTCCAACAATTATCTCGAATAGAAAACAGATTATCATGTTTTGAAGGTTCCAAGGACTTTACCGATAATAAGTAAACAAAATACATAAAAAAGGAAAATTCGAACAAACAATATCTAAATAGAATGCCGTTTACCTATAGTGGGTACATCTCAAAAGTCACACGATTGTTAAACCAAATTTTTATTTGTCTCACTTTTTCCCACTTTGTACTTGTAAAAGCAGAGTACACAGATTCTTGAAGCTCTGACCCATCTCAAATTCTTTGAAGAAATCCCTTTGAGTTAGGTATTTTCTCCACAAGATCACCCCCATTACTATATGTATTGTATCTTATATGTAATGTCTCAACTTTTGTTGTTCAAGTAATTCAAATTTTATATTATTTTTTTCAGTTATTTGATATATGTAAAGTTTAGTCAAAATAAAGTCAGTTTTACTGGTTTCGAGAAAGATCAACGTGTATGTGTTTTAGTGTTCTGTCGTTTATTATGTTATGGTAGGTTTCCTTTATTGTCCTTATGAATTTCAATGCTTGAATCATTATAAAACATTATGACATAAGAATGCACAAGAACTGCATAATAACGTAACAACCGATCTACTAGACTAAGAGTACATAATCAGATCAAGAAATAAAAACGTACGAGTACATGGTCAGGTACATAACCATAAACAAACTACATACGAGGGAAATCCTACTTCTTCTTATGGCCGAAGATGTGGCTTCCAGTGTGACATCTTCGACCCTTTCCCTTCGCAGCTCTAGGTGGCTGCTGTCGATGCTCATCCTCAGGTTGCTCCTCGGCCTCGGAGTGCCCTGGTATTGCTGTGCTGGGGGGCGCCCATGGACTACTCTCACCAGTGTACGAAGCAAAAGTGGACATCTGTATAGGAGTAGGAGTGGACCTCTCTGGTGACGGTGCGAATGGAAACGCGGGTGCCCCGAAGATGTAGGACTGGCTAGCAAATGACGGCACCGGGACCTGTGGCGGAGGTGTGGTGTACTGATCCCTCAGGAAAGACATGTCAGGACGATAAGCATCTGCATCCTGGAACTGGTATGACTCCTGCGACTGACCCTCAGCAGACATGTCCTGGTCATCCTCTAATCTGACCGTAAAGCCACGTGGACCACCCTCGTAGTCATCCCCTGCATATGTAGATGGCCCGACCGTCGACGCGGGCCAGGACTCCCATCCATCCGCCCTAGAAGTACCCGCTACATCCCCAACCGGCAAAGAAGAAGTGCCAACCAGGTGTGACCAACCTCCCGTGTCTGAGCTACCACTGGCCACGTGAGTGTAGTACGTGCCTGGCTCCGGCTCAACTGGTGTAACTGGTGGCCGTCCTCTGTGTCTGCTAGGGTTGCTTGAACCCCTAAAACGTCCTAACAACCCCTGTACAATCCTCTGTGCCCGAGCAAGATCCAGGGTAGCAGGGTCAATGGCACTCTCCATATCTAGAAGCTGATCCTCCTGTTAACAGCCATGTGAAGACATAATCAGATGAAGAATAGTTATAACAGAACATATAGAAAATAAGCTAGCATAGTAATGGAAGGAAGTTAGAAGAACAGTTACAAGGGAGTTTACCAGTGCCTGTGTGGCGCCCTGTGTGCCCTGGAAAGCCTCTGCAGTCCTCCAATAGACGGGGTTTACAATGTATCTACGTGTCACTGCAAGAAACCAAGGCATGTATGCCGCAGTGCAACCCTCGCCAAACATGAGTGGGGGAGATGTAAGAGCTCGCTCAAGGGACCTATCCCATAGACGAGTGTAAGACTCCCTGGCGCCCTCCCAGTTAATGGCCTCGTTGACAATGGTGTGCAGGTTACTATGATTCGCACGTGGAGAGGATGTGGGTATGTCCTGCACGAACCCGAACTGCCTCGTCACCCTATCAGTATAACACCACTCGACATAGGCCATGTACAACAAAGGCGTAGGAGCAGTCCAACGCAGGTACAAATCATACTCAGGCTGATGCTCGTCATCTAAATCTGCATACGGCCTCCACCGAAAATTTGCCTCAATCATGTTATCCAGCTCGTACCGGGTGATACGACGCTGACCGTGCGGCACCTCAGTACGGGTAAACGGCCCTGTCCACCTACAACAAAATGTTTATATTATACGTGTGAACTAGTACATGTGCACAAACTGGAGGATATACAAACTTATTGTGATTACGAGAAGAGTAGCATATTACAAACCTTAGCGCAAGTGGGTAGATAATCAGGGGTGTGGCCGTGTGTCGGGGAGCTAATGTAGGGAACCGCTCGTATATCCACACCTAGTGTGAAGGTACATACATATATGTGCACATCAAAATATATATGAAGAAAAACTTGAGAAAAATAAAATGATAGTAAATGCGTACTTGTACTAACGTGGCGTATCCAGCGAAGTTAGTTATGACTTTATGGGTGGAATCGCACATCTTCCTATAAAGGTATGCAAGAACAGCACTCCCCCAGCTATAACCAACCACGCTCTGCAAGTCACGTAGCATCCAAAGGAGGTTGAGATTCACATAGTTCCCGCTGCTATCTGGAAACAACGATCCAATAACACACAGTAGGTGTGCCCTGATGTGAAAGATAGTCTGCGCATCAAAATCCTCCATTATCACATTATCTATATCAGTAAAATTAGAGTTTCATTTTGAACACCCAAAAATAGAAATAGGGCAGTAGGTTTTAAGATCAACTTGCAACTAGGTTCCTTGCTTCTTCATATTCATGACTAGTATAAATTGAAGCATATTTCTGCTTGACGCATCTTGAACAGACAAAAAGGGCGCTACTCCAAAAGCCTAGGCCATTCCTACTACCTCTCTCTCACCAAGATTGGTGTTCTATAGTATGAGCGTAGAAGCTCCCAAAGAAACGAGTACAACGATATGACAAAAGAGCAAGTCCAACATGTCCTACTAAATGCCTTATATAAATAGTAAAAAATGGTGGCTTAGCGATTGAGGACATCATTTTGATGTATGAACACCAACAACATGCCTTGTAATTGTGCCTTATTATTTAAGTAATAATATATTTGAATTGCTATTAGAGCGAAGTGAGAAGAGAGCGATATGTTGAAATGGAGGGAATTTAATTTTTATTGATTAAACTGGTTTAAAAATAAGACACTTGATCGATGTCCTAGTGTTTTAACTTTTAAGGCACCACTAGGACACTGTTGGAACACTCATTTCTTCCAAATTTATTAGATTTTAGCTGATGATATCATTTTAGGACATTGTTGGACTTGTCTCACATCTAAATCAGCTCCCTGATATGGGCTTTCAAATTTACCAGGACCTGAAACCATGAGGACTCGATAATAGCCTAGTGGCAAGGTTTGTTTCAAATTCCCATTCCCCCTTCCACCCCTAAATTAAAAAATATAATAACTGAACAAAATTCACCAAATGATCATCAGTAACATTGGATATTAATGAAATGAACCGAGACCAATTAACAGTCATACATAAAAATGCAAAAAGATTCAACCTTTAATCCATTCCATACAAAAAGAACTTGAGGAAGAACAAGAAATTTTACCTAGTACTGATGAGAAGGGTAATCAAGAAACATCCTTAGCATTCTGAAAAAAGGCAGCAGAGCAAAGAATAGAAGCTATGAACACAAACAGGCCCAACCCAATCATCAAAGAAATCCCAGCTACCACCAAGTCCATTATACATGTTAAGCTCACTCCCATCAATACCATTTTCTCTTCTTATTCTTCTTTCTCTCTTTGTTTCTTGTATTTAAAGCTCAAAACTTTATTTATTTCCACAACAGCTCCTTGAAAACAAATGGGTTCTCGAGATATTCATGAGGAGATGCATACAGTATACAAAGAGACCGTGAGAGAGGGATATCTAGAGAGAGAAAGAGAGATGTGGTATTGTTGTAGTATCTGATAATGGCGGAAAGAGTGTGACAAATTTGTCTCGGGAAAGATGAATGGATAATCAGGATAAAGTTAGGCTGTGACCCAACCCAATTGTTGAACAAGCCCATTTCTACTTTTATTTGGGTCTTACCGGCATGTCAAATTGATAAAAACTGGACTTGAGTACTTGACTACATTATCCCAAGACAAAGTTGAAACAGAAATGATGAGCTGGACTCACAATTTATTCATATTATATAAATATAAATATAAATTATATTAATCCCAAATTATATCAGCTTTTTGCTCATTTCACACATATTAAGAAGTATTAAATGATTGTTCATTTTTCCATCTCTACCCATATTAATTGTGTTGACTTTCTATAGTATTAGTTGGATGGTGCATTGAAAATGATACTCCCTCCGTCTCAATTTATAGGTCCATTTTGCAAAAAAAAATTGTCCCAAAATACTTGTCCCTCTCTTCTTTCAATAGAAATTTATCTACATATCAATTGTGATTTTTTTGAAACTCAACATTATTCTCATTTCTCAATGCACTAATTCTCTATATTTATTGTGATTTTTTTGAAACTTAACTATATTTTCACTTATCAATGCACTAATTAATGACACATGAGATAAGATTCTATCTAACCAACTTTTTTCTTAATATGTGTGTTTATTCCAAAATGGACTTATAAATTGAGACGGAGGGAGTAAATAAGAGGGGGCAAAGATGGAAAATTATTGATAAAAATGCATTGAAAAGAGAGATGCTCAACTATTTTGGGATAAACTTTTTTCTCAAAAAAGTCATCTAATTTGGGATGGAGAGAATATATATATTAAAGAGAAGTTGCGAGTTAGGCTCGGCACAGAGACAAGATTTCTGAATTGCTCAACTAGTAAAATTTTAAACCCGGTCCTTTTCACATCTTCCAACGCAGCGGTTGGACCTGCGTTGGGATGCTAACCTGGATAGCTGGACACCTCCAATGTAATAAAGTAATTGTCGACGATTTTTATCTTATTATGGCCTAACTGGATTATTAGCTATGAATTTTATTTTATTATGATTTTTTCCATGAGATGAGTATGATTAGTTTTAAGTTGTTTCATAATTCCTACTTCATAGTCCAAATAATAAGTAGGAACTCTCTAGTTTGTTGTCATTTTTAAAAAAAGGAACTTTTTTCTGTAAAAAAATTTAAAAGTTCTTTTTTTTGTGTGTGTGAAAACTGAAAACTACAGTATGAACTATTTTTGTATAGTGATGTAGAAAATTTACTTCCCGCTATTTTTTTTGTTATATATAATTGGTAATAAGTGATATTTTGTACTTTTTATATATAAAGTGACCCTGCAATGTAGATGCTCTAAGGCCTAAGCTCCACGTTAATTATGTATTTTGTAATTTTTGTATTACTCGGGCATGATCAACGGGCAGAAGTTGAAGTTAAGTCTAGCAGTATTAGTAGCTGAGCAGAGGTAAATTTCAAGTACTTAATAATCCAACCAACAAAAACCTAAAATAAAGTCATCAGAATTAGCATGGACCCAACTGAGAGTTGCTCACAAGATGGCAGCACCAGGATGAGCTAGAAATCTGGACAGTCCTACAGTGTGTCTTGTTGTCGTAGAATTTCAAAATTTCGAGCCACTGCCTCATTCTTATCTCTTTTAGGGGCAAGCATTACATTATTTCTGCAACTTTATTCTCTCAATTGATAATTAATCATTTGCAACAATAGACCTCAATCTACGAGTCAATTCAGAACAATGATATTGGATAACCAAGGAATTAACTGTGTACCTCTACTCAAATTGGTCAAGTCCATCACTATCAGAGTACAGCAAAAACTAAAGCAATTGTTTTTTGTTTTGCCTCTATTTAATCAAGAATTGTAGCATCCAACATATACTCCTATTAGTCTTCTGCAACATTGCATTAGTTTTTATAGTCTCACCGAACCCTTGGCGTAAATGTTTGCCAATATATTTGCACATGAATTATAATTTTCAGAATGATATATTCATCTTGAGACTCAACTGTCATATCTCATGTTAATGATTTCACAATGACATATACAAACCTTCTCTGTAGCAACATTAACAATTCTCGTGCACTATTGGCTATCAGTCATGTTGGGCGCTCTTTATTTATTTCGGCTTTGCCTAAAATTAGACTCAATGATATAAATTCAAACTAAAGTTAAGCATTTTAATTTTCCATAGAAGTTTTCAGTAAGTGAATATTAGGTTCTTGGTAAATTGTTATCGCCAAGAGAACAATATATTACATTTATTTTCTTTAAAATTTATTCTGAGTATATAAATTTGATCTGAATAATATATCTCGATGATAATTCTTAATACCCCTAAGTAGATAATAAAAAACTACTCTAAATTACTTAAGTTATATGTTGTACCAATTTTCGCATGCCTTTAGTGGATGAGCTCATATCATCGGCTTGTCAGAGTACCTGTTCTAGATAGTAGGATGAAGAATCTTTATATAATACTAAAATTTGATAGAGAATCAGTGACCTGTCATCATTATCTAGGATGCTCAGACTCGTCTGGAAGGATCCGACACGGACACATATCCTGGTATCCGATACGCCAAACCATGATATCATAGATCCGGGGACACATTTCATGAGGATCGGACACGCGGATATGGACACCGGGATTTGGATACGGGGATATGGACACTACAGTATTTTCAATTTTTTGTATATGTTTAAGATCTGATTTGTAATGCTATTATAAGAACAGAAGCAATAAAATTCAAGTTCCCAGTTATCCAACTTATGTTTCAGTGCCTTACTGAAAGGCATATGTTAAGCCTATTTGTATTTAAGAGGAATCAACTCAACTCTGATAAGAAAGCAAGTAAATAGCAAGTACTGTTATCCGGAATCCGTACGAAGAACGTCAAATGATTTATTGAAGATTTTATGTCAGAAGAATTTCAGGATGCTGCTGCAAACCACTGGAAGAAGTTCATTAATATGATCAAGCCTCAGTGTACAAATAATCTTTTGTAGCACGTCCAGAAGATCAGAAGGTATAAAGTTTAAATACTTTATTTATTCAGAAGATTCCATATTGTGTCATCAAATGAAGATGAACTAAGAAGACGAAGAATCGACGAACAAGCCACCGCCTAATTGTTTAATTGACAAGGAATATTTAATTCAGCTAGTTACAGATGAACCAGACAGTACATTTGTGTATCAGCTCATCCGGTTAAATATTCTGAGTCAAGAGAAGGTGGTCGTTCAATCAAGTCGAAGATCATAATTATTTAAAGAAGACTGAAGACTCTACTGAAGAAGGAAAAGGATAATTAATTATCTAATTAATTATTTCACTTCTCAAAATAATTATATTGGATGTGTAATTTATTTATTAAATTAATTCTATCTCGAATTAATTTAATTTATGAATTTATGCATTTAAAATAATTAAGTGAATATTAATTGGTTAATTAATTAAAGGGAAAATGGATTGTCTACTTGAAATACACAAGGAAAGACAATCTAGTTGATTGTCTAAGTGTTTAATCAAAAGGAAAGACAATCCAAGGCATTGTCTTGCTAAAACAAGCAAGGTAAGACAATCCAATGGATTGTCTTGCTGTTTTAAGCAAGGTAAGACAATCCAAAGGATTGTCTTACCGCCTGTTGCACTCTCACAACACGGCAAGACAATCTCCTAGATTGTCTTACCGCATTTATCCCCCTCCTTGACACGGGAAGACAATCTCTGAGATTGTCTTACCGATTGTTGCATTGTCTTGCCTTGGTAGCTTGCAAGACAATCCTCGTGATTGTCTTGCCGATTGTAGAACAGTAAGACAATCTCCCAGATTGTCTTACCGCACTTCTCAATTGTCTTACCGACCCCTAGATTGTCTTGCCCACGGATTTCATTGTCTTACTAGTTGTAGACAATTAATTTAATTGTCTTACAAGCTCTAAAATAGCAAGACAAAGTGCCAAATTGTCTTAGCAAGCTAGGGATTGTCTTTGCCACCATTGTCTTACTAGTTCAAGGGTTTTGCCTATAAATATGGCTCTCCCTCATTCATTTCTTCTTGTTCAAAGTATTGTAAAGCTTTCAAGTTGTGCTAAACTTGCTATTCGTTAAATCCGCAGTTTACTGTGCTTTGATCATTCGGTTGTTTTGTTCCGCTGAGTTAGAATACTTTCTGTCAAATTTATTCTACGAACTAGTGGACATTAAAACGAACCATATTAATTATATAACGACTTAAAACATTGTTATATTAATTAATCTTAATCTGATTAACAAGTTACATTCCAATCAGATTTATTCCGCCGCGATTATTTTGTGACGATTGTATTCAACCCCCCCTTCTACAATCGTATCTGGACCTAACACTTACTCTTATGGATTATCACTAAACAAACTCATAGAATCAATCAATCACAAATCATATGCAATTTAGTTCAGAATTCAGATTTGATAAATTAAACAGCAGCATATTAGCAAATCTTTCAAAACACCCGCAAAAGTAGCAAAATATTTTGACCAAAAAAATAAAATCTTAATAGTTAACAACCGGTTTTAAGTAAATAGTCGCAAAGTCTGGAAACATCAAACACAACGCATCAATCCATCACAACTCAGCGTCATTGCATCAAAGCCTCTTTTTTACTCCTCTGTTTCGCGATCTTCTTCACCATTTCCGCTGAATATCCTCCCTTCAACATCAGGATCATCAATAACAATATTTGCAAGTGCTTCAACATAATCATCATCGAAATGAATGGAATTTCCATCTAACACAGAAGTTCAAATTTTATTACAAAAAAATATATTACCAAACCAGATTTAATATTTAAAAAATATGTAAGATTAGAATATTACCGACATCCCAGTACTTGGATGGTCCTTCAGTGTACTCCTCACTCTTATGAGATAGCAGCTCTCAATTATTTTGCACAAAAACAAGATCTTCGGTTCTCTTAGAGGCAGGCCAATTTGTTTCGCTGAATATTTTGAATGTTTGAAAAAGAACTCCAAATTCTTTCACAACAAGAGGAAGATGCCGGTTGTGAAAGGAGTTTTATAGCTAAGCTTTGCAACATTGGAGTTTCTGAACCATAGTTAGCCCACCAACTAATAGGCTCTTGGTGAACTCTTACTTTAAATACATGAGGTTCCGAAAAAAATCCCAAAGCTCCCGAAAATTTCCCATACTCAGCATTTATTTTTCTTAAATCATCTTGATTTGGAAACATTTTTTTAAAACATTTTGCCCTGTTCAGTGAAACCTCACGATCCTCATTTGGTGCAACTTGAGCAATTACACCACTGCCACTATTTAACCATGCATCACTATAGTATTTGGGAACGAGGTAATGAGCCATACAATGCAGTGGGGTATTGCTTTTATTCCACCGATTTTCTAAAACATATTGCACATCATTAAAAAATTCAGATTCACCATTTTTGGATCTTTTCCTTCCTCATTGAAAATTTTTTCCCTCGCTTCTTCTATCATTGAATCCCACATGTCGTAAACAAGATGAAAGCAATGAGTGTTTGTGTTAGCAAGCCTAATCATGTTGTAAATCATGTTGTATGTAGGAGATGCGAAAGCGACAAAATATTCTAATTTATCCCACCAACGATCGGAAATAACACACTCTTTCACATGATCTGCTTTTGCCTCTAAGTTTGTCTTCCTAAAAGCTTTCCAATTAGGATCCAAAACAGTTTTTTCAAGAGCACTTCTAACCAACAACAACCGCTGACCCATGATAACATGTGATGCAAAATGTGTTTCTGCTATTTTCATCAACATGTGTTGTGAATGTGTTTGATAAATTGTAAGTGCTCTACTGTGATTCAAGATGAACATTGTAATTCATCACAATCAAATATCAAATTTGAAATCCACTTACAGGTAATGGCTGGAGTTGGCATTTTGTTCGCGCATGGACTTTAAAGCCAAATTAAGTGAGTGAACCACACACGGAGTCCATTCTGCCTTGAAGTTGCTAGCATTGTTAGTGATGATCTGTACCATGTTGTCAGGCCCTTCTTGCTCAATGACATCCAAGACTAAGCTTGCAACATATTCAACATCCTTGATGTTGCCGCTTATGTCAAATGATTTCACAAACATAGAAATCCCTCCCGAAGCAGCCATAACATTGATAAGAGGTCGTTTCTGCTTATCACCCCATCCATCAGAGCACAACGAGACACCTTTTTCTTCCAAGAATCTCGAAATGATTGAAGTAAGAAATTCACATGACTCTTTTCATTCTCTAGTAATGTAGTCCTCATCCTGTTATATGTTGGAGGGACGTAGTCGGCCACCCTGCTATTTGATAGTCTTAAACAAAAGCGTCTGAAATATGGATTTTTCACTAAAGAAAATGGCAGAGTTGAAGCATAAATCATGTGAGCCATCTCTTTGTCAACCTCATCTCTATCCACCACACTAAAACATGATTCCAAAGTTCCTTTATTTCTTTTCAGCTGTTTTAGATCCGAACCAGAGGGCAGTGACATGTAATCTTGTTTTCTTGTTGCTTCCAGCGCTTGCTTGGACTTTCGATTCTCAGCAGCTTCATGCTCTCTTCTTAGCTCTTCTCGTGTTTGATCAGAAATCGTGTTGCATAGATCAACACCATAACCTTTTAAATGCAAGAGATGACTTTTCACTTTTGTATAGGATCCGGTGACTTATTTGTTACAGTAGTTGTAGACCTATACTCGATTTTCACCACCACATTGAGGGGGTTTGTCGACTGTTTCATGACTCCATAAAGGTGCTGCATCAAAGGGTGTCGATTGTGTAGTGTTTGGCCTTGTTGGTTCTGAGGAGTTTGATTGAAGGTTTAGCATTCTTGTGTTTGGAGAAGGCATGGCTAGTGGTTATAGAGGCTAAGCATGACTCAGGGGAATGAGAAATACAGAGTATGTTTAGGTATTTTATTAATGTGAATGTGGCATATGTAACCTTAGTTTGTAGGGTTTAATGTGGTTATGGAAACTGAATAAATCAAGTGATTATTGGTGCAAGTTTCTAGAAAAAAAAATCTTTTATGTACGTTAATTGCTCTCTTTGTTGTGAAGTTTAAAAAATTGTTACAGTATTTAAAAATTGGTACACCAAATGTGCTAGGCTAAAAAAATGTTACAATTAGAAAATTGTGTGTAATTCACTATTTTAATAAATTCTATATATTCATTAACAAATATATATTCACTATATCATAAATTCTATAATTATTCATATTTAAGTGATATAGTATTTAAAATATAATTTATATCTACATGATCATACTCTAATGTTATCAAAAAAATGTGTATCTTGTGATCACATCATTATAATTGTAGTAATAAATTTTATGCATAATTTATTTAATTATTTATAAAATATGTTAAATCCTTTATTCGTTTTATTTTTCGGTGTGTATATTGATTCTAGTATATAGAATATGTTCACATATGTGATCACATTGTTAAATTGACATCAAGTGCAATTGCATCCTTACTTTCCAGTGAAAGTAATTGTCTTTGTCAAGAACATGAATCTTCACTCCAGCATCCTTCTTTCCCATCTTTATTTTAGCCGTGTTGATCTTTTTCCTTGTATGTTGGGAACCTGGCTCTGATACCAATTGTTATTTTACACAAACTAGCAGAAAGACTGTAAAAGGGGGGTTGAATACAATCATTCAAAAATTTAAAGGATCAAGAACAAAACACAAAGTAAATAGGAGAAAGGAAATAACACCAGTTTTTAAAATTACGGGTGGATTGTTTTATCTACCCGAGATATTTTATATTAAGAAGAAATCTGTGGATTGATTACAATTCTCACAGCTGCTGGTTCAATACTAGTTCTCTCAAACTCACTCAAGCTTTTCTAATGTTTCAAACAAGAACTATTGTTGCTTCTAACTTGGGTATAGATCCCAAGTTTACAAAGTTAACTAGAATACAAATTTGCACTCTAAGCTAAACTTTGTTGCACCACGTTTGTCTTTATGCATGTCTTCTAGATTGTCATTATCTTTGACTAATCTTCTCTAAATAATCCAAGTTGCATTGCATAAGACAGATGTGTTTTTGTTTCTTTTTTATTGTCCCAAAAAGGCTACCATGTCCAAATTAGTGTAATTAACCCATGTATTCTGTCAGAATTAAGCTCTAGTCATTTTCAACGGCTGTTTGCTTCATCCGTTGAAAGTTGCTTCATCCATCGATTGATTTACAAACTTTATCGATCGAACACTGTAACAGCTTTAGCAGTTGAAGGCTTTGATTTTCATCCATCGAAAGTAGTGCAGCCTTCATCAGTTGAATTACTGATTCATCCGTTGAACATCCTTCACTTAGACCAAATTACATGGCATTGGATATTTACAATTAGCCATCCTATTCTATCCATCCGTTGATGATTCTCAAGATAAATAAGATAATAATTACAACTGATAAAATGATAAAGAATACAATTGAACAAGTTACAAAGTGTTTATGTTATCAACAAACTTATTGATTCCTAACATTATTGTAATAATATACTTAATCATTCACATATGATAAATTATTGGTGTATTTTCTAGTGTGGACTTTGATCGAAATACGTTCACATATATATGTTATAAATTTTAATTTTTATAATGCATTATTATTATTATTATCATAGTAATATACCTTATGCCTCTTTATTTATAATATAATTTGATTTTTGAAATGGTATGAATACATTTATATGCTAATTAATTATTAAAATTGATAGATTTTTTTCTATAATTTTTTATAATATTGATACTTGATCCTACTGTATCAAATATGTCCTCGGATGTTACGAATTTGAATAAAAAATAAGATAAAAATTTGTTACAAATTTATTTAAATTTTTTTTATAATATTGATACTTGATCCTAGTGTATCAAATATGTCCTCCTTTGTTACAGAATCTGAATAAATAAGATAAAAAAATTTGATAGAATTTTATTTATAATTTGTTATAACATTGATATTTGATCCTAGTGTGTATAATATGTATGTTATAAAATTTGAATACAAATATTTGAATAATTAATATTCAGAAGATTCCAATTTGTTTCTACTTATGAAGAAGAACTTTTAAGACGAAGACTCAACGAAAAAGCCACAACTTAATTGTTTTATTGACGGAGAATATTTGATACAGCTATACACAGATGAACCTGACAGTACATTTGTGTGTCAGCTGTTCATATTAAATATTCAACATCAAGTAAAGGTGGTCGTTCAATCGATTGACAATTCAAGACAAAGATATAAAAGTTTTAAAGAGGACATAATCTTTGCTGTAGAAGAAAAATGATTAAATATTTAATAGTTTATATGTTCACTTCTCAAATAATTATATTAGTTGTGTGTTTTATTTGTTAAATTAATTCACTCTTGAATTGATTTAACTTATGAATACACACAATTAACTTAATTAAGTGAATTATATTCTATTGGTTATTTACAAAAGAAATCCTTTTTATATACATATATAACAACTCGGCAAGGCAAAGAATTCATTTGTCTTCCCGAGTTGTTTTGCTCGCTCCCCTTAAGGACACAGGAAGCCAATATGAAAGATTGTCCTGCCGTGTGTGCCAAAGGAATACCAAGACAATGTGATACATTGTCCTACCGAAGATTCAAGGGAACTGCCAAGACAGAGACTTCCTTTGTCCTACCGAATCATCAATAGCTTGGCAGACAATCTGTTAGATTGTCCTACCGGGCTATTGATTGTCCTACCTCTTGAAATATTGTCTTACCCCTTCTCTTTTTATCTCGCTCTTCTTAGTTTTGTCTTTCCAAACCATTAGATTGTCTTACCTTGCTTTGTTTTGTCTTACCTTGTGTGTAATTATCTTATCTTTCATTGTCTTACAAGTTCAAATGGTTTGCCTATAAATATGGTCACCATTCTTCATTTCTAAGTTTTCATCACTTGTAAAACCTTGATCAAGTTGCTAAATTGGCGTATTGTTATATTCACAGAAGTTTTGTGCTTTGATAACTCGTTTGTTTTAATCACTAATCGAGAATACATCAATGTCGAATTTATTTTACGAACATTAGTGGACATTAAAACTGAACCCCTTTAATTATATAACGACTCTAAACATTGTTATATTAATTAATTAAAATCTATTTAACAAGTAAAATGGGGACAAACCAAACATTGTGCAAAGAAATAGTGAGAGCCATGAAACTATATTCTACATTCAAACCCTTCTTCTTGCTAGCTTTCTTAGCTATTCTATCTCATGGTATATATGTTGGTCACCAGACTCTGTTCTTTTAATATCCACGTTTGGTTTAGTTTGGTTTGATTTGGTTTCAGTGACATATAATGACCATTATATTTTTTGTAATGCAGAGGCAGAGAGGATGCGAGGAACATATGCAAGGGGAACATTTCGTTGTCCACAAATGATCAAATGTACACAAGTTTGTCAAGGTTTTGCGAATTGCTGTGTGAATGGGGAGCGCATCTGCGACAAGTACCAGTCGCAGATAATCATGTTTTAAGGTTATGCATGGAACTTGCAAGTACTAAATCAAATTTAGTGAGTATTATTTCTTGATTTTACCACTTTTTATACTCAGTTCTCTCATCGTGGTGTTAAATTGAAATCTCTCATTGACATGATTACAATAAAATCTCTTTATACCAGTCAAATTGTGCATGCCTATGAAAAATAGTTTAATGTCACACTGAAACTCAGTATTTCCTTCAAATCAAAACCACTTGGTATAAGAATTACAGTTACGAGTCATATATCTCTTCTTCTTTTGGTAAGGAAATAAGACCTGATCAGACTCTTTTATTCGTTAGAAAGCTTCTAATTGCTTTAACAACTGGAAGAGGATTTTCTAAATGGACAGCATGCCCGCAACCCGGGATTTCTACTGTTTCACAAGTTGTGGACTTCCTGTTGCCCCTAGATTCTTGACTGATTGTAGAACACATCTCTTGAGCAAGTCGCTTAAATTTATCATCTTTTTCACCCACAATCAACAGAAGTGGTGATTTGCAGTGTTTCAGGTCTTCCCACAAAGGTCTGGCATGCCATATGTAAAAACGATAGAATAATTAAGTTGCATTCTGTGAAATAATAACTTGAAAAATGCTCTTAGTGGGAAATGTTTATTTAGGAAAAGGTTATATAAACTTACGGTTGTCTTCCAACACTTAAATCAGAAAGCACTTTTGCAAGACCATGAACATCATTGTGTCTCATGCGACTGGTGACTATCGCCTTAAAATTCGGATGGCATCTTAAGCTGCAAAATGCAACAAAGTACTAAGGAAATTAGACATGTGATTCAGATATGAAGAATGCGAAAGAAAAACAATAAGGAGAATCCCGACAATACCTATTCCACAGGTCTCCTGCATACCAAGTGTCTAGAAAGCATTTTAAACCATATGAAGTAAGCGAACAAGCCCTGGAATCATCTTTCATCCTACGAATATTTCTAGCAGGCTCATCTTTCAACCCAGGGCTTCCAGATATTACAACAGCTCCTTCAACCTAACATAAACAAAGAGGTAGATTCAACATTACTTCACTCCTCGGTTTATTCTGTTTAGATAAAGTCAAGATCCATCAAGTTTATTTACCATATCAACGCATCTTAGGGCCATGTATAGAGCAACCCTTGCCCCCATTGAGTAACCAACTAAAGTTACTTTGGGTGCGTTGATAGAAGAAAGCAACTCGCAAATAATATCTGACACTGCCTCAATTGAGAAAATATGTTCTTTTGCAGGTTCAGTAACAGTGTCAACTTCAATCTTTGATTTTCCATGTCCAGGTAGGTCAAACGCAATGCATCTTGAAAATCCTGAGATGGCCTCCATGACAGGAATCCATTCCTCACTAGTTCCGAGGAAGCCATGAAGAAACACGACGACATTTTCCTGCTTAAGAAAATCAGGGAAGTAAGAATGTAGATAATTTGTATATATTTTAGGAGTGCATTTCGACTACAAACTATAAATTGGGACATAAACATGAAAATAGTAACAATAAAGTAACACATTTTTTAAGTATTTAGGGAAGACTGCTTCTCCATAACATGAGGTGGACAGCTGGATAACTAATCAAAACAGAAAAAGGAATATTATATTACTAACAAAATTTGTTAAATTCTTACATTAGTATCTTTTCCAATCTCATGCACATTAATGGACATGGAGAAACCCTTTGAGTGAACTTGTAACTGGTAAGGACGAACTTTCTCCTCAGAGTTCCTACTGACGATATAATTCTGATCAAGTCGAATATTTCGCAAGAGTCGGCCAGCATCTGCAGAAGAGGCTTCCATGAAGCCATTAAAAGGATTACGAGTTATACTTAAAGGCTCTGTAATCACATCTTGTGTTAACCAACGATAAGTTCCAAGACCATGTGCTACAGGTACTGGTGCTTCCTTATTCATCAGTCTATATATTTCTGCACTTTTCAAATCGAGATAGCAAGAAAATTGTATATAGGCTGACAAACCAAGGCCACTTTCAAATGCAGCACTGACAACAGCCATCTTCCCCTGCTGCTGAGCCCATCTTGCAATCAATGCTGCATTTTCAAATCCTCCGACAACACTTGGTTTGATAACCTAGAAACATAATAATCATAAGCAAACTTAGGAACCTGCGAAAGATCTTCAAACAACCCCAGTAAAATTGTGCAACCACGTTTGGACATGAGATACGTTAATAGTCGTTGAGTTATAAAACTTTCTAAACACCATTTTTTTTTTAAAAATTCATATATCTAGTAATCTACTTTCACCTTAATTAGATAAACCTATAACCTGTAGACTCGAAAGAAAATTGAAATATATGCTTACTTACAATGGCAACTATTCCAGCATGACTGAACTTCTCAAGAGTTTTGAGAGGATTTCCCTGAATGTTATCGATGGTTTCGTCAAGTGCTACAGGTAAACCAGTCTCTTCACAAAATCTAACTATATCATCTCCATCCCTAACAGGCTCCTGAACATGGTGGAATGTTAGCATTTTTAAAATAAATGAGCATAGTCTACAACTCAGAAATAATAGATCATATGGTAATATATTACTACTTATTCATTACTTCGATCGCACGAAGCATATATGATGTCACTAATGAACACATCAGGTGATGATGATTAAAAATTTATGGATAGGAGGTAGACCAAAGATTAGGGTAAAAAAAAGCTCTAGATGACCTCTATATATTGCAGGTCACAGTCCTTAACAGAAGAACCAAAACGTATTGCATCTTCGTAGATCCACTTTCGATTTGCATCAGCACGCAGTTGAATTTGGCTTCCAACTATCTTTCTTACTTCCTTTATGACATCAGCATCTTCAGTAGGGTCTGCTCTCCGTGCAACCTGTGGATAAACCCAAATTTAGTTCTTCAGCATTTGTGGCCTAATAATATGGTAGGAAACAAGCTGCTAGAAAGAGGATCATAAATTTATCATAGACGAATTTTTGAGCGACTGTATTCTCAAACAATGCTCACTTTTAGCTTTATTGCAGTAAATCCTTCTTTGACAAGTGTGCCAGCAACATAAGCCACCTCCGAGGGAGTTCCTTTCACATCAAGAAGAGCACATATTCTCACATTTGGTGGTACTGCAGACGTTTGTTTTTCACTCTCTGTCAGTGGCTGGAGTATATTTAACAAACTAGAACCTTCTGTAGCTGCAATGGCATTGAGTATTGCCATCTCCAGACCACATCGAACACTTGGAAAAATATAACCTGGCTATATATCAAGGGAAGGAAGGCATCGGAAACTTCAGTACAATGATAAGCAAAATATTGAGGAATAAAAGTTGCATTGCAGATATTCAAAAATTAGAGACATTAGCCAAGACGCCTACCGGAATCCCTAAGTTGTTCCATATCCAAGAAGAAAACGAGCCATTTAAAAGGGGAAGCATAAATTCAATATTAACTCCTTTGATGACATGCATAAGAAATCGAAGTTGCTCTTCCACATCTAGCAGATTTTCTTTGTGAATTTCAAGAGGTGCAACCTGATAAAAAAACTAAATTCAAAGAAGATACACACACACACACACACACACACACACACATATATATATATATAAAATAATTATTTTGTGTTTCAATATGCTAACATATCGAGAAACTAAAACACAAGCTTGCCTCGCCAAAACCAGCATTTCCATCTTTAAGAAACAAAGCTAAAACAAATCCTTCTCTGTAAAATGTAGTACTGTCACGAGTAACACGAGCTGAAGTAGGTGGAGCACATAGCCTAATTCTGCCATAGTAATGTAAAAGAATTTGTTAGCATTTTAGGTTAAGTTAAAAAATGCTAACTTTCAGTTATTACAGTAAACTAGTGTATAAATATATGTACTTTTAGTAGTTTAATAACATATTTAGTCATTTACATTTTAAGTTTTTGTTACTTTGTTACTTAAATAGGTCATGTTCCTCTTAGAACCCTTAGCCTAAGAACCTTTAGAACCCTTAACCTTATTTCTAGTATTAGTTAGGATTCTCCAGCAGAACTGCACATGCAAAAAATGTCGTGTTTATGTATTATATTTTGAAAATATTTTTGAACACACACGATGCAAAAAACATGTAAAATTATTTTTGAACATAAACAACGATGCAAAAAACATGTATTTAGAATTAGATCCTGAAAATCTTTTTAGAATTTAGGGTTCTGCAGCAGAACCTTAGTGGTTGTAAGGTTCCATTTTAAGAATTGGTTCTCTCTTGAGCGCAATATATTATAACAATATAAAAATACTGTTATAAAATATTTTCTATTTAGTTTTTCTTTATGGAGTCTATATTAGTACTTCAATCCTTCTTTTTAGCTTTGTGGGAACAGGTGAAGACAGACGACCAACCACCTGAAGTCCCTTGCTCTAATAATATATAGGATATAATGCTAATCAATTTACACACACCTATACAAGGAATACTCCAACTTCTGAATTGTACAATAGGTAGATCCTCTTAAGGCTGAATTGGAGAGTGAAAGTTTTGTTAGGACATTGAAAGAGTGATCTGCTGCATGACTTGCAAATTTTTTCAAACAGCTGAGATGCAGATAAAGTCGCGTTAGAATAGCATGTTTATGAAATGTATAATTTCAACACTGAAGCAAGAAGATGCAGACTACCTGTGAAAGGATGTGTTTCCTTCTATACAACTTTCAACTTCTATTACACTATCAAGGGCTTCGTGTTGAGCACTAATTAAAGCATCTTGCAGATCCACTTTTCTGTTAACATGCACGTGTTTTATGCTGCACAAAGAGATTTGTGTTAATAAGAACCAAATTATTATCATCTAGCTTGTGTAGATTTTCTCCGGGGATAATTTTAAATTTAATATATGACATCTTCACCTATAGCAGCTTCCACAATAACAAATACAATTATAGAACACCTAAAAATAATCAAACTGCCATTAGGATATTTTTAATACTAGCTGGAGAAATTAAGGGGGAATGGAATATGATTCCGAAATTCCATAAGGTCATGCAAAAGAAATATTTTATATATGTATATATGGGGCTATTCATACTTCGAATTTTCGTAAAGGATCAAAATCAGTAATTTTATCTTCTGAAATCAAGAAAACGTTTCAGGTGTTTGCTTGTCATAATCCGATGTCAGATAGTAATTCATAAAGGTTCAGTGACATCTTGTCAGTGTGAGCCTGCAGTCATGATTGTGCTTAAAGATCAATCAGTCTTGAATTATGACGAGAAGACTTTTTCAAGGAGCAAAGTTGTCAGATCATCACTAACAATTATTGAGCTGAAAAGAAAAGCATATAAAAAAATAACAACTGTGAACAAGGCTTATTAGTTCTAACCCATGTGCCAAGCACAAGTTCTGAATTGACACATCATGAGAAGTGTAGAAAAACTGCTCTAGTACTCTCTTCTCTGTTGTTGCCGCAACAGGAAGGAAGCTGAAAATTGCACCACCATGGTTGTTTATCACCAGTATTGTGATTGGTTTCCGGGGTATCCTATGACATTGGAAATAAGATAAATGAGTCATAATGACAATTCAGTATAATGTCAGAACTACGATACGAGGATATGCAGCCAACTTATGCAACAGTAACCTCCTGGGCTTTGCTGCTTCTGCTCACCCCCATAAATTTTTACCAGGAGGTCAAAGTTAATAGTTTCCTCAAATAGAATTAAAATGCAAAAATTAAAACCAGGTAAAAATGTAAAACATTGATCTCTTCAAATATGTAGCTACTGGTTAAAGGAACAATATATTACCTTTGTTTCAGTAGTGCTAATCCATTTGTATCATGCAGAAAAGAAACATCTCCAATCACACAAAGCACCTTAATAAATTTAGAAATAAGAAGCAAGGTACTGCCATGTGACTATTTATACATCAATCAACTTGAGACAAGTGACCAAATCTTTTAAGCAAATTGGAAGTACTCACTCTTTTTTTACATCCCACAGCAAATCCAACAGCAGTGCTAAGCAAACCATCAATACCACTAGCTCCCCTATTTCCAGACACTCGTATCCCATGACACGGCAATCCTGAGCTTAATAGAATGTCATTACTATGTGTGCAATTTGTCCAGTTAGATCCATACATGTCCGCGTCACGTATAGGCATGCTGTTTCCAACAAACACTGCTGATCCACAGTTAAGAGCTTCAAGAATAACATGTGCAATATAGGGTTCCGTCAATGACTGCTCCTGATGAATTAAAAATGAAATTTCCCGAGAAACCTATGGAACAAGAAAAAAGATTAACTAGAATCAATGTAAAAAAACATTGGGTAGAACCTGAAACAGCCAAGTAAGGAGCACCCAAATCATTTTTTGGTTTTACTTTACGATATAATTGATAGACTACATATTAAGTGTATTTTGAAAAAACTCTTGTTGAATCAGTTAAACACACCTACTAGCCTACTCAAAGTAATATCAGGTAAACAGTAAACAGATTGTCACATAGTGTTGCAAGGATAGACAATAAACTAGCTGTACTGACTTAAGGGATAGAGGTATCGACTATATTAACCTACATTTGACTTGATAATTATATATGAAGATATGCATGTACGTATGTTTTTGACATTACCACCAATAAATCTTATACTCAGTAAAGTGTGATAGCTCTATCACTTAGTTTGAACATTTAAATCTACCAATGACCACAATCATGAATAAGAAGGCGAGTGAACCTATATTTTGGATGCCATCTTAAAAGTGCTTCAAAACCAGTTCACTACAGCACTTACATACTTAGGCTGTGGAGGAGACGAGAAAACAAACAAAATCAATTTAAATTTCACATGTGGTTTCAAATTGAATGTCCACC
Source organism: Daucus carota subsp. sativus (assembly GCF_001625215.2). Classification (NCBI taxonomy): domain Eukaryota; kingdom Viridiplantae; phylum Streptophyta; class Magnoliopsida; order Apiales; family Apiaceae; genus Daucus; species Daucus carota. The sequence goes on along the minus strand of NC_030387.2, from coordinate 4,727,036 downwards.
AATGTGACATACAACTATTATATTCCTTACTACACACCAATCCTAACAGATTTATCAGGCTAAACTGACCCAATTCATAAACTATTGAATATTTTGAAAGGTGAAAAAATTCAATCACGGTAATTGAATTAAAAAATCAATTAATTTTAGAAAACACATACCATTGTGTCTAATGCACAGAGAAAACTAGTCCAGTTACTGCTGATCCCATTTATTGAAGCTTTAAGCACATGATCAGCAAACTGAGCAGCAGTACATTGGATCCTATGTGTTACAATGTGTGAAGGATCATGACGATTTGGATGCTTGTCAACTAGTATATATGAGCATGGGAAGCAATCTTCTAGCATTTGTGAAATGCGCTTGCTCGTAATCCTGCTTCCAATCTGGTATAGATATGTGTGAGTGTGTATTGTTGCACAGGATGATGGACTAACAGTAACCAACTAATAATATTGACTCAGAATATAAGGAGAGCAATATGTTAGTAAGAGCATATTAATTTGCATACCCCACAAGTCGCAAATCTAGACGTTTAAAAATATATAACTTTAAAAGTCTTTCTATTGTAGATTTGTAGTATGAACAGTTTGCTGGTTACAAATTAAAGCAAATAAGTAAACAGAAACTAAAAATGTCCTGTGCTTCCTGCACAAAAATTCTATATAGCCAGCTCAGTTTCACTGGAGGGGTAACAATATGTCTTTTAACGAACCTTTTTAAATCTAAACTTTATATAAACATCGCCACATCCAAAGTATTATATACCTGAACAAAAACATCAGCCTGTGCCCAATCCCGGACTGCATCTGATAGTAGGGTATGATCAAGATGATCAACAAAAACAAAATTCCCTCGTATTTCAGAAAATGAACTCGTATACATCCTCATTCGTAAACCTGACAAGATATCAGCTACAACGGGCCAAAGAAGGTGTTTGGCCAGAAGAAGTGCAGCCCATATGTCATCCTCTGAAGAGATGGCGCCTAGTACCAAAACACCTCTTTTGGCTCCTTTCATAATATTTACAATTTCTCTCAGAGAGCCATGTGCCTCATTCGATGGAAACGTATGTTGTATATTTACGTAGTTAGTAAATGGGTCAGCACTCATCATCCAAGAATTCAATCCTTTCAAACAACTCAGCATCCAATTTTTTGGACTACTGTCCAGTGGTTCCCTAAAAGGACAATTTATATGAACTGGACCACAAGGCGAAGAAGTTGCCCAATATACTGCCGAGTCAACTGAAGTAAGTACCATCCTTGCAGGTATAATATCTGTAGGTACTGGAAGACCATAGAAGTGCCTCACAAACGGAGCAAAATGGTTAACCTAGCATGTGAAGAAAAATAAAAAATTGTATTGAAGGAAATCATCATTTAATGCACAGATGAAGATTGTTTCTGCTTTAGCAGGTTTTACTAGTATAAATATATAGATAAATCTTTGTAACAGAGACAGATATAGAACAAACATATTGTGAAAGTACTGTAATTTTGTAATACTTAACATAGATTATTAATCACACACCACGTACAAGTTTTAGACACTTGACCTTACACTTAGATAAGTGAATGGTCCACCATTAGGGCTCCTTCCCTTGTAAGCATTGTTACATTTAAGGAATTAAAAATGCAAAAGAGCACTCTATATGACAGAAACCTCTTGTAGCTTGATTTTTTGGACTGTGTCAGTTACTCGGTCAATTAGAACCTCCAGCACAACAAAATTCAAAAAAAAAAAATGCAGACGTTTTATGCTTATTCACTTATAGTGTAGGAAGACACCAGAATCGTTCCAACACTTATTAGTCCCAAGTTCTCAAGTAGGGAACCATGATGCTAGAGAACAATTTGTAGTCCTATGCCAACATTTTTACAAAAGAATTTGTAAGATATTAGAGAAAATATACTAAGTTCTCGCTCACATACATGATTGACATTGTATCTCCATTAGATGAGAAACAAACTGATCTTGAGGTAATTCAAGTATGAGGAGGTTGCGCGAGGTCTTAACTCTTATATATCTACATAAATTATAGGCATAGAAAGAAACCAATCCAGAAAGGGTTTCTGTTGGCAAGAAATTTTTCACAAATTCAGCATCTTTATATTCCAAGATACAGTGGACATTACAAAAAAGAAAGGGAACTATTAATCAGTCATATCAAGTACCTGATTAATTGATTGATTTGCCCCAGCATCTTGAAGCTCTGGAGGACGATCAGCTGTGAGTAATAGAAGTGGCACATAATCTTGACTCGCCTCCACAACCTGCACATTTTCATATGTTGAGCTCAAACTTCCTCACAAGCAAGATCAGATATTTGACAGAAGAAATTAGGAGAAAAATATGTAACCGTACAAATAAGACAAAATACTCCATAATAGCTATAGAACTCACAGCAGGAAGAAGATTAGAAACTGCCGTTCCTGATGATGTAATTACTACTGCTGGTATATGAGAACCTTTTGAATAACCAATAGCGTGAAATGCAAGTGATCTCTCATCATAGCATACAGTACAATTTGTAAGCGGGTGAGCAGAAGCAGCAAGGGCCAGCGGAGATGATCGTGATCCAGGAGCTACGCAAAAGTACTACAACAGGAAAAAATTAGACAAGTGTACTCTTAAGACTGGCATTTTATTCCATCATGTAACCTCACCGTTAAACCAAGTCGTGAACATTCTTCAATAATAAGGGACGCCCACAAGGTATTGATGTTCGCATAGTCTTGGAAAGCATTACTCGTTTTAGCAACATAATTTGATGGATACTGAAAATGAATACCATATTGAGCATTAATTACAGAATATCATTTTAGTAATGGTTTTAAAATTCAAAAGGTTTTCAGGGGAGTAGTAAAACAAAATTGTCTGTTCCTGTACCAGGTAAAAGCATCCAAGTTGAAAACAATTGAAAATCAGTGGAGTAGCACACAAACTCATGCCCTCAAGCATTTCACTTATACTCAGTTGGTGGTTATTAGGGTGCCTTAATAATTGCCTCTCACGATCTAGTTTGCTCTTACAAAATTACCTATGTTTCAAGCAGTGAAGTTGTTGTTATCACTGAGTATGAAATTAATATGAAATACAGTCACAATTTATTTTAAAATTGAGCAGGCGTATGGGTTAGTTCTAATGATATTCACTTATCTCTCCCCTCAATGGAGGCTCTCGTTGCTATGCTAAGACATTACTACATTAAGATATAACATACAACGAGAAACACAAAGTATCTTGACCTATCTGCATGAACTCTGATCTTTTGCAGCATAAGGCCGTCAATATGTAAAGCGCATAAAAAAGAGAGTACATATTGTACATTTATTAATATAAAGAAACAATTGTGCCTTACCATGTTGCAAGAAATAGTAATAGTAGGAGAAAATCGAACAGTGAATTGATGAGAGTGGGCACCATTTTTCTGCAAACAGAGAGGGTCATGGAACTTGTATTATTCGATTAATGACCATCAGAAAATAATGAATAAAATAAACCAAGTGGCACCTTCGTGCATGCACTTTCTTAAGATCTTCAAAAGGTAGAAAATTACCAGGATAAAGGGAATACCATTTCGGTGGGATCATGCATAAGATCCCTTTCAGACACAGACAAAGCATTCAGGGCCACCTATAAATTCAAGTTGCTTTAAATTAGTAAACCTGAAAAAGTTGGATACATTGATTAGCTCGAAGCAGTTGGATCCGAGACCTCAAATGTAGTGTTAGAAGGATTAACCATAGGATATGGGAATGCAGGATTGCACATAATAAACATAGAAAATATCAAAAGAACAAAGACTACAGCTAAACAGTCGGTAATAAGATTTGGCACAATTAAATTGTTTATAGCACAAGTTCAATCTAAGTTAACTTCATAAATTACTACATTTCAAGCCAAGGAATCTTATACATGTATAGTTCCTTTTTTCAATATGATTATATAACTGGCACATTTATAATGTCAATAGAAAGTTATAAGCTTCAAACCTGGAGAATATATTTAAAATTTAATAAACATAATGGTGATCAACAGTCTGTCTGATAAACTTAATCTATGTCCAGGAGAGTCTTCCCATGGTTTATAAATGGCACGCTCAATTTACAGGAGTCAGGAAGTAGCAAATTGACAATTAGTCACAAAAAAAAATCTTTATAAACTATCATATAAATCGCAAAGTCACCATGCTAGAATGCAAAAGTAAAATTGCAGCACAATGGCAACATATAGTATCATGCAAAATAAAACAAGAATGGCAGACAGTAAGAAAAACAGTTAGAAATATGAGTGCATTTTTCCTGACAGTTATTACTGTACATATAATAAGCCATGCAATTCACCATCTGAGCATTGTCATTTGTAAGCACTTCAGGTCTTGTAAGAGTCGAGTTGATAAATTTCTTGTCGCTTTCCCCTGTTCTGGGCCATAAATAATCTCTGGCCTAAATTGAAGAAACGTATTAATTGTATAATACACAACTATGAAGAAAGTTAAAATTTTGGTTATTTAAAATATAAATTGGATGTAGATATTGTTAAATCATAGATATGCCACACAAGTCGAACAGATCTGTCCATTCTTGTTTAAATCCAGACCAGAGAGCTTAAGTTCCCGAGTCCACATCATACATTATTATGTAGATAGTAGAAGGGTAGAACTGAAAGAAAAACATCAACAGGAGAAGATGACAACCTCAGGATACCTGGTACAGTGATAACTCATTAGCTTCAACAGCCTCCTTGAACTTACAAAGGGAAGAATCATTCCACGCAAGTGTCATAGATAAAATAGAAATCCCATCGAGCTCAATTAATTCAAGCTGTCAGAATAAGGCATATAATATAAACTCAGCAAAACCTTAGGTCATTAAATAAATCATAGAGAAGAAGTGGTAGAGATGCAATTGCAAGATAGCATCACGAAAGGTATGCTTACCTGAGGAACGAAAAAATATGATAAACCTGTCCCATAGAACCCAGGATCAGACCTCAGATCCATATACCCATAAGCCGCAACGAGTGTTGAATAATCTGAAAAATAACTACAGAAACACCACATAAACATTCTTCAGCTAATTTTTAAAGTGTACCGTATACATAGTCATGCAGGAAGCATCATTAAAAAAACCCAAGACAAAGTTGTTAGATGTATAACGAGGTGATGCACAGGAGTGCACCACAGAACACAAGAGTGCACAGCAGAACACAGGAACAAAGCAAGTAGAAATAGCGCCAAAGTCAGTTACAGCTTAGCTGTACAACTGTCACAGTCGGCTCCATCTCCATACTGCCTCTCTGTACATACAAACTCTATATGTAGCTATTATTCAGAAGGATCCAGAATATCCTAGAGAGTAGCTTAGGACTTATAAGTAGGATCATGATGTAGTCATTTTCTTCAAGCTTGTTTACTGCAACTTTATACAATCTTATCTTTTAGAGCTTCATTTCCTTACTGCATCAATGGCGTTATTGACATTTGTGATAAAAGTTACCGAGAATAACTTGACCAAGCACAATTCCAATGCCACCATCTCTCGTGTATGTTCCATTTGCAGTTTTTACAATGCATACAGACACAATAGGGAGCCACTGAGAAACTAGGATATGGGTGTGGGGTGCAGGTGCAGGTGCTTAGTGCGAAAATTCAGGAGGATGCATGGGGCACGGCATCTACTTAAATAAAAAATCTATCCTAAAATCTTAAAATTCACATTTTCAACAATTTTTTTCACCCATCCAACCAATGAGATTAAAATATCAAACAAAAAATAGATGGATACACACATTTTTACAATGTATAAAGGCAATTTAAAATCATAATAACATAATAATTCTAATCCGTTACACATATATCATAAAATAACTCAGATTTACTATGTTCATGTTATGTTAGATGAACTTTTGAATGCTATTGTATATACACATAATTTTGTATGATCTTCCCATCCATATAGTCGGAACGATGATACCCAGGAGGATGAGTTTTCTGCCCAGAGGTCCTTGACAAGTATAAAGTCTTTACCGATGTATAATATATATTTTTGATGTTACATATGAGAAAACAGTTATTAAATACCTTATCCTTCATGCAAAGTGAACCAAATGCGTAACCTAATAAAGGGATTCTTGACTCTAGAGCATCAGTTAAAGAGTACTTGAAAACATGGAAGTGTACCTAGCTATATCTTTTTTATTTGTGCTAGCACTTCTTTCAACTGCACTCATAAACATAGTTTCATGAAATTATGGAGCACACACTTACATTCACACTAACTTCATGACTTTTTAGACTTTCCAGTAACTTCATATATTTTTATTCATTGACAATATTTTGTAACTTTCCAAGATTTTCTTTACGTGTCTCAGAATCAGAAACAGTTCCTCTACTCCTTAATTCAGAAGAGGAATTATCCCTGGATCCTATTTCAAGTAGGATACACCAAGTATATTTTGTTTGGGTGGACAGACAATCACTAAAAACCTCACAAAATGTGTGAAAAAACACATTTAAAGTAAATACACTAGACATAATTAAGCTATTACTCACTAGAAAACTTTCCACTAGACTCTCCGAACACCTACCACAATTTAAATTTTTGTAGAAAAGAACTAACCTTTTAAAAGAGGCACAATGAGCTGAGGCAGAAGAATAAGATCCCTTAAAGGAAACCGCTGTGCCTATTCCAAAAACCCCTCGGATTGTATCCAAACGAAATGACACACTTGTGGAGTTTTCAATCTCATTGGACATAAAAAATTGAGGATATATCGTAGATGATTCAGGTTGAGAAGAAAACCAATTCAAAGCTCTTGTACTGGGAGACACCAGAACCTACAATTTCAAATGAAATTTAGATAAACAAGCAACGCCTTATTCATTAAAAACACGCATACAATCTCTATGAATTCAATTTCTCCCTAAACCATACATTTTAAAATTAGTAATCCAAAAGCACATGATATACCCGATTTACCTCAAACCTGTACATTCCAATCGTAGTAAAAGGAGGATTGGACTTCAAATGGCGAATAGCGTTGTCGATTTGATCGAGACCATGCTCAAGCGTCAATGCAGGTGAAAGAGTGCGAGTTATGCAAGTGGCCATAAGTAATTCAACTTCACCAGCTTCCAAAACCTTGTTTTCTTTCCTCGCATTTGCCATCACCTGAGTAAATCAACACTCAAACAGACTCAAAATTATTGAATCACGCGATAAATAACTTGCAGAAAAAACTGTATATTAATTTTTGTATGTACCTTAAAATGGCGAGTGGCAGGGCGATGAAGAGGAAGGAAACGAGAGGAGCGTGGGGATGAGAAAGTGTGGTTGGGAAGCGTGATGCTTATTCTTGTGTTGCATTGTTGCTGGTCATGAAAATTACAAGGAAAGTGAAATGGGAATGAAAGTGAGTGAGTTTGGACAGGAAGGAAAATCATTTTGGATGAGAGAATCGTAGCAAGAAGAGCATGGATAAGATAAGTTGTTCTACTTCACTGTGTTTCAGCTTTTTCAAGACCGGTGTGGAAACATTCAAATTGCAAAATTAAATAATTAATTTTAAGTATTTTAATATTTATAATATATGGAAAATAAACAATGATAATTTATAATATTAAGTAAAAATTATATATTAATCATCTACTAAAATTTATTAATTGAATGGATGTAAAAGGCTCAAAAATAATTCAATGATAATAGTTGGATTTGAAATTAAATATTTAGTATAAAAATATTTAATATCAATTTATGATGTGGCAGGGCTGCTTATGTGATAGGTGCTCCGTCAGCAAGAAAAATAATTCTGTGATAATAGTTGGATTTGAAATTAAATATTTAGTATAAAAATATTTAATATCAATTTACGATGTGGCAGGGCTGCTTACGTGATATTTAATATTTTTAATATTTTAAATGCCTAGTTATTGCTTGTTCTCACTTATTTATTTGTTTGTTTGTCTTTTTTTTAGGAATATTGCAAATGCTTGAAGAAATAAAAGAATAAAGCAAAAAGGAGAAAAAGATGGGAAGAAAAGGATCATAAACGAATATTCTACAAGGAAGGATCTAGATGGGACACTACACCCCCCTCTATCCTAATTCCCCCTTATAAATACACATCTCCCCATCATGTTTCAAGCACCTAGGATTTTCTATTTTTAGTTCACCACAAATTTAGTGTAGCCTCTCTTTTATTGTCTAGATCTAGTTTTAATGTGTAAAATCTCTCCTTATTTTGTAAACACTATAATATTTCAATGCAAGATTTTATCTTTATTCTTACATTTTCGTTCTTTATGTTTTCTTTAGCTATGAAATCTTCCTCTAACTACAAAAAGTTCAAAGTTGTTTGTAGATTGGAAGAAGCCATCTAACTTGGTAGCTCTCTTCATATTTAGATTTAACTTTTAGAAGAGACTTTTTTTTTTTTGAAAAAAAAAGGAGATAATTCAATAAATAATGGCCACTTTTAGAAGAGACTTGAACTCCAGCACAAAAGTAATTTGTGTGGGGTTTAGCTCTAAATTTCCAGACTATAAAATATTAATTAAGCAGTTTTTAGCAACTCTTTATTTTAATCTTCTTACTCGAATCTTGTTAAAACAATATTGATCTTGTTAATAAAATATTAATTAAGCAGTTTGTAGTTGCCGTTTTCTAGGTTTTCAGTTTGCTGATTGATTCTTGCCGAGTCTCGGTTTAGTTTTAAGTTTTATTTTGCTGCGTCGATTGTTGCTGTTGGTTTTCAGTTTCGTTTCCGAGGCACTCTGCTTTTTTTTAGTTTTTGAGTCTTGTTTTGTTGAATCAAATAGCTGGGTTGTAAATTCGTTTTAGTCACCATTGCTGAGTCTGATTCTTGATGGTTTCAGCTGAGTCAAGAGTAGCTTCGCCGAGTCAATGTCTGCGTTCGGGGTTCTGTTTTCAGTCAATGTCGAGTAGCTATACCGAGTTTGTTCTTCTGAGTCGCGAGTCTGAGTAGTGCTAGCTTAGGCCTTGCTCCCGAGTTTTTTTAGGAGAGAAAGCAAGTGAATGCAAGTGAAAGCAGTGTGCTTTCACTTGCATTCACTTGCTTTCCTCCCTTTTGTTGGGCCGCGCAACACCCCACATTAGTATGATATTGTCCGCTCTGGGCTGTGGCCAAGCCCGCACGGATTTGCTTTCGGGCTCCTCCCAAAAGGCCTCATACTAATGGAGTTCTTTGGCTGCTTATATTCAAGATAAATCTTCTTTATCTTTCCGATGTGGGACTTGGGTTGAACCCACTCAACAATCTCCCCTCAATCCAAGAACCACCAATCTTGTGACCTTTATACCGACGCTACTCATTGACTCCTCATCTTGCGGGACACGCCGTCCGACCACCTTTGTCGAAAAGACTTTCGACACAAACCGTCCAAGACCTCCAATCGTAGTTCTGGAGAGCCTCCCCACATCACACAACTGCAGCCCGCAACCCCAAGATCAACTTCTTAACCTCGCTCTGATACCACTTGTTGGGCCGCGCAACACCCCACATTAGTATGATATTGTCCGCTTTGGGTTGTGGCCAAGCCCGCACGGATTTGCTTTCGGGCTCCTCCCAAAAGGCCTCATACTAATGGAGTTCTTTGGCTGCTTATATTCAAGATAAATCTTCTTTATCTTTCCGATGTGGGACTTGGGTTGAACCCACTCAACACCTTTTTAAAACTCGGGAGCAGGGTGTTAGATTTCTGTTCGTAAATGCTGAGTTTTTCTGCTGCGTTTTGGGTTGTCTTCTGTAATGGATTGAGTTGTTTTCGTCCGAGTCGAGCACTGGGTAGCAGTATATTTGGCTGAATGTTTTAGTTTCCACTTGGTTTTGGTTAAAGCATAACTCACCCTCGTTTTCTGTTGTTTTTCTTTAAGAAAGTATAACTTGTATTTCGTTTTTAAGTGACGAATTTTGCTAATTAACTTAGTTACAGTGGCTGGTTTTTAGTCGTGGCTTAACATTTACATTTGGAATATTAATTTAAGTTTTGTTGTCACCTGGATAGCAACTAATTTTCTGTTTTTGTGATTAGCATTCTGGATTTCTGGTTTATTCATTTCACGTGGTAATACATTTTGTTATTTGTAAGTTAAAGCATCTCCAACGGTGTTGGCTATATTCGTTGGCTAAATTGGATTTGTAAAACATTATCTAAAATTTGCTGAACCTGTAAGACATTTTGCTTCAATGGTATTGGCTATACTGGTTGGCTATAATTTAAAAATAGTATGTTATTAATATTTTTAAATTGTTAAAATAGAATATATCAGTTTAATATGGTAATAAATGATGTGTAATCTTCCTACAGATTTCTTACAGACCTGTAGAGTTTCGACAAATATAGTCATCCCTAGGAGGTTGGCTAAAATTATAGACAACAGATTAGTGTGGTTGGAGTGCTGTTTTTTCAGGACGTTGGCTATATTTTTTAATTTTGGAATGCCAACTCATTTTTTAGCCAAGGGCTTTGTATGGTTGGAGATGCTCTTAGGACTCCAGTATCATAATTACGATTTAGTTTGATTACCGAGAACTAGTTTGTATAATTAAGTTGTTAAATTTTCAATTAGTAATTTAATTAGATTAATGAAATAGATTAAAGTGACTTGTTAATAATTAATTACTCCCTCCGTCCCATTTTGTATGAGCTGGTTTGACTTTCACGGAGATTAAGAAAAAGGTAGTAAATGTAGTTGAAAAGTGGGTAAAGTGGTGGGACCTATCAATATTTAATAATAGATTTGAGATAGTGGAGGAAAATAGTGGGTGTAGTAGTGTTTATTTATTAAAAAGAGAGTATAAAATATAGAGGTAGTGGGTGTAATAGTGAAAAGTAGTGTTCAAAAATAGTAAGTATTATGGGTTCATTCTTTTTGGGACGTCCTAAAAAGGAAATGAGGTCACATAAAATGGGACGAAGGTAGTAGTTTTCATAAAAATTCTAGAATTAATTTTGAAACCCACTCTCACAAATTGTTCTATTCCGTCTAGATTTTAAGTAAAGAATTGTGAAAATTGATTTATTCTCTGTGGACGAATCTCAAATATTAAAACGGTGATCGTGCGCTTGCGATAATAAAGGTAATATTTTTAGCACATCATGAACTTCTTTGAAGTATACAAGTATTACAACTGACAATAGTAACAAGACACTACAAAGACATTTTTTGGCGGTGACAGTATGTTCTTACTTAGATAAATCTAAGTACATGAAAATGTTAAGTTGACTGCTGTCTATCACCCATAAATCCTAACACTTTTTACAAATATGAGAAGAAAAATTGATAAGCCTGATGTGGAGTGGTTGAGGTTCAAGATATTGACTACTTTTTGAAAGATTTTGGTGTTGTAGCAGAAGTTGAAGATCCTACTCTCTATAATATATTTGGGTTAATTTGTATTTGTATGGGAGGTTTCTATATATAATATCAACTTTTATCATGGTATCTTCACGTACGCCTTTCACTTAATTTGTTTTATTTATATGTATTTGTATGAAAGGGTTTTGTATATGTGACGCAAACTTCTGTTAGATTATAACACTCCATAACATATCCTCTTATATGGAGTTACGTAGCACATCATTATAAATATATACATAATATATATTCTATTATATTTTTTATGAAATATAATTGCAAATTTTGATTATTAAACCGAAAATGAAGTTATACAATTTTTTTATTCCAAAGATCATCTAAAATTATGCAATATCTCAACATATTCTATAACAGAATAATAATCATCCAGAATTATTCTGTTGTAGAATCAGTTTCAAAAATATACTTTTTTTAATCAAATTTTAAGTGTTAAATTACTGAAAATAGATTTATTTTATAGTATTTTATATTAGAATCACATTTTATATGTATTCTATAACAGAATTTATAATAAAATTGATGATTTATAGTGGCGCACTATGTAACTCCATATAAGGAGTCCCTCTTTTGAATGTTGGCCTATATATATATATAAATGTTTTTTATATTAGAAATATGATATCTAATGTAAGTTATTTGTTTTTCTAAAATTTATATGGTTCTAGAATGGAAATTGGTAGTCGTAATTTGTATTGGATTAAGAAAAATAATCATAAACATGCAAGTAGAAGGCTGAAATAGCCGGTGCTACACTTGTCACGTTTGGAATTCCATCTATAATCACACGTATGAACACATTCTTCCTTTGTGGAGTTTTTTTTAAGATCAATATCTTTTTATTTATTTTTTCCGCTTAGTCAAGTTAAGCTTTTTCCCGTATGTGCTAGTCAAATAATAATTTTTCTAAAACATATGCTTTTTTATTTATTATTTGGGGATAAAATTCGTCTTTTTAATTTTAATATTATGAACGATATTATTTTTATATAATATATTGGTGAAGAAAACATATTAGTTAAAATTAATTTTTAATGGTGAGAATTATATTCTTCTACAATTAAAATTGATTGGTAATATTTGTTTTGGATTAGGGAAAAGAATCATAAATATGCAAGTAGATATCAGTTGGCTTATATTTTCTTTTTTTTCTAATCTAACGCTGCTTATTCGTCCTGTATATGATCCAACGGATGATAAGCTTTTGGTAGTAACATGACCATACGACCAAATTATCTCCCATACGCTTATTATATATAAGTATATAATATATAATAGAATATTTTACTAAAATTTAAAAAAAAATTAAAATTTATCTTTGAAAAGCGAGCTTTAAGTTAATTAGTTATAACTGATACAGAAATATAAACAAATTTATACTTAGTTCTCGGTAGATGATTTTTCTTGTCTTTCGCCATAGGGAAAAATATATTTTGAATATGGGCTTTTTTTATTCATAACCACGTTTTCAATCTTATTTTCAAAAATACTATCTTCTCCAATCTTATTTTCATATTACCTTCTCTAAAATATTTTCAAAAATACCGTGGTTGCATATGCAATCATATATGCAACTACAAATCCTGATTTCAAGTTCCAGTTTTCAAATGTCATATGACATTTGAAAACTGGAACTTGAAATCAGGAATTCAGTTGTATATATGGTTGCATATGAGGTTGTATTCAGTTGATTCTATTGTAATCTAATGGCCCCGCCAGGGGCACCCATACATCAGTTGCAACTTACAGTTTTCCGCATGTCCGCCAGGGGCACCCATACATCAGTTCCAACTTACAGTTTTCCGTTGCATATGAGGTTGCATGCAACCTCATATGCAACCTCATATGCAACTAAATGCAACTAAATGCAACTGAAAACTGTAAGTTGCAACTGATGTATGGGTGCCCCTTGCAGGGCTATTAGATTGCAATAGAATCAACTGAATGCAACCTCATATGCAACTAAATGCAACTGAAAACTGTAAGTTACAACTGATGTATGGGTGCCCCTGGCGGGGCCATTAGATTGCAATAGAATCAACTGAATGCAACCTCATATGCAACTAAATGCAACCTCATATGCAACTGAAAACTGTAAGTTACAACGGATGTATGGTGTGCCCCTTGCGGGGCCATTAAATTACAATAGAATCAATATATATATATATATATATATATATATATATATATATATATATATATATATATATATATATATATATATATATATATATATATATAGGGTAGCACTCCATAGCATACCCTCTTATATGGAGTTACGTAGCACACCATTATAAATATATACATAATATATATTCTATTATATTTTTTATGAAATATAATTGCAAATTTTGATTATTAAACCGAAAACGAAGTTATACAATTTTTTTATTCCAAAGATCATCTAAAATTATGCAATATCTCAACATGGTTCTATAACAGAATAATAATCATCCAGAATTATTCTGTTGTAGATTCAGTTTCGAAAATATACTTTTTTTAATCAAATTTCAAGTGTTAAATTACTTAAAATAGATTTATTTTATAGTATTTTATATTAGAATCACGTTTTATATGTATTCTATAACAGAATTTATAATAAAATTGATGATTTATAGTGGCGCGCTATGTAACTCCATATAAGGAGTCCCTCTCTTGAATGTTTGCCTATATATATATATATATATATATATATATATATATATATATATATGACATTTGAAAATGACATGTGAAAACTGAAACTTGAAATGAGGAATTGTAGTTGCATATATGGTTGCATATGCAACTACCGTATTTTTGGAAAATATTTTCAAAAAGATAGTATTTTTGAAAATATTTTAGAGAAGGTAGTACTTTTGAAAATAAGATTGGAGAAGGTAGTATTTTTGAAAATAAGATTGAAAAAACAGTATACAAGATAATTCCCCCTTTGAATATTTGTAATCTCCTCGATACTAGAAGCGCTAATTTAAAATTTGCATTTATAAGCCTATTTATATTTTTAAGAGGGTAAATAAATATTAACTAATAAAATCCATTTTTGATATACTTTATATCATAATATCTTATAATTGCATATCTTTTTATTTTGAAAACTCTTAATTGCATATCTTGATAACATAGAGATAATCATATTTCATGATAATAAATAGGTGGGCATAGTTGTAATTTTCAGAATGATAATTACGAGGAATGTGTTGTCATTTTCACCTATGATAATTATGAGGGTATATTCGTGATTATACAAGATGATAATTACAAGGAGCCTGTCATGATTTTCACCTATAAATAGAATAGGTCTCCTCCTCATCAACTCACAACTCACAAGTGAGATACCTATACAAACAACAAATATCTCATATACAATGGCGACATCACGAGTTCAAGTCCTCGTTTTCCTCATCTTGCTCACTTTTGCATTTGGTAACATATGATCTATTTTCTTTATAGTTATTAATGAGATTTACACCAATAATTGAGATTCGTCAGATCTCAAGAAGTAATTAAACAAATATTTACTAAATAATATTACATATAGTGATTCCGTTTTATCTTATTCGTACACAGGATTAATGTTCATGGTAGGTGAAGCAAGGCATATTGCTAAGTCGTTTATGATCCTCCACTGTGTTAAAGACGATGACTGCATGCCTGGATGGGAAGATCCATGTCCACATTATTATTGTGATTCCGACTGTTACTGTGTTTGTGGTTAGCATAAAGCAAAGGAAACTTCTAAATAAGTTACATCTGATGTCTCCGAAATGTATTTCTGTACTGTTATCGGCTGTGAAGCTCTAAATAAATATATCACATTTGATTTTAGTTTTCATTTTTTTTCCATTAAATTTTTTTCTTGTGATTAATTACTTTATAGCTAGCACATAGTTCGTATATAAATAATATAATCTAGTAGATAGTTCATATATATTTCTTACACATTTCAAAAAGGTAAAATCGGCTTATTTCTCCAATCATAACTAAGAAAACAATTCCATATTAGTATAAAGCCGACATCATTATGAATTTAAATAAATGCAAAATCAAAACTTAGTTTGAAAGATCAAAATAATATTAAAAGTGACCAATCAAACTAATTTATAAAATAATTTAGTTTTATGTAAAAATTCTCATATTTGATCAAAGTTTCAAAAACTATCAATTTGTTAACAAATTATTTAATTAATTCTTAAATTTACTAAAAATTACCAAAACCAAGGTATTTTTAAATCAAACTTTGATTAATAAGATACAACTTTTTATTTGATTTGTAATAAAATTTAATCAAATTTTGAGAAGACGAGAGTATCCACAACGTGTCTGGCTAATATTGGTTTGCCAAATTCGATCTATAAGATATTATGTAAAATTTGTTGAAACCGTGTGCTCGATGAGAGCATCTGCAACCATGTGAAACCTTTAACTAAAAATCATTATTATAAAATATAGAGTTATATAAAAAGAACTCTTTCCCTTGTCTATATATATAGTCAACCTCTTCATGTTGGATATATTTGTCCAACCTTTACAGGTTTGTCATCATCTATTGGTGTATTGATGTGATATATATTATATTTCTAACAACCTAAAATAATAATAATATACTATTTTTAAAATATAGCAAACCAATATAGCCAATACTATCAAAGCACAATATCTTACTAGTTCAACAAATTTTACAATATGCCCTACGAGTTTAATATATCCAATCAATTTTAGCCAACTCGTTGGAGATGCTCCGATATTGGCTACATTAGTTGGATATATTTTAAAAACAGTGTGCCATTAAGATTTTAGGTTGTTATGAATAGTATATCACTTCAAAATGATCAGTGTATTTTTTTTTTGAGATTTCTTAGTTTCCACAAATATAACCAACATCAATAGGTTGACTATATTTATAGAGAAGGGGAATGTAATTGTAATTGAGTTTTTCTTGACTAGATCTCTATATTTTTTTATGTATAGTATGTATTAATATTTTTTAGCTAAGAGTTGTACATGGGTTGTACACGCTCTCATCAATTACCCAAAAAGCAAAACACTAAATTTTGGATGTATTTGAAAAGAAAAATAGTGTATCTACGTGATATTTGTTATATTAAAAATTAGTGGGTCCTCTTACAGAAATAAATAAATTTGTGGGCCCTTCATGCATCATTGTTATATTAAAATTAGTGGGTCCTTTTATAAGAATAAATAAATATGTGGGCCCTTCATGCATCAGTATTAATGTTAATAAATATTTGAGAATAAGTGTGCATGTTAGTTGTCAATAAGATATTGGCAGACACTTCCTACATCAACATGAATAAATGTGCTTAAAAATTTTTGGATGATCCAAAGAATGATAAACTTTTGGTAGTAACATGACCACGCGACCAAATTATCTCCCTTACGCTTATTATATATAAGTATATAATACATGATAGAATAGTTTACTAGAATTTTAAAAAATATGAAAATTTATCTTTGTAAAGAGAGCTCTAAGTTAATTAGTTATAACTGATACAGAAATATAAACAAATTTATACTTAGTAGTTCTCGGTAGATGATTTTTCTTGTCTTTCTCCTTAGAGAAAAATATATTTTGAGTATTTGTTATCTCCTCGATACTAGCAGCACTAATTTAAAATTTGCATTTATAAGTCTATTTATTGTTTTAAGAGGGTAACTAAATATTAACTAATAAAATTCATTTTTGATATGCTATATATCATAATATCTTATAATTGCATATCTTTTTATTTTGAAAAATCTTAATTGTGTATCTTGATAATATAGAGATAATCATATTTCATGATAATAATTAGGTGGGCATAGTTGTAAATTTCAGAATGATAATTACGAGGAATGTGTTGTCATTTTCACCTATAATAATTATGAGGGTATATTCGTGATTTTACAAGATGATAATTACAAGGAGCCTGTCATGATTTTCACCTATAAATAGAATAGGCCTCCTCCTCATCAAATCACAACTCACAAGTGTGATACCTACACAAACAACAAATATCTCATATACAATGGTGACACCACGAGTTCAAATCCTCCTTTTCCTCATCTTGCTCACTTTTGCATTTGGTAACTTATGATCTATTTTCTTTATAGTTATTAATGAGATTTACACCAATAATTGAGATTTGTCAGATCTCAAGAAGTAATTAAACAAATATTTACTAAATAATATTACACATAGTGATTCTGTTTTCTACATTCGTACACAGGATTAATGTTCATGGTAGGTGAAGCAAGGCATATTGCTAAGTCGTTTATGATCCTCCACTGTGTTAAAGACGATGACTGCATGCCTGGATGGGAAGATCCATGTCCACATTATTATTGTGATTCCGACTGTTACTGTGTTTGTGGTTAGCATAAAGCAAAGGAAACTTCTAAATAAGTTACATCTGATGTCTCCGAAATGTATTTCTGTACTGTTATCGGCTGTGAAGCTCTAAATAAATATATCACATTTGATTTTAGTTTTCATTTTTTTTTCCATTAAATTTTTTTCTTGTGATTAATTACTTTATATCTAGCACATAGTTCGTATATAATATAGTAGATAGTTCAAATTTTTGGTTTTATTAAGAATTTGGGAATCCTTCATGCATCATTATTAATAAATTTTGATAATTTTTTTTAGTGTTAGAATTGACTTTTATTTGAAATTCATACAAATAAAATAAACTGATTAAAGAAGTACATTTTACTAACTTCTACTTTTAAGTCAATTTGTGGACTATTTCTAATTTTAGACTTATTTTTGATAAATTACACAAAACAACGATATTTAGTTTAAAGCCAAAACTGGGTTTGAAGCTAGGATATAAAAGCTATTAAACTAGCCAACACACTCTTAAACTCATCCACCGCTTTTTACTCTTGTATGAAAACGGATTTGATTTGATCAATGCTTCAAAAATTATCAATTTGTTAACAAATTTTTTAATTAATTCTTAAATTTACAAAAAATTGCTAAAAACAAGATATTTTTAAATATTTTTATATCAAACTTTGATTAATAAGATTAAACTTTTTATTTGATTTGTAATAAAATTTAATCAAATTTCGAGAAGACGAGAGTATCCACAACGTGTCTGGCTAATATTGGTTTGGCAAATTCGATCTATAAGATATTATGTAAAATTTGTTGAAACTGTGTGCTCGAGGAGAGCATCTGCAACCATGTAAAACCTTTAACTAAAAATCATTAATGTAAAATATAGATTATATAAAAAGAACTATTTCCCTTGTTTATAAATATAGTCAACGTCTTCATGTTGGATATATTTGTCGAACCTTTACAGGTTTGTAATTATTTATTGGTATATTGATGTGATATATATTATATTTCTAACAACCTAAAATATTAATAATATACTATATTTAAAATATAGTGAACCAATTTAGCCAATACTATCGAAGCACAATATCTTACTGGTTCAACAAATTTTACAATATGCCCTATGAGTTTAATTTATCCAATCAATTTTAGCCAACTAGTTGGAGATGCTCTGATATTGGCTATATTAGTTTGATATATTTTAAAAACAGTGTGCCATTAAGATTTTAGGTTGTTATGAATAGTATATCACTTCAATATGATCAGTGAATTGAGTTTTTCTTGCCTAGATCTCTATATTTTTTTTTTATGTATAGTATGTATTAGTATTTTTTAGCTAAGAGTTGTACATGGTTGTACATGCTCTCATCAATAACCCAAAAGCAACAGACCAAATTTTGGACGTATTTGAAAAGAAAAATAGTGCATCTACGTGTTATTTGTTATATTAAAAATTAGTGGGTCCTCTTACAGAAATAAATAAATTTGTGGGCCCTTCATGCATCATTGTTATATTAAAAATTAGTGGGTCCTTTTATAAAAATAAATAAATTTGTGGGCCCTTCATGCATCAGTATTAATGTTAATAAATATTTGAGAATAAGAGTGCATGTTAGTTGTCATATAAGATATTGGCAGACACTTCCTACATCAACATGAATAAATGTGCATTAAAATATTTGGCGAGATCATCCTGTCAATTTAGAGCTTCTTCGATCCTCTAAAATTCATAGCTGAAAAGCCTCAAATTGAATAAAGATTTTTATATGCATTTTGCACTCCTTTGATTTTAGATAAATTCGCGTTCCACCCAATAGTTTTACGATAAACACGTGGCATCCCTTAAATTCAACATACACCACACTTTGGATATTTTAGACACTTTTTTGTCAGACTTTGACCGTTACAAGGGTATTTTAGATATTTTATATTTAAAAATATTTATTTAGATTTTGCATCTAATTTCAGCTAAATGCATTATGGACCCGGTAGTTTTCTCTATCAACATTGATGATGTATTGCTTTTGCAATTTAACTAGCGGACTAATCGCATCCAAAAAATTATACAATTCAATGTGAGTAACAAGCACAATAATCAATTGTTTATAACCACTAAGTACTTTCAATTAATTAATGTCATATAAAATTAATTTATATCGCATACAATTAACAAATATAGTTATATTAGGAAATTTTATAAAATTATATCATCTTTATTGTTTTATTTTAATAAAGTTATGATGGTAATAACATATGTTAACATTATATAAATTTTTCTACGATTAGTGTATTAATTAATTACATGTGACATTACTTAATCGTATGTGAAATTAATTAATTGACATTACTCAACGCATATAAACGCAATACCTCATCAACATTAATAGAGAAAATGGTTAATGATTATAAATGAAAACTCTATCAATATTAATGGATGCAAAATGTAAATAAATCTTTTTTATTATGAAAGATCTAAAATACCCCTAGTTGACTAACACTAACAGTCAAATTTTGACGGAAAAAATGTCTAATGGTCCAAAATGTAGCGGTTTTTGAAGTTAAGAGATCGAAAGTGCTTATCGCAATATTATTAGGTGCAAAGTATGTATATTGAGTTAAAACCACAAAGGTGCAAAATGCATACAAGTCTTGAATAAATAATATCTGGAATTGAAATTGAAGAGAAAATACAAAAAATTCTACACTCAAACCACACATTCCTCTTCTCTAAAATTTTAGTCGATGCCTATATTTATCGATACAAACTTTTTAGTGAAATTACACATATTATAACATTAAACTGATTATATATATAGCATATATGTGTGTGTGTGTGTGTGTGTGTGTGTGTGTGTGTGTGTGTGTGTGTGTTGTTACATATTTGATGATATCATGTCTAACTGACTGACTTAGTTTTAGATTACATATCAGAGTATAGTCTGGAAATCAGGGTTTACTTACGACAGAACATATCAGAGTTTACTCAGAAAGAATATTCTTCAGAGCTTCGAGGCGGCTGATTTTCACGAGAGGATCCGGACTAAACAAAGAAGATATACATCAAGAAGATTGGACAGCTGAGGACTGTAGAAGATAATTTATGTGATATATTTTAGGATACTTATTATATCATATCAATTAGGAGATATCATGTAAATGTGTATATATAAACACAGAATAGATTTACTCTAGATGAGTTATCTTATGTACGAATATCATTCATGGTAACCTAGAAACTTATACTGATAAATTATAAATCACTAAGAGAGTAGTTTTATTCTACTGTGAACAGTTTTTATAAGAGCTAATAAAATCTGATTTGGTTTGATATATACTGTGTTCTTAGTCGGATTGATTTATCCAATATATTCAACCCCTTTTCTATATTGTTTTCTGTGACCTAACAAGTGGTATCAGAACAGTCTTGTTGATATACAAACAGTTAGATCCAAAAATCATATAAAATCATGTTTGAGAAATCACAAACCCAAACAAACAGTATGCATGAATCTATTAGAGTTCCCATGCTCGGGGCATCTGAGTATCCTCTTTGGAAGGTGAAGATGTCTATGTTTTAGGAGGCAACTGATTTAGAATACCTAGACATATTCTATAATGGTCCTCACATGCCAACCAAGCTTTCTGTTGCAGTTGCAGATTAGCCTCAGAAGATGATCCTCAAAGAAAAGAAAGATTACACCCCAGATACTGTTGGAATAATCTTAAATTTTGGTTGTTATTATTATTTGATTAGTTATTCATTTTGAGGATTAATTTTAGATTGAAGTAGTTGGATGTTTGTTGGAGTCCTAGAGAATTTGTAGGAGGTATGAAGTCTATTTGGGTCTATCTTGTTTTAAGAGATTTATTAGAAGTAGGAGAGTACTGTTAGGAGTCAAGTACGTTTGTTTTTAAATATGGCATGTAATTTCTTTTTTGGAGGTACAAGAATTAATAAAAATCAGTTTTATATTCTACACTTGGCATCAGAGCTAGGTTTAAAGGTCTTGTAAAGTTATGAATATATATATATATATATATATATATATATATAGGCTGATGATCAAATAGAAACCACTCTTAAAATAAAAACTAGAAACCAGTTTCCCTACCACTATTTATAACTACGGGTACCACTAATTTATACTGCACTAATCACTGTTTTTATATAGTATGTAAACAGCGATTTTTATTATCAAAATTGAGAAAATCTACTTATCTAAACTATTGATAATCGATTATAGATGATCAATTTCATCCGTAGGAAGGTTCTTGGCGGTAGGAAGCCGCAAGAGAAGTTGTATGATGATGGGAAGTAGTCGTTAGTTTTGTAAGCTATGATGAAAAGTGTATGTGACTATTGGTGATGATAGACAATGGTGGCAAGTCATGGAAACGTCTGGTAATGGTGGTAAGAGGTCCATTATTACGATTTGGGTGAAGATGATGATCATATACGTTGCATATATGTACATATATATATTTATATTCGTGAGATATGCTATATACAAATTAGTGATATGTTATGTACAAATTAGTGATTTCTTTAGTTAAAAATAGTGATAAAAAACTGTCCAGAAACTGGTTTTTAGTTTTTAGCCTAATTTGGTTTCTATTGGAGTAGGACTCTCTCTCTCTCTATATATATATATATATATAAGCAGTCTTTGTATTTTTTTTCCAAATGGCGTCAAATAATTTTTCTCTTTCGATACCTACATTCAAAGGAGATCACTATAATTCATGGGCTATCAAAATGAAATCATATTTGAAAGCTATGAGTCTATGGGAAACAATTGAAAATGATGTGGAATTAACCCTTCTTCCACAAAATCCAACAGCATCTCAAATCAAGAAATGTGACGAAGAAGCGGCAAGAGAAGCAAAGGCACTCTCATGTATTCATTCGGCGGTGTCGGATGGAATCTTCACAAGTATCATGACTTGCGAGTCACCAAAAGAGGCATGGAACACGTTAAAGGAAGAGTTTGAAGGAAATGCTAAAACAAAGTTGATGCAAGTTTTGAATCTCAAACAAGAATTCGAGATGCAGCGGATGAAGGGGGAATGAAACTATTAAGGAATATGTGAGTAAGCTTATGAGCATTGTTAATCATATAAGGTTGTTTGGTGAAACATTTGCCAGCGAGAGGGTTGTTGATAAAATTCTGGTGAGTGTTCCTGAAAAATATGAGTCTAAAATATCCTCACTTGAAGATTCCAAAGACCTATCCAAAATATCCCTAGTGGAGTTATTCAATGCTCTTAGTGCCTTAGATCAAAGGAGATTCATGAGGGAGGAAGAAAATGGAGGAAAAATTGAGGGACTCCTATTAGCGAAAAGTTCTTTTGCAAAAGCCACATGTAACAAAGTTCAATGCAACCACTGCCATGAGATCACGAAGAAAAGGACTGCTGGAACAAAGAAAAGCCACAATGCTTCAAATACAAAAGATATGGGCACTTGGAAAAGAATTGTAGATTTCAAGGTGATGAAGAAATCATGGCACAACTGATGGAGGCAGAACCTCTACTTTAGAATTACGGGTGATTATGTGCGCCGGGAGGGAAGTGCTCCAGTGAATTTGGTGTTGATGAGAATGGCATCAACAAATTGGTGGTGGTGACAAGTGCATCACAGATGAAGAGAAGTGCTTCATAAACTCTGTTAAGTAAATTTAAGATTATGGGGGTGATTGTTGGAATAATCTTAAATTTAGTTAGTATTATTATTTGTTTAGTTATTTATTTTGAGCATTAATTTTAGATTGAATTTGTAGGAGGTACGAAGTCTATTTGGGTCTATCTTGTTTTAAGAGATTTATTAGAAGTAGGAGAGTACTGTTAGGAGTCAAGTACGTTTGTTTTTAAATATGACATGTAATCTCTTTTTTAGAGGTACCAAGGCCAAAGGGAAATTCTGTGATTCGAACTAGATGGGTCTTCCGTAACAAGTTAGATGGTGATGGCATTGTTGTGAGAAACAAAGCCAGACTGGTCGCAAAAGTTTTTCTCAAAAAGAAGGAATTGATTACGATGAAACCTATGCTCTAGTTGCTCGTCTTGAAGCCATCAGAATATTTCTTGCATTTGCTGCACATTCCAACTTCAAAGTTTATCAGATGGATGTGAAGAGTCCATTTACGAATGGAAAGCTAGAAGAAGAAGTATATCTGGAACAGCCCCTTGGCTTTGAAAATCCAGAGTTTGCTGATTTTGTGTACTTTTTATTCAAAGCTGTCTATGGGCTCAAGCAGTCACCAAGGACATGGTATGACACTCTCTTTGAGTTTTTGATTGAAAACAACTTCACTAGAGGTGTCATAGACAAAACTCTCTTTTACAAATTGCATGATAATAATATGATATTTGTACAAATTTATATTGATGATATTATATTTGGTTCTACTAACGATAACTTGTGCAAGAGGTTTGCTAAGTTAATGTAGAGCAATTATGAAATAAGTATGATGGGTGAGCTATCTTACTTTCTTGATCTTCAAGTAATCCAAAAGGAAGATGGCATTTTCATTTGCCAGTCAAAGTATGTCAGAGATCTTCTGCGAAAGTACAATCTAGAAGACTCTTCTCCGGCAAAGACACCCATGGCCACTGCCACAAAGCTTGACCAGGATAAATCTGGTAAGAAAGTTGATATCTCGCTATCGAGGTATGATTGGCTCATTACTCTGTCACTACTAGTAGACCAGATATTATGTTTGCAACATGCTTGTGTGTTAGGTTCCAAGCTGATCCTAAAGAATTACATCTTATAGCCGTCAAAAGAATCTTTAGATATCTTAAGGGTACACATGGTTTAGGTATTTGGTACCCTAAGAATACTGGTTTTGACTTAACCAGCTATACAGATTCTGATTATGCAGGATGCAGGATTGATAGGAAAAGTACGTCTGGAAGCTGTCAATTTCTAGGACGTTGATTGGTTTCCTGGCCCAGCAAGAAGCAGCACTCAGTGTCTACTTCTACTGCTGAAACTGAGTATATCGCCGCTGGTAGCTGTTGTGCTCAAATACTGTGGATCAGAAACCAATTAAATGATTATGGTATTTTTGTCGACAAAATTCTAATATTTGTGACAACACAAGTGCCATAGCCATGTCCAAAAATCCGGTTCAACATTACAAAACCAAGCACATAGATATCAGGTATCATTTTATTCGAGAACATGTCATGAATGGTACGGTGGTTTTACATTTTGTACCCACGGCTGATCAAATCGCTGACATCTTCACTAAACCACTTGATGAATCCACTTTCTCTATGTTGGTTTGTGAGCTAGGGATGCTAAATATGACATGATTCTCACTGTATATATTTTTAATATGCTTTATATATTATTATATAATTTTATAAATTTTCTGTGTAATCATAGATATTTTATTAGATTTTATATAATTGTCTGTATATTATTTGATAATTATCGGTGTAATTATGCATGCTTATATGTTTATCTGTAATTTTCTAAATGCCTGCATACTCCCCTGTATCAATCTTTAAGCATTTAGATTATTATTTGTATTTATTTTGTATTTTTCAAAATTAATTAAGCATAAATATTTGAATTTACGTTAATTCATTTTTATGAATTAAAGTTAAATTCATAAGTATTTATATTAAATTAAAGTTGAATTTTAAAAAAATATATGTATAATATATAATATTGTTGTATTATAGATTTCTAATTTAATGTGCAAAAGGTTTCATTTTAAAAATAAATCAAAAATTATAATTTTATATATTAGTTTTCTGTTGAAAAACTCGGCAAGACAATCAATATAATTGTATTACCGAGCTTTTTCGATGGTTTTTCTATTTTATTTAAATCGGCAAGACGATCCGTAATATTGTCTTACCGAATTTGTATTTTCTTTTTAAATAACTCGGCAAGACAATTTCGAAATTGTCTTACCGAAATCTATTAGCTTCCTCCATACGCTTCGTTTCACTCAGCAAGACAATTCCTTTAATTGTCTTACCGAGCGAAAACCCCTCACCTACTACTTTACTAATTCTCGACAAGACAATCCAGCCGATTGTCTTACCGAGATTTAAATCTCTCTAAGAAAATTCAGCCGATTGTCTTTCCACATATATATAACTTCCTCTCCATCTTTTTACTTCATCTTCTCCACTGCCATTACATACACACGCATATACATACACGCATTGCTCGCTCTTTGTTTTCAAGTTCGTAAAACTTGATGTTGATTCATTTTCAAGTAACGTAAACTTGCTGGTTTGGTTATTTAACTCGGATTTGTACTTAATTGCTGCCGAAATTTCTCAAGATTTTCGACTCTATTTGCCTTATTTATGTTCGGTTTATTGGGTTTAATCAGTGTTTTCAAGCGATTTCTGGATTAGTTGTCTCTAATCAGTGAGTTGGATGGATGCAATGGAAACCCTTGTGTTCTTGAGATTAGGGTTTTCGGATTTTTGTGGAGTTTTTGGGATTTTTAGACCGTCCAGCCACGGTGCCCTGTACAGAGTCTAGCACTGCTCTAGCACTCACGCTAGTGCAAAATCAAGCCAATACACAGGTTACTACACTTTCTGAGAGCACAGATTTTCAAAATAAAGTAGCTATGTATGAAAACTTTTCTGATCACTCTTTCTTTTCTGATCAGGATCAACTTGGCAACGTGTAAGTACACCTTCCGTCAATGGCATCCGGAGGACAATTTGTTCCTCCACTACTTTTGAACCCATCTCAGGGAACATTGGTAGTATATACAGGTATAGCTAGCCGTGTGAATGAAATGAGTGATGTAAGGAAAACACTAAGCGATACACATGCACGTGAGGAGAGTGAAACAGATCTGAGTGTATGTGAGGTGAGTGCACACACTGACCCGGCTCTGTTTGAGGAACAAATGTCTAAGTTACAAGCTAAACTTTCCCGGATGATAGTTGAGAATGAAAGATTGAAAGGTGGACAGTTGGTCACCTTAGAAAAGAAAGTTGAGGAGGAGCCATCTAGTACTTATAAAGATGAGCTGAAAGAGGAGATTCATGAATTGTCCATCCTGATGAAGTCAAATCATGAGCTTTATATGGCAAAGTTTGATGCAGTTGAGCAAACTCTAGCTCAAGTGCTCAATCATTTGCAATCTTCAAAGTCAACAGCTCAGGAAACTGGAGAGGATCCCTTAACTAAGGGGGAGAATAGGGACAAAGGTGGAGACGACAAAGGAAACAGCTCCAACCAAAGCAACAAAGGGAACATAAATACAAACACTTCTGATTCTACACCTGGCAGAGATACTGAAAAGTCAAAAGGCAAACAACCCATGCATCAACAGGAAGATGTCTTCAATTCTGATAACTATGATGCTTATCCTAAAGAAATGGATGATGGTGACGTGTTTGATGCCACTTACTGTCAGAATCAAGAAGATGGAGTGTTTGATGAAGCCTATCTGTTCTAGACTGAGGAGGAGGCTGTAGATCTTGAACATGAAGAGTTGGTGAGAAAGTTCAAGATGGAGAATGAAGCTAGGAAGCGAAAGCTTAGAGACTTTCAGAAGCTTCTAGAAGACAAGCTCATTACTGAAGAAGAAATCAAGAACGAAAAGCAGAAAATCTATGATACTGCCTGTTTGCAAAAAAATCTTGATATAAAAAGGAAAGTTGGAAAGAGCTGGGACATTGCACGGAGAAATATCAATGGACCTCAGAGGGAAACCTTCGATGACAGGAAATTCATGTCTTTAATCTATGATCTAAGGGAGGTAAACCCCGATGAGGATGTTTTTATGCATGCCCTTTCTCTGGAACTGTGGTACATAACAGTTGTTGTTAAGAACTTATTGGATGAATGGGAGCTTATCATTTACATAAGGAGAAACGGAACATTAATTCATACTCTCAGTTGACTTTCTCAAATCGTTTACTGTAACTGAGCTCTGGGTGCTTTGTAATAAAGTCAAGAGAAGCTCCAATTTGAACGAACTTCTTCGAGACAAGCTGATGGAACATGCTGAATTTAATAGTCCTCAAGTTGTCAAGAATCCTTATTGTATGAAGTTCATCAATGAGGACATCTTAAACTCCGTTTACTTGAATGATGAAGCTTTTCCCAAGTATCCTGTGAACCAACTGATTCTTGCATCCACTCTCCTAAGAACCAAGGGATTCGCTTCTAAAGCCAAGGCTGATGCTGATAATGTTATTGCTGATTATTGTCTTCGGAACGGTATTTCTATATATACAAGGAAGATGAAGCAAGTCACGAAAACTCAGCCTGCTGACTTTAAGGAGGACCCAGTAGATTTGGAAGTGATGCACCAGTTGGCTCTAGCTCGGGAAAAAAAGAAGCATGGTGAAGCCACTACTGCAGAACAACCAACCAGAAATGAACCCTCAACTCCTATCCTTCATAGCTCAGACACTGAGGAAGGAGAAGTTGATCTATAGATTATATAGGGCATTGTAATATATGTTCTAAAAGAACACCCCTTTTGTAATCTATCGTTTATGTTTGAATTCTGATGAATGTTTAATTAAATACCAGAAACTTTTTGCTATTTATCTTTCCATGTTTAATCCTTTGTCTTATCAGTTAGTTGAGTTATCCTCTCGATAATTTACATGTTATGTTAACAAACAAATAGGGGGAGATTGAAAGGCATATGTTAAGCCTATTTGTAATTTAGAGGTATCAACTCAACTCTGATAAGAAAGCAAGTAAATAGCAAGTACTGTTAATCGGAATCTGTACGAAGAACGTCAAATGATTTATTGAAGATTTTATGTCAGAAGAATTTCAGGATGCTGCTGCAAACCACTGAAAGAAGTTCATTAATATGTTCAAGTCTCAATGTACAAATAATCATTTGTAGCACATCCAGAAGATCAGAAGGTATAAAGTTTAAATACTTTATTTATTCAGAAGATTCCATATTGTGTCTACAAATGAAGAAGAACTCAGAAGACGAAGAATCCACGAACAAGCCACAGCTTAATTGTTTAATTGACAAGGAATATTTGATTCAGCTTGTTACAGATGAACCAGACAGTACATTTGTGTATCAGTTTATCCGATTAAATATTCTCTGTAAAAAGAAGGTGGCCGTTCAATCAAGTCGAAGATCGTAATTGTTTAAAGAAGACCGAAGACTCTACTGCAGAGGGAAATGGTTAAATGATTATCTAATTAATTATTTCACTTCTCAAAATAATTATATTGGATGTGTAATTTATTTATTAAATTAATTCTATCTCGAATTTATATAATTTACGAATTTATGCATTGAATATAATTAAATGAATATTAATTGGTTAATTATTTAAAAGGAAATTCAATTGTTTTATATATATTGAACTCGGCAAGACAATCAAAAGGATTGTCTTGCCAAGTCATTTGACCCCACCTGGACATGGTAAGACAATCCAATGGATTGTCTTGCCGCACCAAAGGTTGTCTAATCTTTAGCTTGCAATACAATCCAAAGGATTGTCTTGCCGATTGGAAGATTGTCTCTCAACAGCTTGCAAGACAATCTCAAAGATTGTCTTGCCAAGCTAGAGATTGTCTTACCTTGCTAGAAATTGCCTTACCGAAGGTAAGATTGTCTTGCCTTGCTTATTTTGGCAAGACAAAGTGTTTTTTTGTCTTGGCAAGCTTTGCATTGTCTTGCCTTATTCTCGTGGATTAACCTATAAATATGGCCATCCATCTTCATTTGTAAGTGTTCAAAGTATTGTAAAGCTTTCAAATTGTGCTAAACTTGTTATTCGTTAAATCCACAGTTTACTGTGCTTTGATCATTCGGTTGTTTGAAACCGCTAAGTTAGAATACTTCCTGTCAAATTTATTCTACGAACTAGGGGACTTTAAAACTGAACCATATTAATTATATAACGACTTACACATTTTTATATTAATTAATTAAAATCTGATTATCAAGTTAAACTCAAATCAGATTATTCCGCCGCGATTTTTTAGTGACGATTGTATTCAACCCCCCCCCCCCCTTCTACAATCGTTTCCGGACCTAACAGAAGGCCAGATGGAGCTACTCAGATTATAAAATCAAGGATTCCTTGAAAATGAGGAGATTGTCACTGATAAACCTACTTTTACCCATACTGTCGAAGATGGAGAAGTTGCTGTCAACAAATTGAATGGAGATGCTGCTCAATCGCAAGAAGTTTCTACAAATCATCCAACCAATAGTGATTGTGGAAACATGGATGATTGCAATGAAAGCACCTCTCATTCAGTCAAAACGAACTCAACTGATCAAGTTAGAGATCTTCCAAGAGCTACCAAGTGGAACAGAGACCATACCAACGATCTTATAATTGGTAATCCTTCCACTAGAGTAAAGACAAGGAGGAACATTTCGGCTGACAGCATGTTCTCATGTTTCTTATGACAGAATGAACCGAAATCAATTGATGAAGCATTGTTGGATTCAGATTGGGTGATAGCCATGCAGGAGGAGCTCAATCAATTTGAGAGGAACAAAGTATGGAAGTTTGTTCCTAGGCCTAAAGGCAAATCTGTGATAGAAACTAAATGGGTATTTAGAAATAAATTGGATGAAAGTGGGAATGTGACAAGGAACAAAGCAATACTTGTTGCCAAAGGATACTGTCAACAAGAGGACATTGATTATGATGAAACATTTGCTCCTGTGGCAAGACTAGAGACAATAAGAATCTTTCTTGCTTTTGCAGGTCATTGCAATTTCAAGGTATTCCAGATGGATGTCAAAAGTGCTTTTCTAATTAAATGGAGAGTTGGAAGAAGAAGTGTATGTTGAACAGCCACCAGGCTTTGAAGACTCAAAAATGGCTGATTTTTTGTACAAGTTGTTCAAGGCTCTTTCTGGCTTAAAGCAAACACCTAGAGCGTGGTATGACACTTTATCAACCTTCTTGCTGGAAAACAAATTTACCAGAGTTGTTGTGGATAAGATGTTATTCTACAAGCATCATGGTGAGGACATCATCTTGGTTCAAATCTATGTTGACGACATCATTTTTGGGTCAACAAATGAAGTGCTCCGTAAAAAGTTCTCATCCTTAATGAGAAACAAGTATGAGATGAGCATGATGGGAGAATTGTCATTCTTTATGGGATTACAAGTTTACCAAAAAGAAGATGGAATCTTCATAAGTCAAGAAAAATATGTAAAGGAACTTCTGAAGAAGTTTAAGTTTGAAGATTCATCTCCTGCAAAGACTCATATAGCTATTACAACCAAGCTAGATCAAGACCCTAAAGGAAAAAGGATAGATTCAAGCTTGGTTAGAGGAATGATTGGATCACTGCTCTACTTAACTGTAAGTAGACCAGATATCATGTTTGCAACATGTCTCTGTGCAAGATTTCAGGATGACCCCGAAGAATCACACCTGATGGCTGTGAAGAGAATCTTCAGATATCTAAACAGCACTCCTAACATGGGTTTATGGTATCCTAAGGGCGGTTGGTTTGAATTAATTGGTTATTCAAATTCAGACTATGCTGGCTGTAGAATTGATAGAAAGAGCACAACTGGGAGCTGTCAATTTCTTGGTGGAAGACTGGTTTCATGGTTTAGTAAGAAGCAACATTCAGTTTCTCAATCAACTGCAGAAGCTGAATACATTGCTGCTGGAAGTTGCTGTGCACAAATTCTATGGATGCGGAATCAGCTAATGGATTATGGTCTTGTGATAAATTGAATTCCTATCTTCTGTGATAACACAAGTGCCATAGCTATCTCTGACAATCCTGTTCAACACTTAAGGACGAAGCATATAGATGTGAGACATCATTTTATCCGGGAGCATGTTGAAAAGGGAATTGTCAAGTTGATCTATGTTCCTACAGAAAATCAACTTGTAGACATCTTCACAAAGCCATTGGATGAAACCACCTTCAACAGATTGGTGAGTGATCTTGGAATGCTGAATAGGGTATGTTAAACTCACTAGTCTGTATTTTTTTTGAAGCTTATGACAGCAACTTGGGAACTTGCTGTTACGAGATACTCTCTTTATGTCTTGAGTAAAATATTTGATTATTTGGCAGTATGATAAATGATTATATGAATATCTTTTGAATTCATCTGTTCGAGTTTTGAATATTTTGTCCTTATAGACATAATGATACATTTTTGGAAAGGCGTTTTTGATTGATTTGATATCATGCGTATTTCTATTTGGCCTTGTATGTCAGTTGTTTGTGAGATTCGAGGTAAATCCCTTTAGTGGTATCTAGGAAGTTGAAAGGTTGATGCACTCTATTATCCAATTTGTAAAACCTTTCATGTGCTTTGTCTATATAAATCACTAGAGACCTCACACATATGTCAACACTTACTTCACTGTTCCCATACCCACTAGAAAGAAAATGTATAGAAGACTAATCGTCCATGGCCCTCGTCTTTGTAAGAAGCCCTATCAAGTGTGGCGCCCTCGTCACGCTCGAAAGGTCTAGATCGAAAAGAAGTTCATAAGCAACCTAGAATATGAAAAGACATGCATAAGGGTCGCTACCGAAAAGCTTTTCATGGACTTGGAGATTGGTCTGAAGGAAATAAAACTTGCCATGGATAAAGAGGCCGAGGAGGACATGAAATGAGAAGCATTCGAGAAGAAGCTTGTAGAAGATCTCTTCTGTGAAAATGGAAAATCTTGGGAAGAAACCAAAGCTGAGCTAGTTAGTCTAGTTGCCTAGGTCTAGATAGTTTTGAAATGTTAAGGATACTGAATATTATTTCAATGATGCTCATTGTCCATAACAATCTTTTCATTATCAATAAAATGATCTATGTTTTTGTTGCTAAAATCTTTATGATTAGATCTTGTGTGATATTTTTGCTTGTTTTGTTTGAGATTATTCGACTGTTCATATTCTCACATCTTCTACACTGTTCAAGCATGCATAATAGTAACTGTTTTTAAACCGATTTAAAAAAATGACTTAAACATTTAAATGAAATTAATCCATAAAATTAATCTAAGATAGTCGGATATATAACATTGAAATTACTATCAGCCATACAATGTCTGCTCATTTTATGCATGACAGTCGTATGCCTGACAGCAAGTTTCAAAGGTATTATCAAAGAAAATTTAAAGGATTTTACATTTAAATAATTAAGTCATGACAACAACTTTCCATGACCCTTCCACTCTCATGAAAACATGCTGTCAAATCCTTGTGTTAGTAATGCTTTAATGAAGTGTGCAGGAAGATTTGTTGAATATATGCGAAATTGTCAAGGACTAAAAGAAAAATCGCCTTACGAGGTCTGACAAGTTACCATCCCCACGAGCAAGCCGTATTTTTCTCTCTCCAACAAAAGTAACGAATCACGACTCTCAATCCAACGGTTACCAAAAATACTACACAAATAACAAAAACAAAAACATCCTTCATAACTTCCTTCCTAATTCCAATCGACACTCTTGCTTATTCTTTTTCAACTTTAAATCTCTCTCCCCTACTCAAACTTATACTTTTCAAAGCTTGAAATTAACACAACAATGGCGCCCAAAGTTGCTAATGTTCCTACCAACTATGCCAGTATTTAAGTGCTCAAGAAGCGATTGGATGTTTTCAGAAGATAGTGTTATTCATGAATAACTCTAACCATAAGATTCGAATCACTACAAGCCGATTGATTGACTTGGATAGACTTGAGCAATTCTGGAGAACTGCTAAGAACAAAGGCACTGATGAGGATTCCAGTGTTGAATTCGAGGTTGACGGCAAAGAACACATCTTAACCGTCGCAAAAATTAATGAAGCTTTTGGAAATACTCTTGCAGATGATGAATCCTATAGGGATCTTGCTAATGATGCAACTCTAACAAGGTTTTTTCGAAAGATTGGGTATGTTGGTCAAGTTCTTAAAGAAGATTCAACCGATTGGTATCCAACCGGTGAAATAATATAAAATACCTAAGGAATAAAATATTCTATTCGATGCCATGGTGAAGATTTTCTCTGCCAAGAATCTGGATGGAATGCCATGCCCTCTTACATTAGGAAGCTTACTCACTCAATGGTTCACGGGTATAAGGTGAACGTGGGTAAGACGATAATGGCTCAACTTCGTTCTACCATCATCAGAAAGGTACAGATCTACCCTCGCTTTGTCACTATGTTTTTGAATGATGTTTGTGGTATTGGTGCAAATGCTTCCAACACCAGGAAGTGTTTTGTTTTGAAAAAGAATACACACACTAAACTTATCAATTCGAATCCACACGGTGACTTGAGACTACAGTACACAAAGCACATGGGTGATCAAGTGTCCAACCTTGGTTCCTCATTCGAAGATGACCCCGTTATCTTTTCTCTCGAGGATGAAGCTGGAGTAGACCGAACTCAAGCTAACCTGAATTCTACCCCATACACACTACCCAGAATGTCAAGACTACCTAAATCCCTTCAAAAGGCCCAAACAGTTCCTCAGAAAAGAACCATAGAAGCCGAAGAAGTGGATAGTGAGAGTGTAGAGGGAGAAACTGCACAAGATGCAGCAAATAAGGATGGCAATATCATAGAACCCACAGTAACTCCTTCTGTGCCTAAGGCTAAGAGAGCTAGGAGGAAAAAAGTTACTGTCAGCCATGCTGCATCCTCCCAAAAGGTTGGAGACATTACACGGGAAGAAAACTTATCTCTGGGTGTATCTTCACAAAGAGTCATCAATTAAAGTTGGCATGTCTCCCAAGGCACCCTGTAAAGAGTCTGCACAAACTCAAAAACACACTTCTGAGAAGCCTACACTTGAAGAAACACACATAGGTCTAGGACACAGTGAGATATCTTCTCCTATGACTATTGATGAGCCACAACTTACATATGTGACTCAGCCCCCATTCATTTATGAGATTTTATCTTCTACTTGTCCTACATCACTTGTTTTTTCTTTAACATCTAGAGCAGAGAACAGACCAAACCTCTTAGATGTTGATCTTCCATTTCAAACCATGGAAGAGCCCTCATCAAGTGGTCCACAAAAGCCCATTGCTCAAAGTATAATGGACACCACACCTCCAAACAATGAGTTTAATCAAGGTAGAATCCAGTCAGAAAATGAAAAAGCCACTACCTTGGTTACTCTCCCCTCTACAACTTTTTCCATAAAAGTTGCTGTCACAACCTCTGTAGCTGTTAATGACCCCGCGGGTACAACAGCTCCTCTTGTTGTCGAGTCCATACCTGCTGTGAGGACTTCACTTGCTGTCACAAGCACTCCTGCTGGCAAAGCTTATACTGTTGTCTTCACACAGACTGACAATATAGTATCTACACAATATGTTGTCCCTCAAATGCAGCATCCTTCTATAGTCCTTGTTGAGGATGATTCTGATGATGACAATGTTCTCATCTAATCTTTTATCAAAGGTACATCTAAACCTTCCTCTTTAATGCATTTCAATACTACTCATACTCATGCATTTAGGATGAGTGGGGGAGAAAAAAAGAAAAGAGAGATAAAAGAACAGAGAGTCAGTGAACAAAATGAGAGGCAGCCAAATGTGCTGCCAAAAGGAGAGGGACTTGAGCATGTCCAGAGTGAACTTGAGGGAGCCATAATTTTAAAGGCACTAGGCCTTGAGATTTCAACTGTGAGAAGTGATGAGTTCACTTTAAAACACCCTGAGAGTGGAAGAACCCTAATAGCCTTCAGGCCCCAGTTTCATCCTTCAATTCCTAAAAGGTTGAGAACTTGTGTCCCTGCTATTCAAACATCCGACAGATTATCTTCTTTGGAAGAGAAAGTAGTTGTCATGAATGACAATATGAACAGCCTTTCTCAGCCTGTTGCTAATGATTTCTCCAATATTCACGCTGCACTTGATTCCTTATCCAAACTCATTCATGCTGCCAACTTACCTAAGGGGGTGAAAAGTGATAGATCAGATGAAAGAGAGTTAGATGATGATCCAGTACAAGGTAATCAACCTGGTGATTAAGTTCAACCTCAAGATCAACCCTCTAAGGAGAGTCAAGGAAATATAAGTCAGAATGAGATAAAGGGAGCTAGTGGGACAAGAAAAAGAAACCAAGGAGCATCTGCTCAGGGGGAGCGAGGTGAAGCAACAAAGGAGGATCTGAATAAGGAAAGATCTGGGGAACATGAAGCATCTACTCGGGGGGGGGGGTATGGTGAAGCAACTCAGGGGGAGCCCGGTATAGTTGTGATGATGATTGATGGTGAAAGGGTGTTGGCAAATAATCCCTGGCTGAAGAAATGAACAGTAGTGAAGATGCAAGAAGGAGTGTATCTGTAAGAAGAACAGTCTTGCCTCCACTCAGAATCAGGGAGCCCACATCCGGAAGCTCTACCTTGGAAAGGAGTTTCAAGCAGAGAGAAGAAGAAATTGCTAAAGTAAAGGGAAAGAAAAAACATGCTGAGTATGTTGATTAAGTTCATCACTACACAGATGGTGGAGAATTTGACTTGGAGCAAGCTGCTGTCATCATGACTAGTAACAGAGAAAGTGTTATGTTTCATCAAGATGAACAGTTTGAGAAGCTCATTCAGAACGCAAGAACTGGAAGTGAAAATAGATTGATGAACTGCTTTGACAATATCAAGGACCAAATTGCATATTTCTGTGTCAAGATCGATGAAAAGCACAGATGGTCTGTATACATTTACTTGAAGACTTTACACACATTGTACGTCACAATGGAATGTCTTCAACAACAGCCAGCCATTGTTCTGTTCACTCAAATTTCTTTAATGAAGAGAAACGAGATTCCATGCAATCAAATCTTGAGAGAAAATATCTTGCATCTCGTCGATGAAAAAGCTCTTGCAGTTCACATGAATCCATTTAGTGTATTCTACAAAACGAAATCTGCAGAGTACTCCGAAAAGTTTGGCACCATAAACTTGAACAAAACAAGTATGGGTGTTCCTGGACTTAAATTCATCCTGAAGTAGATTCTCTCTTCACCCATCAGTCAAGAAAGAATTGCAGAAGTATAGAAACTCCATGCTATCATTATCCATAAAGAAAGATCTCAGGACAGGCATGTGAGAAGATGGATAAGTCGAGCTAATGCTGCAAGGGAAGAAAGAGGAGGAAGCCTAATCTACTTAGCTTTTGATGAAAATGTTAATGAAGCTATAGTAGGTGGACAAGAAGCTGGTGAGACAGGTATAGAAAATGAAAGTGAAACAAAAGTTACTGTCAATACTTCTGTCACTGAAGATATTGTAAACAACCCAGAAGTTACTGGTAGTGAAGCTGTTGTAAGCAGAACAGAAGATACTCTCATGGAACCTACTGTCAATGAAGCTGCTGTCACAACTGGTGAAACTAATAACCGTGAAGCTGATCCCATGGAAGTAGAAGTTACTGTCAATACAGGAGCTATTGTCAACGAAGGAATCCCTACGGAAACAGAAGCTACTGTCAATCAAACTAGTCCTACTGGAACATAATCTAATGTCATGCCTACTAAAGTAAATGAAGCTATTCTTAAGGAATTTGAAAACATCGCCATATCTACTGTTAGATATGCTAAAATGAGAAAAAGGGAAGAATTCAAAAATTCTCTTGAGAAAAGAGCATCAAGGTGGATATCACGTCTGTGGTCTAGAACTAAGCATCCTGCAAATGACCACTTCAAGAGACTTCATAACAAAACTGTAGAGACTACAATTCAAACAGCTAAAGAGAACAGTTTTGCTGCGATAAATAGACTCTTGTTATCTCGAGTTACTAATGCTAGAGTTGATTATGACGAAGAAGGTAATGTCATATCATATAAGCTATTTCATCCCGTCAATTAAGGTCATGTAAGTGAAACTTCTTTAATACTGAGTTCAAGAATCAAAGAGAGACAGACACTCGATCAATTTACTTCTTTGAATTGGAAAGAATGATTGAATTTATGATGGATGATCCATCTGTGTCAATGAAAACAATGGAGCCAATTCTCAACAATCATACTCTTAGAAAAAGGGAGTTTGATGAAAGATATGGACCAAACTGGGTGATGCATGATGACTTAAACTATCCTGAAGAAGAAGAAGAAGATGTTCAAATTGATGAGTCGTCTGATGATGATGATGATCTGACTGCGGATGATGAAATTAATCTGCCTCAACAAACCTCACAAGGTAATCCGTCCACAACTCAACAAGATCAATATCTCAGACTATCCTGAAGAAGAAGAAGAAGAAGAAGAAGAAGATGTTCAAATTGATGAGTCGTCTGATGATGATGATGATCTAAATGCGGATGATGAAATTAATATGCTTCAACAAACCTCACAAGGTAATCCGTCCACAACTCAACAACATCAATACAATCCTCCCAGCTACCAAGAACAAAGGGAAGAAGTGATAAATATGCAGAGAGTGCTGACAGGTATCGATCAATGAAACTTGATCATGTCTCTCGAGTTCTTGATAATCCCATAAGGTACAAAGATTTTGATCAAGAAATTCACATCAATAGTCTGAAGGAATTGAAGACCATTATTGTGAAAGGAATGTACACCAGGGTCATTGGATCTTTAAAAAATCTGGAAGCTCAGTTTGCTGAAGAATGCGAAGTTGTTCTGGAAAGCAGAGAGAATGAAGATCTAGAGTTGGATGAAAAGAGAAGAGAAACCTTATACAGTGTCCCTGGAAGGAAATTTCGGATGAATCGAAATGAAATGGAATTCAGATGCTGTAATAGTGGACATAAGTTATGGTTTACTCTTGATGGAGCTAGAGACTTCGGTTCTTTTGCCTTACAGAAGAGAATTGAAGAAATTGAAGATTTTATCGAAACTCTACAAGAAGCTGCTTTGATTGCTGATCTAAATCTCTTAGTGGATGAACGAAAGAGAGAAGAACAGAAAGCCAAAGGAGAAAGAAAAGCTAAAAAATGATCTAAGTGAAAATTCTTTTTATCTGCTTATTTTAAGAAGCATTTATCCTCTTCACTATTTAATTTGTTTGATCAATTGCTAAATTCTATGATCAAATGATTTAGTATAACTTAACATTATATGTGTGAATTATCCTTAAACTAGGAGTATTTATCCCTTGATTTATGGATAAATGATAGCCAGGACACTCCGAATCCATCTCTAACTCATATTCCTAAAAATAAGGAAGAAGAGTCCTAGCATAATTCTGCTAGGCTCCTGCTCAGGCGGGTGCAGCCCTGCCTACTGCATCCCCTAATTGCAGCCCTATAGTTGCCGCCCGGGGTGCACCTAGCTGTATCCCCTAGCAGGGTAGCCCCTAGAATTCTCCCAGATGAAGCCTCATCCTGAAGGCAGCCTTCCTTATGTTTTCAACACAAGCCTATGAGCCTCCTTTTATGATCTCAGGGGCTCACCCAGCCTAGGTGCAACCCAACATATTTTATCA
Source organism: Daucus carota subsp. sativus (assembly GCF_001625215.2). Taxonomy (NCBI): domain Eukaryota; kingdom Viridiplantae; phylum Streptophyta; class Magnoliopsida; order Apiales; family Apiaceae; genus Daucus; species Daucus carota. The sequence goes on along the minus strand of NC_030387.2, from coordinate 4,687,920 downwards.
CTACAAGAAATCTAACCTTTACTTACTAATAATTTATCTACTATTGCGTATTAGTAGGTAAAAACAACTTATAACTACTAATATATATTAGACGATAATATATAGTTAAAACTTAATCTTTTGAAAGTTACAATTTATACTTAAAACCATGCTTACGTGTAGGCAATTCTGGTTTGAGTGGGAAGTTTTTTTGGTTAGTAATGGGTCGTACTTATTTTTCGCAGAAATTTTTAACATTTTTATCCTTGTAACGACACGCTTACGTGTCAAGAATTTTTTATATTTTTTACCGCCCCCAATTACGTGTCAAGAATTGTAAAAACAAAAATTATGTTAATCAATAAGCAAACACTTATCCCATTAAATTGGCCTATAACTTAGTCTAACTAATTATGTTACAAAGGTAAACCATTATCACTCAATTATAAAACGATTTGTAGTTATAATCTTTTTATATTAAAGTGATATGAAATACCATTATATCATATATTGTTAACAGATATATGGCATTTTATGTTCACATTGATTCTTCATTTTCAATTTAAACACTGATTCATTTCATTATCTAACAAATTTAATAACAATTTAAAAAATATTTATTATAAAGTAAAACAAAATATTATTTAGAATATTTTCATGGATACAAATTTGATGTATTTGTTGGACTTCAAATTTTAATTTACTTAGAAAATATTAAAAAATTTATATTTAATTTTATTTCTATTTTCAAAATTAAAAATTATTTTGAAAATATAGATCAAGGAAAAAACATAATGATATTTTTATAATATTATTAATTAAAATATTATAAATTTTAATTGTTCAATTATCGATCGATATTTAGTGACAAGATTTGTTTATCTTAAAACATATTTTAACAAAATTTTCCAATTTAAAATACATTAAAACAACATAATTTCAGTAGAAATTAATTTTACTTTACTCTATCTTAAAAGATTTATTACTAAATTTATTTTGAGGGAATTAAGAAAAATAGATTAAATCAAACATAAAAACATAATTACTAATTTTAGTAGTTTTTGTTGTTTTTAACCAATTAGGGTTTGCCGCTATATTTTTTACAACTTCCCGGTCAAATATTTTAAATATTTTTAAACTGCCTCGGAGTAATTGGATAAAGGTAATGGGATGTTTGGTCCGTTAAATCTATCTAGTTTTGACAATTGGGCTAAAAGACTCATATACCCATTACCCCATCAACCTGAAATAGTTCTTAATCTCATCCCATCATATTAGTATTCTCCAACTAGTCTGAATCCTTTTAGTTAATTAAATTCACCAACTCCAATCTTATTGAGGACTCAGAATTGGCGTACCCACTTCTCTCGTTGTCTTTGAACACTTCTTTCTAATGGTATCATCTTCCTCTCTCTCTCTCTCTCTCTCTCTCTATGTATAATGTATATATAATTATATAGATTTCTTTTGATATAATTTATTCTCTTCACTTATATTTGATCCATAGCTGTGTAGACAATATATATTTTTGCTAAAGTATATGGAGATACACACTTACAAGGTGTTTGATGATATTACTAAATCAAAGACAACCATTTCTTAAACTTTCTTATGGAAGTTCTTGGATTATTTTTTGGCAGACTTCTACAGCACAAAGTAGAAAAAACATTGATAGATAACTTATATGTCTGACATATATAAGAGTGCTTTGAAGCTACTTCATTTGAATAAATTAAGGTGAACTTATAATCACATCTGAGGCTGAGGCTGCGGCAGTTACGTTACAAATGGTGTCGAGAGCAGGTTGTTTTGTACCATTATCATGTGTTGTATGTACAGTTTTTTTGAACCTCCATGTAACTGTTTCTTTATCTATTCATAGTGTACCTTGTGTTAATTAATTTTTTTTCTCCAAGAATACTTGTTTTCTTTGTTCATGGATGATCATGAAATTAATTAGAGGTTAAACGTTTTCAATGTTGAGAAGAATCGTCAATGGGGATTATGAGGAGTTTAAAATTGTGGTATCATTTTTTTCACATGTATAATATGATTTTTGTTTGATGTAATTTTCCATGTATAATTCTCGAGATATAGATCAAGAATCTTGTACTGTAATATTCTTTTAGACTTAGATTTTTTTATATGAAATTCTTAACAATATGATTGTGATTATCTACTAATTGTTATTTTTAATTTTTTAATTCTATGAAAAAATTAATTAAATAAATTTTATTTGCCATTACAAAATTAAATTCATTGTAAATGCTCATGGATTGCCCAGAAGGTGCCACTTAGACCACATTTGGATTGACACTCCGACCACTTGTATTGGTGCAATGTCTATGAATAGTGTAGTGATGTGTGGACCAATGATGATATGTCATGTGGACAAATAGTTTGGTGACATGTGGACTAATGATGAGATGTCATGTGGACAAATTGTATAATGACATTTGGACTAATGATAAGATGCCATATGGATCAATATGGCCAAACAAGATAATTACATGTCATTTGCTGACTCAATTTTCATTATTTTTTATAATAGGGCCCACATAATATATATATCTACCAAAATAAATATATGTAGCTAAAGACTCTTTACCCACCAACCTTTGCCTACCAACCACTACCAATTTCATATTTGTAGGTTAATAGCTTTTATCTATTAATGATTTAGTTTTACCTACACTTGTAATTGGTTTGTAAAAGCCAAATTTCTTGTAGTGATATCAAACAGCCCAAACAAAGCCCAAATTACCTAATGTGCTATAAAATAATCCCTGGGAGATTTTATGGCACCACATACATATTTAAACATGTGACTACAAGTGACACTTATTTCCAAGTGAATGTATATGAACAAAATAAAGAAAAGTGTCTTTAGAATAGTATAATTTATTTATTATGATTATAACTTATAATAAAGTATTAAATGATAAAATCCAATTTTAATAAAGGTTACATCTTAATAACTTACTCCAACAAGTGACAATAACGAGGACGATGCTTTTTCACCTATAAAACCTCTAGCTCTCTCCTCACAAATTAGTAGTCATAACCATGGAGTCTAATTCAGCAAAAATCATTTTCATTTTCACCCTTATTGTTTTTGCATCCAGTTAGTAATCATCTCAACTTTTTTTTATCATATATGCAAATAATTATTATCTCTTAATACATAATTCAAACTTAATTGATTGATCAATGTATGTTTTGCAGGTTTTTCCATGATTAAGTGTGGAGAGGTACAACCAATTAAGTGTAAAACTGATGCGGACTGCGCGAAATACAAGATCCCAAATTTTAAATGTATTTGGGGTTATTGTGTGATAAGAGATCCAGACACAAAACATGCTGAGTCAAAAACTCTGCAACCAGGATTGAGAAACTAATAGATTCAGTTGCATGTTTGTGGTTGTATAACGTAGATCATGGTACACAATGATTAATAATACATAATTAATGTTATTTTTGGTTATTCTAAGCCCATTTATGTTGTGCGAGTAAGAATTTTTCCCACTAAATTTTTTAAATCGTTTATCATGCGTTGACGAATATAAATACTGAAAATCAAAGTTAATTCTTGATTTGTATCATAAGAAATTATAATTCATAAAATATTTTAACATTATAAATATCACCAACCATATTTTTATAATATTATTAAATAAAATATTATAAATTTTGATTGTTCAATTATCGATCGATATTTAATGACAGGATTTGTTTATCTTAAAACATATTTTAACAAAAATTTTCTATTTAAAACACATTAAAACAACATAATTTCAGTAGAAGTTAATTTTACTTTACTCTATCTTAAAAGATTTATTACTAAATTTATTTTAAGGGGATTAAGAAAAATAGATTAAATCAAACATAAAAACATAATTACTTATTTTAGTAGTTTTTGTTGTTTTTAACCAATTGGGGTTTGCCGCTATATTTTTTACAACTTCCTGGTCAAATTTAAATATTTTTAAACTGCCTCGGAGTAATAAGATAAAGGTAATGGGACGTTTGGTCCATTAAATCTAGCTAGTTTTGACAATTGGGCTAAAAGATTCATATACCCATTACCCCGTCATCAAATTTTCAACCTGAAATAGTTCTTTATCTCATCCTATCACATTAGTATTCTCCAACTAGTCTGAATCCTTTTAGTTAATTAAATCACTTCTCTCGGTGTCTTTGAACGCTTCTTTCTAATGGTATCATATTCCTCTCTCTCTATGTATAATGTATATATAATTATATTGATTTCTTTTGATATAATTTATTCCCTTCACTTATATTTGATCCATATCTGCGTAGACAATATTTTTTTTTGCTAAAGTATATGGAGATACACACTTACAAGGTGTTTGATGATATTACTAAATCAAAGACAACCATTTCTTAAACTTTCTTATGGAAGTTCTTGGATTTTTTTTTTTGGCAGACTTCTACAGCACAAAGTAGAAAAAAATATTGACAGATGACTTATATGTCTGACATATATAAGAGTGCTTGGGAGCTACTTCATTTGAATAAATTAAGGTGAACTTATAATCACATCTGAGGCTGAGGCTGCGGCAGTTACGTTACAAATGGTGTCGAGAGCAGGTTGTTTTGTACCATTATCATGTGTTGTATGTACAGTTTTTTTGAACCTCCATCTAATTGTTTCTTTATCTATTCATAGTGTACCTTGTGTTAATTAAATTTTTTTTTCCAGGAATATTTGTTTCTTGCTTGTTTGCTTTGTTAATGGATGATCATGAAATTAATTGGAGGTTAAACGTTTTCAATGTTGAGAAGAATCGTCAATGGGGATTATGAGGAGTTTAAAATTGTAGTATCAATTTTTTCACATGTATAATATTATTTTTGTTTGATGTAATTTTCCATGTATAATTCTCGAGATATAGATCAAGAATCTTGTACTGTAATATTCTTTTAGAGTTAGATTTTTTTAAATGAAATTCTTAACAATATGATTGTGATTATCTTCTAATTGTTATTTTTAATTTTTTAATTCTATGGAAAAAATTAATTAAATAAATTTTATTTGCCATTACAAAATTAAATTCATTGTAAATGCTCATGGATATATTGCCCAGAAGGTGCCACGTAGACCACATTTGGATTGACACTTGGACCACTTGTATTAGTGCAATGTCTATGAATAGTATAGTGACGTGTGGACCAATGATCATATGTCATGTGGACAAATAGTTTGGTGACATGTGGACTAATGATGAGATGCCATGTGGACAAATTGTATAATGACATTTGGACTAATGATGAGATGCCATATGGATCAATATGGCCATACAAGATAATTACATGTCATTTGCTGACTCAATTTTCATTATTTTTTATAATAGGGCCCACATAATATATACTCCCTCCGTCCCTCTGATTTCTATACACTTTCCTTTTCGGGATGTCCCATTCAATTCTATACATTTCAAAACTTTCCTAAAATAGTAAACTTTTATAATATAAAAATCCCCACACCCACTAACTTTATATACTTTTCCAAATCTATCACTTAAATATTAATGGGTCCCACCACTTTACCTATTTTTCTTCCTCTTTCTTATTACTTTACATTACTTTATACACTTTTCTTAGTCTCCGTGCCCGATACAAATGTATATATCTCAATGGGACGGAGGGAGTATCTACCAAAATAAATATATGTAGCTAAAGACTCTTTCTCCACCAACCTTTGCCTACTAACCACTACCAATTTCATGTTTGTAGGTAAATAGTTTTTATCTATTACTCCCTCCGTCCCCCTGAGTTATATACATTGGAGGACGGGGACGCGGCACGGACTTTAATGCTCCCGTAAAATATAGTTCTATAACTTGTTTTTAAGATTTTTCTTCTCTGTATAAAAGTTTGAATGTTATATTTTTATTCAGAAAAAGAAAATTTTAAAAATAAGTTGTAGAACTATGTTTTATAAGAGCATTGAAGTGCGTGTCGAGTAGTGAAAAAGAAACGTATAGAATTAAATGGGACAGAGGGAGTAATGATTTAGTTTTACCTACACTTGTAATTGGTTGGTAAAAGCCAAATTTCTTGTAGTGATATCAAACAGCCCAAACAAAGCCTAAATTACCTAATGTGCTATAAAATAATCCGAGGAAGATTTTATGGCACCACATACATATTTAAACATGTGACTACAAGTGACACTTATTTCCAACTGAATGTATATGAACAAAATAAAGAAAAGTGTCTCCAGAATAGTATAAATTATTTATTATGAGAATAACTTGTAATAAAATATTAAATAATAAAATCCAATTTTAATAAAGGTTACATCTTAATAACTTATTCCAATAAGAGACAATAACGAGGAGGATGCTTTTTCACCTATAAAACCTCTAGCTATCTCCTCACAAATTAGTAGTCATAACCATGGAGTCTAATTCTGCAAAAATCATTTTCCTTTTCACCCTTATTGTTTTTGCATCCAGTTAGTAATCATCTCAACTTTTCTTATTATATATGCAAATAATTATTATCTCTTAATACATATTTCAAACCTAATTGAATGATCAATGTATGTTTTGCAGGTTTTTCCATGATTACGTGTGGAGAGGTACAACCAATTAAGTGTAAAACTGATGCGGATTGCGCGAAATACAAGGTCCCAAATTTTAAATGTATTTGGGGTTATTGTGTGATAAGAGATCCAGACACAAAACATGCCGAGTCAAAAACTCTGCAACCAGGATTGAGAAACTAATAGATTCAGTTGCATGTTTGTGGTTGTATAACGTAGATCATGGTACACAATGATTAATACTACATAATTAATGTTATTTTTGGTTATTCTAAGCCCATTTATGTTGTGCGAGTAAGAATTTTTCCCACTAAATTTTTTAAATCGTTTATCATGCGTTGACGAATATAAATACAGAAAATCTAATTTAATTAAGCAATAACAAAGTAGTTAAAATATTTATCGTGTAGAGTTAGGTAAAAGTTAAAAATATATATAATAAAATTTAAAACTATTTATACATTTTGTATGAGGGAAACTCTTAATTCAGTTACAATAAATGATTTTCAGTATTATATTAACATCTTTGTTGGTAACTCGTGCTTATGTAGAACTGCTTTTTAATGATTATAATTTAAATTGTTAGTTTCAAAAAAAATGATTATAATTTAATATTAGATTCAATAAATGTTGAGATGAACACGATTATGGAATAGGTGATGAAAAGTATTTTTTTTAATATAATTTTATTATAATTTTTGAATATGAGGATTCTTGTGCCAAGTATATGTATGTCGGGGAGGACTTATCAAACGTACAGCTTTATAATCGTTGGATGATGTATCCAACGACCAGGTTTATTACTAATATCATCAATATTTTTTCCTTTGGACACCAAAATGGGTATTTATCTGTTTGTTGATCTTTTTATGCTAGAGGATCGAAAATATTATTTTCCCTATTCCGAGAAAAAAATACTATGAATGACAAAATTTTGTTAGAATCGTGGTTGTTGGATACTTCATCCAATAAATGTTAATTGTATATTGTATTTAATAAAACTAAATTGAATTTAATATCTAATATTCACAACCAATTAATACATGGTGACAGGGACCTGAAATATAATACACACTAGTACAAAAACTGCTTTAGGCATCGGGTTATTGGCATCGGTTTTAAAGGTACTCGATGCCTATCTTAATTTTAGGCATCGGTCCAATCAGGCACCGATGCCTGTTTAGGTGATTTGGCATTATCTTATAACTAAACCGACGTAAATACCAGTTATTGGCATCGGTTTTATATAAACCAATGTAAATAATAATTTTAGGCAACGGTTATTGTTAGAACAATGCAAATAATACGTTTAGGCATCGGGCATATTCGCGAACCCAAAGGCCAGTGATGCCAAAATTCAAAAATAAAAAAGTTAATTACTAAATTAGCCGCTTTTATTGTAGTGGACACTACGTACGCAAATCAGACGTTGATATATTCTTGAATCCTAAAGAAATCCAACCCTGATCTCCAACTTAAATTCGTAATGCAATGACAATTGCTGTGAGAGGAATTGATACAACACCCCCAGAACTATATTGCACAATTATAGGGATATTCGTTACAACTACGTAAAATACGGGTAGCTTTTAGGGGCTAGCGTTAACATAAACTAAAGAAAAAACAAATGTGTTTAAGGGCTGAGCTTGCAAAGAACCAAACAACGAGGCCGGAATTGTGGAATTCCGTCCTGCAATTGCCCGGAAATGTACGTCACAAAGGTTACACGTGCCTCTCTTTAGAGTGTAGAACTCGTGAGTAAATGAATCTGAATTCGTTCGTCCCCTTTGCAAGGTGCCTACATACCCTATTTATAGAGATCAAGCCCATGTAGTTCTCGATTTAGGACTCTGAAGGGATAAGTTCTTATCCCCTCTAGTTTAGGATAAAACAACTTCCTCTTGTGGTCATCTAGCGGCATCCCACTCCAAGTAGGTCACTTGAAGCCTTCATCTTGCATGATTATCCGAATATTCTTGAATTATCCCCACTTGATCGTAATTATCTTCATAATGCACGTATTTATCCCTTAATTCGTAGATAAAAAATAGCTGATATACTCCCAATTCACCTCCAATTCGTCCTCCTAGAAACAATGAAGAAGAGTCCTGCTTGGAGTCTGCCTGCCATCCTGCCCAGGCGGCGGAAGCCCTGCCAGCGGCATCCCCTAACAGCAGCCCTGTGGCTGCAAGCCAGGATGCACTTAGTGGTAACCCCTCGCAGAGGTAACCCCTAAAGCGCCTTCAGGTGCGACCCCATTCTGATGGAAGCCTCCACTATGCCCCCAATGCAAGTCCGTATACCTTCTTGTATGTCTTCTGTGGTTCACCCAGCCATGGTGAAGCCCATTATCCTTAACCAGATGACTCCAGTAAGCCCAAGTAAAGCCCAAATAATATGATGGGCTATAAAATAAGCCCAGGGAGATTTTATGGCACAACAACAACTATGTTACATTTCTGTATAGTAAATTAATTAATCAATTTTAGATTGATTTTGATATATTCAATTATGTATTGTTTTTACAGACAATAGTTAGAGGCCTTGGATTCAAAACACGCAAAACAAAATAATTTTTGACATTTGTTCTTTTCTGTGTCACTGATTGAGTAAACGTGTTGTGTCAAGTTCGCTCAAATATTCATAGAGGTGCTTTCAATACTCGTCATTGAGCATATTTTTGGGTGTTTATGAGTCACTTTGGGGCTCTCCTTGCTTTAGTCTCGGTCATTTCCGGTAAATGAATTTAAATTACTTTGTAAAAAAATTAGAAAACAAAATATGTGGATATGATTTTCGCCATACTACTTGCGTTCTTTTTCTTTCTTTTCCTTTTTTTTTGTGAGGACTACTTGTGTTCTTTGTTATTGCTTTGTTTTAGTCATTTTGAAAGCCAAATTGAGAACTATATGCTTCTTCTTCTTTTTTGTCATGATACATATTCATACGGGATATACTCTGAAAGAAGGAAATTTATCTTTTAATCGAAGAACATAGAATAACACTTTAATATCTAATGATAGTCCAACACCAAGCCCGTCTTACTCGGGAAATGCAAAAATTTCAATTATATAGATAAGCCAGGCCATGAATATATTTTCTGATATTACTTACCAAATTACAATCAATTAGTCTTCTTATTAAAGGAAAATACTCATCCATAAATATTCTAAATATGTCATGGAATTGATCTTCAGAAGATTGCAAGTATGCAACATATAGTTTAAGGATTTGGCTTGTGCTTATGAACACATGCTAAGTGCTGAATTTGATGTATTTAGCTTATTTTGATTGGTGGAGCTTTTGTATATGCAGGGGATCCACAATTATTAATAAGTATTAGCCAATCAAAGTGAGTTAAATACATGAAATTTGATGCTTAGCATCATATGTCATGGGCACACCATAGAAAAACCGATAGTTGAATAACATAAACAAATTTGTGAAACTGTGCATCCCGATCAACATAAACAAACAAGAAATTAGAGTGCACCTCTCCCTTTCAAGATTTAATTTTATAAGAATGTTCGAAGTGAAATACTTGGTACAATACTCAACATACTCGTGACAAAAATTAAAGATTATGCAAATGATATATTTGATTGGATGATCGATCGGAACAGGTACCGTAGCTGCCTCAGTTGAATTTGAGTTTTCGCGGAGGAGGAGGAGCAGGGCATCCATGAACACAGATTCCACTACCGCAGAAACATATACCGCAGTGTCCACATATCACAAAGCAATCTTCGTTTTTTTCGCATCTTGGTAAAGGTAGCTTCGCTTTTGTGACTCCCAACAATGTACCTGAAAATCATCGCATATAAATTCATGACATAAGAAAAAAACACGCGTAATTGTTTCAAGACAGAGAGTCGTTTTTGCTGAAGACGATGACTCCATTATATCTAAAAAATGTTCGTGTGGCTTAGTGAAATATTTTGAGTGATTTCGATTTGATTCGACTCGACTATGGGTGAAAAGGACCAAGCCATTTTAGCTTATTATATAGCACGATTCAGCATACGATCAAGAATTTCAGATTCTCGGTATATTTAATTTTTGTAAAGTATTTTCCGTATCGATATGTATTACTTATTCACAGAATTTATGCATTTAATTTGTGACAATATATTGTCCTTTTTCTGGGAGGGTTATATGCACTTGAGATTTTAAAAAGTATCGGAAATTCGAATGTATTCAATTTGGATTTTATAAAATGTCTCAAAATCTTATGATATTGAATTGAGATTTTAAATTATATTATAAAATTCGGTAATATTCAAATAGGATCTTACATTATGTTTAAAAGTCTGATGATAATAACAAGGATTATTTAAAAAACCACAAAAATTTGATGGTATTCATCAAGTGTTGGAGGATCTTTCTGGACTTGATAAAATCATGAATTTATTGGGATTGTTTTGTATATTTTTTGTTTTTTGAAATTCCATCATAATTAATGGGATTTTGAATAATTATACTTATAAATCCTAAAGCTCAACATCAACACGCCACATTTTACGTAAGACCCGTGTGAGATCAAAATCGAATACAATTCAATAAAATCTCTATCATCCATTCAAATCCCACCCCGATACTCCTATTACTTGCAGATCAAACTAATTAATTAATTACCTAATCTTCTATTAAAATTAGATCAATGCAATGGTAACAGTCTCTTACGCTTAAAATAAAGGTAAGCATGATATATGATGGAATCATCATAAATGAAATACTCTATGTTTGATTTTTCACATTATAATATTACTCTGTTCGAAAATCTCGAATATATTACACCAAAGTTTATAAAAACTAGTTCACACTTGATGCCTCAAATATGATGTTTCTAGAGAGAGGAGGAGGAGGGCAGCCACGGATGCAGATTCCACCACCACAAACACAAACGTAGCAGTGTGTGCATAAAACATAGCAATCCTCATCCTTTTCGCATCTTGGTAGTGGTAGTTTTGCTTCTGTAATTTCAACAAATGTACCTGAAAATAACAAGATTTCGTTATTATCTTAAAAGCTTTTGGCCATAAGATGAAGAATAAAACTAAATGTAAAAAGAGTAAAGAATACCAGATAAAATGAATGCTAGTGCCATTGCAACAATTATGAACTGGGATGGAGCTCTGGTTTTCTTCATATTTGACAATTCAGTCTATTTTGCCTAAGCCAACTAGCATATGTTTTCCAGTGTATTTATACTATCCTGTAATTATATTAGTGTATTCAATCCGAATCTTCGGGGGTTTTTTATTCAAAAAATTCAAGAATATTCAATTCGGGTTCTTAAATTTCTGGTGGTTGGGACTTTTAGTTATGTTTTAAAATGTGCTGTAATTTAATTCGGAATATTTTTTTAAAGAAAATTTGGAATATGTAAACGGTCTTTCTAATGTGTCCAATGGCACACAACAAGCACCAATTCTCATGAAAATGACTTATTCTTACGGATGGAATTGGTGTGAATGGAGGAAACTCATTAATACATATTATTCATCCCCAATCAAAATTTACCATTCTCATTAAAGCTAGGGACCGTTTGGTTAGGATAACTAGCAAAGAGAAAGAGAATCAACATGATTCATCCCTTTTGTAAGTATTTGTTTTGTAAAAATCATCATTCCCATTCCCTTTTTTAAGTAACGATTTTACTTTCCCTACTTTTTTTCTATTATTAGTTATAATGCATATTTTCAATTTTAAACAACTAGTTGAGAAGCCGCTCGTTGTGGCGGTCTTTAAAAATTATATTAATGGTTTAATATTAATATTTGTAGAATATAATAAATTTGTGGAGGCCTATAAAAATTATATTAATGATTCTAAATTAATATTTGTAGAATAAAATAAATTTTATATTATAGACATCTTGATGCAATACCAATACTAATATATAAAATTGCAAAGGGGTACTATAATTCATAAGTGAAAAAATGAAAATAAATTTCTACATGATTAATGATTTAAAGCACAACGAATCTTAATTTTAGTTGTGATTTCTTTGAAAAGTTATCATTTTATTCACTCACATTGTCACCATCCTCCAATTTTTTTGGATTAGTGTTCGCACAAAATCACGCAAGCGTACGTGGTCACAAGTAGTATAGAAATTCAATTCAGTTCGTACCCACAGAGACTGGTGTATTCAAGAATATGCATTTATGCACCAATGTATGATTATTATTCAATGCTCGTACAAATAACAATTTGGTTGGTTTTATCTAAATTAACTAATTCAATTCGAATTGTGGAACTAAGAATTATAAACTAAGAGAATAACGATTTACCAATGATAATAAAAACATGAGATTCTAACTTCATTATATACTTCCTTCAGAGTTATGCCTTATCGATATGTGATGGTTGATAACTAATCAGATAACACGAAACTGATACACGCTAACTGTCGTTATACGTGCACCATACTGCTATACATCCACAATTCCACAATTAAGATAGAAGGTAAACAGACACCCATTATTCTTAGACCCTATATGTCTATAGAATTTGAAAACATAATGGTTGAAGAACAAGTTATTTATCAAGATTACATAGGGCGATGCAAGATGGTTAAAATCACACCACTAATCATGTATATCGAATACATAATCCTATGTTCACATGGCAAGTTCTAAATCAATATATCCACTGTCGCTTCAATAAAGATTAACAAACAATCTAAGATGTTAGCTACGCATCCAAGAAGAATAAGCACAACCAATACGAAGAAATCAAACATTCATCACACAAATAATTAAGGCAAATCAACTACTGAAATCCATATATAAATCCGCTAGAATCCCACGATAATGATTAGTTCATAATCGAACTTATCATCATCATCATGGGAATAAGAGTAAACATGGTACTGAATAGTCTAGACAATATCAAAAGAGTAAAACAAGAGTTTCGAAACAAATCCGAATGAGCATCCAAAGTTACGCCTCCTTCGAAGAATTACAAAAGTGATTACTATGAATCTAGATCTTCTCTGTAGCCGTCACGTGCTCCTTGGAATGTTTCTAGGTAATGTTTTTAGTCCCCCAAACCTTTCTTTAACTTCCCCAGCGAATGGGCCTTGAAACAGATCAAAAACGGGCATAACGGGCCAAATTTTGTGCACAGATTGTGGGGCAGGTGCGCCCCAGTGGGGCGGGTGCGCCAATGCAGCAGCCCGCTACTTTGTCCATAACTTTTGACTCGCGCATCCGATTGCTTCGCCGTTTTTTTTCAATGAAAGCTATGAATCTCCACTTCGTCCTCCTCCCAAGAAACCTACACATCACAACACTAAAACATATCAAAAACATCAAAAGCTTGAGGCCAGATCATCGATTTAAGGTAAAACGAAGGCTTCCAAGTGGATAGACACACGCACAAACACTAATGCAATGCATGAGTGCAACTAAATGCCTACATCTACTCGAATCATGAAGTGTAATCCTTGTTAACACAGCATCCTCAGAATATGCAACATTCTCGGCATTCATCTCTTTCACACATTAGCCATGTTCTCTTCCACTACAAGTGTGAAGTGCATCATGTGTGCTCGCATGCTCTCTAGTGAAACAAAACAAAGACTATCAAACTTCAACAGAATCCTCACTATGAGCCGTTAATCTGAATAAGGTTTAAGCACTTCTTTACTAATGAGTTAACTACAATTTAGGATCACCAAAGGAATTTTATGCCTCTCCTACTTTTCTACTCTTCTTTTTTCTTTTTCTTGCTAAGTCTAAGGTTGGGACGCTTCTCAGTGTAAGTGAGTCACGACCGCCATTCGACTTCGCTAATTTATTATTCTTTTTTTTAATCAAGTAATTCTCCAGTAATCAAGGGTTGTGAAAAGTCACCAAGAAATTGCTTATTCTAATACATTTGCACTTAATACCAGCACAAGTACATGGATCGTCCCTTTCACATGACATTGCATTTTACCCATTGATCTCAAAGGAGTACCTGGTAATTTTTATTCTTTTTTCTTTTTCTCTTTTTCTTAATTAGTTGTGCACAGAAACATCAATTTAAATCCATGAGATATCGGTCTGTAACTTCCCTTGCTTGCAACAACCTTTATTTTTTTTAATACTATATAAACAGCCTTCACTTAAAAGATGCTTGAACCAAGCAAACAGATATTGTGGAAGTATTGCATGAATAATATTTTCCCATCTATACAAAGCCATATAAAAATTAACAACAACAAACATGTCCGATGAACAAAACAAATATTATAAAAGAATAACTAATAAACATATATCACTAAAAGTTAATGTATTAACATTTTCATCCATCAATATCAGGTCAAGACTATATTCTTCTCCCGTGTTTGGATTTGTCGACTCCCACATTCGACAAACTCTTACTCTCAACTGCCAATCATCTCTATAGCTATTCAAAGCATCTAGCATAGTGTAATTTATTATTGTATTAGAGAGAGAAGATAAATATGCAAAAAAAGTTGTTATGTTAAATTTTATGATGCGTGACCTCAATTTATAGGGGTTTATTTCTGGGAAAGACCGGCTAATCAAAAATATTTTTTGTTTTTGATATACAACTTTTCAAAAAATATGGTCAAAATCTTCGAAGAGAACTAAGCCTTTTTTTATATCAAAATAATTGAAAAGAAGTTTCAATTTCTGATTTGATATTTATTAAGGCAGGTAGTTTTTATTTTTGATATATTGCAAAAGATAATTCTGAAACTTGCTTTCAATATATTCGAAAGTAAAAGAGGTAGTTTTAATTTTTGATATTTTTCATCCAAAAATTACAGAAAATCAGAAAAATAGAACGGAGCTATCTGAGAAGCGCCACATACACGCTCCTCGCTTCTCCTCTATATAAGTATATTGATTAAAATAAATAAAGTATTTTAAAAATTAAAAATAAATTAATTTAGGTTTTTAAATTAGATATAATTGTGATATAATTCACATGTTAAATTATTTTAAAAAATTAATAGTATTGTTAAATAATAAACTATATTAATTTATTAAAATGTAAATAAATTTTTTTGTTATGAATATAATTGATACATTTGACTCTTTTGAATTTATATAATGTTAAAAAAAATCGAATATAAAATTAATCACACTAATTTTCATTCTGATTCTGGATCAAAATCAGACGGGTAAAACAATTCAGGATCATTCATCTCCTTTCTTTCCTTTCTCTACGTTTCCCTTTCTGAATTCCAATTTCGTTTTCCAAAGCAAACCAAACGTCCCCTAAGTGACTATTGTGTGCACTTAGATTCTTGGACACACCATAAAAAATCCCCTATATAGAATCTTGGATCATGAGACATTTATTAATGTATCTTTTACACTTCTCTGCAACCCATTAACACTACAAGAAAAAAGTTAATAGACATCAGTTTCTGGCCGATGTCTTTCTTTTTTTCGACTGATGTTGATGTCGGTGATGTCTATTCTAGACATCACCCAGAAACTGATGTCTTTTATCAAATTACACATCGTTTTTAACTTAAATTAAGATGTCTATGCCATCATTTTTTATAAAATATATAAGACATAATTAAATTCATAATAAAATTACTTCCATTTTATGCTTTTAAACATATAATTGCACCAAGTAGTTAAAGCCTTAGACATTAGTATTTAAACTAAAAAGTGATTTGTATTTGTTTCATAGACATCAATTCTCCCTGATATATATATTTAGTTTGAGACATCAGTTTGCACTAAAAAAACTGATATGTATATATGTTTTAGACATGAATTTTTACACAAGAAAGTGATGTATATTTTTGCTTTAGACATCAGTTTATGTACAATAAAATGGATGTATATCTTTTTTTAGACATCAGTTTTGCTACAATAATTGATGTACATATGTTTTTAGACATCAGTTTTTATATAATAATTATCATTCAACATACTCATCCACTTCAATCCAAAAAACAAACCAAATAACTACAAGTATTTGAAAAACCACCTATACAAATCTATAAATTCAATCCGCAAAATCATATACATAAATCGAGCAATATTAATTACTACATCACTTAACAAAAATATACCAAACTATTAAGACACTAGTAACTTAAAATATTACTAACAATAGAACTTGATCATACAAATCCAAAAATGTCCCAACTCTTATCTAATAGCAAGATGCGCTGGTGAAGAACACTCGTGATTTCAAAGTTATGATTCCTAGTAGACTGGCTATGTTGTGTTAGGAGGAATCTGTGGTAAAAACGTTCCATCCATTAGTCTCCATCTTAATTGATCAAAACGCAAACTGGAACACAAGCACATGAGTAATTAAATATGCTGAGATTAAAGCCTGTCCAAAATATCAGTACTTAAATAAAGAGTATGTTTACGGTTGAGAAACTGAAGTGCCATTAAGAAGAATCCGTTAAAGACAAATACTAATCCAAATAATACTGCCACCCCTATCAAGTACCAGTACCATATGGAAAGAAAACTTGACGGTCCAAAACAGAAGCTCCTAAGTAGACAGGTCCATTTGGATTTGGCTTTAACAGGAAAAATCCTCAAATGTCAGCTTATAGTCATTAAAGGAAAAGATTAGTGCAAAAAACTAAAGAAATTACCTATGTCCCTGATGAATTAATGTAAAGATATATAGGCTTTTATAGATTATCATAATCCACACATAAACTGAGCAACAAGAAGCTCCGTAACTGCTGGTACAATCTACAACACAGATATAAATGCATGAAATATTAGATCACAAGAGAGCAGGGTACATATTCACTACTAACAGAAAGTAGAGAGTGCAGGAGTTGTTTTACAGGCATGCCCAAGTAGCAGATTCGAGCATCTAAGTGAAGAGATGGCAGATCCCGAGAAGCGGATCTAGGCCTCCCGTTTCCTCTGCCTCCATATACTCTCGTGATTTATATAGTTCTGGGAAGAGGATATACTTTACTAGATAACCGCTATCTACCCCAACACACAACAAAGAAGAACTAGGGTTTTGATTTAAAAAACTAGGGCTCGATTATAAGAAGAAAAGATCAATTCCACTTTCCAATATATTAACAAGAGAAGAGAGAAACTTAACTGAAATAGAGAGAGAGCCGAGCGGAGAGAGCTAAACGTAAAGGAAGAGAGTAGAGCAAAGCGGTGAGAAAAGCAGAGGTATGCAGCGGTGAGGAAAGCCGGGGCGGTGAGGAGCAAGAGAAAGCCAAGAGCAGAAGTGTTCTTGACAGAGAGAGCTGTGAAAGAGAGAATCGAGAGAGAGAGGGGTAGTCGAGACGCGAGAGAGAGTGGTGATAGAGATAAGAGATAAGAATGTTTCGAAGGGGAAAACAAAAAATTGCTAAGGAGGGAGTAAAAATTTGGTTAAAGGGTGAATATTTAACTAAGGGGGAAAATAATTCGGGAAGCCACGCGTTAAAATATTAAAAAATGAACCTAAAACATCAGTTTCAAAATAAACGATGTTTTAAAACTAAAAAGACATCGAGTTAAAGCGGGATGATGTCTATTATCCTTTACACATCAGTGGAATCAGTGACCGATGTCAAATGTGTGATGTCTATTAACATTTTTCTTGTAGTGTAAATTTTAGAAGATTGCCCTCAAATCCCCATAAGAAGATAACAGAGATTCTACCTCAACTTTGTTAGACTAGGAATTTATAAATCATTATTAAGTCGTTAAAATGTGAATCAAATTAACCCTCATTTTCGGTTTAAATGATGTGTATGGCACTGATGTTTTCATACTCAACTGCCTAGCTAGTAGTTTAAGGTTAGACGTGAGGAAATATACCACATTTCATTTATTAAATCAAAGAACACTGACCTTACAAAAAAACAAAAAAAAATCAAGGAACATTGACAAAGGTTTCCAATCAAAGCAATAGGAACTAGTTTCCTCTTCTCCATGGCTATCCCAATGAAGGATATAGAAGTGCCGATAGACATTTGATGTTTGAACTTTCGATCTCTTATAACGAAAAAAGAGAAACATATATATTGAAGTATTGACAGAAGAAAGGTATCATGCATTTCGTGTAAACTTATTCTCCTTTACAAATTATACTGGTAAAACGATCAAAGGAGTTTCCAGACCCCTAAAAACGGAAAATTTCATATGCAAAATGTACTATATCAATTGAAATGATAATTAGTTATATATATATCACAACTCAATACAAAAGCCTAAAAATACTGAAATTACCATCAAATTTCTTACAATAGACCAGAAAAAATAAACTAAATGCAGCATATATCATTACAGAGATGGTATATATGCAAACTAATCTAAATTTCCCATAAATGGTAAGTGAAATTTCAAGTACGTATGAATATTTATTATTCAATTGATATTAATTTATTTGAGCAATATTTTATTGATTACAGATGAACGTATGAAATAGTTGAACGACTTATTTACTTATATATTAACAAGTGACTCTAAGAGATACTTAATTTACATATATAAATATATATAGTAAGATGAAAATTTATTAATTATTGTGATCTGAGATATGTCTGCGAGCAATTTAATGAATATTTATGTGCAAATAAATTCTGGGGGGGAGGCCTTTAGGGCTTAGATTAGTTTGTAATTTGTATTTTACTTTTGGTTTGTATTTGATAACTAGCATACACACACACACGCACACACACATACATACACACACATTCATAATACATACACACACACATATATATATATATATATGAACGAGAATAGTAATAAATGGAGAGACGTCAAGATTATTGCTCGGGATTACGTTGCATGAGACGCTGAAAGTGCGGTTTGTACTAGTGAAGGCCCGAAACTGAGTTTTGGAAGGAACTACAAGGGCGGGAGCCCGAGACCTTGGTCGACTTCTTTGTCAGGGCAGAGCCCCGTAAGGTTATTGAGGAGTCCTTGGAAAAATAAAGGAAGGAATCAAGATTTGATAACCGTCGCAGTAGGAAAAGTAAGAGAGATAGGTCTTACAGCCTGAAAGGAGGGGTGCTTACAAGACAAACCCATGTACGAAGCCTGCTGGTGAGAAGCCCTCAGCTCGTGATGACAAAACTTCACCCATCTCGGTGAATACTACTAGCACGCAGGGTTTCGACAAATGGAGGCTAACTCCAAGGAAACCCTGGGATCCGAGGTACATCGAGTACACACCTCTTATACAGCCTCAATCAAGCATATCTTCGAGGTTGGAGATAAGGCTAGGTTGTTCAGGAAGCCTTATCGAAGCGGACCCCCAAGGAAGAAAGACCAAGGGAAATATTGTGTTTTTCATGATCTAAATGGGCATGACACTGCAGAGTGCGTGCATCTGAAGGATCACATTGAGGATCTTATCAGGAATGGGTACTTAACAGAGTTTGTAGCCCAAGAGGACAAAAAGTACAAGGAGCGAAAAGCCTAATTATCATGGAGCCTCCCATAACACCGGGTATGGAAGTGTGCGAACCATCATTTGAGGATCCTTTGTGGGAGGCCAATAAAGGATTGCTATGAGGAGGTACGTGCGGGAAGCCCAAGGGTAGCCCCTACCTAATGTGTGCCACCTGTCAAAAAGGCCACCAAAGATGTTTAAGGGGGAAACCATGGATATAACCTTCACCAAGGAGGATACACATACATTTTACCATCCCCGCAGTGATGCTTTGGTGATAACAATAGTTATTGGGAACAATAATGTGCACAAGCTTCTTGTGGATAAAGGGAGTTCTATCAATATTTTGGCCTACAGAAACTATCAAAAAATGAAGCTTGCAGACAAGGACATGATGGCCTGTTACAATGAGTTGTATGTGTTAGGAATATGTGATGTTTGATGATACAAAGTTATATTATTCTTACTTAGAATAAAAGTGTATGTATGTGATCGATTGCTAGCATGCTAATGCAGTAGCTATTGATCAGATTCACCCATGAACGGCTGATGTGGTACTGTAACAAAGCTGGGACATCTTAGCGATTGATAGGTTAATAATATATGCTTTTAGTTTAGCAGTTGATCTATCAATGGATGAGTAGATAGGGTGACATAATTGTAAATATTTGATGTCATGTAATCTATACAAGTGAAGTGAAGATCGATGGCTAGTCAAGAAGCATCAATCGCTAAATGAACATTTTATCAATCCCATCAATGGCTAAACATGAAAGGCTATCAATCGCTGATTCAAAAAGTCATCAATCGCTAACTGTTTTAGCAATTGATGGTTAGCAGTTGAAAGCTACAAGTCAAGTAAAGGACAGAAAATACATGGGTTGATGTGACAGATGCTACACCATTTTTGGAAGCTAAACCAAAAACGGTTTAGTCAAATATTGAGAACCTCGAAGCCTACCATTTTTGGCAAAGCAACAAGAATTTCAAGCTTCCAAATGTTCAATCAAGTCCAAGAAATTCTACATTTGTAATAGCTAGAAAAGGAGTAGGAAAATACTTTTGCAGACTAGTTTTGTTTGTTGTAGTATATATTCACCTTGTAATTTTCATTTCAAAGTATCCAAACACTGAGAACTGAAGAGCAAAGCATTAGAGATAGAAACCAAGAAATTGTAAGCTTCTGCTCTTCATTCTTTTGTAAGTAGTCATGTAATTCTTACTTGGAAGATTCCTAATATAAAAATCTCTCAGGTGCATCAAACAATCCACCCAAAATTTTAAAGATCCTTGTTCTTTTAATTTCTGTTTTAGTGATTATTTTTCTTGTAAGCTTGAATATAATCTGTTAAGCAAAATTTGGTTGAAATTTTTGTAGATTGTATTCAACCCCCCCCCCCCCTCTACAATCTTACTTATTGTTTGCATTGTCTGAATAACAATTAGTATAAGAGATGGTCTTTTAACATACAAGAAGTCAATGATCTAAAAGACAATCAACAATGGGAAGAAGAGATGAAGGAGTCAAAATTCCAATGCTGATTAAGGAACACTACTTTCACTGGAAAGTAAAATTGAGGATGCATCTTCTCTCTCTTGATTCAAGCTACATCAACTGCATTGAGAAAGGACCTCATGTGCCAGCAAAAATCAACACCTCTATTGGACTTGATGGCAATGAAGCTGAAGACATTGAAGTCCCCAAGCCTGTCTCTGAGTTTACAGAAGAAGATGAAAAAGAAGTGCACAAAGACAAGAAAGCCATGAACATACTGTATAATGGTATTGATGATGATATGTTTGATAGTTTTATTAACTGCACTACTACTAAGGAAGTGTGGGAAACTATTCAGATTCTCTATGAAGGCACTGACCAAGTCAGAGAAAATAAGATGCAGTTGTTTGTCCAACAATATGAAAGTTTTCATTCCATGTCTAGTGAATCTTTAAATGATTTGTTTAACAGATATCAAAAACTATTAAATGGATTAAAACTTTATGGGAGAATCTATCTTGTTAAAAATCCAAATCTCAAGTTCCTAAGAGCCTTGCCCAAGGATTGGAAACCTATGACTGTTGCTTTAAGGCAAGCTCAAAATTATAATGAATACTCTTTTGACAAACTTTATGGTATTCTTAAAACCTATGATCTTGAGATTCAACGAGATGAGGAACTTGAAAATAGCTCCAAGAAGGAAAAGACTGTGGCTCTTGTAGCTGAAAAAGAAGAAGAAGAGGAGAAGGCATTAAAATTTGTGATTGCTGGTAAGGCTTCAAGCAGCAATGCTCTAGAAGGAAAGAATGAAGCTGGAAAGACAAAGGCAAAATCATTGAAGATAATAAATAATCTTCAACTCAAGATGAGCTTGATGATCTTGATGACATCTAGCTTTTCTTGCCAGAAAATTCTCCAAACTCAAGTTTAGGAGAAATGCTGTTAGCTCTAGACCCTTCAATAGAGGAAATCAATCCAAACCATCTGGTATGGTTGATAGATCAAAATTCAAATGCTTCAATTATGGTCTAGCTGGGAACTTCTCTAATGAATGCAGAAGGCCCTCTGCTGAGAAGAAGGGATCTTCATCTGAAAATGTAGATTACAGAAAGAAATATTTTGATTAGCTTAAATAGAATAAAGAAAGGGCATTCATAACTGAGGATGGTGACTGTGCAGTTGATGAAGGTGACTCTGACAATGAAGAACATGTCAACTTGGCCTTGATGGCAATTGGGGATGAAGCTGATTCTATTTCAACCAGCAATGGACAGGTAAAAACCACCAACACATCTAATCTTACTAAGATTTAATGCAAACAAATCATTGATGATATGTCACATAAAAACCATTTTTAAAACACTTTGAAAACCGGTATAATTTATTTTAAAGGATAAGAAAACCAAAGCATTTAAAAACTTGAAAGATTTAATAAAAGATTTAAAAGAGAACATTTTAACCTCCTAAAACAACAGGATCACATCCAGGTTACAGTATTGAAATTAGAATCAACCACTATAAATAAACACTATATTACCATATCAGATCATCTTCGATATGAAGGATCACTTTCAATCTATTACAGCTATACTTGCAACTGATCACAATAATACAACTCTGTCCAGCACCAACCTTACTAATCTCCCTGAATACTCCTTGACCACTGGATCCTCAACTCTGACTCCTCTCCTAGCCTTAGCCTTATTCACGATCTCAATCAAGCCATTCATCTTTCAGCCTTTCTGAAATGGTTAGAAAGGAACAGCAAGAGTGAGCAACAATGCTCAGCAAGTAGTAATAAACAATAATAATTCTGAATAAGATGGCATAGGTTCACAACCTCAAGATACTTTAATAAAAGATTCGATATAAATTTATAAGATCGGGGTATTGTGTAGAATGATTTACAATACCTTGCAGCAATGGAAAACTAGAGAATTTAATCACCCACAAGAATTACTAAATTGGACTGTCATACTTTTAATTAAAACCAAGGTTAGGCTGCAGATCAGTCATGCACTAACCCCGAGCAGGCCCCGCCATGCTCTATTACTGGATCCAAGGCACTCATTGGCCTAACATGACCACTCATCTGGTCTGACCACTCATCTGGTCCACATCTTTTTATAAAAACAAAAATCCAATTCTATAATTCAATTCAAAAAGCCAATGTAAATCAACAGAATGAAATCATAATCAATATCGATAATAGAATAATTCCAATTCAAACTTTTGATAATCAACTTTTCATAAACCACGGTCCATTCTTTCATAAATCATAGTTCAGGAAATCCCTAACTATTCAGTATCCTCCATTGTCGGCTAAGTTTACTGTATTTAGCCTGCTAAACCAGCATGACGATGGTGGGTTAAATAATCAAGAAGATCTCAATTCATTCAAAGCGCTAACTATCATTGAGCAACACATGCTTCAATGACAATCTGAACTTCGAATTAATTTTTAAAACTGAAAATTTCTGAATCTTGAGGTGTAGAAAGAAAGGATCAGAATACTTGCACTTTTTTTTAAAAAAAAAATATTAAACATAATCATTTACGAGAATAAGATAATACTATAATCATTAAACAATCTATCACATATACATATCACGTATATCGATACCCACTTATATATCCCTTTAAACCTATCAGATATCACTTAAAACATAATCATATTTTGACTATCATAAAGTCAAATCATATTCCACATAACATATTACAATCAATTAATCATAAAAATCCTATCGATAATCTGACAGCGTCTCGTCTATTTATAAGACTATCCATCTGTCAACCTATTCCAATCAACAACCAATCAACCAAATCAAGTTCCTATAATCCATATGCTTTCATCCAATATCAATCAAGACACAATACTATGTCATAAAAGTCATTTATTACATTAGAAATGAACACGTATTTCACGTAGTCATCAATTAATAGCAATCAAATCACATAATATCATATTCTTCACATTGAAAAACATAAAGTCACATTCTAGACTCGATCATATCATCATGTCATATCAAACTACACTTTATAATCTTTTATCTCTTTTTCGTATCGCTTGATTCCGATTTACGGATCAAAAGTTATGATTAAAACTATTTTCTAACTCCCCTATCGACATATAATACAGCACACCGATAACAGACAACACATTACACATCAAGTTTCCCATCCCGTCTAGTGTCAGATCAAGTCTCGGGTTACAAATGATTTTTTCGAAAATTTTCTTGAATTTTTAAACATTTTTCGGAATTAAAACGGGTAAAAGAATCCATTTTTTAATTAATAATCAAGTCTGGATACTAGAAATTGGACTTGAAATCATTTATAAACAACTGATGTGCCTTGGAAATAATTTAGGAAAAACTTTAAAAGCTGGAAACTATTTTTCGAAATATTAAATAAAGAAGAATAATTAAATCCAATTAAGTAATCAATTAAAATCAATTAATAAATAATTAAAATAATTAATCAATTAATATTTGAATTAATTTATCAATTATAATAATTAAATACTAATTAAAATTAATTAAAAAATTAATGTAGATTTAGTTTTGGATAAACAAAAATAATTAAAAACCAATTTTGGAATTAATATAAACATTTAAAAATTATTTTATAAAAATAAAATAAAAAGGTTTGTACTAGAGTTTTAAAAACTTTTACGCAAGGTTAAAACTGTAACATTTTGAAAGTTGGGTGTCGAAAATGTAAGTGCTAAAACCATGGTGACTTAAAGTCACCATCTTTAAAACTATGGGGATCAAACCGCAATTTCTCGCCGGCGACCTCCTCCGCTTGCCGAAGGCAGCGTTACGGCGCTCAGACCCGCATCAAAACCTCCCGAACTCAAGAATATCTCTCCCTGAATCTATCTGTGACTTCAAATCTTGCAACCAAAGGGCCATTCGGCCGAAAACTGTTCGAGAAACGGCGTCGCCGCCGTTTCTTTTCCAAAAACCGGCGAGGCCAAACCAGCTCCAACAATCAAATAAACCACACCAATCGATTCTACACCACAAAATGAACATGTTGGTACCCTTTTCTTCTACCCAGATCAAACGGATAAAGATTCCGGCCAAAAATATAAACTTTTCCGACAAACACTCAAGAACATGAAGAACACATAATTTTCGAAAATTAAACCTCTTTTTCTCAATGATTCTGAGCTCTAAATCTATCATATGATATATGAAAACGAATGGCAGGAGATACTCTACAACATGGAATCAACAAAACAATCAAAAAACTTCATCTGTAAAAATTCATCATTTAATCCATATAATTTTGAATTTTGTAAAAATAATGTAAAATCACCTGTTTAATCTGCACTGATATGAATGACTAAAATAAATTCTACGCGTCGAGAGCTTCGATTTGACTATTCATACGCCTCCATCGGATTCCAATAACGTCTTCAAATTCTCGTTTCATTGCGAAGAACACGAAGAACACCGTTCATTTTCTCTCGATAATCGTGAAAATAAACTGGTGAAATCAATTTACGGGTGAAAATAATCTATAGAAATGTCTATTTATATTTACGAATAATCGGTAACCCTTTGGATCGTTTATGTTATGAAAATACGATATATAATCGCTTTATCTTAATAAAGCGGGTCCATTCGGTACCGGTTTTCGAGATAATTATCAAAACAGTGCATTTTAGATCAATGATTGGTCTGCGGGTCCCATTTGCACGTATTTCGATAAAAAGAAATATAATAATCAAAATATCTGGCTTTCACGTATATTGAGACATCTAGATAATTATCTAACCATACTGGTCTCACAGATTCTCCATGGCAGTCTCACCTAGCATCAACCTTACGCGCAGCTTATGCAGGTTATCTTCTTAATCCCTAGCTGAAAGGGTTAGAAATAATAGCAAGAGTGACCGAAAATGCTCAGCAAGATAATATAAAAGGCAAGAGTCACAAGATATAATTTTTCTTGGATTAAATCAGAGTATTTGAAATAAAGCAAACTTTTGAAGTAAATAATAACAGTTGTAACTCATAATTTTATCAAACATATAAATCAATATGCCTGAAAATAATCACAAAATAAATTTGACAGTAAACATAAGATATCATAAGCTTAAACAGTAATGACCAGTTTTTGGATTGGAATCCTCAACTGACGGGTGCACTATCACAACTGATCAGACCATGTGATAGCACGGGACCACACTTCGTAGAAGCATGTCCTAATTCACAGGTACCAAATAGAAGGCAACACATTGGCCTTTGGCAGCAAAGTATTATCATATTTCAATAATACCCAAATAGCCCTTCACTGGAGGCCTCTTACGCAAACCATATATCCAATCAAAACAAAATATTTTTGTTGGCCTTTATGCAAGGACAATTAATTAGTTCCTTATGCCATACAATCATCCTTTCAAAACTTTCTGAAAACTCTTTAGTTTTCAATTTCAAAACACTGTCAAAATCAATTTATTAAATTCTGAGTACAATTTAAAAATCCACCGCAATGCGGTTCAAAGGAATCAACAAAGGTATTTTAGTTATTTAAAATCCAGGTGTTGTGAGAGGAATTGATACAACACCCCCAGAACCGTATAGCACAATTATAGAGATATTTGTTACAACTACGAAAATCACGGCTAGCTCTTAGGGGCGACCGTTAACATAAACTAAAGAAAAACAAATGTGTTTGAGGGCTGAGCTTGCAAAGAACCAAACAACGAGGCCGGAATCATGGAATTTCGTCCTGCAATTGCCCGAAAATGTACGTCACAAAGGTTACACATGCCTCTCTTTAGAGTGTAGAATTCGTGAGTTTATGAATCCGAATACTTCCCTTTGCAAGGTGCCTACATACCCTATTTATAGGGATCAAGCCCATGTAGTTCTCGATTTAGGACTCTGAAGAGATAAGCTCTTATCCCCTCTAGTTTAGGATAAAACAACTTCCTCTTGTAGTTATCTAGCGGTATCCCACTCCAAGTAGGTCACTTGAGCCTTCATCCTCCATGATTATCCGAGTTATTCATGAATTATCTTCTCCGGTCATAATTATCTCCAAAATAAGCATGATTATATTTTAAGTGGTGGACAAATGACAGATGATATACTCCCGATCCACCTCCAATTCGCCCTCCTAGAAACAAGGAAGAAGAGTCATGCTTAGAGTCTGCCTGCCGTTCTGCCCAGGCGGCAGAAGCCCTGCCAGCGGCATCCCCTAACTGCAGCCCTGTGGCTGTAAGCCAGAATGCACTTAGTGGTAACCCCTAACAGAGGTAACCCTTAAAGCGCTTTCAAGTGCAACCCCATTCTGATGGCAGCCTCCATTATGCTTCCAGTGCAAGTCCTTATACCCTTTTGTATGCCTTCCATGGTTCACCTAGCCATGGTGAATCCCAATACCATTCACCAAATAACTCCAGTAAGCCCAAGTAAAGTCCAAATAATATGATGGGCTATAAAATAAGCCCAGGGAGATTTTATGGCACAACAACTACCCCCGGTTCCTTAAAGTATTAAATACGAGAGGAACCTAAGAACGGTAACCCTCAACTTCCCAGCTACAAGCCCTCGAATCATGTTAGGGGTTAATCGTAAATTATTTCTAAGCTTACGTGGGTGTAGCCCGGTGTAAGAAACAAGAAACAATTAAGATATACCTCATACATGATTATAGAACCAATTATATTAATTTACTGCAACCACCGTAAGCCTTGAATATTTGTTCCAAAAAAAATAATTAAAACCATTTTCAAAAATCGTATCCAAGCTTTCACAAATCCATTTCCGCCTCTTTAGTTTCCCGCGTGCGTTACGATAGCTTGTGATAAGGCTAATCCCAACAATTTCGGGGCTCAATCTCCAAAATTCAAATCAATTTGAATTGTAACAAAACCGGAATGACAGTGGCTTCCTGAATACGTTTTAGGTAGAATCGCAAGTGTTCTGCTGTCATGCGAGCGGAAACTTGCTGTCTGCGGAGTTTCAGCCAATGTTGTTGTCAGATGCAAACTTGTTGTCGTGACCTTGCAACTGTTTGTCTTGTGTAGCACTGCTGTCAACCATCTTGATAGTAGCAGTCTTTTATTCTTGTTGTATTATATCTTCGCGCCTTGGGGCATGAACAATTGTGAATTTAACTTCTTCCAAGTGTGCAAACGTTACAATTGATAGTGATAAAATGACACTGCAAAAACATACTCTGGCTGTGACAGTATGTTCTACTTAGATAAATCTAAGTACATCAAAACGTTAAGTTGACTGCTGTCTATCACCCATAAATACTAACAGACTGGTTAACCCTACACATAATGATTCAGGTGATTTTCTACAGTACATTATAGTAAAAATTCTTCAAATGGCACCGATCATTTCATTCCACATTTTGATGTTCATCTACCATCTGATAGTCATAATTCATCCTTTGATTCTGTTGATTCTACTGCATCTTCCTCTAATCCACCTCAGAATGACATGATTTTGAGAGGAAGTTCCATAGCTCTAGTGTTTCCAAAGAATTTTGATTATTTCATTGTTTCTAAACCTTCTCATGCTCATTTTGCTGATTACTCTGTCATTTTGAATAATGTTTTAACTTCATCAGTTGAGCCTTCTTGCTATGAAGATGCTAGACATGATCCTCAATGGATTGTTGCTATGCATGCAGAATTAAAGGCTTTGGAAGCCAATCACACATGGGATTTGATCTCTTTGCCACCTGGACAACATGCTATTAGTTGTAAATAGGTTTTCAAAACCAAATACAATCCAGATGGAACTGTAGAAAGATGTAAGGCAAGGTTAGTTGCCAGAGGTGATAAGCAGATAAAAGGCAGGTATTTTAAGCACACTTTAATTCTTGTTGTTAAGTTTACAACTATCAGAACTCTTATTGTTATAGCAACTTGTTCTGGTTGGTTTTTAAAGCAAGTTGATATCAATAATGCATTTTTGCATGGCTTTCTTATTAAAGAAATTTACATGTATCCACCACCTGGTTATTTCAAGGCTGCACCTAGTATGGTTTGTAAATTGAGAAGGTCTTTGTATGGCCTTAGACAAGATTTAAGGGAATGGAACAAAGAGTTATCGAAATTTCTTATTAGCCAACATTTTGTGGAATCTTCTCAGGATTATTCCCTTTTTACCAAACATTTGGTAAATCTTTCATAGCCATTGTAGTTTATGTGGATGATCTTTTTGTCACGGGAAATGATTTGGATGCTACTAATGCTATCAAGGCTTTTTTGCATCAGAAAAGTACTATAAAAGATGTTGGTGATCTTAAGTACTTTTTGGGAGTTGAAGTGCTCAGAATTGCTTTTGGTATTCATTTGAACCAGAGAAAGTACATCCTTGATTTGCTTGCTGCAGCTCATCTTTCTGATTGCAATCTTGCAGATTTTCTGTTATCAAAAGGTTTGCATTTGAGCACAAATGATGTGCCAAAATTGCCCGATCCAGAAAAATACAGAAGGATTATAGGAAAGTTACTATATCTGAATCTCACAAGACCAGACATTTCTTATGATGTTCAGCAATTGTCTCAATTTCTTGAGGCTCCTGCACAGCCTCATTATGATGGTGAATTACATGTTTTGAAATATTTGAAGGGGAGCTTGAATGTTGGTCTCTTTTACACGGATGATTCACCTTTTCATCTCACAACATATTCAGATGTTGACTGGGGAACTACAAAATCCTTGTCTGGTTATGCAGTCTTCTTAGATTCTTCCTTAATCTCTTTTTTTGTCACAATATACTTTCTCGTATAACGAATTGTATCAGAATACAAGAACTGCTGCCAGGAGTTCCTTTCGTTCAAGAAAGTTTACCATTTAACCCTCGGACATGCAAAGATGACCGAGGACACTTAGACAATAAAGTTTTAATGTTCGCTAAGAAAACACCCATAGAGGTTCTGCTACCATCCTTTCTTCCACTCACATACCCTGAAAAAATACAACAAAATAAAAGAACATAATAAGTTCATACATACAATAATAAAATTCTTAAAAATGATATAATGGAAAAAGTCAAACAAACTCATAATTTAGAAAAAGATATGAAAATAATATAACTCTAAAAAATTGGGAAAATAAAATGAAAATATATGTAAAACAAAACAAAAAAATCTACACCAAAGAGACAATGAGATTTTAGATACCTAAGAAAATAATATAATCTAAAATATAAATCCCATCTAAAAATAATTGATGGATATAATAATAAATATTTAAAATATAAATAAGAAAATAAAACAAAAATTAAAAACATGGCTAAGATATATCTATTCAAATAAATGACAAAAATCTTGTCATGAAACAAAATTTTAGCTCAAAATCATTATCAACACAGTATATATTTGGTATACACCAATAAAACATACAGTCATTAATGGCGCAATTGTAACAACTCGGGTTTTTCGGCAATTATTTATTAGTTTGGTATTAATTTTCTAAAAGAGGAATAAAATTTTATATTTTATTCTAATTTATTGGTTTTCAAAAATGATTTTATGAGTTACTGCAATTATGTGAATTAATATATTTTACGTGCAAAATGTGAATTGGTGCAATTATTTGGATTAATTGTGGTAACTGTTATATGTGTACTTTATTGTTTATTTTGTTCGAGCCGGTAGATTAGAAACTCGATTTATTTTATTATTTTAATAAATCGAGTCTGTCTTTTTATTTTAAATCAAACAGTATTTATTTATACCCAAAAATTTTATCCAATAAAAATTATCAAAATATTCCAATTTTGATATTTTTATATTTCTGCGGGTTCCAAAAGTATTCGATAGTTTTGCAAATGAATATTTTTATTATTTTTAAATTAGTGAGAACTTCAGTAATTAATTGTAAAATTAGAGGGTGTCTAAAAATTATTTTTTTTGCACATTCGCTATATTTCGGATTTTTAAAGATTTTAGGAAATTTTACTTTTTGTTTTCGAAAATGTTTTAAAGCCCCAAAATTTAATAAAATGATTAAAGTAGCATTTTTTCTCAAACTGGGGGCTACACGTTTTAAAAATGAGCTTATTGCACTTTGTAACCCCACACTTTGGCTGATTAGCAAATCAGACCCCACACTTTGAAACGTGACAGTTAGTAACCCGAAGTTTCATTTAGCTTTCGGTTTGTAACCCTGGCCCAAACATCCGTTAAAAACAACTGTTAGTTTGAGAGGTAACAGTGTGTATTTTTAAAATTTTAAAATAAATACATATTTTAAAAATTATTTGTAATTTAATATATATTGTTGTGTGTGTTCAGAAATAATTTCCAAATATGATACATAAATTTTGAAGGGTCACGTGGAGTAAAGTAGCTGTTAGAAACTTTACCTCTCAAACAGTTAAAGTTAACGGCTGTTTTTAACGGATGTGTGGGCCAGGGTTACAAACCGAAAGCTAAATGAAATTTAGGGTTACAAACTGTCACGTTTCAAAGTGTGGGGTCTGATTTGCTAATCAGCCAAAGTGTGTGGTTACAAAGTGCAGTAAGCTCTTTAAAAATATAAATATACAGTTTCTTTCCTTTCGATTAACAAACAAAACACACGAGCAATAGAATTGGGGGTTAGGTATTTTTCAGCAGGCGATTTCAAGCGAGTAACCAAGGTGATCACTCGCTGATTCTTTTAAACTTCTTGTATATATGTTCTTGTGCGTGTAGTTGTGTGTATTCATAGATATTGATACATGCTTGCTTGCGATAGTTGTTGGTTTGGAGCTTGTAATCAGTA
The DNA here is from genome assembly GCF_001625215.2 of Daucus carota subsp. sativus. Taxonomy (NCBI): domain Eukaryota; kingdom Viridiplantae; phylum Streptophyta; class Magnoliopsida; order Apiales; family Apiaceae; genus Daucus; species Daucus carota. Next base: position 4,655,754 of record NC_030387.2, on the reverse strand, counting down.
CAGGCGGTGGTTTGTTTGGCCGCCGGCAGAGGTGGGTAGATGTGTGGTAGCAAGGTAAGGGAGTAATAAGGTGAGGTTGGGTTAAGGTGAGGTTGGGTGGCTGGTTCGATGAAAACAAGGGAAGGGTAGTGCAATTACAGGTGGGGGATATAGGCTGTGATTGGGGTGTGTGATTTGATGAGTTTGAGGAGTATAAAAGTGATCAGATAGAGCTATTGCAGAGGGCTGCTGGAGATTGTGTGCGTGTGTCCTGCTGTGTGCGTGGTGTGTGTATAACTGCCCTGTACAGGTGTACTGTTTTGTGTGTGTAAACAAAGCAGGGGGTTGCGGAGAGGCTGCTGGCCATAGAGTACGTGGTTGTGATGTGTGTACTGGTGTGTACAACAGCCTATAGGTATGTCTTGTCGCTTCTGTGTGTGTTCTAGTAGGCTGCATGATTGATTCGTGTGTAAGTGTAAACAGTCCGGGTAGGTTTGTCGGAGTTGTTAGCAGGGCACGTGCGAGTGTTAATCGAAAATGAATAAGAAGGCTGATTTAAGGCTATTGATTAGGCAGTCTATGGGACTGGTGTGATGGAAACTGATAGAGGAGGGTTGGACAAAGGAGAGAGTGTATGGGATTGAAATATGAGGGGATGTAGGTAGTCTACCGGACTAAAGCAATAGCTCGGGACAAGGACTACCGAAGGTTGTGCAGCGGGAAAGCTATAATATAGGGAATGGAAGTGAAAGGTGTGGTTTGGTATGTTGCCTAATAGAGGAGAGTGGCAATAATATATAGTATTATAATTGATGCTAATGTGTGACATTGTGATTACTTGGTAATTTTAGGATATCGAATATTGATATCTATTTGTATTATTCTTTATTATTTTTATTACCTTTACGGGTATTAATAATAGTAAATAATAATATTAATAATATAAATAAGCGAGATCTTAAATAGTTAAAATGTTGTGCCTACTAATACATGATTGTCGCGTGTAGAATTGAAGTGCTATGCTTATCTAATTCAACTTGCAATTATGAATCGAATAGTATGCTAATGTAGTGGGTATAAAAATAAGAATTTTGCTAGTTGTTTTACTTGAATTCTTTGATTATCTGGAGATATTTATATGTGTTAGAGAAAGATGACAACTAATATTTAAAATATTGCAAGTCTATTATTTGATTAAAATGGTATAGATTATATGCATTGTTTTAGGGACTTGCATCTAGAATTAGATTTCAAATAGTGTTTTAATTGAAATATGTGGATATTGGTTGCGAGGTGATTTAATGGATTATCATGGTGTCTTAGTTGATGTCAGTCATTAACTTTTAATTTATTTGATTTAAAAGTTGATTAGTTGGTTGTTGGTATTAGTTTAAAAACAGGTGGATAGTCCAATAAACAGAGGATATGCTGCCGAATTTTCTTTAGAAATCAAGTGTATGCTGTCTATGAATAGATATTTGATAGTTAGTAGCATTATATTATATCTGGATGGAATGTATGTTTCTTGATTATATTATATCTGGAGTATGTGTATATATATATATATATATATATATATATATATATATATATATTTCTATTTACTATATATGGATATGCGAAGGGTAGTTAGTTGTGAATTCTAATAGCATTTAGAAGTAATTAGTTTCGTCTGATCCGACGATTGAAGTATTGTCTTGTACAGAGTCGACCGGGATGTTCAGAATTAGTTGAATCGTATCGTGGAGCGAGGCTGTCATAAACCAATAAAGTGAAGCTGCGCTATGGATACTCTATTAAGTCTGTAAGAGAGTAAGCAGAAGGGAACAGTTCAGTAGATAGTACTATTAGAAATCTGAGTTAGACACCGGAGTTAAGGCAAGTGTTCCTATTCAACTTTTATATTTAAAAGCAAGTATTTTTGTTTTCCTCTTGTGGATAAAAGCAAGTTCCCGGTTTCTTCTATTTATTCAAGAAAAATTTTGAGACTTTTTGGAATTCTTTATTGTCAAATGTATTTCATGGTTTACCTTCTCCTTGTGGCAATTGGTTATTTTGTTCAATATTCTCTTGATATTACATCTTTTAAGAATGTTGAGCATAGCCAACTATATATGATTTCAAACTTGGTTAACAGTGAAATGTGGTATACAGAGTATTACTCTGCAGGTTTTGATTTAAAAAGGTTGGATGCCTTTTGGGTTTGGTAACATGAAAATGGTGTTAAAAGACTTCTAATATAGAAGTATTATTTATAAACTGTTAACCAATCGGAATTCATTTGCTGGACCGTGGTGCCGGTCATGAGTTACATGTTACATTATTTAAGGCCAATGTGTGCCTTGGGCCTCTTTGTTTTTGGGACAGGTAGCCCGGTGCTTGATGCTCAGCTGATCACCGTGTCAGCACAACGCACCGTAAGCGAATGATTTTTCACAGAATAGTTTTGAATAATTATATTCTCTTGTAATTGCCATACTTTTATAGAATTATAACTGTTGTTCTCCATTGTTGAGAATAACTGGCAAGTTACATACAAAATCTGATATATTTCATTCTCCTTTTATTTATTACAATTGTTCTTTTTATATGCTTGCTGAGCATTATTGCTCACCCTTGCTATTCCTTTTAACCCTTTCAGCTAGGGATTAAGATGATTCGTTTGTCAAGCTGCGCGTAGGAGTAAGTAATGCTAGGCGAGATTGCCAGGGAGATGTTTAAAAGAATAGCTCCGGTTAGAACTATTCTATTTCAGTTTAGTTGTATGATAGATTTATTTATTGGTTATCAGTTATTCTTCTTATCGAGGTTTAGCTGATAATGTAGTTTAAGTTGTAATGAGATTTATTAGTTTTGATTTCAGATTTCAGTGTTGTAACCTATTAGCGATCCTGTTTTTAGGGGGTCAAAGTGATTTTGATTTAAATCCCTTGTAAAATGTCCAGATATTTTAAATATCTGTTTTATCTTCTTCCGCAAATACAAGTATTAAATTATTTTTCTTTTAGTGGCACCAAATCCAGACCCCCGGATTTGAGGGATGTCACAGCAATAATACCTCATTAAGGCACGATAAAGCCATCTTTATGGCCCCCGTGAATAATGAAATTCATGTACAATAATTAAAGCTATCAATTAATCTTTAATGAGGAAACAAAAATTCAAATCATATCATTAAGAGAAAAGTCAAACTCAACATATAAATGAATTTAAAAAAGTCAACTTACCATTCAAAAAATAACTAAAATTATGATCTATTTAAACCAAACAATATTCAAAATTACAAAACTAAAACCAAAAACAAGCAATAAAATTAGTTAATCAGAATAATCTAATTACACCACGCCCACTAATTAAGTCACCATCTCCGCCACCGCCACCACCACCCAAGAATGGCAAACATTTATCATGAACACTAGCGAAACAAAGAATAAAAAAAGATATAGAACACATAAAAAAATAACTGATCATATAATACAAGATTAAAAACACATATCCAAAACTCCTCAAAATCGGACTAAAACGGATGAAAAAGATGAGGTAGGATACAAACTAATCCATACAAAAATAGATTTAAGCCCACAATTATACCGAATCATGAAAAATGAAATATGAATCAACTCACAATCATATATACCATAAATCAATGAAAAATCACATAATCATGTAATTTTATATTTTGGAAAGATCACACCTGTTTTCCTTTTCCTTGAGTCTTGATTCCGGAGCAGAGTGGCGTGATCCTTCCATATGAATGAAAAGCATGAGAGGATTATTGACAAATCATCTCCTACTTTACCCGAACAATTCTACCTAAGGGGAGGAAAGTAAGCGAAGAACTAGTGTTCCTGTTCGATCTGAATTTTCCACCACCGGATCAACCCAAAACCTCATCTTTGTGTTCGGCTTTTGTTGTTGGCGCGATCTCCAGACTGAGAGAGCACTGCAGATATCAAACAAATGCCACCGACAGTCGGAGCTGGTGCCGGAGACTGGCCGGAAGTCTTTGAAAAGATGAAAATTGGCTGATTGTTTGTTTGAGAGCGTGTGAGTGTAAACAAAGGGAGTATTTCTTCTTTCACATGTTATTCTTTTCTAATTTAATGTCTAACCACTCAAATTATCCATCTCGCTTGCCACTATCCCTCTTGTTATTGTAACTCGAATATATGTTATTCTTCCTTAATCTCTTGGAAGACTAAGAAATAGAAAATTATGTACAAGAGTAGTGCTGAGTCTGAATATCGTAGCATGAGCTATATTACTTCTAAGTTGATTTGGCTTGAAGGACTTCATCAAGATTTGCATATTCCGATTCCATTACCAATTAATCTTTACTGTGATAATATTCTGCTCCGCACATTGCAGAAAACCAAATTTTTCAATAAAGAACAAAACACCTGAAAATTTATTGTCATTTTATTCGAGAGTATGTTGATTCTCAGTTCATTCAGATTAGTCACATCAGTACTTTCCTTCAACTTGCTGTTATTTTGACTAAACCAGTGGATACTGCTCATTATAAATTCCTTATTGTCAAGCTTGGTTCATTATAAATTCCTTATTGTCAAGCTTGGTTTGCAGTTTGATCATCCATAGTGATTCAATTTTGGGGGTATTAAACTGATATGTAAATATTGTAAATAGTTTTGATATTGCCTGTCAAGTTAGTTAGTTAGTTACGTACATTCTCCATTTTGTTAGCTTTCATTTCCTACTTTATATATAAACATTTCATCTCTGGCGATACAAGCAGTTTTAGTTTTTCATTTCATTGTTAGACAGAAAAAGCAAAATATGCTTCTTCTTATCATACAAAAATAAAAACTCAAACTCTAAATTGTTGTGTCTTGTTCGTTGGTTTCGTGTCGGTTTCATGTCGTGTATTAAATTATCATTTCTACATAAGAGATCGGATCGTACGAAAATAGTCCACGAAACAATTCATCTTCAACATTCATTAATAAATCAAAATAATGATCAAAAATTAAATTTTATTTCAAAAATAGAAAAATAGTTATAAGAAAACACAATTTTTCAGATACTCAAAAACAATTTAGAAATTTTTGATCCCGGCCTCCTGGCGGTTGCCTCTTTCCCCGCTCCGGGCCGCACCTGATTAATAATTATATTTATATAACATATATATTTATTTATAATATTAAATTATTTGTAATATTCTATAATATATATAATTTATAATTTATAATTTGGAGAATGTTTCCTAATATATAGTATTTTAATATTTATATAATTATTTATATTAATATAATTTTACATCATCAGATATAAAAAATACACTTTCGCTGTCCAGCTCAGTGCTCATTTATTCAAAATCAGGAATGTACTTTTTATTCACTCACGTAGAATAAGATACTTTTTTTTGTCCCGTTAAATTATATGTATTTCAAAATTTTACTAAAATATAGAAATATATGAACATAATTAATATTTAACTTATATACGTGTATATTTAATAATTTTCAGATAATCAAAATAAAAAAAAAAACAACAAAGACACATGGTTGACAGTAGCTATGAGATATGAAATTACGCACACATGTGTACGTGTTATTGTTGGCCCATGCAAGTGAGACTAAATATTTATATATTTTTTTCAATTTTTTTTATTCTTGAGGGGAGTGATTTATCTATTCCGATTTGTCTTTAGATATTTGTATATCGAGAAGTATATCTTCTAACTCATATAAAATGAAATGTAAAACGACTAAACGGTGATGGACCGATGGCATAGCTGTTATACTACTCCCTATCGTTTTTTTATAAGTCACTTTTGACTTCGTCATGTACTTTTAGGTAAATTGATCGGCTAATAAAAATTATTGATTTTAATTGATTTTTTTTGTAAATTGAAATTTTGATTATATATTTTTATTCAACAAAAAAAATTTAAAAAATAATATTTTTTACTACCCAATCAAATAACTAAAAAATGTGTGTCAAAAAATCAAACGTTATATATTAAAAAAACAGAAATATTGATTTTTTGTGAATTAAAATTTTGGTTATATATTTTTATTCAACAAAAGAAAATTTAAAATACAATATACCCAGTCAAATAACTAAAAAATGTATGTCAAAAAATCAAACGTTATGTATTACTGTAAAAAAACAGATGGAGTATATTATTCGATCTATATTAAATCAATCGTACTACTACTCTGTCTCATAGACCATAGTATAGTATCTATATAGTCGGTTTGACCGGATAAAATAGGGATGTACTGTCTGTGTATCTATCGGAACTTGGCACGCAATTAATACATTCATACCGCACCTTATTCTGTTAAGATTAATATTGTTTTTAACATATATTGAATTTTTATTCATTAAAATTAGTTTCGATTATATTATCCTTTTATTATATGATTCAAAAAGAATAGTTACTTTTCAAAATTTAAGCAACTATTATTCTTACCCAAGCTAGGTATTAGTTTTGACTTATATAGCTCATGTGATTTTCAAATTTTATGCGACTATTACTCGTATATATTTTAGTGTTAATTTAGAGTCTATTTCAAAATTTTAAATTAATAAACTAGCATAAAAGCCCGTGCGAGGCACGGGGCTCTAGTTTTTGCTGTATTTTAAATAATATTCATATGTCATTATATTGTTCTTGTACGGACCTTGAGTTTGTATTATGTTTTAAATAATATCCGTGTGTCATCATATTGTTTCGAGCGTAACTATTACGTTTTACTTTTTGACAAAATATGTAAACATGAAAAATGTAATATATGTAAGCTAATAGCATTAATAAAAATAATAAGTACTATTCCCTCCATTCCATTTTATATGACCCTTATTCTTTTTTGAGACATCTCTAAAATAATGAACTTACTATACTTACTATTTTTAAACACTACTTATCACTATTACACACAATACTTCTCTATTTTATACTCTTTTATATTAAATAAACACTATTACACTCACTACTTACCATCACTATCTCAAATCTATTATTAAATTTTGATATATTCCACCACTTTACCCACTTTCCAACTAAATTTCCTCTTTTTTACTACTTTTTTCTTAATCTCCGTGAAAGTCAAATATGGTCACCTAAAATAGGACGAAGGGAGTATATTTTTAAAATAAATTATAGATCAAAAACTACATTTGAACTGATATTTCTATATTCAAATTCGTTAGGATATAGAGACCATCATCATATTATCAATGTTCAAAATTATATTCGAAATTAATACTGAAATTTTAAATTTTAAATATATTATACCTCATTAAAAGAATCTGTAATTTATTGTTGAAATTATTAAATTATTTCAACTAATATACCATGATTTTGATAAAAACCAATTTTTGATATGTGAATTACGATATCCTAAATCATGATTAAATGAAGATGTGTGGTCCGCGTTGCCCTACATTTATTTCTTCTTTTTTGAGCGTACGTTTGCATAATTATTAAAGTGATACATGATGGAGCAGATCATCAACACATTCTTTTTAGCATATGTTGCACACATTTTGTATAAATAAAAATTGAAACATGTGTTGTACGTAAAAAGACATGTACCTTATTTTATTATAAAAGTATCAATTGAACTACTAACCATATAATTGCACCCCAAAAATTTCTGACACCTTTGATGTGTCTTATCCTTTTATTTTTCATATCAATTATATAGTACTTCAATGTATTATATTTTTATTTTTAATTTAAAAATATTTGATGAATATTACTTTGATACAGTATGTTATAACATTATCTCGTTATAAAATTTTAATTTTCTATAATTAGTTTTTTGAGCTTGTCTATTAAGACTTTTAATGATTTTTCATGTAATCGTTATAAAACAGATCTCAAACAAATGATTTTATGGAATTTCAAATAGCAAAAAGAGAGTAGATATGAGTTAGGCATCATGAAGTTCATAAAACCATAAAATATTTAGTTCAATTAGTCGTGTAGTTACTTTTTTAGCTTTGTGCAAACTCACATTTTTAATATTTTGATACTCGTATTTATTAGGAGTGATCAATGTGGCATATCATGTTCAATTGTTAAATATCAAGTTATATATTCGATATTTTGAATCATGAAAAAACTATTCTTGTTCTAGTCCCGTTTAACCAGATATTAGTTTCACCGTATCGCATCAGATTATCCGGTTCAGAATTAATTATATTTTATTAGTTTAATTTGTAAATGATTAATTTAACTGTAGTTTGAATCATTTTATTTAACTGGTATGTTATATATTGGATGATGGCATATTAAAAATTATAGTTTTAAGACTTTAATATATATAACTTATTTCTCTGCGTTATTTTATTTAACAAAGTAAAATTTATAACTCAAATCTTTTTAGTAGTTCTCGTAAACGCGTTTTATTATTATGTGGTTGACTTTTGATTAACAATATAATATTTCCTTAAATTCACCTTCATATCACAAGTTATAGTATTTCAAATACATATATCATCAAAATTATATCATTTAGATATATTTTCCGACACCAAATTTGATGTATTGTCACTATCCTTATATCTATAATTTTTTTAAAAAAAGATTTAGTTACACATCAAATTCTGAATTCATAAGTTTAAAATAAAAAAATATTCTACATAGGAATATTCTTTCAGTCACCTTATTTCGTGTTCTCCAAAATATTGTAATCTCTTTGTAAATTGCCTTTTATAATAAAAGAAATTAATATGACATAGCCCATGTTGAAAGCCCATCAATTTTTCCTTTCAAAGATGCTCGCTTAAACCTCAGTTTTTGTACTTATTTCTCACATTCATGACTTAAAATTTCTATAATATTGTATCGGTGCTCGTTTAAACTATTAAGTTAGATTTGAATTCGAATACGAATTATATCTATTTTTTGAAATCCGAATCATGGCACGAACCCGATTATTCATATTTTTTTTTAATTTTAAATTTATTTATGTAAATAATTAATTTATAGATATTAATCTATCATGTAAACAATATATGAGACTTAACTGAAATAATAACTCATCTCAAATAAATAAGATATTGAGACGAATATAAATACAAAAGTTTTAAAGTATGTGATTAATGCTTTTGAGTAATAAACTAATTGTTTGCGTAGCTCAAGTGGTTTGAGTGATGTGTTTGTATTGGAGAGATCCCGAGTTCGAGCCTCATGAATAACATTTTTTTTTTATATATATGAGAAGATGTTAGGTTCGGAGTTAGGCTCAGGTTCGGAGCTAGGTAATTTATTTGCTCAGGAGGGATGCTTGACACGAACCTGTTGGGCTACTATATATATAAGTAGATTATAATTTATATTAATTTATCAAGATATCCCAAAAAATTAGTGAAATACTAGGGTGGGAGAAAAGGATCAAATATCATTTAAAGTAATGCTACGTTCAATTTTATTTTTAGAAAATGACAAGGCTGACAGATGATTGATCTATTATTAGTAGTGTGTTGGAACCGATTATACATTATCAACTAGATGTAAAAATAATAATTTTAAACACTTTTTGGAGTGTCTGTATTTTCTTATTACTTATTAATGACAAATGTTCCAACGATTTTATTTTTGAAAAAACACTATATCGTACTGCATTTAAGTCTAAAAAATCTTACAAAATGTTACACGAGCTGGTGTTTTGAAGCACCGAGTGAAGCGCGGAAATTTTTGTATTTAGATTATTTTGATTGGCTCCTACTTAATAATGATGGATTCCCTGCATATACACCAACCACACCAATAAAAATGATCCAAATTCAAAAATTTTCCCGCTTAGAGCATCTCCAACCATCTAAAACCCTTAGCTAAAAAGTGATATGACATACCTAAAATAAAAAAATTTAGCCAACAGCTCCAAAAACCCAACTCCAACCATGCTTAGCTGTTGTCTATAAATTTAATCAACCTCCTATGGATGACTAAATTTGTCGAACCTCTACAGGTCTGTAAGAAAATCTGTAGAAAGATTGTACATCATTTATTACCATAATGAACTGATATATTCTATTTTAACAATTTAAAATATTAATAACATACTATTTTTAAATTATATCCAACCAATATAGCTAGTACCATTGAAGCAAAATGTCTTACAGATTCAGCAAATTTTACATAATACCTTACAGGTCCAATTTAGCCAACGATTATAGTCAACGTCGTTGGAGATGCTCTTAGCATGTGCTCATGGCACAGTAGACAAACCGTTTTAATTAACATGTCCGGGGCATGCACACATATATAATATAATAAACGCATTTCTATGCAAAGTAGTACATCATCAAAATAAAATATAATTACGCAGTCTTGTATTAAGGTGATTAAAAAAATTAAAAAGCTCTTGTTATGAGATCTCGAATACCCAACTCTCATCCCATGTTGCTTTGGAGGGATTTGGTGTTTTGTTTAGCTTTTCCAAAAAGAAGAGCCAATGCCAGCCCATGAAATAATCAATATTAAATTGAAATAGTATTCATTTTCACACCAGCTTATGTGTCCATTTGCTATTAGGCTGCATCTTGTCACTAAAATTCTTACAAATATCTTATTAATTTAAGAATCATGAGTGGTAGGTCTATGGTGGTGTTTGGTTGCCCAGTATAAGTCGACTTTTGGGCTTATAAGTTATAAGTACTTATTTGTACCGTTTGTGTAAAAAGTTAAGAAGCACTTAAAAGAAGTTAGGATTGCTAGCTTTTGTTTCAGGACTTCTGCTTATTTCCCAAACAGTTTAATCACTTATAAGTCTTAACTTGCTTCTGACTTCTACTTCACTTTTTTATTTTAAGCAAAAAGCACTTATTTTAAACTCAGTCAAACGGCCCCTATATTTTATCGTTTTCTTCTTAGAATTACTCACCTCTGCATTGTTGATTGGACCATAAATTTTTGATACAAACATTATGTATAAAAATTTCATTCACTTACATATATATAATAAAATAGGAGCTGAGAATTGAAAATAAAAAATTTAAAAGAATTATGGGAAAAAAAGATTAATATATGAAATAAGAGTAATTAAATATGAGTAAATTTAAATTTTTATGATAAAAATTTTAGCGAATCAAAAAAATTTATGAGGAAAAATTAGTGAATTGTGATTAAAAGTGGACAATTAAAAAAAATCATAGAAATTTTCTCCCACCACCCCCCTACTTAGTGTGCAATTTTCATTCCGTGCCTGGTTATTTTTATTTCTTTTCATCAAGGTGAATGCAAGCTCAGATGTAATAATATATTTGCATGCTCCTTTTATCTTTTTATAAGTTGTTTTTACAATAATTTTAATAATAAATATTTAACTTTTACCAAAAAATTTGGTTATAAACTAAAGGACTTTCTGGTGTGTCCGACGAGTAGACATTATATTTAGATAGAGAATTTTGTGTATGTAAGAGGACAATAATATTAATGAAAGGAATTAAAACCAAAAAAAAATTATGACATTCACTAAAAAATGAGTATTAAGGAGACACATTAGAAAAGTCCATCATAACAATAATAAGAACCGTACATTGTTGAGCTTGGGCGGGCAAGATAATTAAGATAAAATATAATTTAATGGATAAATATGATAAAATAGATTAAATGATGGAATTAACTAATTATTAATTTTTAATGTATAAAATGAGATGCAATTGAATTTTTATTATAAATTTTAATAATATATTATTGATGAATATTCTATAAAGAATTGTATAAAAATGGGGGAACCAACCCTAATGAATTAAACAAGTATCTTGCAGAATCAACCCAATCAATGCAAATCATTACTGGACCTGTTAAGGCTTAACCATGGAAAAGATTGTTAAATTAAAGTTTTCATTATTTAAAGCTTAGGTCTTGGTGATTGCAAGTCCCAAGGCCAACTAATAATGACATGAGAGAAATGGAATGATGGATTGACAGTCCATCAACAGCAAGCATATTGTACCACTCCTGCTAAATTAAAATTCAACATGCTAGTAAAAAAATTCAACATGCTAGTAAAAAATTTGCTCATACAGATTTCAGATGGTGTGATACTGTTTTTATCATCTTTCAGAATATTCAATCATTTAATCATTTTCTCATATTTATACTGTTAAAAATTAGTTAATTCCATCATTTATTATCTGTCTTTGACTTTTTAGCACACCTCTTAAGATGTTTTGACCACATAACTAGAAATGTTTTGTTCAAGTATTTTTTTAATAAAAGTATTGATATAATATTTTTATTTAGAAAAAGAAAATTTCAAGAATAATATTTTTAACTGTATAGTGGGTGTTTGAGCGGGCTTAAGCCCCGATTCTGGAGTTTTAAGTTATAAACACTTATTCGTACTGTTTGTGTAAAAAGTCGAGAAACACTTATAAAAGGTTATGATGCTATTTTTTTCTCAATCACTTATAAGTCTTTACTACCCATAATGATCCAAAATATATGCTACCAATTATGGCCACGTAGTCTTGATTAGTGTCTAACCAAAGGTGAAACCTTTGGTTAGATATTGTTCTTATACTATTTAGTATTCATCTTTTATATTTTTATAAATTTATATTGATGTTGAGATTTTAATAATTACCGGTGATTTTCAATTATTAATAGAGCATTTTTGTTTTTATATTTCAGGGATGAGGTGGATTAAAAGCTTGGGAGGTTTTATTTCGTACATTAAGTTGTATCGTCTAAACTTTCGGAGACATTTTCATGTCTTTCGGTTAGATAATAAGCTTTTTGAATGAAAAAAACTACTCGGAGTATTGGTGTATATCACTACGTGCAAGTGGAATTCTGTCAAAAAAAAAAAACCTTATAAGTCTTCACTATTTTTTAACTTTACTTCACTTTTTTTTACTGGAAGCAATAATCACTTATTTTAAACTCAATAAAACGGTTTTTTAGACAAAACATTTTAACATACGTATCTAAAAGTCAAAATGCACATATTTAAGAATCGAGGTAGTAATCATTTGCTTGCCTCTCTCCGGATGTGTGCTATAATCGTTATTCTAAAACCCGCGGTGTTTAATTTTGTAACGGATCGAACCGATAAATATGTGATTATTTCAATAAATTGAATCAATTTTTTTTCCATAATTTTAAGTCTGATTCACATTTTTAAAACGAAAAGATATTACACGTGTCACGGACATGCCAGCTAAGAGAACTCTGCAATGGTGCTAGGAAGTTTTTTTAACTAATAATAAATAATTTAATTTTCCAAAAATAGGACTTATATTGAATGAAAACTTCAATGATAATCTCTATCTGTATTCTCTATTGTTTTTATAATATTAAATTTCAAATCTATTAACAAAAAATAATGAAAAATATGAAAAAGAGCGTGCAAAAGATGAAATGTGGATATTTAATTATTAAAAAATAAACGAGAATTGGACTAGTAATTACCTATCTATGTATGAGAAATGAATTTTTTTTTAATATTTAAAGAATGCCTAGATTTCTTTGAATTGAATATTTTTAAACATATTGGTTAATTTAAAATCTCGTATTCCCTTCGTCCCTGTTTATATTTTGGTTGGGTATAACCTGTTGATATTTAATATGTAAAAAAAAGCATATTGAAGAAAGTAGTGCAACTAATTAATTTTTATATTATAAAATTTTACTACATTTGATAAGTTCTATGATAAAAATAATTAGATGGACCATTTAAAAAAAAGTGTATAAAAATGGACATGGGGGAGTATATCACATAACCATCCTTTTCCAGATGCTATGAGATTACATATGTAAGGGATCGGTTAAATAACATCCAACCTTCTGCCCGTTGGATGAATATCCGATCATCAGGATTATAACTTACGTCCGGTGTTTCGGCAAGACATGTACGACACTTTTTTAACTGCTGGACATGATTTTTTTCCTGTCGAGCGGTTAAAAAATGCAGGATGTATTAAACTTTTTGTTATAATCCTAATATGATCCTGCTATTTATTTAACGGTCAGGAAAATATATGTTATTTAATCACTTGCTGACGTGCATATACAGGAGATTTGGACCGATATTACATGATATATATGGAACACAATGAGCAAGGGTCAACTATGAAAGCAAATCCTGGCCATTGGATGAGATTACTTAAATCACATGTTATGCATCTTACCAGCATTTGAAATATACAGTCAAAGAAGCATATTTGAATGAGCATGAGAAATAGGAGTACTAGGGAGCATATATATGATGATGATGTGAAAAGCATTTGGCAGTTTGACTCTTCCATAGCAGGTTTTGTATAGCTATGGTTAGTAGTTGGCTCTGCCTTCTGGGTAGAGCAGCACAAGTACTCCTCAGATTCTTGACATGTGAGTTCAAGATTTACAGTATATTTTCACCCTAACCAACTTTTCTGACACAGATATAACTCATCAATGTCCTTATGTTCTTCACACGAACACTGTACACACTTACTGCATCAACAGTAAGCATATAATCCAGTAAACTAGTAAACCCCTTGCTGCCTTGCATGTCTGCATGTAATTATCAATATTGACATGTCATGTATATGTTACTCCCTCCGTCCCTAAATACTTTTCCTGTTTGTACTTTTCACGTTTGCCAACACATATTTTTAATCGTTAATATCTTTCATTTCGTAGTAGTATTAAATATAAAAACTTCACTGTATTAAAGTACTCGTGAATACGAATCTAACAAGATCACTCATGGCTATATTTAGTTTTATAGATTAGATTTAAATTAGTAATTTGTCTCATGTTATGAACAGTACCGACATCACAAACAAGAAAAGAAAAAAGAAACGGAGGGAGTATTATTAAACTGGTATATAGAAAAAATTATAAAAATAATTAAAACTAAAATAAAATTCATTAAACTTAGAAAGTTATCCTGATTGTCAACCAAATATTTACTAAGATTAACAAAAAATCATAATTTATGAAAGAAAAATTATATTCCCTCCATCCCACTTAATTGTTTTTGGGGACGTGAGCTCGGCATGCATTCTAATGCTCTCATAAAATATAATTTGATAAATTATTTTGAATTTCTTTTTGTTCTCTGAATAAATATTTACTATCTAAATTTTTATACTAAAAAAGAAAATTTTGAAAAAATGTTATGAAAATATATTTTATATTCGTCTTAAAATGCGTGTCGAGTAATGAAAAAAGTGTAATAAAATGAGACGGACGAAAGGAATATTAATTTTTAAATATCAGCTGGGATTACCCTGACTTTTAACTTGAGGATTATGATTATTAATGACAAGTAATTACTACTTCCTCCGTCCCAATCAATTCTATACAGTTTCCTTTCTGGGATGTCCCATCATTTCTATACATTCTCAAAATAGCAACTTTTTATAATATAAAACACTACTACATCCACTACATTCTCCCACTATCTCCATTACTCCCTCTGTCCCAGTCAATTGTATACGTTTCTTTTTCACTGCTCGACACGCTTTTTAAGGCTCTTATAAAACATAGTTCCACAACTTATTTTTAAGATTTTCTTTTTTTGTATAAAAATATAAATGTTATACTTTTATACAAAAAAAGAAAATCTTAAAAATAATTTACAGAACTATACTATATTGAAGCATTAAAGTCCGTGCCGCGCCCCCGTCCCCCAATGTATACTATTGACTGGGACGGAGGGAGTATATAATAATAAAAACACTATTACACCCGCTACTTTACTCCACTATCTCAAATCTATTATTAAAAAATATGTGGGTCCCACCACTTTACCCACTTCCATCTAACTTTACTCATTTCTTACATTTTTTCTTGGTGTCCGTGTCCGATCCCAATGTATATAATTCATTGGGACGGAGGGAGTATAATAACACCAATATGTACATATGGACATGGTTATGTGACTGATGCATTCAAATTATTGATTTGAGAGCTCTTTGTCTGCAGAAAATAGATTTGAGAGCTACATGTCTCTGTCGAGTGTGGACCATATAGATTATGACATACACTTGAGAGTTTATGTTTACCAAACATTTTTGTTTGCTAAATATTTACCAAACATATTGTTTTGGATCATTGAACTTGGTTAAAGCACACTCTTTTAGCTAGGCACTGTTCACTCCTCTGCTTAGACATTGCTGTTAAAATAGTGGGAGCCACAAAATTTAAAAAAGATTATGATATGTCAAAATATACTAATCTACTTAGACACGTGAGTTTGTGGGTTTATCTGATGATTTCGGGTTTTTACGCTTTTAAAAAATATAAAATATAAAAAAATAATTGAGTTAATAAATTCTTTTGTTGGAAATAATTTATATAATTTTTATAACAATAAATAATATCATATTAATACTGAGTTAAAAGACGGACACCGACATTTCAATTTGAGTGATATCAAATAAGTAGACATTGCTGTTTACTAAAGCAAACGGATCTCCTAAACTTTTTGAGAAATATTTGGTTGTTTTCACTAAGGTTGTGTTCACTTGGGATGGAGGGGGAATGGAATGAATTTTGTACTCTAAAATGGTGTTGATCAAAGAAAATGTATATAATTTTCATTCCTTCAATCATTCCAACCTTACTATTTTAACTATAACTCTAACCCACATGTTTTGGAAGGAATGCTCATTCCATTTGAACATTATGTTTCTTCACAATCTTTCTCACAAAAAAATTAACTACATTCATATTTTGTCACCATTAGCTCATACTTACTTCTTCCTCCTTGAAACTTCTATATAATTTTTCATTCCATTCTCCCCTCATTCCATTCCATGAAGTGAACACAGCCTAAAACACTAAAATTTTGAGTGAGAAAACCTTGAATTGGTGACTCTAAAACAAGAATATGAATAACATGGATAAGCAAATGAAGCTATCAAAGAAGGAAATGCCACTGGACAACTTCAAGTTTAAGCAAAGCAATAAGCAAGACTACTCAAAACAGTGAAACAAACATTTAAAAAAGATGGAGTGTATCTAGGAAACTTAACCACTTAAAGACTACTCCCTCCGTCCCAATAGGTAGTATACATTTGGTGTGGACACAGAGACCAAGAAAAAGTGTAAAAAATGAGTAAAGTGGCGGGACCCATTTATATTTAATTATAGATGTGTGATAGTGGGGGAAAGTAGTGGGTGTAATAGTGTTTATATTATTATAAAATGAAGATAGTGGAAAGAAGTAGTTGGTGTAATAGTGTTTTATATTATTAAAAGTTGCTATTTTAAGAATGTATAGAAATGATGGGACGTCCCAAAGAGGAAACTGTATAGAAATGACCGGGACGGAGGGAGTATTAGCTCAGTTTTCAATGTGTAATCAAGGACAATTTAATAAAAAGATGAAAGAAAAGTCCAAAGAGAGTTGGCAATGTCAGTTGCTAGCTCAACCTTGTATAATTATTGTACTGTCATGTAAATTATTGTAGTAGCAGTAGCCTTAAAGTAAAGTTAGCCCAACTAAACTAACTTAAACTCAAGATCTTTGATAATTAGTAGTAATAAATATTTTAAAGATTAGTTGGTAAAGTTTGCAACTTTATTTTTAATCTTATGCTATTTTATATAGGAAGCCTGTCCCAGTTAAATTATCATTCTTAAGTATTTTTGAGCTTTTTTTTATCACTGATAAACAAAAATTCTGAAAAGAACAATAAAGATCGTATACAAATGATTTTATCAATTATTTATCAGAATTCGGAAAATTTTTAATAAATTTACATAATTATAATAGCATATCTTTTGGTATTTGTTTACAGTAGCAGTGACGGTGGTTAATCATCAAGAGCTCTTTTTTTGATGCAGGCGTGGGTATAAATGCAGGACCATTGATATTAGTCTTCTTTTTCAGGTTCTTGAGACACCCTTTAATTTTTATTCTTATTTTCTTGGTTCAGAAGCTCTGAGAAGTGAGTCATAGTACAAATTGTTTGTTTGAGTTGAGCTGAAAAAAGAAGGGTTTGTAAGAGAAGTCCCTAAATTCAAGCAAAAGGTTTTATCAGTGAAAAAGAAGGCTTTGCAGAATGGTGTACAGCAGGGTTGCAGAAGTAGTAGCACAGAATCTGAAATGGGTATTTTTCTTTTCCTACTTTTGGTTTGGTCTTTTCTTGTTTTTGAGTTAAAGGGGTGTTATTTATTTATTTATTGCTGGTAATTTTGGGCTTTGAATGCTTATTTATGATGTTGAATTTAATGGGTTTGTTTGATTAATGTTATAATTGTAGGCTCATTTATGAAATGGAGTAATGATTCTGTGTGTGATTTTGGTGAATGCTTTGGAAGTAGTGGGTAGAGTTTGGTGTATAATCATGGGGTCTTGGCTTTCTCCATTTAATGCCTTACATTTTGATTCAGCTTATGATTTGTTGATGGGGTAGCTGGATTGTGCAATTGGTCTCTGATTAGGACTTGAGTTTCTTGAAGTGAAGTTGAAGTGTTTTTTAGGGTTAGAATCCACACCGCCCCTCTTCTTCTTTTGAATTAGGTCTTCTTTTGGGTATTAATCTGCAACTATTTTGTTCATAGGGTAATTGTTGATAGTTGTTAGACAACTTAAGTGAAGCATATTTGGGTTTGGCTTCTTTTTCCGCTTTCTGTAAGGGGAGATATGGATAGGGGGAGCCCAGATAAAAATAAGGCTGAGGAAAGGAATGAGGATTCTAGGAAGTATAATGCAGCAGAGGTGCCAACAGATTGGCGACTTAGTGGTGCAAATCTAACGAATGCATCAATGGGATTGATTCCCGCTGAAAATCGCATGGGAATTTGTAAGGCAGATCTAATGGAGTCTTCTTCGTGTTCCACTGCATCTATGGTGGATTCATTTTGTGCTACTATTTGGGATCAACCAACAACTGATTCGCAGAACATGGGATTTTGTGATGTGAATGTGCAAAATATTACCAGCTCATCGAGTAGATTTGAATTTAGGAAAGACAATCTGGGCCCTCCAAGAACTGATCTAGAGCAGGCCATAGATATGGGCTGGAATCCAAATAATCCAACGTTGAAAGAGACCATGCTTTTACCAACGTCCACTAGGATGGTTCCTCAGAGCTTATCTCAGTTTCCAACAGATTCCGGGTTCATTGAGCGGGCAGCCAGGTTCTCATGTTTCAGTGGAGGAAATTTTAGTAATTTAGCAAACCCATTTACCATTCCAGAATCCATGAGTCCTTATACTAGAGGACCGGCACCGATGCAAGGAACACAGGAAGTTCTTGCAGGCAGTAGACTGAACTCATTATCTGTAGGGCAGTCCCAGATAAATGAGATGAGTACGGCTGAACTCTCCAAGGATGATATAATGCCTATAGAGCATGGACCTAGAAGAGGGAGCCCGATTAATATTGAGAGAAGTAACAGCTTTCTGAGGTCTAATGATCAAGCAAAGCAAGCTTTGTGTGAGCCCGGTAATGAGTCAGATGAAGCTGAGTTTAGTGGTGGGGGTGCTCAAGCTGAGCCTTCAGCATTGGGAAGTGGAGGAACTCCTGCCAAGACACATGGCTTCAAAAAAAGGAAAAGAATTGGCCAGGTAGACAATCTTTACTATTGTATTATAATTAGCAATATAGTAGGTTACTATTGTTTTGTAAAAATTAATTTAAATTGCTTTGGACGCATTCTGTGCCTTCTTAAATGACTGTTAATACATGTATTTAGCAGGAATCTGAGCTTGACCAAGTCAGGGGTGCTTCAGTTACACCTGAAGCTACAAATGATGACTCAGATATTCAACGGAAGGGTGACCAGAATCCAACTTCAACTATTAGTAAGCCTGGTGGTAAACATGGTAAACAGGGATCTCAGGCTTCTGATTCAAACAAGGAAGAATACATACATGTTCGAGCAAGAAGAGGGCAGGCAACCAATAGTCATAGTCTTGCCGAAAGAGTAATATTTCATTCTGTATCAATATGATTATTCAAAATTAAGGTTATTATCTGGTACAATGTTTTAATATTGACTTTTTAAACAGGTGAGAAGGGAGAAGATTAGTGAAAGAATGAAGTTTCTTCAGGATCTTGTACCAGGTTGCAGCAAGGTTAGTCAAATTTAAAATTCAATAGAATACACGTTATCTAGAAATCTTGATATAAAGATAGATGCATAAAAAAGGTGCTTCCTTTAAGGTTCACTCATGAAAACTGATGATTTTATTCAGGTCACTGGTAAAGCAGTAATGCTGGATGAAATCATTAATTATGTTCAATCACTACAACGACAAGTTGAGGTATGTAGTCAAATTGTTTATGACTGTAATTCTTGTTAAAATTGTTGAAGTTTGCAAAACTTGAAACTGATATATGTATTAATATGTTCCCCATTTGCATCAGTTTCTCTCTATGAAGCTTGCAACAGTTAATCCTCGGCTGGATTTTAACATTGAAGGGCTTTTAGCGAAAGATGTAAGAGCAACCACACCAGCACACATGATACACCGTAAAATCATTTGGCATTGATTGATGCATCACTATCACTTAACTAGATGTGATTCACAAAGTATTTGAAATTTGACGCAGATCCTTCACTCCCGAGCTGGTCCTTCATCTACACTTGGCTTTCATCCTGGCATGTCTATGCCTTATGCTCCGATGCATCTGCCACAAACTGGACTAATTCCAGCTGGTCTCTCTGGCATGGGACCATCTCCAGATGAACTCCGGAGAAGCCTTACTTCCCATTTGACTTCCATGAATGGGGGATACAAAGAGCCTAATCCTCAGGTTACCTTGAGTCATGTTTGATCTTCGTTCACACACTATATATATGTTTATTTGCTATTATGTAATTTATCTCCTTCTGCAGCTCCCTATTACTTAAAACTTATAAAATTAATATGTATGTATCCAAGGATTATAATTCTTAAATATCATTGGGAAAAAAAAATAGTTATGGGAGGATGAGCAAGCTTCAAAATTCTTAGCGCCCCATAGATAATATGTTGCAATTATTAAATCTCGTCTGTTACAATCAAAATTGTAATTTGTTTCATATAACTGCAGGTACCAAATGTCTGGGAGGATGAGCTCCACAATATAGTGCAAATGGGCCTTAATTCTAATATTACCCTGGATGAAGAAGATTTACAAGGTATAGCTGCACAGCCTCTGTACCCAACTTTTGGACCTGTTTCTGATTTGCTAGTTAATTATCTTTTTAATACATGTAGGGCCTCTGCAAACAGCCCATATGAAAGCTGAACTCTGATTGTAGTTTTGTCCTCTAACTGAAGTACTTCGTTCGATAATATCCCATTACAACTATGAGATTCGTCATTCGTACATGCACATGAAAGCTTCTTCGAGATTAGCACGATGATTATGGAGTAAGACATCACCATGATTTTGCTAAAGATCTCTACAACACTTCGTGGTTATATACCAAGCTCTTTGTATTTAGATTCAGGAAGTGAAGTTTCATTTGCAATGAGGTTGTAGTTGGTCTCTGAACAAGCGACTTTCACGCAGAGCTGCCGTTAATCTCTATGTCCGAGCCAGATGTGCGTATCTGTAATGAAAAGGGTTTTGTTGTTAATTTTTTACAGCAGAACCGGCTAGATTTTACACAATGCATTAACCAGTGGCAAAGCCTGCATAATCTAGCGCAGAGGAGGTGAAATTCGTGTTTAATAATGTATTTACTGATTAATATGTGGCAATCCTTTTGATTTGATTATAATACCATTCAGATTATGTATCTACTCATCCTCTAATGCGTTCTTCGGATTTATGTGTATGCTAACTTTTGTGAAGTTCATTGTGAAATTTTAACCAATACAAGATTTTTTAGTTATATTAATATGTCATTACATGAAATTAACTGATCATATAGATTTTCCTATATCAAGAAGCCCCTAAATGGGTTTTTGGATCCGCATGACATTTTTAAGGGTCCTGGCCGCTGGCATATGTATGTCAGGGGCCTTTAACCAACATAACATACAAGAACATACAAGATCGTTGGATGAATCTCCGCTCCGACGGTGTTAGGATTATAATAAAAGTTTAATACGTTTAGCGGGACAGGGCTGTTGGTTAAGGGGTCCTATGCCTAGGACCAGGATGCATTAAACGGATTTTTGGATCATACACTGTGTAAAGCCAAAAGAAACCCATTAAACGGATCGGCCACTGTGTAAAGCCGAAAGAACAGTCATTTCTAGATGAATGCTCCTCTGCAATCTATTTTGACAAGGTCTCAAACGTATTGTATGAATAGAATCACAATCATCTTTCTCCGCACAGCGCAAGAATTACAGTCTCACACAATCCCTCATGTAATGATAACAAATAATTCAATAGTATAGTAGTTAAGATACAAAGATATAAATTAAACATATTCAGATTCCTGCAGTGATCTGGTAGACTCCCCTTCATGACTGTGGTGTTGATTCTGCAGTAACAAGAAAAAATTTATGAGAATCTGAAAGCTCACCAGTCAAGGACTAAAGAAGCTTACGGGCCGTACCTGAAGCCGAGCACAGATTTCGATGACTTCTGCAATAGGTGCCCAGTCTCCAAAATTCCTTTCTATGAACTGGTATGCGATTCCACTTTTGCCTTTGCCAACAATAAATAGTCCTCCCTTGATCTCGCCTTCTCCTCTGAAGTTCGAGTCCATTCCCATTGCCTTTGCACGCTTGTAGTTCGCGATGGCTCGAGGGTTGAGCAGAAATCCGGAGACAAACTTGTCTTTCAACAGCCTCCCACCACCTAAGGCCTTGAAAAATTCCCTGCTCTTGTCAAGAAGTACGACGCCACCCCAATATCTTGGCCAGAAATCCTTAACCTGACCTCAACAAATAAGAATGGATATTAGTATTGCAAAGAAGAGAAAATTTTAGCTTTTTAATAGCTACAATCTCTTGTGTCAGGGACTGCGACAGAAAACTGAACAGCTCTGAGGCCTTTAGAAGTTCACTACATACCTCGGCTTCTATGTGCTCGTGAAGAACTGCATATAACTGAATCCCAAGTGCGTCGAATATTGGTTTTCTTGCATATAGCTTGTGTGCTTCAGCTCGGCACATGATGCACCTGGATTTCCATATCAGACAGCAATTATCATTAAAAACAGAAATCTCATAAACAGAAATGCATATGACTTCATAAGTTCCGGTGGCCTCAAATCTCCAGGTTAGTAGGGCTTCTAATCTATTGGTTTCGTTTGCTTAGTTGATTATGCATGCATTAAGAACTTGTTTGCTTCCTATGTCTTAGATTTATGATCAGAATGCAGAATAAGAATGAAATATGACATAATTTACCCAGGCCTCCGAAGGCAGAGAAGCACAGCTGGTTTGCTACGCCAAAGTTCTGAGGCTTTCATCGGAGGTGTCTTTGTTTTTACCAGACGCTCCATCCCAATTTTGTATTCTGGAGTTAACTTTTGGACGGAGATATTATCAATCACAGAGTATGGCGCAACAGTTTCAATAATAGGTGGGGACTGTACACAACCACATCCTCTAGGTTCATCAGGTACCGCGGCCACAATTCCCTTAAAGATTTGTCCGTCTTTCATTTTAAAATCAGATAAGGACTGTTCAATCGTTACATCATAAGCCACACTATTGCCTGCGGGTCCTGATCTTACCATACTCTGCAATTTTCTGGAGTTGATAGACATAAGTCCGCTCTTGTAAATACTATCATTCCTAGATGGCGTTATAGTTCTTTGTCTACTCGGACGTGTCATTGACGCTGGCAGAGGATCTGCTGCATATTCATTACTGGTTCTTTGTAAGAAACGTGCAAGATGACCTCTTTTCATGCCAAATTGTAAGTACAGATCTGCTGAACTCAAATTTAGTAGCTCTGGGAGACATTTTTGCGAGGCCTCCAGCTTGTCTGCATATTGCATCAAGGCGCGATCATGAACATATGATCTTAATTCTAGTGCATCCTTCAGTAGAACAAAGACACAAATTGTGTTAACTTGCAGAACTGGCAAAAATCAAGAAACTGATCATATCGACAAAATAAAAGTACATATGCAAAATAGTGAACCGACCTTTTGTTGTTGAGTCATGTTTATGACTTTCATATCATCCGAATTCATAATCTTCAAAGTTGGGACATCATCCCAGCCTTCTTCTAACAGCTTCGGAAGCAATTCTTTCAGACATCCATCGCCAACAAAATCCTCCACGGAAAAAGAAGCCATTTTAAAGTCTTCAGAACCTAAAGGCCTGCAGCTGGAGATGATCCGGATAGAGCTGAAACAAAGCTCACTTCTATTTATACAGCCTCTCCTAATGACTCATTAGCTTAATCTCCCCACAATAACCCATTCAAACCAAATCGGCAAACAATCATTTTTTATTAATGAACCAATACCATTTCTTTGTTACAAGTCAAATCAACACCTACCTTGTCATATCTGATAAATTGCAGTGGAAATTTTTGTTGTCAGTTTATGTTTCTAAATGCTTACTGAATCTCAGAGATGCCTTTTAGCTAGAAGAAGTTAAAAGAGAACAAATGGGAATGAAATTGTACTGGTTTCGTAAATGCATTAGGTGATTGTCTTCCATAAAAAGTCGTATCCAGTGCACAAATCAGGTCATGCATCCATTATATGCACCCTGTCATTATTATCAATTTTTCGTAAAAAAAACATACGGACCAGCATAATATTGTTAAACTCTTGTTCACTATTTGAACTTACGGAGTTTTTCATATTTTTGTCAGTCGATCAAGCATGCCAAAGATCCAACGACGACACTTGTGAGCTTGTCGAGTTAAGAAAATAAGTCTTTGCTGAATAAGAAAATAGAACGCAAAACTACAAACGAGTACTGACAAACAAATTGGCAGATGTAGAATATAATGAGACGGCAAGAGCTGCCAGGAACTAAAATAGAGTAGAAAAAACAAGAACAGGTAAAGAAAAGATCGAACTACTGATACAATGACACTCCTGAGAAGACCACAGTTACAATTTTATAGTATACAGGTGTGAAGATTATTTAAGCAGTTGATAACTTGATATGGCAAAGCTGTTACTATTTTCATAGTGCCGGCCAAATTTCCAAAATCAGTACTTATCTCTAGTCAAGTCTTTCATTGATACTCGAATCCCTCGACCTACCAGCTAAGGGAGGAGCCGAAAGGGTGTTATATCATTGAAATTGTTCCGAGATTAATTGAAGAAACAATAACAATTCTCCAGAAGTGTTCGTTAGGACTCAGGCAAGTGACACAAGCTTGATCCAACGGGGGTCAGCTTAGGTTAAAATCCCGGGTGATCTTCAAAAATCAGCAGAAAAAATATTTTAAGTTAACGTTCCATTATTTTGGTCTTAGTTATTTCAAAATCCTGATTTCGTCACTGGCTATAAGCTATTACGTGTAAAGGAGAAAAGAAACATAAAACTTGTGGCACCAAAAATAATAAATGTAAGCCCACTAGCTACATGTGAAGTCTTTTTAATGAATCAGAACCATACAAGGTGAGTAGGGTAACAGCTGATATATTGCTCAGAGATGATATGCACACATATGTATCTGGCCTTTATCATTTAACATGGCCTGCTCGCTTACTACAAGACAAGTTGAGGACCCGGTAACCAAACTTCAAATTTTGTGGCACGTACTAAATTGAATACGCATCAGAAATATATGCGACGTAGATGAATGTGGCACATATTTTTCTGTGTATCTTGTAAGCGATATCCGTGAGTCTGGTATTGTTGCGCATGAGCACCCGAATCAAAAATTGAAGGCCGGATATGAGGTTGAATCTTCACAAAATCTGGAGAAGTGTTTCCAACTAGAAGATATCAAAGTACACTGAAAAGAAGAAATGCAAGCTAGCTTGAATTGGAAAATCCGACAAAGATAAAAACAAGTTTCGAATTCATCAATAAGATCATATAAGACTAATGATCTGACTTAATAGTGTTGGAGGCACTATTAAGTAGAGCCTAATTAATCAAGTCTGAAGGCAAGATAACATTAATTTGCGACAAAGTTCCTTGCTTAAGTAGATCCTTGTCCTTTTTTTTGACAGGACAGAAGAGCTGGCTACCAGCTCAAGAAACAACACGAGAGAATTTACTGCTTAATAAAGAGAGTAAATCAGCTGGAGGGCTAGAAACCCAATCAAGAGGGAGCAGATCATAAAAAACTTGTTTTGCAATCCAATGGGCAGGAGCATTATAACGACGAGGCACAAACGAAAAGAAGGTAGAAAATTGAGAAGCTATAACTTTGATGTCTTCAACTAAAACAGCGCAACTCCAAGGAGGATCTAGGCTCGAAGATAAAAAGTCAACATCAATTTTGCAATCACATTCTAGAATTGCGGAAGATAATTGTTGACTTTTGATGATTTGACATGCTTCTCGAATTGCTATTAATTCCACTTGAAGTGCGGAGACAGCTTTAACAGAACAACCCAGACCATCAACAAGCAGCCCCACATGGTCTCTCCCAATAACTTCAATAGCTATTGAGCCATTTTTAAAAGCTCCATAGCAATTAAACTTCACCTTATTCAGTGGGGATGGATCCACTGTAGTGAAGAATCAAGTCTGGAGCTTCTAGACTCTAAACATGAAGTTTCTAATAAAGATAAAACCTCTGTCTGAGCTTGAACACTAGCCTTTATAGTCGAAACGGGGCTGACTGGAACATGTTCATAAACAAACTTATTTCTGGATACCCACACAAACCATCCCATAAAAGCAAATTTTGAAAGGAAAAACAACACATCCTTCTTTGACTCAAGCATTTATATCGTAGAAGATAACCACTGAATAACAGAAATTGAAGGCGAAGAAGATCTTAGAAGACCTAACGAAGATGAAAACCAAACTGGGCGAGTCCATTCACACTCAAAAAGTATATGCTCCACACTTTCGACCTTGGTGTTACAAATTGGACGTAAAGGAGAGTGAGAACATTTTCTTCTGAAAAGGTTTTCCTTTGTTGCCAAAGCATTCGAACAAATTCTCCACAAGAAATGTTTTAATTTTGGCTGAGCAGAGATGGACCATAAGAGCATCCAGAAAGATTTTCTTGGATTCGAAGAACAAGAACCATGCTGAGTAGATGAATCTTTAAGGCTGGAGCAACGTAATAGCTAGATTTGACGGTATAGTTACCTTTATAGTCAAAGTGCCAGACAAGACGATCATTATCATTCGTTCGGCTAATCGGAATAGCAGAGATTTCCGAAACTGATTGATCAGAGACACATTCTTTAAGTTTACTCAGATTCCATTTACCCGATGAAAAAAAATCAGCTACAGAAGAATTAACATTAAAAGGACCCTTAGCATCTCAAACGAAAAAGCCCTGATTATTGGGAATCCAACGATCGCACCAAAAGTTTATACTTCTGCCATTACCCACTTGCCAACGAATACCAACTAACAAAATATCTCTACCCTGAAGCAAACTATGCCAAAGCCAAGAAGCTTTCAGACCCTATTTAGCACCCACGAAAGAAGATCGCAGAAAATAAATGCCTTTCAAAATACGAGCCCAAGAATAAAAAGGATTTACAAGAAGCCTTTAGCCTTGCTTGGCCACCAAAGCAAGATTAAAAGATTTTAAATCTCTAAACCCCATTCCACCTTCTCATTTTGTCTATAAAAGAAGATCCCATTTTCACCAACAGATACAGTTTTTATCTGAATCACCTCCCCACCAAAATCTTCTAACCGCAGTCATAATTTTTTGAATCATACTCTGAGAAAGAAGAAAACAGTGCATAGCATATGAGGGAATTGCCTGGACGACAGTTTTTAGTAAGATTTCTCTTCCTGCCTGCGATAAAAGCTTACTCTTCCAACCTTCCATCTTTTTTAGAACTCTTTCAAAAATATAAGCAAAAACCTCTAATTTATTTTTACCAAGAGTAGCCGGAAGAACCAAATACTTATCTTTCCTAGAGGATTCTAAAATTCCCGAAATATCAGTAACTTTATGTTTAAGCTCCGAATTAGTATTTGGGTTAAACAACTGAAGATTTAGAAAAATTAATCTTCTGACAAGAGGCTAGACGATAAAGAAGAAGCTGGATAATTATTGCCGCAGATTCAGTAGCATGTAAAAACATCATAGAGTCGTTGTTGGTCCTTGAATGTATTGCAGAAGGGGGTTGAATGCAATACTGATAAATTTAAATCTTAATTTCACAACAAATAGAAGATTTAATTATATCAGTAAAGTGAGATGCAAACTAAGTTATGAACACTTGTAGTTTAACTTCACAAAATAAATAGTTTATTTATTTTGCTGTTTTGCTACAACCTCGAAGAATTATTCTCGAGCTTCGTTTCTCGAGGAATACACTTGTGTTTCACTCCCTCGGTGTTCTCGCTGTTTGATCTCTCTGTTTTTGCACTTACTCAGCTCAAGCTTGGTTCCCATACTTATATCAATGTTTAACCTTACTTGGCCACCATGGGTTCTGTAGATCTATAAAGTTAGCTTTTGCTTTTGCGGTTACTTTACAGAACACAGACCATGTGACATTCCTAAAAATACAATATCTTTTTCAAATATTTTCTCATAAATACCCAAGTCCAAATTGTTTTGCAAAAATACTACATCTTTTTTTAAATATTTTGAAAAAATACTAAAATTTTGAAAATATTTGCAAAAATACTGTATGCAACCAGTTACAACGACAAGCAATTAACCATACTTGCAATTAGATGCGGCCATAGTTGCAACCCATGCGGGGCCAGTTAACTGAATTGCATATGGTTGCATCTTGTTGCACCGTATTTTCACAAATAACTAGTAAAAAATTAGTATTTTTGTAAATATTTTCAAATGATAGTATAATCGTAAAAAAACATAGAAAAAGTGATATTTTGGTAAATTCTCTAAAAAAATATATGTTGATAAATACATTTTGGTATGATATCAACCTTGACTTCTTATTTATTTAAATTTTGAAATATGATAAAAAAATTCTAGAGTTGTTTGGTAAAATTATATTGTCTGAATTTTAAAAATTAAAATGATTAATTTTGTATATAATGTAATTAAGTTGGTGGGATAATCGTTATACTATAAAATCCTGATCAATATGAAACTATTTTCATAGTAGTATAATAATTAAATAAAAAATTATATGATCAAATTAGAGTTGTCTCGTTAGTTAAATTGTATGAATTTTGAAAATTATAAAAAATAGATTGTTTGCAATGTAGTTCTGTTGGTATCATAATCGTTACATAGAAAAGTCCCGATCAATATAGAATTTTTTTTTTATAGTAATATAATAATACCAATTATTGTTAATAAAAAATTATATGAAACTAAATCATAGTTGTTTCGTAAATTAAATTATTTGAGTTTTATAATTCAATATGAATAATTTTGTTGATAATATAACTATGTTGCTCGGATAATCATTATATTACGGATTTATGGAAGTCTTTTCATAGTATTATAAAAATTATTGTTAAATAAAAAATATATACTGATAACTAAATTTTGTTAGAGCATCTACAATGGGGTTGGTTGTAGTTGTTGGCTAAATTAAACATGTGAGACATTATTTAAAATTTTTTGAACCAGTAAGACATTTTGTTTCGATGATATTAGCTATATTGATTGATTATATTTTAAAAGTTGTTATAAATAAAATGTATTGTTTTAATATGGTAACAGATGACGTGACATTTGCTACAAATCTGTAGTGGTTCGATAAATATAGTGATCTATAAGATCCTGATTATAATTATAAACGGTGAGAATTGTTGGAACTTGAAATGTGAATTTTAAGTAACTATATTTTTTATTTTTTTTATCACAACTCACTTTTTAACTGGTACTCCCTCCGTTTCAAATTAGATGCATTGAAAGTTGAAGTGGACAAGTAATTTGAATCAAATTTTTTTTTTTTTGAAATTGGACATGTAAATTGAAACAATTTTTTTTTTTTGAAATTGGACATGCAAATTGAAACGGAAGGAGTAATTTTTAATGATCGGTTCCTAAATATACTCCCTTATACAAAGCTTGTTCGCGAACAACACTCAGAGTCTCTGACTCCGCTCAACAACAGACCCTCTCCCTCTTGTCCCGCATGATTCTGCACACTCAGCTTATGCAACATTTGCAGGGATTTAAGTAGTCAAAAACACAAGCTACAGTACTTCTAAACAATCAACCAAAAACAGCTCAACTCAAGTCACCACAAATATTCACCAATGACAAACTATATAATGCAGAAAATTAACCAACATAAATCAAACGACAAAAAGATTTATACGTGGAAAACCTCTTCAATGTGAAGAGTAAAAACCACGGGACGTGTGAGGAGTCCACCCTTTGTTCTTCTCTTATTATGATAAAATTGAGGGATAAAGAAACCCAAATCAGTCTTACAAAGGTTCACAACCCACCAACAAGTTCATACATAAGAGACAACATCATAGTAACTAGAATGAGAAAGAAATCACCAAATAATTGAAAGTCTGCCAGCAGCAATCAGTTGACCATAACTCTCGACCAGAAGCTCAAAACAACGATCCAACCGTTCAGAATATAGCACTGTGAGTCCCCAACAAGCTGTCCAAATTTCAGCCAAAACGGACCACGTTTGCTCCTTGATCCGAACACCTGAAGCAGCTGAGCTCAGTAGTATTTTTAAAACTGTGTTTTCCCTCTTTCTCTGACCTTTTGTATTCCTTAGTCTACTCTGTCTGCTGAGAACAAAACTCAGCACTTAAGTGATAAACATATCACATATATTGGGCCAAAACTTAGTGGACCAAACCTTAGTTATTTGGGCTGGACCCATAACAACATTTGGGGTCAGGACTCAGAACAGGTCGAATTGGTGGACCACAATAGTCCGCAGTCCTGGCCAACTGTTCTTGAGCATAGAAAATTTAATGTAAATTTTTTTAAAATTAAATTTAATTTCAGAACGATTTGAATCAGTCCTCATTAATATTTTCTTGATCCCCCCTGCTAGAATCCTGGTTCCGCCCTCGTCAACTTCGGCTCACAGTTGCACCAGCTACACAACTCTCGCTTATGCAAAATGTCAAATCAGCACACAAGTAGCTGTTTAAACCGAACTCCCAACTTGTCTTCAATTTGAAGAGACAAATATTACTCTGCATGTGACATTTTCATTTTTCTATTACTCAATTAACTCGAAAACAGTGTGTAATGACCATTAAGTCTGCAAACCCGTTGCTGCACCGTTTTCTTTACAACACTTTCGAGTTTCCAATGTGTCGACTTCCAAATTCCATAAGTAATCCTAGAAAATCTCGAGATCCTTGTAATCAAGACTACTGACACATGGGTTGACACGAATGTTCATGTACCAGTCTCCACACTTGTCTTCAGTTTAGTTTGTTCCAAGAAACTTAACAAGTTTTAGTAAATCTCAAGTAAATTTAGTACTATACTAGTAGTACCATCTTGGAAACCTAGCTAGTCCCTAGATTTGACCCCTAATTTCTTACCCATCTGTTTTGAAATATAAGTTGTTTGACTTTTTAGCACATATTTCTAAGTATTTTGATCGCATAGTTAAAATCATTATTTAAAAAAATAATTGAATAAAAGTATACGATTAATATTATAATTCGGAAAAAGAAAATTTTAAAATAATAATTTTAACTAAGCGGTCAAAAGACTTGGAAGTGTGTGCCAAAAAGTCAAGCGGCCTATAGTTCAAAACAGTGGGAGTAAAAAACTACTGATAAATTGTGTGTCTATAAATTAACATGTCAGTGTGTGTAATTCTTCTCTTTTGTTTCCTGGTTTGTGTTTAAGAAAGCAGACTTAGCCATCAAGGAACAATGTTGCAGCAGATACTAGTATTGTTGCTAAGCTTAATTCTAGTAGTTTTGTTTATAGTTACTGGAAGTCACTTGACAATAGTAGTTTCTTGTAAAGGTGCTCATCCGTTTCGATAAAGATTCCTATGTTTGTATTTTCACATTTTCACTCATTGAAACTCTTACAAATGCTTTGATTTTTTTCAGGTGTCAGGGGTTCAGCAGAACTGTTGCAGAAAAATGATGCTAGTGAAGAAGCGGTAACGTCCTCCATTTTTCGCTATTACTAATCATGATCACTGATCAGCGTCGTTTGACATTCATGTTTGCTTATGGGATTGTTTAGGCTTAAGAAAAAGAAGGGGTATTCGCAGAGGAGAAACCAATTAATTAACGCCTAATTGATTAAAAATTTAGTAGCAAATGTATAAGTTAGTTCGTTAAATGCTACATCCTAGCTGAGATGAAAAACGAATACCAAGTTTGATCTCGTGCCTGTTTAAGCAATTTAGTGAAATTTCCTGCAGGTTCTTGTTAATAATGTGCATACAGCAGCCGTTAGAGAACTGAAGTTGAAAACTGGCTGGAAAATAGCGGTTGACAAAGTTCATAGCAGACGTGACAGTTTCTTAAGTCCAACCCAGAGAAGCTCAAGTACTGCTAGAGAAAAGGTTGAAAGCCCAGCAGAGATTGCAGATAGGAAACGTGAGCTGAAAGTTGGACGAAGAAGTCTAATTGTCAAGGAGAAGAAGAATGAGTCTGGTTTTGTTGCTTACAGTGCAGATTACGGCAAACCAAGACATCATCCACCTAAGAATAACTGAGAGAAATGAACTTATATATAGTTAGCTATGCAGCTTTCAGTTTTGTGTTCTGTACTTTTTTGTCCTTCCGATGTTTTAAATGAGAATATAATGCTTGTAAGATTAGTCTGTCCATATGATCTACTTGATCATAGTCACCAGCCTTACAAAAGATTGCTCAGACTTCAATTTTGATATAATTCAAGCTTTTGTAAGCCGGGACTGGCAATAGATAAGTAATAAAAATGTCAAGTACCTATAAACATGTGTTATGTATTAAGCTTTTATTTATGCTGAGAAGACCATTGAAGCAACTTGTAATATTTTTATTTAGAAAGTAAAATTACAACTTAACCTCAAGATACATTGTACTCCAGTGCCTTCTACAATTAATGAACTAGAATTCCGCTTTGTAACCCCCATCACAAAAGTATCCGTCTTGAACCTAGCTGCAAGTTGCATATTCTGATGCTGTAGCTTAGGACAATCGTGAATGCGATGACCCCCACAATTGCCACAGGCTTCTCTTACGTCTGTTGTTTCAGTTGATATCTCGGCCAGCAGAGGGAGAAGTCTCTGTTTGGCGTCAATTAGTACATGCTTGAGATCAAGAAAAATCGTTTCCCTTTGCCAATCCTATGAACATAGTTTTCAATTTCAGCTGGCATATTGAAAATGATAACATGCTGAATATCAGCAAAATCCAAACCCTTTGAGGCCACATCAGTGGCAACCAGCACATCTTTCGTGCCAGCTTTGAAGGAGGAGATTGCTTACTGCCTCTCTTTGATCCTTACCACCATAAATTGACACCCCTTGACTCCTTTTAAGATGAGATATTCGTGTATTTCATCAACTTCATCTTTGTTCTCACTAAATACCAAAACTGGCGGTGGAGTCTTTTGCAGGCATTCAAGAAGGTAGACATATTTCACTTCTTGCTTCACAAATGCCACTGCTTGAATAACATCAAGATTGGCTGCTCCTGACCTTCCAACATTAACAATGACAGGCTTAACCCAGTGCAGTTCTAGCAAAATTCCTAATCTTGGTTTGCATACTTTGCCTTTGATCTTTGAAGTGATTAATGACATCGTGAATCTCATCTTCAAAACCTAAATCCACTAAATGATCTGCCTCGTCCAAAACCAAGTACCTAGAGATATCAAGATTCATCTTTGTCCTTGAACCTCCCCGGTGTAGCAACAGAAAATGCACACCTCTCTGCAAAACCTCTAACTTAGAACGCATATCAACACCACCAATACAGAGCATCGACCTTATTACTGGATTTTCCAATCCCTCAAACATTTAACAAATTCCTGCACAACATCCATATATTTGCTTAGCGAGCTCTCAGGAACTTTTGCCCTAAGAGAAGGATAATATTCATAATTATATATCTTTTTTATAAACGTTACATTGTCATCAAACTTTTGTGAGAAGTGATGAAAAAACTGATATGGTCGATCTGGAATGCTATAAGAACCAAAACCAATGAAGCTCAACTCATATAGATCTATCCTATAAGTCTCCTTTATCAGAAAAATAACAATGGCAAGTGATAAAGAAGCTACCATTTTCTTATCTTTTCCGCAAGTATTTTTAGTTTATCAGCATTTTTGAAAAATTTAATTTGGACTAACATGCAATGAGTGAAGAACAGGATTTCAAGCACGCAAATATTTCAGGTCCTATAACAACTGTGGTTGTATTAATCCAGCTGTGGTACCATTAATCTTTGGTTTAAGTCTACATTATCAGCCAGGCCTGTCATTCAACTACCTTTTCTGTATTCAGCCTTTGAATAGATGGCTTTCTTGTGCTTCAAGAATGTGACTCTGCACCAAAGATTTACAAGCAAATGCTATTCTTTGTTTTCCGTTGTGTAACAAAAACGGGTTAATTTTCAATTTGGTCACTGAAGTGGGTTTAATGTATCAAATTGGTCACTGAACTCAAAACGGTATCAAGATGGTTACTGAAGTGGCTGTATCTTGAAATACAAGTTCAAGTAGTAAAAAACGGCCAGCAGCTGTGTTCACAAATTCAATTACGAAAACTGTTCTTACACAGTCTGTTCTTTTTTAAATATAGGTGTTTCTATTTTTTACACAGCATTTCTAAGTCCCTTAATCGTAGTTAGAATTTTTGAAAGTTTTCTTTTTTTTTTTCAAGTAAAAATATTTGAATATTTATAATTTAAAAGAAGAAAATTTTTGAAATAATAATTTGAGTTATGCGGTCAAAAAACTTAAAAATATGTGAAAAAAATCAAGTTACTTATATTTCAAAATCGAGGAAATATGAAAATATAAAATATAATTTAGTATTAGAATAAAAATATAGTTTTAGCATTAAGAACGCTACATGCACAAAATTGGATACGAAATTTTGCACAAAATAATATGACAATTAAAATGGAATGTTTTAATTGGTGCTTACTAATGCATATACAAAGAGACTCATTCTAATCAAAACTTGATAATGATTTTGTATCCAATTTCGTGTATCAAACATTTTATATACCACATATAAAAGTCAATATAATTCATCAAAGATGTTTTATGATCCGATCCATACAAACACTACCTGTTTTATGATCCGATCCATACAAACACTACCTTCATTTTGTATTTCTTGTCCACTTTTGAATTTTGACAGGTCAAATTGATCAAAATATAACTAAAATTTATAAATTAATTTTATAAAATTTCAAATTTAAGTAAAGTTCGGTCAAAGTTGACTCAATTTCACCAGTAAAAAATGAAAAGGAAATAAATATTTTGAAACGAAGGGAGCAACTATTTTGAAGACGGATTTAAACTAAGAACTTTAAACTAGGTAGTTATGGGATTTTTTTTTGGACGGATTAGGTAGTTACCGGATAAAACCAAAGATTAATGGATTCGTCTGTGTGAACATCTGTACCTGGTAAGGTTGGTTAACCCTTTTGTTTATACCTCTGTATAAAGCAAAAAAAAAAAAAAAATCATAAAGCAGGTGATGACTGAAGATACTAAAATTTAAGCATAAACAGACAAGTATATCATCACAGATCTCTTTAGGGGGTTAATTAGATGGTCTAATTACCTAGCCACCTTAATCTTAATAAGAATAGTCAAAAGACTCAAAACTTATATTTTCATTTTTAAGCTAAACAAATTTGGCTTATATGTGAAGACAAGTTCTTTATATAATAAAACTTGTAATTTCGTGTAAATCTCTTATCAATTGGTTTGGAAGTCCCTACCAACCTGACTACTATAGTAGTTGTATCTTCTCTTGACTAACACAATTTTGTATTACCCAGCTGGTCAGCATGACCAAATAAACATGTGAAAAATGTCCAGTTTGTTCATTATATATTCATATCTTGCATCTTGTTGCATTTCAATTAGCATGCCCCTGCAGTCTCAACCATCTTTATTCACAAGCAGAACAATGGCACCGCGTTTTCTGCAATGTTTCTTGCTAGTTTTAGTGGTTTTTCTCGATGATTTTAGTGTCAGCTTGCATGCAAGCCAAGACCCTCCTTTAAAGTTGGATTATTATGAATCAACTTGTCCATCAGTTCTTGAGATTGTGAGGAAAGAAATGGAGTGCGCTGTGCTTTCTGATCCGCGCAATGCAGCTTTGATTCTGCGTTTACATTTCCATGATTGTTTTGTTCAGGTGAACTTGCATTAGTTTTGGCATTCATCAGCTCTTTCTATCATAATGTGCATTAAGCTAATGGCTTAATAACCTGAATACTTGCAGGGGTGTGATGGGTCAGTTTTGCTGGATGATACGTACACGCTTAAAGGAGAAAAGAAAGCTTCCATTAATGACCATGCATTGAAGGGCTTTAACATCATTGACAGGATCAAGAATAAGCTTGAATCAGAGTGCCCTGGAACAGTCTCTTGTGCCGATATTCTCACTGTAGCTGCGCGAGATGCAACTATTCTGGTAATCAAGAACACTTTAAACCTTTATGCTAAAAAATAAATGAAGCCACTGTCAGTAATCATATGAAACCATATATTTCACTTGTGCATTCTGTGCAGGTTGGTGGACCTTACTGGGATGTACCTCTAGGCAGAAAAGACTCTAAGACTGCAGGCTATGAACTTGCAACATCAAATTTACCTGGAGCAAATGAAGGCCTTCTGTCTATGATTTCTAAGTTCTTGTATCAAGGACTTTCGGTCACTGATTTAGTAGCTCTTTCAGGTAAACTTTGAATTAACCACCATCTTCTCAATTTGAATTCAAATGTTAAGCTTAAGCTAAAATACTAGAACTACCTGCAGGTGCACATACAATAGGCATGGCGCGTTGTGTGAACTTCAGGGACAGGATTTACGGAGACTATGAAACAACCTCTGGAATGAGTCCGGTGTCAGACTCAAATCTTAACAACTTAAGAACTATATGTCCAGCAACAGGGGGAGAAGACAACAAAGAATCAGCCATGGACAGTGTAACTCCTAATCTTTTCGACAATTCTTTCTACCATTTACTATTAAAAGGACAGGGACTACTCAACTCGGATCAAGAACTTTATTCCAGCATCTGGGGGATCGAAACCAAAAAGCTTGTACAGAAATATGCTGAAAACCCTGTTGCTTTCTTTGAACAATTCTCTGAGTCAATGGTGAAGATGGGAAACATCACAAATGATCAAAGTTTTGTGGATGGGGAAGTCAGGAAAAACTGCAGATTTGTGAACACATAGATACTAATTCTCATACTACTAAAATTGTACTAAAATATTTGTTTTTCAAGTGCAGAAGTGAAATCACAGGAATTGTGTAACCAATACGTTATATTTTCGAGTTTGAAAATTAAAGCTGGCATGATCATATTGGTTAGTCAGTAATAGACATTATACAATTATATTAATTTTGTGTTTGTTAGATAGATGCACTCTTCTAAAGTTTAAATTCTTTCCTAAATCCTGACGAAAAAAGAAGTTTAAATCCTTCAAAATGAGTTTGAGAGTTACTCTATGTAGAAAGAGTAGATCATCTTAATCTTGTTAGTAAGAAATACATACAAGTGACTTAGCAAAAAAAAAAAAAGAAAAGAAATACATACAAGTGCAAGATAAATTTTTTTTTTTTTGAAAATGAGAATAAATCTCAACGAGCATCGGCAATTCACCATGATAATTCTTTCATTCAAGAAATCTTATTATCTAACCGTCGGACATGCAAGATGACCGGGGAAATTTAGACAATAAAACTTTAATGTCCGAAAAGAAAAACCGGTCTTCTTCCAATAATCCTGAAAATTAAACAAGAGAAACAAGAAGAATATAAGTCGATATATTTAACAGATTATATTAAAATATTCCCACAATCATGATAACTCATGATTGAGACAATTAAGCTCTTAATTAAGGCATAATAAAAAAATATTAATGTCCTTAATTAAGGCATAATTAACGCCTTCAATAAATAGGCACAATTTACGCCCTCGATAAAGAGGCACAATTAACACCCTCAATTACGAGGCACAATTAACGCCCTCAATTACGAGGCACAATTAACGCCCTCAATTAAGGCACAATTGGTGCTTTCCTTTCTGAAACCGGATCCCGTCCCGAAACCGCCGTCACCTCCACCATCGGCCTCCACCGCTATGCTATCGGTCAGGTTACCTCGTCGTCTGCGAAATGAACACCAAAATCAAACAAAACGCAAAAATTAAACAAACAAACAAGATTAAAGTCAACATCTTTTCGCAATTCTACTCAATATAAATCAGAAAATGAAAGTAACAAACAAAAAAACGAAGAGATACATACATGCTTAGCTTTTGGAGATGATCATTTTCGTTTTCTTGAAGAGACGCTTCTTTTTCTTGGTGGTGGTGGGCACTGTTTCATTACTGGGATTCTGTGATCGAGTGATGTTGGAGTTCTGAACCCATCATTGTCATCGTTGAGACCAAGATATCATTGGTGGACGAAGTACATTGTTGTTTCGCTAATGATAGTGCTAATGGCTTCTGATTGCTGGCACATATAGTAGCAATGTTGTCGTCACTTTTTTCTTCATGCGTATGAATAATTCCATTTTCCGGAGAAGTCATTGTATTATCTTGAATCTCAGTTTCCTCTGATCCAAACTCATATGGTACCTACACACACGTGTGTGCACACGTATGTATGATTTAAATATTTAACAATTACTCAAATACAAACCACTAAAATAAAAATGAAATTATAAAACAAATAAAACCATCTCTATATCACATCATCCAGCCTTTATATGACATCACCCACGTTACCCATTCATGGTCCACCCTCAATCCACACGCCTGGCCTAGTAGAGCTTCTCTAAAATTATTGACAAATTCTAAACATGTTTTGGACAACACAAAAGCCCAAACTTTCCCCACCCCGACGCTAGTAGGCCTCATCTAGGCTCATTTTGGAGTCCAATCCAAATCCACAAGTTTTCAAGTTCTCCTTGATTGCATTCTTTTATATTTAATTTTTCTTTTAATAGTATATATTGGCGTAAGATTATATATATATATATATATATATATATATATATATATATATGTATCTATATATATATATAATTATTTAATCCCGAGCATGTTTCTTGTAAATTTGATTAGATTCACAAATATTTGTTTAAATATATGAATCAATAAAATTTATTTATTCATCATTATTATTTTTTCAAAAGGAATTATCATTCTCTTCATCCTATTTTCTTACTCAATAACCTTTTATTCTCATTTACACTTCGGTCATCGGTCAAGTATTTGTATTTCCTTTTCCAATTTCACTACCAATTTCGTCATCAATGATAACTATTTAACCATTACTCATTGTTATCCGATAACCATTACTCATTGTTATCCGATAACCATCACCACTGACAACTAGTGTTGATCAACAACCGATGATGACAAAATCCGTGGAAGACACATCATAAATATCACTCACGATCACCGTCAAATCAACATCCGGTACTACAATCTCATATATTCGAAGTCACGACATACCTATCTTTAACAATTACCACCACCGATCATCAACAACTAGTATCACAATTCACAATCACCACCACCGATCATCAAGCAACTGATATCACAACTGTAAATTGACAAGGTATGACCGATAATCAAAACTAATTCTTATCTATCATTCATCTCAACATTTTTATACTTGTGTACAATCAAAAATTTCATTATGTGTTCTTTTTATAATCCTA
Source organism: Daucus carota subsp. sativus (assembly GCF_001625215.2). Classification (NCBI taxonomy): domain Eukaryota; kingdom Viridiplantae; phylum Streptophyta; class Magnoliopsida; order Apiales; family Apiaceae; genus Daucus; species Daucus carota. The sequence goes on along the minus strand of NC_030387.2, from coordinate 4,616,019 downwards.
ATCAGACAAGCGAACAATCGAGGATCATTATTGATCTCCCCTTTCTTTTAAAAATTTGTTCTCCATCTTTCTCTTTACCTTCTTTCATAAATTTATTCGTTGTACTCTACCTGAACCAAATATTTTTTATTAATATAACTACTATGTGAGTTGATGCCAATCTATTTTGCACAAAAATGATTATTTATCAAATTTGTTAAAATTAAATAGGTGATCGTTCATTCGTTCAATTAACTCGGTAATCATTTATGTAGCAGTAAAATCACGATTTATTTTGATAAAAGGTAGATTCCTAAACATAATAATATAATAAATATAAATCATCACATAAATACCGAGCACATTTATGTCACACTCATTCTGAAGATTAAATTCTTAGATCATATTAATTGATAAATATGATTGCACTAACAATTATTATATTCAATGTGAAATTTTACACAAAACAAACGCACATAAAACCAAACCAAGCTGCACAATCTCTTATTATAGACACATTCAACACTATTTATTTAGTAAAAACTACAAACCGTAACTCCGTAAAAAACAAACACTTGCACAATAAAAAAATCTTAAAAAAAATATAAAAAGAATCGTGTAAAGAAGCCATGTTACAAACAGAGAGCTTAGAAGAGAAGCAAGAAAACATATGTAAAATGATATATATGAGGGCGGAGACTATATATAATACACAAACTGAGTCGGTGTCTTTGGTTTGTTTGTTAAGAACCCACTGCAACTCCTCTTTCACCACCTGGGTATGTGTTTTTATGCACATTTTGATTGAATTTGATCTTTTTTCTTGTTGGGTGTTCTTGTTTTAGTCTATATTGTAGTGGATATTTTTTGTTTTGGTTTATTATGCGTGTTATGAATTGGTTCGTGATTTTGTAGCATTGGGTTTCAAGATTCATGCTTTTTGCTTGTTTTGTGGTTTCTTTGTTCAAGATTTGGTTTTTGCTGATAATTTGGCTAGTTGGTTTGTTGTTTGTTTGTGTGTTTGATATGGGGTAGTGTTGAATTTATTTGATTGTTTATGAATGATGTGTAATGATTTTATGTTGTTTTGTAGTTTGATGGATGTTCTTTGATTAGTTGGTTTATACGTAGAGTTTGGATAGTGAATGTTCGGAGGTGTTTTGTAATTGCAATCTTTCGTATAGAATGTCCAAAAGTGGGACTTTTATGGGTTTATCTTGTGAATTGTGGGAGCTATAGGGATATTGTTAAATAGAGAGAGGTTGAAATAATTGGTTTAAACTGAGGTGCTTTTTGTTGGTGGTCTTGATATAGACAATCTTATCTAGCAAAAAAAAAGTCCTTTTATAATGCTATGTGCAGTTTATAGTTGTCTTATTAAGTTTATAGCTGTTTTATTATATTATTATTGCATGCAACTGCACAGGATGATTCATCATCTAACGTCGACCCTGTGTGTTTTTCTTTTTAATGCTTTGAAATTCAGACACATTCGGTGTTACTCGTGATGGCAAAAGATAATTTTAGTGGGGAGTTAATACAACGAAGGACTGGTCTGTTAAAGGATCAAGTACGCCTAGTTAAGAGGAAAGATTTGGATCGTTATGAGATTGTATCTATTCGAGATAAGCTTTCATATGAGAAAGGTTTCTTTGTTGCCATCCGTGCATGCCAGTTACTTGTCCAAAAGAATGATGGGCTTATATTAGTAGGGATTGCTGGTCCTTCTGGTGCTGGGAAGACTATTTTTACGGAAAAAATATTGAACTTTATGCCTAGCGTGGCTGTGATATCGATGGACAACTACAATGATGCTACACGGGTAATTGATGGAAACTTTGATGGTAAGCCTTTTTTTTATGCTTGAGACTGTATCTATGATATCATCTCTAGCCATGAGCATTCTTATACCAATGATCTTTATTATGTTTGAGTGGATGTAGCAGAAACACTTATAATCAGTTAGTTTCTTTCCATACTGAATTGGTTTTGTAAAAGCAAACGACTCTGACCATGGATTGTATCTACATGGATACCCTATATATGGTGTGGAGCAGGTTATGTGTAGGAATCTTCTGATATACTTCTTGTAAAGTTTTCCTCAATGCGCCATATTATGCGGGGAATTGTGAAATTCTGTTTTGTAGCTCTACTTTTTTGCTTAGTGTTACAAAGAAAATATCATTGGGATGTTTCATTTAGGCATCAGCAGACTTTTTGCATCCAATAACCCAACATTAGTTAGATTATTAATATTTACATTGTCTATGAATCATTATTACCTTACGTCTCATAATACTAGGTGTCTAAAATAGTTGGAATTTCAGTTTTTTAGTCTTTTGAACTAAACGAGATTGATATCTTTCTTCAATGTGCTCAATGAATAATCCTCTGTAGCCTATGTATATTTTTTAGCGAAAATTGTGTCAAGCTTGCTGTCGAGACTAGTAACTTGATGTCTTGATGAAATTGAACTAGTAGTTATGAATCTTTTTGTTGTTTGTCTTCCTTTTCCATGTGAAGTCAATCATATAATATGTTTTCAATTCGAGAGACATTTTTAATTGGGTTTATATACTGGAGCAGACCCACGCTTGACAGACTATGACACGTTGCTAAAGAACATCCATGATTTGAAGGCGGGGAAACCTGTGGAAGTTCCAATATATGATTTCAAGGCCAGTATGCGCACAGGATACAGGTTTGGATTTCTCTACATTGCTCTAGATGCAAGTCATTCTGTATATATATTTTGCGCTTATCATTCAGTTGGTAGTTTTGGAGTTTTGAGTCTTAAATTTCTTCTGTGTTCTATGCAGATTCTCTCATTCGCTTGATAAACTCGATATACAACTTTTATCATCTATATAGTAATTTAATTTATTTATATTTAATCCTCTATATAGTTCTTTTTGCCAGGAACTTCCTTTATCATTCAGAATATCAATTTGTTCGATCATTTTTAACCAAACCACTTGTATATGTTTTGTGCTATCAACTGAGGTCTTTAAATATTGTTGCATATTCTCACCCCCAACAACTAGATTCCGGATTCTATGTTCTTCATCGAAAATATCCTAACTTGAATCATTTAAAATTGGGGCATGTCTTTCTTAGTTAAAGTTGAATATGCTGCCATTGTATAATCAATGATCATTTACTCCATGCATAATTTCTTTGGACTTGTATTTTATGTGCTGAAAGCAGGACGATTGAAGTTCCAAGCTCCCGTATTGTAATTATTGAAGGAATTTATGCTCTGAGTGAAAAATTGCGTCCCCTCCTGGATCTCCGAGTATCTGTGACAGGTGGAGTTCACTTTGATCTTGTTAAAAGGGTCTTTCGGGACATTCAACGTGCTGGACAAGCACCTCAAGAGATCATCCACCAGATATCAGAAACGGTTAACTCTTGCCTACCTGAGCTAATATTCTATATGGTAGAAGACCTTCTCTAATCAATATCTCCTGCATTCTATGAAACAGGTATATCCGATGTACAAGGCTTTCATCGAACCAGATCTTCAAATGGCTCATATTAGAATTATTAACAAATTTAATCCATTCACTGGATTCCAGTGTCCCACTTATATCTTAAAGGTTAGCTTCAATTTTCTTTTTTTTATGTGTGTTGGTGGATGTCGGCTAGAACATTTTGCTAGTAATTAACTTTCTCAATAACTGTATTGTACTTGATCTCTTAGTCACGAAGGGATGTTACAGTTGATCAAATCAAGCTTGTCATGCCTGAAGAGCATACTGAAACTATGGAACAGACTTACGATATATATCTATTACCTCCAGGAGAAGATCCTGAATCATGTCAATCATACTTGAGGATGCGAAATAGAGATGGAAAATACAATCTCATGTTTGAGGTTTGTCTTTTACCCTTGTTGACATGTATCTTCCCTAAGAATTGGTAGGGAAATTCACAATCGTGTATTGTATCATCTAAAGACATATATTAATGCATCAAGCATTCAGCACTAAAGAGTAAAGACTTTATTAAATAGTAAAGAGTGAAGACTCCTTCAAGTGAAACCATGTTACAGAAAGGCAGAATTGTTAGGGAAGTTCAAATCAAAGAAATACAAAATATGTTATATGTTACATGCAAATGTGAAACTAAATTAACTGCAAAATTTTATAGATGAACCCCTAGCCCTTATTGTGTATGATTATTTTTAACACAAATATATCTAATATTAGCTCTTGATGTGAATTGGTTTTGGCGTTTGGTGGTTACATTCCCGCCTTTATTTGAGGTGTTATCCGCGTGCATGTTTGTACCGTACTAAGGTGCACCGTATTCATTTTATTTAGGCTCTAACTATTAGGTAATCCTGTGATCAGGAAAAGGTCTAAATATTTACTGTTACCTAACCTTAATTTGTAGGCCTTTATAATACGGATTTCTTGTGAAAGCTTTAGGGTTTTTTTCTAGGATAAGCACTTAATGTGTTTATTTTGCCAAGTACTTTTTGCATATGTTGGGACTTGGGTGTAACCAAAATAATAAAATGTTTTGCTCTGTAGACTTTAGTTGACAGGATGTTAATTAACTGTTAATCTTTCATAAGGGTCATTACAGCTTTCCATTAGCAAGCTTTAGGTTTATCACAACAAAAGTTTCAGTATCCACATACTGACAACAAAGTATAGGGGGTAAAACCTGCAACTTTAAGAGCATCATGCCACAGTAGCTCCAACCTGATATCTTAATTTATGCCTTTTGTGTTGATGAGCTACTTCATTCAGATTTTTCCTCTCAGAAAATGCTATAACACAAATAATAACATATAGTTTTTTGCCTGATCTGTCTATGCTTTCGAAATTTAGGAATGGGTTACGGATTCTCCATTTGTTATATCACCAAGGATAACCTTCGAAGTCAGTGTGAGACTTCTCGGTGGGCTTATGGCTTTGGGGTATACAATAGCAGCAATCCTGAAAAGAAGTAGCCATGTGTTCTCTGATGAAAGAGTGTCTGTGAAAATTGATTGGTTGGAACAACTGAACCGCCATTATGTTCAGGTGATGGTTGAATTTTTTTTGTTTTTGTCTCTATTTTATCTCAATTGCTATCTCCTTATTAATGTGACTACTGTATACTGCACTTTTACTTACCATTCCATGCTTTCTTAGTATCAAATTTTAGTTTCTTCATTGTCGACCTTTTTAAAGTTCTAGCTTGGTTAGGTGTTATGCTAATGTCTGTTTCTTTTTTCTATTTGTTCTAAAAATAATAAACAGGTGCAAGGAAGAGATCGTGCAGTTGTGAAGGGAGTGGCAGAGCAACTAGGATTGGAGGGTTCATACATTCCTCGTACTTACATAGAACAAATTCAGCTTGAGAAGATAGTAAATGAAGTTATGGTAAGTCAATATTTGTATTTATTTACTTTTTTCTTTGGCTTCTTACATTATGATCGTAATCAACATATGTTGTAGGCTGTACCTGATGATTTGAGGACAAAACTGAGCATAGATGAGGATCTGGGGTCAAGCCCTAGTGATTCACTTTCTCGAGCTTCATCAAAGAGGGTCACATTGAGAAATAAAAACATTAAAAGGTACAGCTTCTCTGCCTGTAGTAATGCATGATTTGAGAATCTTCTTATTGTTATTTAGGAGGCTATAATTGTATGAAAATTATTATGTACAATATCTTAACAATTATTATATCTATAATACAATCAAGAACAACGATAAAAACAGAGTGATCATAAACTGGGCAATATAATATTTTTACTCCACAATGTTTGTACGTATTAATTATATAGATGCATATACGTATTTAATCCTAAATTACATTAAATAAATTTGTAAAACAATTGAAAGTAAAATAGAAGTATTAAACGTATATACACACATTATATATATGATCCAAATTATGTATCATACAACAAAGAGGAAGAACCTGTTTCTGAATTATGATGTTGAAAGAACCTGATCCTAGTTTGTGTTAAAAGAAGCTATGCCTTCCAACCGGTGCTTTAGTGAAAGATGGCAGTGGCTTCACACGATTAAACGGATTATCGTTCTAAGAATTGTGAGCACGACAGATTCTTAGACACAAGCGAACTAAAAACTAAGAGAATTGTGTCTATTGTGACAATTACTTTTAGTGTTTTCTGTATGTATTTTCAATGTATCTCATATATTCAATTAAATTATAAGAATAATAATACTATTATTCTGAAAAAAATATGACAACAGTTACATTTATAGTTAATCTAGGAATGGATTATGTTCTATACTGCTACTTGTAACTGTTTGCATTATTTATGTTTCGTAAGATCAATATGTCTTGTGAGTTGAAACTATAAAGCTATCGGTACAAGTTGGTTGATTACATTGCTTTTATTTTGACACTAATGATAAATAATCAGATTAACTGTCACTTGCCTATTTTGTAGTTTACTGAGCATTAGAAAAGATCCAACTCTGAAGGCATGGCCGTGTGGACGTGTGTTTTATTTTGTAATTTCGTTTGCTTACTTTTCTTTCTACCTTCAGAAATTGAATTTGTTTGTGCTATATGATTGTCATGAGCAGTGGAATGTCACATTCCTACTCTACACGGAGGGACAAAAATTTATACAAGCTTACTAATTTAGCCTTCTGCGGTCAAAATTTTGATGATGGATCCACAGAGCCGCCACCAACCATTGAAAGTGAGGTAATTTGAGGCAACTTTTTTTTATGCTATTGTTTACCTTTTCCAAGGTGGTACGTACTTGTCTGATATTCTATTACTTCCTGTTTTTGAAGGGTGCCATTACCCAGCTCTCGGAACAAATTTTTACACTAAATGATAGGATTGATGAGTTTGCATCTAAAATGGATGAATTAAATTCCAATTTTAGCATTAAAAGAGTTTTGTCTAGCTCCCAACAACCTGAAGCTTGTAATGGATCAGCTTCGACCTCATACCTTACTTATGATCCACGCAATGGGTCTGCATTACTTTCTTCTAGTTCTTCATCTCAGCTAGCAAAGGAAACTGCCTTCATGGAAGAGGTACGATAACTGACCTCATTTTTATTATATATATTTGCTCTTAACTTCTCAGGAAGCCTGTGATATGTAAATGAATCGCCAATCTTAGCATGAACATCGATCTTTATTTCCAGGCAGTTCAAAAAGCTTTTTGTTTTCTTGACTAGATTTATGCCTCAAATAAATGTAAAACCTAAAATAAAATCATTCTTTCTTATTGTTTTGCTAATCTAACATCACTCATTTTTTATTTTTTGCAGTGCTAGAAAATATAATTGTTTGTAGTGCTAGAATATATAATTGTTTTTGTAGTGCTAGAATATATTACCATAATTTTGTCATTGATGTTTTATTTATGTATTATATAATGAAACAGATATTAAGCATTGCTCGTGGACAACGTCAAATCTTGCACCAGTTGGAAAATCTTACAAATAACCTCCATAACTTGGGAGAGGTGTTTCATCAAACAAAGAGCGTCCGGAAAAGCTTATTTGTTGATTATGAGCGCATTAGCGGTTCAGTGATCCTAACATTGGCAATTGGTGGTGTTGGAATCTTCTTGTTTAGAGGTTACGTATCCCGCATTTGATCAACACCCTATTAATTCGTTGACAGAGATATTTTCGCATTGCCTACATCTTCAGCCTTCCTTGAAAAAAATGAATAGTACAACACAACCCTTCTGGTTCGGGAAATTTAATGTTTTGAGATATTAGAAGGCAAAACTTCTGAATTCTCTTTAGTATCTGAGAAGAGTTTACTTATTATACTAAATTTTGTACGTTTAAAGGGTTTTTGCGGTTCTGGAAAAATGTGTTTTTTCATGACATTTTCCGAATAAATTATTAGTGAACGAAACTGAGCCAGTTTATTTAGATTAACTCTTGAAGATCTTTATAATTTTCCTTGTATGCTTCTCTTATCATCATCATATATGAAGGATCCTAGATGTGGAGATATTTGTTTTCCTCCATCCATATACAACATTTAGAGGTCAATATCAGGATTTGGTGAATCATAACGGATGTTTAACACTGGCTTTCATGTTTTGTTTTTTTAATTAGCAGCTCATGTATATAAAAAGGTTTATGTTAAGAAAGGTTTGGTTCATGACTAATGAGCATAATTATTATGAATAGGAATCTCAATCTTAGTTGTTCTTTGGGTTGAAATTTTTTGTATAAAATAAAAACAATATTTGGCCCACTAATCTCAATTTAGTTTTTGGTTGGATAAACAATTTGATTATATATAGTGGAAATCTTTGGTGTGCATCTTATTTTCTATACCATGTTTTCAATTAGCTAAGTTTGTAATAACTTAGTTTAGGTGGATTTTAGTTTGTTTTTTAATGGTATTGCTAAATGAGTTTAGTTGGTAATGGAGTTTAGTTCAAATGCTATAGTTTCTAAATTGATGGAGCGTCATTGTTCTTGTTATTGTCCCCGGCTCGTGGGATGATCTGTTTTAATTCGATTTCTTGGATCTGAAACCGTCTTTAATTTTATTTCTAGACCATATTAATAGTGACGGTTCTATACATGTATAAAAATCTTAGTTTATGGTTGGATTATTAAAATCCTTGAAGACCAAATAATTTATGGTTGGATTATTAAACTAATGAATGACTGAGATTCTTTAGGGAATACAATAATTTTTTTAGAATACTATTCCTTATACGTAGATGTAGGAGCATATAACTAGTCAAGTGCAATCGTGCATATCGAAAATACTATCCTGCATATCCGTCTAAAATATTGTCGGTTACAAATCAAATATTTCAATTTAAAGAGGACTACAGGACGCTCATTTTGTCATTCGTGTTTAGAGTTTAGAGCCATAGATTCACCGGATTATTCTTCATCGCCGTCTGTTATGTATAGAGGTAAGTTGCACAATCATCCATGACTTAACCATCTTGAATGCATACATACTACTTCAGATGCTGTGAATTTGATAATTAAGTCAAAAACTAATCATGCAGATGCATGATGATAAAAATATTAAAATAAGAATATTAATGATCGTTGGATTAAAAATAATAAATGGTTAAATTGTTGGTCTCCATTACCTATGTTCATATATTTATATAGTTTCACTCCACGAAAAATCGCCTTATATCGAGTCTCTTAAAGAACAATTATACATACTCAAAAAACACATATATCAACTTCATTATTCATCAAATATTTAATTATTAAATTAAAAAAATTAAATTTTAATATTTATCACTAAAAAACGTTGATAATTAATTGTAATATACAAACTGGTTCTAATGTTCTATATTCATCCAAAATGGTTTGCAGTTCACCATATTTAAAACTCAATTTTTTTCTCAAATTTATAAGTGTGAAATTATTTGTACATGTTTTGTGCGATTAATATTTTATACTAGAATCGATTTATATATATAAATATGATAAATTTTACAAATATTAATGAGATTTTAGAGTAAAATCAAATAATTCTCTATGAAACAGTTATATATAAGTGTGGGGGAATAATATATTACATATAATATATATATATATATATATATATATATATATATATATATATCACTAATATTAACAATGCTATCATATATTGAGCATAACTCTAATATATCAATAATATAATTTCACAATACCAAATTTCAATTCCAATTCTATTAATCCGAAATTTTAACCCATTCAACCTCGAATCTTAGACACACAAAAAGTACCTTACGATTCATGTACATAATTATTCTTTCATCAGTCTATTGTTTGTTGAAACGATCAAATATGAGTAAGAGTTTGTTTGGTATGTAATATTAAACCATTTATTTTCTTATTATTTATTTGTCATTTAAACAAACAAATTTAGGTTGATTATTTATTTTAGAAATAATTTATGGCCCGTTTAAAAGTCAAATCGAATAAGTTATTTTTGAAATAGGGTATTATGATATTAAAGAATCTGAGATTGGGTCTTAAATATATATTTAGGTTTAAATCTGGATTTTACAAAAAAACAGATCGATCAATTTATCTACTCAGTCATTTCTTTACGCTGTTCAGATATTTCTTGATTATTTTGTTAATATAAACCAAACTCTTTATTGACATCTCCATTCTACGACTTAACTTCCAAATATTATAAAATTAATAAATTTTTTTGATGTTAAAATCTTGATTCTACAATCAACAAGCAATTAAACACTTCTAGATATCGGCTAGGTGCCAAAATATATTGCTACATTATTAAATTAATAAGTTGATGTTAGAAAGAACTAGTGCCATCTGTAATTCAAAATGACACAGTTCAACCTAAGGTCTATTTTAACATTACAGTCCACAATAAATTTTCTATTTGAAGATGGTTTGACCGAGGAACTTGAGTAATTAAAAAACGTCCATTTTCGAATTCTAGACAAACAGGTGTCTACAAGGCAAACAATTTCTACTAGTAAAAATAGTTTGGTAGAGATCCACTTTCTCCCACATTTTTAGGAAGTGTATTTTATCACATGAAACTTCTTCCAAAAAGAACCTTTCCTCTTGGTTCTCAAATCCATAGCCACACCTGATTATCCTTGTATCCATTTCAAGGATTGAGACTCAAATTATGTTAACCACTGACTTCTTATCACTCCCTTCAAGGGTTTTCATAATTTCAATGAGTCCCTTCCCAGCTTTGTCATTTTTGATATCTTCTTCCTTCATTAATTGCAGATACCAGTAAATATGATTTGGTGGAACAATTTAAGGCTTGAAGCTAGTGACTTTGGTCCTATATATGCATAATACTTATAGCAATTGCTTATAACTAAAACATTGATTAGACTAACGCTTTCCCAACAAAAATAATAGAAATAACAATTGTCTGAGAAAACATAATTCAACAATTATAATATAAGCCACTGAAACAGAGCAACATCCACCGTACAATTTAAGAAAGGTTCAACATAAAATGACTTCAACATGAACTAAAATATGTAAGGTGCCTACCGAATGGCAACCACCACCTACCATTAGATGTTATTACTTATTGAATGTAGTAATACGATACGAAATGAACATATAGAAAAAAATACCCTTGATTTACTCATACTCCTTTTCCTCTTTCTCTTCCTCCTTCCAGCAGCTTTTCGGAACTGATCTAAGAGATTCACAGCTTTGATTCTTAACAAACTTCTGGTAAACAATTGAACCATCCATTCCAAGATATTCACAAGTTCTCTCTTCCAAACAATAGCCCTTAACATCCACAGAGCTGGTCTTTTCAAGTAGTTTAGATGCAAAATTAGCCTGCAGAGCTATTGATAACTCCTTGGGTTCAAAACAGTTCAAGACCCTGACAACAAGCCGGTCAAGACTAACAGAGTTTGGATCATATCCAACAGCTCTAAATTTTGCATAACTAAAGCCATGTTCAGGTGTAATGTGAATAGTAGAGACAACAAGGCCTTCAATTGCATACATGAAATAACCACATGGGTCAAATTCAAAACCACATATCTTCGAGTTTGGAAGAATGTTTCGTATGCCAGAGTCCTCAGTCACTAGAGTCGCAGAGCTTGAACTAGTTTTATAGAGGATAGATGCCTTGTCCCTGTCCAAAGAAGTCATGAACATTTCCATTGTATACACGGGGTTAGGAGTGTGTGTGGATGCAGCACAAGAAGCGTACACATGCCATTTCGGCTGCTCTACTACAAATTAGTGACTATTCCAACCTCTTCCTTGAATCGAACCAAATAATCTCTCATCTTCTCATTCATTCTCTATCTATAATGGATCAGGGCCTCGGTATCCTTCTCTCTTCGGCATAGGTGGGAGGAATACTTTAAGAACAACCTCTTTACTCGCTCATAGGAGCTGATCGATCAGGGCCTCAATGACCAATACCACATAGTCGTCGAACCATTCATATATATTATAAACTATCATAGTGGTCCATACCTATTATTAGGGACTCGTATTTCTCATAGTGGTCGATCGGATAGCCTTTACCATTGAATTAGTACATTTTTCATGAACTGCCTCTCGGACGGTGCTCGATACTGCTCGATCTCTTACACCACCACCGGTTCATGATGGAGCTTTTTTCTCCCAAACATTGCTTTCTCGACCCTACGTAGGCGATCCTTCATGTGGGGTCCTTCTTCTTCAGAATCTGACGGAGTCATCTCCTTCATTTTCGCCCTTCGGGAGTATGACTTAGAGTACAAAGACTGGTCTTGGTCCTCTTGGGACCTCTTTCCCCGATGTGCCTCCGACTCAGCACAGGTCACAATCGCTTTGGCCTCCACACCTCCAGAGGACTTTCACCTACAACTCAATATCTACCCTATATAGCTAGAGGTCTCTCAACCTCAACTAATCGCCTTCACTCTTGGGACCTCTTTCCCCGATGTGCCTCCGACTCAGCACAGGTCACAATCGCTTTGGCCTCCACACCTCCAGAGGACTTTCACCTACAACTCAATATCTACCCTATATAGCTAGAGGTCTCTCAACCTCAACTAATCGCCCTCACACTCAGGGCCGGCTCCAACTGATATAAGGCCCATTCCCATTCAACTAGCTTAGAAGACTGCTTCTCCTTCTCTTCGGACTTTGTAGCCATCCCCTCTCTCTATTTTTGAAGCATCAGGCATTGTTTTTCAGGAATCGACATGAGTTCTCCCGCTATACTCTCGCCAAAATCCAATCGCAAAGTAGTTATGACTATGGCATGGGAGTTTGAGAGGCTGATTTGTTCATTAGGATTTAGGGGAATAATTGTTGATACATTATCGGGGTAGGCATGGTTGTTCTTATTTATTGTTTAGTTTTTCAAGAGTTTGCTTGTAGTTCCCATAGAAGGCGCCAATGTTTGGAACTAGTTTTCTGCCTGAGACATTGATTGGTGATGCCTGCAAAGAGAAGAATGCAAGGGATGTTCCCCCGATTTTACCTCCGGTGTGAGAATAAGTTAGTTGATCTTTGTGATTAAAGAGAGTACTACAAGTATTATTGAGTGCGTGTGAATATTGAATGAATTAAAACCAAACATATTCCAACTATTATATTCAAAGGGTTCCCCTTTCTTTCGGTCGTGGCCGAAAAGATCGGAAATGGGGTTTTTTTTTTCATTAATGAAATCCGAATGTATTCAATTCGGATTTTAAAAAATGTAACAGAATCTTGGGGTATTCAATTGAGATTTTAAATTATGTTACAAAATATGGTGGTGTTCAATCATGATTTTAAATCATGCTTTAAAATTTAATGATACTCAATTGGGATTGTTTACAATCCATTAATATCTAATGGTATTAAAATCATGATAGATTTTTTCAGATTCATATAATGATGGATTTTGTGAGATTATTTAGTATATCTTAAGTTTTTTCCGAAATCTCATCAAAATTAAAGAGATTTTTAAATATTGTACTTAAATCCTAAAAAATCTAAATCAACTATGTGACATTTTATCAAGAATTGACACAAAATCAAAATGAGATACAATCCATTAAAATCGTAAACTTTGCTCAAAATAAAAAATAAAAATCGCAAACTAAAAATAATCTATTAAAAATGTCGCTTAAAGCAAAACCTCTGTACCAAGTTCCGTTTTAATATGCCATTGAAGGTTAAATTTATCTCGCAACCATGCCGGCCATTTCTCTTTCAGTTTTCACTGATCAGTTCCACAGTTTCACACTCCATTATTTACAAGGCAGGCCGGAGATTTAATATAATTAAAACCCCACATAAACATCCAACACTTTGATCCAACCCCATATCTGCATTCCCAGGTATATCCTCACCCACTATTTCTCCGTAGATTCACAGATCTGTCTATTATTTTATTCAATGTCAGTTCTAATATCATTTTGCATAACGTTGTTTTGATGTTATAATGTTATCCCATGTGTAAACCTAGTTGGAATTAATGATAAACTTGATAATATTGATTATGGGCAGGTTTTGTAGTGGAAGAGTGACTGATATAAGCAAGAAGTAAGAAATGGGTTATATAGGAGCTCATGGTGTTGCTTCATTGCATAGATATAAGTACAGTGGGGTGGATCACTCGTATCTCGCCAAGTATGTCTTGCAGCCCTTTTGGAGGAACTGTGTTAACATTTTCCCTCTTTGGATGCCGTAAGTGCACTACATTCGATTCCACTGTTCTTTATTGTTAATGATTCGAGTTTGATCAATTGTTTCGTTTCTTACATTTTTGATCCTTTTGTTTTAAAATTTTATTTAGGGTCATCTAATTTTGAATTGAGGGTCACCCAACTTCTAAAAATATAAAAATAACATCTCATTATTATAAATATAAATATAGCTATAATCAGTGTTGTAAAAAGCGGGAATCGGACTTAGTCGGTGAAGGGACCGTCCAGCGATTAATCGGATAATCGGGGATTAATCGGAATGATTAATCGGACCATTAATCGGAATCAATTTAATTTATTTTTTAATTAAATATATATATAATAGAATTTCACTCTTATATTTTTAATCAAAATATCAATGAATTACCACAAGTCCACAAGTTACAAGTCCACAAGTTACAGAACAAACTATTTATATCATTTATATAATTAGATATAATAATCTATTAGATCATAATATACTTGTAATAAGTTTAAAATGCAGAATTACGTTGTAAAGCTTTTGTATACAATCGCTGATTCAATTAAACATTACCAAAGTGCAAAAAGATGCGATTAAATTAAAGACAAAGTCGTTACTTTCTGAGATTCAGTGCTTGAACTTGGTTGATTATGTGGAATGAGATGATCAGAACTTTAGGACTACTACTCAAACACAACTACAGCTGCTTTTTGATCTCCGTTTGTTTGCTTTTTCAAAATATTAATTAAGTTTATAATTTTTTTCTTATCTTTTGATTTTTAACATTTATCTTTTAAATTTTTAAAAATTTCAAATTTGACCGCTTTTTGACCGATTTTTGCCGATTCACCGCTTTTTGACCGATTAATCCCGCTTTTTACCGATTTTTCAGAAAAACGCTTTTTTACCCGATTAACGCTTAATCGAGACGGTGGCCGACCGAACAGCGATTAATCGGCGATTAATCCCGATTAATCGCCGACTTTTAGAACACTGGCTATAATTAGTTCGAATATAAGATAATTTCCAAATATACGTCCATCTGATCAAATTAATCAAATAATTTCTTAGTTTTATGTATTCTTATATAATAACAGATGTGCCTAATTTACATTCCAAGTTATATATCTTATTTGTGTCAGTCTGACGGCTCAAACTCCTTTGACTGGTGTCCCAAGGGATAAGCATTCGCTTTCCCTCTGCTTACGTTGTCTTTATTAGCATCACAAAATCATGCAGCAACTAAATGAAAAATATAAACAATAAAGAGTGTACAGAGTGTCTAAATCTGTATTGATATACTGCTCACATACCTTGACAGGGACATGGACACTATAAGAAATTAGTGTGTTCTCATTGTAGTTAATCTTCAGTCTTTACAAATTTAAACTTGGAGTTGTATTGAATTTTATTATTCGTGAACTGTCTTAGGATTTCTCTGTGAACTGATATTTTCTAAAATTGTAAACAACCTGCTATGCAAAACATCCACTTCAACTATGAGTTAACCAACAAGACTTAACTACAATGTATATCTTTAATTTTGTTTTAAAAGGTTTATAGCATTATTTGGCAGTGAAAATTGTTCTACGATTTTCAAGTATTTTACTGAAAAAAAATATAGTAGTTGAACACATTCTTTTTACTATAAATAAGAATCAAAAAACGTTATAACATTACCATTCCTTTGAGCTAAAGATATCTCCTTCCTTCAATTATACATGTTCTACTTATTGTTGTCTGGCTTTGGTGCTTATCTATTTCATATGACAAATTGTGTAGTTTTCTTTTCTTTTCTATTTATTCCAAGTAACTAACTACTTTGTTCTTGTTTGTTTCCTATGGAATGGGTTGCTTTTCCAGACCCAATATGGTATGCATCTTTACAATTATGTTAGCTTTCTGTGATTTGCAAGCTTAAGGACGTCTTTCTTCTTGTTTACTTAACCACACATTTTATATCTGTCAGATTACTCTAATGGGATTTGTGTTCTTGGGCATATCTGCTTCCTTAGGCTATGTGAGTGGAAGCCTATATCTGCATATTATTGCTTCCTTATCACAATTTTCATTTTCTTTGGTTCTCATTATTCACTCTCTACTGTAGCTTTTGATGATCTGTAATCTGCTAACATCCCTGTTAAATGTACTTACCTTGTATCATATTTATTGTTTCCAGATATATTCACCTCGCTTAGATTCGCCTCCACCCAGATGGGTTCATGTTGCTCATGGACTTCTACTTTTCCTTTACCAGGTTTGTTAAACACTTTTACATTTAAGCACATGTACAGTTGTTGTTTCCATTTTATGTCTAGTCAGTAGTCTTTACAAAGTTGAGGGCTGAAGTCTATGTATTTTGCATTTGCTAACTGTCCACTTGTACATATTTAGTATTGATGCCATTCGGGTTAGTATTATAATGGTACAGTAAGATAGGAAATGTATTTCATCTTTTCATGATTTAACCTGGGAAATTACTTTTAGACTTTTGATGCTGTGGATGGTAAGCAAGCAAGACGAACTAATTCCTCGAGTCCACTGGGAGAGCTTTTTGATCATGGTAATAATGTCTTTTTGTGCTGCTTTGCCTACAATTTTTTTTTCCTGGCTTGCTTTTCACCTTGTACTAATTTTTAAAAATATTGCAGGATGCGATGCACTTGCATGTGCGGTAAGTACATATCTGATATAATTCCTCTATTCCTTGTACAGTTTTTTTTGTGTAATTGACTTTTTGTCACCTATTTTTCATAT
Source organism: Daucus carota subsp. sativus (assembly GCF_001625215.2). Classification (NCBI taxonomy): domain Eukaryota; kingdom Viridiplantae; phylum Streptophyta; class Magnoliopsida; order Apiales; family Apiaceae; genus Daucus; species Daucus carota. The sequence goes on along the minus strand of NC_030387.2, from coordinate 4,599,179 downwards.
ATTATAAACAGAGATTGAGGAATAATAACTACAAGAAATTATATTTCATCTTAAGACTTACAGGGTTCTTAAATATCAAGATATTATGAATATAATTGTATATTCACATTTCAATTCTACTTAGTTTGACCTGAAATTGTCTAAAGGGCATTTTACAAGGAAAAAAGTATGGTTACCATTTTCAATCGTTTAGGCAACTAGCGTTTGTTAGAGCAAACGCTTCATGTTTTGCAAACAACTTTCAGTTAGAAGCATTAGCGTTTGGAAGCACATCCATGTGTGGGAAATATACTTTCTGGTTTTGGGTGATATCAGCTGTTCCATTTTATGGTGCCACATGGGAACAGTAAGTGTTCAACTTATTACTACTTAGAAAAGTATGTTACTGTTCTGTTGGTGGGTTTTAATGTCTTAGTATTGTAGTATATTTAAGTACATTATCATCATATATGTTTGTTTGATGCAAGAGGGTATTATAATTGCACAAGCATTAAATAGTTTTGGCTTACTTGATATTCTTCTGTTCTGCAGCTATTTCACCAATACACTAATCCTCCCTGCAGTTAATGGACCTACAGAGGGTCTCATGCTGATATATGTGGGGCATTGCTTTACAGCTATAGTTGGTATGCTCACTTGATCAGATTTCTAGTATGTTCAGATTCATATAGACATACAAGAAGTTAAATGAACTCCAGTACACCCTTGCATCATTTCAATGTATCGTCTGTTGTATTTCTTTTAGGAGCTGAATGGTGGGACCAGCAGTTTGGAAAATCTCTGCCATTCTTGAATTGGATCCCAATTCTAAGTGGTAAGGCATCAGATTCTTTCTTTAGTAATCTGTACTGTGCAATATAGCAACTCTCTTTTTCTCTGTACATTATACTTAAACATCTTTGCAGTAGCAACTGATTAGTATATGTGTGTTACTATCACTGCCGATTTCAATCAGTAGTCACCGCTAAAGAATTGTATTATTAGTGTTATATATGCTCTTGATCGTATGACTTCTTGTACCAGAGGTTCCTACATATGGAGCTGTACTGTATCTGATGATTGCTTTTGCGGTTATTCCAACAGTAACATTCAAGTAAGTGATTCTGTCACATTATTTAAAGAGATAATTACCACAGACATAATGAGATTAGATGTCAGTAATGAATAATAGCAAAATCTTTAATGTCTATTTGTAGACTTACAAAACTGTTTGTTCATGAGATTCATGTGTCTCTTACATGGTATTACGCTCTGTGCAGTGTGCACAATGTTTATAAAGTTGTCCAGGCAAGAAAAGGAAGCATGCTTCTGGCTTTAGCAATGGTATGTTTATTTTATAGAGAGCATTATTTGTCATGCGGCTCATATTTATATGAATCTGATCTTTCTGTTACCAGCTTTACCCATTTGTGGTGCTTATGGCAGGGATTTTGATCTGGTAAGACACTCTTTGCTGGTTCCCTATTGCCCGAAGTTACTGGGATATTTTCTTTATTAATGTACTAGCCATCTACATGTGATGTGTGTGACTCATACACATTAGATGCAGCAGATGCTTAGCAGTTAGCACTGAGGTTTGCGAGTCTCGTTTAACTCATATCTAAATAGTAGAGTACTGAGATAAGTAATCATGAGTTACCAGAGTTGTTTTCAAATCAGAAAATATACATGTACAATAAGTTAGTTGGGTGCTTATCTATGTATGATTCAGCAATGCATTTGTGAGATTTACAAACCTGTAAAGGCGACTTCCCTTGCTATAATGTGATATATGTATTATTTATATAATCTGGTATAGATGTATGCATATTTGGATTTGATAAGGATCATCTTTTGTGCAGGGATTATTTGTCACCATTTAATATAATGGTCAACTATCCACATATGGTTGTGATGGGAACTGGACTTGCTTTTGGATTTCTTGTGGTAAGATATATATGCTTCTAAAAGTATCGCATATTCCTTAAGAGTTCAGCTTTGTGCCCCTCAGATGCACAAGTACAGTGCAAACTAGAACAAAATCAACTTGTGAACGTGTTATTTAGATCTTTTTTTGTTAGGTCTACACTGATTACACGCCATTCACTTTCTTCTGATCTGTATTTACTGTGTCCACAAGATTTCTTTGTGTGGAATTTTCATTTATTATGGTTCAAGATTACTCATGTGGCATCATGTCACTATTTTGGCAGGGGAGAATGATTCTGGCACACTTATGTGACGAACCAAAGGGATTGAAAACTAATATGTGCATGGTATGTTCTTCTTTCTAACCAGGGATGTCTAACAAATGATTATTCATAATCATGTCTAAATCTTGATTTCGATGGAAATGTGTTTAGGTCGGCTGCATGTTAGTTAGATATAGAAGTTGTATGGAATGTTGATTGTCTGAAAGGCATTAAAATTTGGCCAAATTTATTCTTCTTGTTGGCTTAAATTCGACAGTTTATTCAATTAAAGTCCTTATTACTTTATATCTGTAACTAATAATGTGGCCCCCAGGTTTATTTGGTTTTAGTGTCGTCTGCACTTATATATCAAAACCATCTCTTAAACCTCTACCGTCTCACATAAAATTTAATTAATTTTTTATTGCAGCAACTCTGCATATCAACTCCATCTCTTGAACAGTTTGTCGTGTCTAATTTATGCGTTACACATTATAGGAGTAAACTGTTGCTTAGTATAAACTGTTGCTTATGGGGAATGCAAATTTCTTCGAAGAAATGTTACATTATGTTGGGATCATGTGTTATCTTGTTATGATTGGTGTAATTGGGTTACACTCTCAAAGATGTTAGTTCATCATATTAGGTTGAGATCATTTTCTTTTTCATACTATTAATACCCTATCATTTTATGTAACAATTTTTTGAATTCCATAGCCATTATTTCAGAAATAACCGAGTATATATGTTTTTTTGGTAAAATGTGCAGTCACTGTTATATCTCCCCTTTGCTATTGCAAATACACTCACTGCCAGACTGAACGATGGGTATGCTAACATGACATATTTTTAAGTTCTAATGCAACCTCAACTCAAATAAGAAAGTTTCAATTTACTTGTCATTCAGAAGATATTAAAGTTCCACACGTTAATAAAGACCAAGTGAATTGTCTATTTTTGTTGCAGAATTCCTTTGGTTGAAGAAAATTGGGTTCTCCTTGGTTACTGTGTATACACTGGTATGAATAATTTTCCTTGCTCGATTTACTTCCCCGTTTCTGGTGATTTTCACCATATAAATATTATTTAAAATACGGGTGCTTGAACTTAACCTGGTGCATATGTGAGATTATACTTTTGCTGCTTTGGAGAAAAAGGAATATTTAGGCTTCTACTCCCTCTGTTTTCAAATAAATGATGTTTGACTTTTGGCACACATTTCTAAGTGCATTGACCTCTTAGCTAGAATTATTATTTTTCAAATTTTCTTTTTGTGAATTAAAGTATAAGTTTAATATTTTCACCATATAATATTATTTAAAATACAGATGCTTGAACCTAACCTGTTGCATATGTGAGATTATGTTTTTGCTGCTTTGGAGAAGAAGGAATATTTATGCTTCTTTTTATCCTGTTAAAATTTCATATGTCATGGGCTTGAGAAATAACTTAGGTTGAATCTGAATGTAGGTGCACTCTATCTGCATTTTGCAACATCAGTTATTCATGAAATTACAACTGCCCTGGGAATCTACTGCTTCAGGTAAGCAATGTGGTGTTTAAGATATCAATAAATGTTGCTACAGGGTGATTATTGCATAATTTGCAGACAGACTTGTATTTTGCCCGTAGAATCTTAGTGCTGAACCTTTTTGTTAACTTGATAGTGCTTTGCATCTTATTTCATCACATTACGATTCTTTACTGAACCACCCTATTTAGTATCAAAAATCTGAATATCTTACTATTTGATACACAGGATAACAAGGAAAGAGGCTTGAGCCTGCATTCATTCAATACTTTATAAACCTCAGTCAGGTAATAGTGCTTTATACTTGAGAAGTATCTATGGCAACTTGTCACAACTTCGCAGTTACCTTTTATTCCTCCAGCAAGAGATCATGCATCTTCGCTTGCTATTATAACTATAGGTGCGGCTTGGATTCTATGTGCATCAAGGAAGCCAACTGGAAATGTAAAGTTGGTCGATTGTGAGACTAGTGTGAATTGTTACAGGATGCGCTATAGCATTCAGCAACCTTAAGAGTTTGTTATTCATCAAATTTATTCGTCCTTAGTATATACATTCTCAGTATATACATGGGATTTACATTTATAGTACGACACCTCTTGTCAGTAATTGTTCAGGCAGTTTTGGGGTGCGGAGATTATAGTGGTGAAGATAAATATAGTGGCAAATGCAACTGGTAGCTTTTGTAATCTCTTCCGGTGAAACCGGAAATAGTTATAATCTTATATCAAAGTTATAGGCAATTTTTATCACTCACTACCTTCGACATAGTTTTCTCAAAGCAGAAGAATCTTATTCAAGAGCACTGACTAATTTCTAAAGCAGCATAGGTTGTCACTGCAGCATGTGTTTTTCAATGAATTCATGTGTTTATATTAAATTTTGACTTTTTTAATAGTTAAATTGACAGAGAAATTATAAATTGTTCTTTCATTATTAAAATTAGGTGATTTCAGATATATTATGGCTAGTCTAAATTTTTTTTAATACTTCTAGAGCTGTGCATATAGATACATCAGAAAAGGGCAAGGGGCAAAGGGATGGCTGGGGATGAAAAACGTGTTTTTTTTTCAAAAGTACAACTTTGCAGCTAAATACGTTTAGTATTAATAATATGCAACCAAATACAAATAAAACTCTTCTTTAAGACTGTTTGAAACAAAAGGTTGTACTCGGTTGCATTTGATTGCACCATGATTCTATTCTGACTTTTTTGTCGGATAACTTCATCGAGATCAATGATTTGATAAAATCTGTAAAACAAAAGTAGTGTTTTAACATTCCAAAATTTTTCACAGAGCACTCCTTTTCTTGATACCTTAATTCATGCTCCGCAGACAATTCGATCATTTATACTTCCCAAGTAATTTGAGTAAATCAGTCTACATTATATTGCCTTGTCCAACCAACCTGGCAACCTCAGTGATTCTTTCATTCCAAGACGTGTAAAGAATACCGAATAAAGAAGATGCAGCAAGAACACAAAGAAACCACAGTTCATCAAAAGCTGTTCAAAAGGGAAAAGACAGAATCCATTATTACCTAAAATTTAGAGACTGTGGTGAAGAGAAAGATAGAGGTCATAATACAGGCGAACATACCAGAATCCCGAAGATGGCATATATAGTGTTCATCGATGGAATTGTGATAAATCCCAATGCTGTAAGGATATATGTGAGACTAGCATGAATATTTATTGTGATCTACAAATTAGAGGAAAGGTCAATAAGTAAAATTCTGGTCTCTCCGGAAATAAATTAGGGACAAGAGGCTATCAAGTTACCAGAGAGAGAATATTTTCTCTAATTAAGAATGAGTACATCACAACATAACATGTGGCACCCAAAGCCCGAGCCTGCAATTAAATTGACAGTTTATTAAGAATTATTTTATGACTAAGAATGTTAACAGCTTCAAATGCATTACTAATGGCGTAGGGCAGAAACACTACAACTGCAGTCAGACAGACAGAAATGCCCCAACTTGCCCTTAACCTGTTAATTAAAAATTTGGATGCATATCAGCTTGATAAATAATTAGCAACTGGAACTCATACTGTACGAGGCAATGTAAAAAAAGCATGGTCTAAACGGATCTCATAGTATACAAGGATATACAAGGAGAAAATGTAAAGAAAAACATGTTCCAACTATACATTTATTTTATGATTAGATATAATTTTGCAACTTTCGAAGATTTACCTAGCGTTTTTTTAAAGGAACAAGAATTTCAAATGGAGAGTGTTTGTTAAGTTAAATCCAATATAAAAAAGGGAATCTACTCCTTCATTCTAATGTAGCTAGTGGTTTAATCTTGCGATTGTAACTAGCAACTTTTTACATTATTCTAATGTAGCTAGTTATTTAAACTGCACACACATCAAGTTGACTTTTACTTTCATAAATCAATCCAAACTATGTAGAAAGGGTATGAATAATAATCATGCCACAACATTCACAAAATCTTAATCAACCAATATGTTCAAGTACAAGTTCAGTTATGCTGTCTGTGCATACCTCCACAAAGAACCCATAGTAAGACCTAGCAACCCGTACATCAACTGCAAGAGCATGCAAACTGTAAAGTCACTTAGATGATAGATCATAAAATCCGAGAGCAGTTCTAGCATATTCTATACAGATTACTAACAAAACAAATAAGAAGATCAAACTTAGAGCCTAGAGGATCCATCTCATTAAATTTAAAAATTCTGTACACCGAGGGAATCAAAGAAAGTCAGTGCTCACCAATTAGAGTGATCAACAATTTACTGAGAAACAAGAGCAGAACAACAGAGCTTTTAGATAGCAAAGAAGCTGACTGATCAGGGGATCAAGTATGAGGGTTTGAGCTTGATTAGAAACAGTTTAGTTCATTCTAATGAGGTCATTCTTAATTATAATGAATCATCGATTATGAGACAAATTTCATCTAAACGGCTGTTGCCTTTAATAACATCTGATTATCTCAAAATCCCTTAATATATCTCTTCTTCATTTTAGCAACACCCGTTCTGCATTATTGATGAGGAAAGAAATGCTTACCAGATAAGTTAAAGCTTTTAATGGACCAGCTAAAACAAATAACAGTATAGCAGTTGCCACCTGCATATTTGTGAAGATAATATGATGTTACATAAACATAAATATACAGTAAATATTCCACCAATAATTAATCTCCTGGAAAGAAAAAAACCAGTATCTACAAACCATAGTTTTTCTTCCAGCAGCTAAACCCCATCTTATAGAGGAGAATACTATTGGCAATGCGAAGAAACATCCAAAATAATTCTGTCATATATACAATTTTCAAGTATATCAGCATAACTGCAATATTAAATCTTCATAAACTAAATATAAAAATATTCATCACACAACAGCACATGGTCTAACAATTGGCCTATTCTATGATAATAAGACCATTAAGCGTCTTACTAGAAAAAAGGGAGGAAATCTGGCCTTGGTTATAAAACTACACATTAAATTTTTTTAACCAAAATTATTATTAATATGCATCCTATTAAGCTCCAATTAATCCCCGATCACCTTATCAATGCTAAAAGGTGACTTGAACTACAACTTATTTCACCTAGCAATTCCTACAAACGCTGATTACAGTTCTAAAAATCGATGGTCACATTACCAATCGCCAAGTTTCCCCAATACCAATCACCAAAATGTATTATCTAATTTAACTTGCACTTACATAAACACACTAAAAGATTATATATCATACAAAATAAAATGTCAATTAGCTGAACTAACATCACACAAACATTCGACAAAATGCCGCAACGAAGAAAACCAATACAACTACTTCCATTTCATTTCAACTACCTCAATTGCAAGAGAACTACTCAGAATATAACTCAATCCCCCAAGTGCAGCAAACATAGAACACTCCACTAATCTCAGAGTGCTTTTGTACACCTCTCCGTCTTCCGACAAGTCATCGGTGTAGATCACCCCCTGTTGCTCATTGTTTCGAAACCAGGCTTGCTTGGCATTGAAAACCCTGAAATTTCTTGGCTTGTAGTGGGGTGCAGAGGTGGAAAGATGGGTTCTTGGTGACAAAAAAGTGGGCGTTTTAGAGAGAGAAACAAAGGGTTTTTGTAGGGAGAGAGAGGGGGCAAGAGGATGTGGGTGGGGGTGAAGGCCATGAATCTCGGTCCTTGACGAGAGATTCATGGAAAGTTAGAAGTTTGTGTACATGTGTTCTTCACCAGAGAGACTTGCACATAAAAACTTAATTTCATGGATATTGTATTTGTATTTACTAGTGTACTCCCCGCCCTCTCATTTTCCGGTGCTTGAGCTTAAAAAGATGTATGAACTATGGTTTGAGAATTTATTTTTTTAATTTTTTTATAAAAATAAAATATTATATCTGTATTTAGAGATTTTTCTAAAATAATCTATAAAATTATGTTTTTTAAAAGTCTTACGATCCGTGCTAAATCCTTCGTAGTCAATGTAAAGAGACCAGAGGAACCAAAGGATTATCTCTTATGATAATTTTTAATAATTATTAGATATTCCAATATATTAATCGAAATAAAATATACTCATTTAAATATACTTTAAAATAATATATACTCATTGAGATATACTTTAATCATACATAATAGTCACCAATTTTATTCAAAATACTAAATAGTGAACAAGATTTAATCAAAAATATTTCATATATAACATTTGGAATATTATATTGAGATTTTTTGTTCGAACTCAGTAATAATTGTAAACAATCGTACATATACTTTTTATGTTCTTAAATATCTATTAAATGAATTTTTAATTAATATATTTAACTACATGAAAATTGTGCGCTTGTTTGTTTTTAAGAAACAGAAGCTGATTCTCACTTCTGTTTTTTTACTCGTTTGTGTAAACAAATAAGCCTTGACATAGTTCTAGAAACCTGTGTAAGTAATCACTTCTTTATCGCCTTGATTATCCTGATCATTACCCCCAACAACTTCATCTTCAAAGCCTCAACATTCACCAATCTCATCAGCTTTCGAAGTTCTGAAGAACTTATTATCTTAGTTCTGCTACGGTCATCATTGCCTTTCACTTTATTCTCAGGAAAAGTGGAAAATAATGAGGTTGAAATGAAACTAGCAGTAAGAATAGTAGGATTAATGCTAAATCATATTCTTTATGATAATAATCATCAATAATAACAGAGCGATCTTTCTCAGCCAGGAACTTCGTTAAGAATAATCTTCGGAACAAAATGCATGATGAATCTCACTGATTATCTTGAAAAAAAAAAAAAATTGCTCGTACGATCACTGTAGATTCGATTATAGATGATTTTCGTGAATCGAAAGAGTTAAGATCTCTATTTTGATAAAGTAATAATGATAATATAATTATATACACTTCTTGTAAAATAATATTTGGCCCCGAAAGAGTTAAGATCTCTATTGTGATCTGTCAATTCTATATGATTCTATGAATAGACCATTTGTTACAAACAACGTCGTAAGAAAACATATAGAATTGACCCCAATCATTAGAGGTAATGAGAAATTTACCATTGACAAAAGCTGAGCAAAGCAATTTACAACTAAAGAATATTAACATATAGAATGACCCAATCATCAGAGGTGTGGATCCGCCACTGTATACAACTACTGATTCTATGAATAGACCATTTGTTACAAACAACGTCGTAAGAAAACATATAGAATTGACCCCAATCATCAGAGGTAATGAGAAATTTACCATTGACAAAAGCTGAGCAAAACAATTTACAACTAAAGAATATTCTAGAAGGTCCCTCTAGTTGCTTCCAAATCAACCAGTTATCAAGATGAATTGTCTCAAATACAACCATTCCCCGAGGAGCATTAATGTCTACGGAGAGCACAAAGATTTGTCCATTGGCGACAAAAGTAATCGGATTCTTGCACTTTTCCGATATCATGGGGGCAACAAAATCCTCCGGCATCAAAGTACTTGTGTGACGATCAAAAATACTGACGAAATTAGAATAGAAAACAAGATCATCTTCGACATATCCTGCCAGGGGATCAGTTAAATAGAAATCCTCAACTTTCAAATATATTTTCTTTTTCTGTTTTGAAAATTCTAATATATATTTTCTTTAATTTCTCATACAATACAGATTTTTATTGTTCTACAACAGGTCGTTCTGACCATCCTTGATCGTGTTAATGTGTTCTGTCGAATCTTTTATACCCCGATTTTTTAAGATGTTTTGTTTATTTTTAGTTTTATTTTATTTATCTTGTATAACGTTTTTTCTGAAAACGCTATGTAAGAATCTTTCTTGTATAGCACATGCAAAAAAGTGCTACGCAAGTAGTGTCTCCTAAGCTCAAAGATGTAGTAGTGCTTGTTGGTTGTAATGGTATCATTTCTCTCATGGGTACAAATTTAAACTAAGTTTGTTTAATGGGTGATGCGCGCTGTCCTCTGGACTCCATTAATCAGGTAGTTCAAGAAAGTTACTGCTTCTCCAACTGGAAACTCATTTAGGCATAAAATAGAATTAGAATTTGGTTACGACTCTATGGCGAATGACTACAAGGTTCTTAGATTTTTGGGCTAAAAATATATATAAGATTTTGGTAACATTCTCCAAATGACAAATGCTGGTTGCTGGAGAGAATTTTTAGAGCCTATTTTGAAAAATTTGGAATGGTATCCTGCTACTAATTAATTTTATAAATAGTGTACTGTATTTCTTTAGTGATAACAAATTAGCATCGTTTGATTTCCATGAAGTGGTTGCTGCCATTACCCTCTTACCTCACTTGACATAATCCCTTTTATCCTCTGTCGAATTGTTCCCCTTTCATCCTCCTTGTTTATGATGCAAGTCGATTGCTTTGGCCCCCCAAGCCAATCTGTAGAACTATGAATCAAGTCCCAAAAAGTTCAAATGATTCTGCATATCACCTCCTATCAAGTATTTTCTGGCATTTTACCCTTTAGAGAATGAAATTAAGGTCAACATAATATTTTTTACTGCTTCAACCAGCCATTTTTATAGAAATAAACGGGCTTTGCAAGTTCTAGAGAACGCAAGTAATTTTATTCCTGATTCCAGACTGTAATTGATTTCCTATAATCTTCACCTTGTTTTGCTCTTATTATAACTTGTTGGAGTTGTGATAAAAACAAGCAATTAGTATTTGATGTTATTCTGATGCCTCTATGCCAATCCAATTTTATTATATAACTCCTATATCTCAATGAAATGAAAGTCTGAAGTTAAAATAATCCTCAAGGAGAGAACTTGTCATGACACAGCAGTATAATCTTCAAATAGTTACAAAACTTATTTAAATCAAATGTGAAGTTTGCAAGCAATGTTAAGTAATCATGATCTGGTCAAACTGTATAGAGTAATCTGTAATAGATGGTAACCAAATATAATGTCAACATATGTTTTTCATATATTGATCTTGTACAAGCTAAACCATGTATGTGACCAGGCTCCTCTCTCACTGTAAAAAGAATCCTGATTCTCTTTCGATACCACCAGAAGGTCCCAATTCCGGGTACTTAGTAATCCAAGATGAAGAGGCTGAGACATCCTGTTGGTTTGGATCATCCAAGAACAGCTACCTTAAAAGCCTGCCTTTCCCTTATAACAATATGTTAACTGATTACTCGTATACTCATGACAGTGTTGTAAAGCTACACGATGTTGTTCTAATACCTGTTATAAGTCAGCCACTATCTTGTAGCAGGTACTATGCAATTCTGGCAGGTGGATGCTCAGGAAGACGTAAAGGGTATAATGAACTTTTTATGCTCAAGATAGACTTGTTTGTACCTTGTATGCTGAAGTTTTAGAGTCTTGATTATGTCTGAAATTTAATGCTCGGGATTTTTGTATATTGTTAACTTTTCAGGGAAGGATTTACGTGTTTGAAGGATGAACAAGTTATGTGTCTCCACTGCAAAACCAGGAAACCCGGTAGTATAATTGGAGATTTGACAACAAAACCAGTAGACCCACGAGACATCTATCAACAATTTAAGATAGTTCTTACTGAAACTCAAGAGGGTGCCAAGAGTTACTTTTATGCCAAATCAGTTGCACATGATGGGCGTCCTCCAGCTTTTTTGAGTACGGAGTGTTGGAAGATTCGTACGGTAAGGTCTAGAAAGTACAAGTTAGCTGAGGCTTTGGGTCTCAACTCAGCCCTCCGTGAATGCAACATGGACATAAACATTCAAATATCTGATAAGAGTTCCGAGGCTGTCAGGGTAGGGAAGTGGTACTGCCCATTCATGTTCATCAAGGACCGGACACTGGTTTTTCAGATAAAAAAGTCAATGTATTATGAGATGACCCTTGAGCAACGATGGGAGCAGATATATGAATGCAAAAATAATCACATTAACAGCAATGCTATCAGGATCAATGCACCTGTTCAGACAGAAGTTGTTTTAGTTGAGGGCGGGGTAGCTGTTTGGGATGAGAAGAATGTCGTTGACAAGGCTATATGGTTTAAGGGCATTCAGACAAAAGGAAGAGAAGTCAGTGTTGGATTGAGTTTAGAGATTGTTGAAAGGATGCAATGGGAGCAAGAGAGAGTTGGATATGTTGGTGGAGGAAAACGATTAGTGACGTTTACTAGAGTGGAGAAGTTTGGAGGAGGTGCTGGAGGATGGAGGAAGTTTGGGTGCTATGTATTGGTGGAGAGATTCGTGTTGAAAAGAATGGACGGAAGCTTGGTCATGACCTATGATTTTAAGCACACTCATCAAGTAAGGTGCATATGGGAATGAGATTGTATTTCTTGCTGCAAAGAATCAGATATTGTGTGTGCTTCATAGAAGGCCTTTGTTTGTGCTTTTCTTACATATTTCTCACGAGTTCCCCTTGTAATTACTCTACTCATTTTCTGTGTAAGGACTTTGGTTTCTTTCATCATGTTCCTCAATAAGAGACTTCACATTGTCGTCTGTATATTTATGTTTTTAAACTTCGAGGCCGCATTGGAACTTTCACCCAAACTTCAAGGGCTAAAAGGTCATTAAGCCTATGCCATATTGTTTACAAAGTTTCTGTTATGTAAATCTTAGTTTTTTCAATGGAATACATCCATTTTGAAACCAAAAAGTTGCCTTGGGTTGTAGTAATAGGTAGAGTGACTTCTGAATATCGAGATCTCAAGGAGGACTTCTGTTCAATGATTCTGCATATTGTCTTGTATTTGTGCCCATGTATTACAGAATGAAATTAAGGTTATCATAATCTTTTTTAGTGCTTTAACTAGCCATTATTTAGAGAAGGAATATCAGATGCATCATTCTCTTAATGTTAATTTACTTTTGAAATGTGCTTTGCAAATAGAATGCCAGTAATTTTATTTCTGGTTTCAGACTGTAATCAATTACATATAATCTTAAATCTGTTTTTGCCTTTGTAACAACTTGTTGGAGTTAATGTTAGTTTAAAAAACATCCCCTTTGAGCATCTCAATCCGCAGGTATATAATTTTGAACCTATTGACCGGCGCTTATCTAATTTTGATTTGCAGGATATGATGCATCGAGCAAAAGCTAAGTGTGGTAAGCTTATTTGTGCTGAGGCCAGTAGGTTAACTGTTTCTGTTTAACTCAAGTTGTTTTATTCTTTGAAGCCGCAACAGTTAGTTTGTTAAATATTGCACATTTTTTAAACTTGACGTGATCAGGATACCGAACCTGGAATTTATTTCAACGCTAAGTTACTCATTTACCAATTTGATCACAGACCCTCTTTATTCTAGACACCAAAACAGAATTACTGGAAAGGTACCTGTTTATATTCTGCACTGATCAATATAAATAAGCAAGTAGTGTTTGATGTTAATTGTTTAATTAGGTATCATCTCATAAAGACTACAAATGTCAACCCAATATATTACATTAAAATATTAATGATGCCATATCAGCAGGATAACCTTCAAGTAGTCGCAAATATGTTATTCGATTTAGCTAGTCGGTTGTAATCACGAACCAGTCAATAAAACTCAAGAATAAATTAGCAGAAATAACTTGTTGGAGATTCCTACTGAATATAAAAGCAGCACTTATTTTCCACATATATATAAATCATATGGTACTTTAGGAAAACTAAAGTCTAACAATGTATGTGGCCAGGCTCCTCTCACATTATACGAAAAATCCTGAATCTCTTTCGTTACTACCAGAAGGTCCAAACTCTGGTTACTTGGTGATCCAAGATGAAGAAGCTGAGACATCTAGTTGGTTTGGATCATCCAAGAACCACTACCTTAAAAGCTTGCCTTTTCCTTATAACAATATTCTGACCATTCGAACTTATGTTCAAAACATACAAGATTTATCAACCGTAGATAAAGTTGTCCTTATTCCTGTTATAAATCAACCATTGTCTTGTAACAGGTACTATGCAATTGATGCAGGCAATCATAGGGAAAATTATAAAGGGTACTTTTTTTACTTGTAACAGGTACTATGTTATGTTATTTCTGGAATCTGGTCTTTGAAATTTATTCATCTTGCTATCATTTCAGGAAAGGATTCACCTGTTTGAAGGATGAACAAGTAACGTGCCCCCACTGCAAAACCAGAACACCAAGCAAAACAATTTATGATTTGACAAGAAGACCAGTTGACCCGCTAGGCATCTATCAACAGTTTCATATATATCTTGGGGGAACCACAGAGGGTGGCAACGGTTCCTTTTATGCCAATTCAGTTGCACATGATGCGTTCCCTCCAGATTTCTTGAAGATGAAACGTTGGTGCATCAGGACGAGAAAGGCTAAAAACAGTAAGTTAGCTGAAGCTTTAGGTCTTGACTCAGACCTCCGTGCACGCATTGCAGACACAAGCATTCAAATTTCTTGTAAGAGTTCTGAGGCTGTCAAAGTGGGGATGTGGTACTGCCCTTTCATTTTCATTAAGGACCGAACATTGGCTTATCAGATGAAAAAATCAATGTATTATGAGATGACACTTGAGCAACGATGGGAGCAGATATTTGAATGCAAAAATAATTCTATTAACTGCAATGCTGTAATGATCACTGCACCTGTGCAGAAAGAAGTCGTATTAGTGGGAGGCAGTGTAGCTGTTTGGGATGCGAAGAATGTGGTCGACAAGACTATATGGTTTAAGGCCATTGAGACAAAAGGAGAAGAAGTAAGCGTTGGATTGAGTTTAGAGATATTTGAAAGGATGAATTGGGAGCAAGAGAGAGCTGGATATGTTGGTGAAGGAAGACGACTAGTGACGTTTAATAGAGTGGAGAAGTTTGGAGGAGGTTCTGAAGGATGGAGGAAGTTTGGGTGCTATGTATTGGTGGAGAGATTCGTGTTGAGAAGAATGGACGGAAGCTTGGTCATGACCTATGATTTTAAGCACACTCATCAGGTTAGGTGCATTTGGGAATGAGCTACAAAGAATCAAGTATTGCGTGTGCTTCTTAGAAGGCCTTTCTTTGTGTTTTATAGATATTTCTCATGAGTTTCCGTTGCAATTACACTGCTCGTTTTCTATTTAAGGACTGCAGTTTCTTTCCTCTTGTTCCTCAATAAGAGACCTTCACAGTTTCATCTGTATATTTATGTCATGCCAATTTGTTTACAAAATATATGTTATGTAAATTATGCAGTTTCATCTGGATATCTATGTGTGAGAAAACTATGTAAAATGCTTCTAAAGTGTCAGAAAACTATTTGAAACAACATTTGACAATTTTATTTTCTGTTGTTAATACTTAAATATTTACATGGATCAGTTTAAAAAGTAGTTCTGAATCTTCTCAGAAAGACCTGTTAATGTCAACATGCTGATTAAGTTGTAAAGGAAGTTGTGCCAAGTAATCATGAACTAGGCGAAAGCTCTCAGAAGATTCTGAGATAGCAATTTGTCAACGTGCAAGAGAATAATTAACTTGATTGAGATGTTAAAGCAATCTAAAATCATCCCAAATCTCCCCAAGTACCACCTGAAGGTCCAAATTTAGGTTACCTGGTAGAGTCGCTACCTTAAAAGCCTTCCTTTTCCTCGGGATAAGATTTTGACTACTCGAACTCCTACTCCAGGCCTAAATGTTGATTACTTCCGCGATACTATTTTTGTTACTATTCTCAATCAACCATTATGACATAGCAGGCACTGTGCAATTTAGCTAGGCATGGAATTTGGAATTTAGCTAGGCCCTCCGTGCTTGCGTTCCAGACATAAATATTTGAGTTAACAACTAGAGTTCTGAAGTTGTCAAGGTAGGGATGGGGCCTTTCATGTTTATCCGTGATGGAACCTTTGTGTATCAGATGACACTCGAGCAACGATGGGAGCAGATATTTGAGTTTAAAATTGGTCACAATAACAAAAATGCTGCAGTCGTCAGTATACCTGTTCAGACAGAAGTCGTATTGATTACTCAATCAGAGATTATAACTGATAAGATTGTGTCATCAGCGAAATTTCTCTGAGATGTGACATTCATATGGAAATTTTAGATTAGTCAGCCTGAGGGAATCTTCCAAGAAATCATCCAAAAATTATCAATATTGCATTTTTTATTTGTGGCTGCATTTTTTTTGTATTTATGCTATGGTGGCAGAATGGGAGCCTTATGCATATTATCATTAGACTAGTTAAAAACTATTTGAAAGATGTATAAACATCAAGTCAAAAAAGGCAACAGAAATATGATTAACTTGTTGTACTTGTCCAAGTAATTTGAATTGAATAATCTTCCTGTACAAACTATATATATAGCAGAATACTAAAGAATCCCAAAAAAGACTCAAGGAGTAACAATGTATGTGACCAGGCCTCTCTCTCAATACAGAAATAATCCAGAATCTCTCTTATTACCACCTCAAGGTCCACATTCAGGTTATTTAGTAATCCAAGATGAAGAATCTGAGACTTACTCTTGCTTCGGATTGTGCAAAAACCGGAACCTTCTTGATTTGCCGTTCCCTCAGAACAAAATTTTAACTACTATATATTCAACAGGTGGTGGAGAAACCCAACAGACTTATTTACATGATGCTATCTTTTTCCCTGTTTTGAATCAACCTTTGTCCAGTAATCGGTACTACGTGATTGAGCCACATGGAAAACGTAAAGGGTAAGTGTAGAGATCAGGAAAATTATTATCTATATATTCGTTTGGACATTTGTTAATCCATGTGCTTTTATTTTTTAGGATGGCCCATGCTTGTTCAAAGGAAGAAGACAAGACTACTTGCTGTTTCGGCAGATATATTAAAGATGTGAAGCCAAGACCATTTGACTCTCATGACATATATCAGCAATTTGAGATTGCTAATTATGAAAGTGCATGCATTCAAAAGGGTTATTTCAATGCCAAATCTGTAGCACAGGAGGCTTTCCCTCCTGACTTTCTAAGGAGAAAAGGATGGCGAATTAGCACCAAAACTCCTAAAAACTACACACTAGGTGAGGCTCTGGGGATTGACTCTGCTCTTCGTGCACGCCTTCCTAGCTGGAACTTTCCATTGTCCCACAAGAGTTCAAAAGCAGTCGTGGTAGGAAAATGGTACAGCCCTTTCATATTCATTAAAGATGGAACGTCGACACCAAGAGATCAAATGGAAAATTCAGTGTTTTATGAGATGACACTTCAGCAAAGATGGGAGAAAATATTTGAGTGTGACTATACTGATCAGGGCAATGTCGTAATGGTAGATGCTGTTGTTCCCAGAGAATCTGTATTGGTTGGAGGCAGGGAGGCTGTGTGGAATAATAAGAACGTGGTTGATAACATTATATGGTTTAAGAGTTTTGGGAGCCAAGTAGAAGAAGTAAGTGTAGGATTGAGTTCAGAAATTGTGGAGAGAATGAAATGGGAAGAAGAAAGAGTTGGATGGGCTGGTGGGGATGAAAGAGAAGTGAGGGTAAATAGAGTGGAAGAGTTCAGAGGAGATGCCGAAGGATGGAAGAAGTTTGGATGCTATGTTTTGGTGGAGAGCTTTGTATTGAAAAGAATGGATGGAAGTGTGGTCATGACTTATGATTTTAAGCATACTCATCAAATCAAATGCATGTGGGAGTAAAATATATTTGGTTTCATAAATTTATTTCTAGGGTTAAAGTTTTGGTTATGTGTTGTGAATTGGTGAATTTTGTTAGTTTCTTCATTTGATGTGTAAGTGTTAAAGTGCAAGTGATATTTAGCTTAAATTTGTATATTGTGCAGAACTGTTTGGTTGCAATATAAACTATTTTATAATAGTAGTACTAATGGTGTACAACTAATGTTATAAACTATGTACTGTATTTCTTTAGCATCGTTTGATTTCCATGAAGGGGTCTTTAGACTAGTTCCGGTTCCTAACTTCATTGAAAAGGGTTGGGGTCAGGTCCCATAGATTTCCAAGGTCTCAACAAGGACTTCCGTTTAATGATTCTGCATATTGCCTTGCTCTGCACTTGAAATATAGGTATTTTCTGGTATTCTTATTGTTTACAGAATGAAACTGAGATCAGAATAATCATTTTTACTGCTTCAGCCAGCCATTATCTAGAGAAACTGAGAAAGAATAATTAGTAGAATCCTTCACTAATAAAGAGAATAACATTATTAGTTATATACATCACATCACATAATACTAATAAAAACTCTGAAAACAGAAGAGTCTATTTACGTATGTGACCAGGCTCCTCTCGTGCTAATAAAGAAGATCCCGAATCTCTCTAATTACCACCTGTGGATCTAAATTCAGGTCACCTGGTAATCCAAAATATGCAAGAGTAACTACCTAAAAACCCTTCTATTTCCTCAGAACAAGATTTTAACTATTCATACTCCAGCCCAAAATTTTGATTTTACTTCCATGCCTTTATTTTTGTTCCTGTGCTCAATCAATCATTATCACGTAGGAGGTAATTTGCAATTGAGCTCGGCAGGCAATTTTGGATTTGGAAGACTCACCCCTTTCATGTTCATCAAGGACGGAACATTGGTGTGTCTCAGCTGAGAAGAATGTGGTGACAAGGCTATGTGGTTTCCACTCATCGTGCTACATAATAAGAACTTATTATTGTGCTGATATAATACAATACTAGATGTCTGTTTTCCAGTGTGTACTTGTTTTATAACGAAATACCTAAGCAATTACTTTCAGATGTGCATTCATTTAGAAAATTTAGATTAGTCAGCCTGAGGGAATCGTCCTAGAAATCATCTAGCTGAAATATCAAACAACCATTTATAAATTATTTTTTTTATTTTAATACTCTTGCAGAATCTTTGGGAATCATCCACGAAATATCATCAGATTAGTCAAAAACTATGTGAAAGATATATAAACACAAAAATACTTTAACTTGTTGTACTTTTACAAGCAATCAGAATTGAATAACTTTCTTATAAGACCTGTGATATCTCAGTTAGATAGAAGTCAACTGATCAGAATTATCCGAAAAGAGTAACCATGTATGTGACCAGGCTCCTCTCTCACTACAGACACAATCCAGAATCTCTCTCAATACCTCCTCAGGGTCCAAACTCAGGTTATTTAGTAATCCAAGATGAAGAATCTGAGATTTACTCTTGCTTCGGATTGTGCAAAAACCGTATCCTTATTGATCTGCCCTTCCCTCAGAACTAAATTTTAACTACTATACATTCTTCAGGTGCTGGAGAACACCGACATACTTCTTACCATGATGCCACCTTTGTTCCTGTTCTAAATCAACCCTTGTCCAGTAAACGGTACTATGTGATTGAGCCCCATGGAAAACGTAAAGGGTAAGTGTAAAAATCAAGAAAATTATTCTCTATACATTTGGTCGGACATGTGTTAATCCATTTTCTATTATATTTTAGGATGGCATATGCTTGTTCCAAGGAAGAAGACATGACTACTTGCTGTTTCTGCAGATGTGTTAAAGACGTAAAGCCAAGACCATTTGACCCTCTAGAAATATATCAGCAATTTGAGATTGCTAATTGTGATTCTGCATGCAGTCAAAGGGGTACTTTCTATACCAAATCTGTAACACATGATGCTTTCCCTCCTGGCTTTTTGAGGACAAAAGGATGGCAGATTAGCACCAAAACTCCGAAAAACTACACACTAGGTGAGGCTCTGGGGATTGACTCTGCTCTTCGTGCACACCTTCCCAGCTTGAATTTTCCATTGTCCCACAAGAGTTCAAAAGCTGTCGTGGTAGGAAAATGGTACAGCCCTTTCATATTCATTAAAGATGGAACGTAGACACCAAGAGATCAAATGGAAAATTCAATGTTTTATGAGATGACACTTGAGCAAAGGTGGGAGAAAATATTTGAGTGTGACTATACTGATCAGGGCAATGTTGTAATGGTAGATGCTGTTGTTCCCAGAGAATCTGTATTGGTTGGAGGCAGGGAGGCTGTGTGGAATAAAAAGAATGTGGTTGATAACGCTATATGGTTTAAGAGTTTCGGGAGCCAAGGAGAAGAAGTAAGTGTAGGATTGAGTTTAGAGATTGTGGAGAGAATGAAATGGGAAGAAGAAAGAGTTGGATGGGCTGGTGGGGATGAAAGAGAAGTGAGGGTAAATAGAGTGGAAGAGTTCAGAGGAGATGCCGAAGGATGGAAGAAGTTTGGATGCTATGTTTTGGTGGAGAGCTTTGTATTGAAAAGAATGGATGGAAGTGTGGTCATGACTTATGATTTTAAGCATACTCATCAAATCAAATGCATGTGGGAGTAAAATATATCTGATTTCATAAATTTATTTCTAGGGTTCAAGTTTTGGTTATGTGTTGTGAATTGGTGAATTTTGTTAGTTTCTTCATTTGATGTGTAAGTGTTAAAGTGCAAGTGATATTTAGCTTAAATTTGTATAATGTGCAGAACTGTTTGGTTGCAATATAAACTATTTTATAATAGTAGTACTAATGGTGTACAACTAATGTTATAAACTATGTACTGTATTTCTTTAGCATCGTTTGATTTCCATGAAGAGGTCTTTAGACTAGTTCCGGTTCCTAACTTCATTGAAAAGGGTTGGGGTCAGGTCCCATAGATTTCCAAGGTCTCAACAAGGACTTCCGTTTAATGATTCTGCATATTCCCTTGCTCTGCACTTGAAATATAGGTATTTTCTGGTATTCTTATTGTTTACAGAATGAAACTGAGATCAGAATAGTCATTTTTACTGCTTCAGCCAGCCATTATCTAGAGAAAGAATAATTAGTAGAATCCTTCACTAATAAAGAGAATAACTTTATTAGTTATATACATCACATAATACTAATAAAAACTCTGAAAACAGAAGAGTCTATTTACGTATGTGACCAGGCTCCTCCCGTGCTAATAAAGAAGATCCCGAATCTCTCTAATTACCACCTGTGGATCTAAATTCAGGTCACCTGGTAATCCAAAATATGCAAGAGTAACTACCTAAAAACCCTTCTATTTCCTCAGAACAAGATTTTAACTATTCATACTTCAGCCCAAAATTTTGATTTTACTTCCATGCCTTTATTTTTGTTCCTGTGCTCAATCAATCATTATCACGTAGGAGGTACTTTGCAATTGAGCTCGGCAGGCAATTCTGAATTTGGAAGACTCACCCCTTTCATGTTCATCAAGGACGGAACATTGGTGTGTCTCAGCTGAGAAGAATGTGGTGACAAGGCTATGTGGTTTCCACTCATCGTGCTACATAATAAGAACTTATCACTGTGCTGATATAATACAATAATAGATGTCTGTTTTCCAGTGTGTACTTGTTTTATAATGAAATACCTAAGCAATTACTTTCAGATGTGCATTCATTTAAAAAATTTAGATTAGTCAGCCTGAGGGAATCGTCCTAGAAATCATCTAGCTGAAATATCAAACAACCATTTATAAATTATTTTTTTTATTTTAATACTCTTGCAAAATCTTTGGGAATCATCCACGATATATCATCAGATTAGTCAAAAACTATGTGAAAGATATATAAACACAAAAATACTTTAACTTGTTGTACTTTTACAAGCAATCAGAATTGAATAACTTTCTTATAAGACCTGTGATATCTCAGTTAGATAGAACTCAGCTGATCAGAATTATCCGAAAAGAGTAACCATGTATGTGACCAGGCTCCTCTCTCATTACAGAAACAATCCAGAATTTCTCTCATTACCTCTTCAGGGTCCAAACTCAGGTTATTTAGTAATCCAAGATGAAGAATCTGAGATTTACTCTTGCTTCGGATTGTGCAAAAACCGTATCCTTATTGATCTGCCCTTCCCTCAGAACAAAATTTTAACTACTATACATTCTTCCGGTGCTGGAGAACACCGACATACTTCTTACCAAGATGCCACCTTTGTTCCTGTTCTAAATCAACCCTTGTCCAGTAAGCGGTACTATGTGATTGAGACCCATGGAAAACGTAAAGGGTAAGTGTTCAAATCAAGAAATTATTCTCTATACATTTGGTCGGACATGTGTTAATCCATTTTCTTTTATATTTTAGGATGGCATATGCTTGTTCCAAGGAAGAAGACATGACCACTTGCTGTTTCTGCAGATGTGTTAAAGACGTAAAGCCAAGACCATTTGACCCTCAAGACGTATATCAGCAATTTGAGATTGCTAATTGTGATTCTGCATGCAGTCAAAGGGGTACTTTCTATACCAAATCTGTAACACAGGATGCTTTCCCTCCTGGCTTTTTAAGGACAAAAGGATGGCAGATTAGCACCAAAACTCCGAAAAACTACACACTAGGTGAGGCTCTAGGGATTGACTCTGCTCTTCGTGCACACCTTCCTAGCTTGAATTTTCCATTGTCCCACAAGAGTTCAAAAGCTGTCGTGGTAGGGAAATGGTATTGCCCTTTCATATTCATTAAAGATGGAACGTCAACACCAAGAGATCAAATGGCAAATTCAATGTTTTATGAGATGACACTTGAGCAAAGGTGGGAGAAAATATTTGAGTTTGACTATACTGATCATGGCAACGTCGTAATGGTAGATGCTGTTGTTCCAAGAGAATCTGTATTGGTTGGAGGCAGGGAGGCTGTGTGGAATAAAAAAAACGTGGTTGGTAACACTATATGGTTTAAGAGTTTCGGGAGCCAAGGAGAAGATGCAAGTGTAGGATTGAGTTTGGAGATTGTGGAGAGAATGAAATGGGAAGAGGAAAGAGTTGGATGGGCTGGTGGGGATGAAAGAGAAGTGAGGGTAAATAGAGTGGAAGAGTTCAGAGGAGATGCCGAAGGATGGAAGAAGTTTGGATGCTATGTTTTGGTGGAGAGCTTTGTATTGAAAAGAATGAATGGAAGTGTGGTCATGACTTATGATTTTATGCATACTCATCAAATCAAATGCACGTGGGAGTAAAATATATCTGGTTTCATAAATTTATTTCTAGAGGTTAAGTTTTGGTTATGTGTTGTGAATTGGTGAATTCTGTTAGTTTCTTCATATGATGTGTAAGAGTTGAAGTGCAAGTGATATTTATTTGAGGCACTGTGTTGCTGAAATTTGTATGATGTGCAGAAATGTTTGGTTGCAGAATTATCTATTTGATAAGAGAAGTACTAATGGTGTTCTTGTAGAATCTGTTGTAAGTTTATGGTGAGTACAAGAATGACGTTTTCTTATTGAACTGAGATCATGCATCCTGATTTTTTTTACGCGCAGGGATTTTGAATTGCTTAAAATGTTTTATCCTAGCCTTCACAAAAGGCTACATTAATTCTGAAAAAATCCACATGATCCTTACCTCGAATATAATTAATTTATTGTTTTCTGGAATGAACTCCATACATAGAATTATGAGTTGAACTCATAATCAACAAGTGAATCAGCTTGGAAAGAGCAACTCCTAACATCAAACACATATATACATACTGGCAAAAGTATTAATAAATCAGCATAGCCTTTGTGGACTTTGAATTAGTTACCAGGTTTGATTTTAGAAACAGGCTACAGTCATTCAGAAAACATACACACCATAATATATCAAAATTCTTAGCTCATTTTCAACGAATTAGGCTCTGATCAAGGTTACTCTTTTTACATTAACATGGACTTCATCTCGAATTATGAGTTGAACTCCTTTGATAACCTTTATAAATAGTATTACTATATAGCCAACTCATTTATACAGGTTCTTCAATCTGTAATTTTATCCGAGTCTTAACAAATAATGAATGTTTTACACTAATTTCTGCTTTGGTAATTTTGCTTAATCACGATTCACGATTCAGTTTGAGTTGAATTTGAATTTTGTTAAACCTAAACTGAATCAGCTGTAGCTCATGACGCTTTCTCTCCATACCTTTTGAGGGTAAAAGTATGGAATATTAGCACTAAAAATCCAGAAAACTATATACTAGGTATCCTGTAGGGCTTGATTATATTTCTCGTGCACGCCTTCTTGACTTGAACTTTTTTACTTTTCAATGTACATTAAGAGGTGTTTAAGCTAGATAAGAAATCAGATGTCAATTCAATGTTTTGCTTGAGCAACAATGGGAAAAGATATTTTGTGTGCGATGATATTGATCATGCAAGGCAATGTTGTAATGTTCGATGATGTAGTTAAATGAGAACTCGTATTCATTGGAGCTGGCAGGGAGGCTGCTTGGGATGCAAGACATCGTTTAGAGGATGAATTCCAAAGAAAAGAGAGTTGGATGGGTTGTAAAAGAATCTAATGGTAGTGAGGGTTAATAGATTAGAGGTGTTTGGAGGATGTGCTGAAGGATGGAGAAATTCTGGGTGCTATATTCTGGTGGAGAGGCTCTGGTGATAACTTGTGATTTCAAGCAAACTCATTAACGCAAGTGCAGGTGGGAGTGAAAGATTATATTCCAGGGTTCTGTGTGACAGATCTTTCTTGAGGCCGTCGGCTTAATGTTTTCCTTTTTCTTAATTTCACTGTGTTACGTAATCCCTTATTCATAGTGATGTATAAGGCCTCTGTTGATAGGAGACGCCAACAGAATGACACATTGTTTAGCCAAAATAACTGTCTTAAGAGACTGGTTCCCTGTTGCTTGATCCAAGTATCTTGCGACTTGACAATTAGTACTCTCTACTCTATAATGTTTTGTTTTTGGAATGAATTTATTCCTTGCAGAAAAAAAAAAGATATAAGGGGTCAAATGAAATGGTGCACTACACCCTTTAGCTACCCTTGAAGAGCCAAACAGGCAACAATTCCTAATTATCTCCAACTAAAGATGAAGTCAACAGCTGTGTCATCCTTATCTGTAAGTTCTAGTTTAGTTCTCTTGTGTAGACCTGAAGAAATTATCTTGAAAAGTCTTCTTGCTGGTTTGTACAAGTAAGTATAAAAAATTTATGATGTTGTGTTTGTACTTAAATTGTTACTATTTACAAAAGCATATACTCAGAAAGATTATATGTTTGACATTCAATTTGATATAGAAAGGGTAACTTGTGTAGCTGTGCAATGAGCAATCTGTATTGACTAAATCTTCTTGTTCAGCCAATTTATATATATATGCTATCTTAGGTAACACTTATGTGAAAGACTATAAGAGAAGAGCAATATGTACATAACCAGACCTGTGTCTCACTTCAGAAGTCATCCGGAGTCTCTTTCATTGCCTCCTGAAGGTCCAAATTCAGGTTATTTAGTCATCCAAGATATAGAGCCTGAAGAGATTGTTAGTTGCTTCGGATTGAGTAAAGATAAGGGCGATATTCATCTGCCTTTCCCTCAGAACATCAAATTGACTACTGCATATTATACAGGCGAAGATACTTTTTACGACAATCTTGCCTTTTTTCCTGTTCTCAATCAACCATTGTCCAGAAACTTGTACTATGTGATAGAATCACATAAAAAGCGTAAAGGGTATATAACAAAACCAATAATATTGATCTTTAATTTTTGCAGAAAAGGTATTCCATTTTTGTGATGTCGATTAAATATTATGCTCTCATTTGTTGATCCGCGCCCTCTTATTTTCAGGAAGGCATATGCTTGTTCCAAGGAAGAAGATGTGACTACTTGTTGTTTTTGCAGTCAGGTTCATGATGTAGAGCCAAGAACATTAGATCCTGATGACATATATCAGCAATTTGAAATTGTTGATGATCACCACGAGGGTAGTTTCTATGCCAAATCCGTGGCTCATAATGGTATCCCTCCATACTTATTGAGAAAGGAAGGATGGACTGTTCAATATGAAACTTCTAAAGAATATGTAATAGGTGAGGCTTTCCAATACGAGTTCACAAGCCGTTGTGGTAGGAAAATGGTACTGTCCTTTCATGTTTATCAAAGATGGTATGTGGACGCCAAGTGATCAGATGACAAATTCAATAATTTATGAGATGATACTTGAGCAAAGATGGGAACAGATATTTGAGCGCGACAATGTTGATCATGGGAATGTGGTAATGGTTGATGCAGTAGTTCTAAGAGAAGTTGTGTCGGTTGGAGGCAGGGAGGCTGTGTGGTATGAGAAGAATGCGGTTGACTATAAAACTATATGGTTTGCGAGTTTGGGGAGAGAAGAGGTGAGTGTAGGATTGAGGATTGAGATATTCGAGAGAATGAAATGGGAGGAAGAAAGAGTTGGATGGGTTGGTAATGAAGAAAGGGTGGTGAGAGTGAATAGAGTGGTGGAGTTTGCAGGAGGTGCTCAAGGCTGGAGGAAGCTGAGATGCTATGTCTTGGTGGAGAGGTTTGTGCTAAAGAGAATGGATGGAAGTTTGGTTATGACTTACGATTTTAAGCACACTCATCAACTCAACTGCATGTGGGACTAAAAACTATGTGTGTTTCCCTATGTTTGATTTATCTCCCTGAGTTATCAGTTATCCCCATATCTACAAACAAATTCATATTTTATTTTGCTAATTGATTACACACGAACATGCCAGGAGAACTCCCGCAAGAGAGACAAGAGCTCAACCACCGCACCAACCTTTGTTGGCAACAAAGCAAAGCCATATTTTATTCACTATTTTATTTCTTTTTCTTTTTGCCTATGTAAAAATGGTGTAAAATGACTGTATGTTTTTTGTTATCAAGGGTCCTGGAGTTTGAATTTTTATAATCATTTTCAGATAGTGGAGGATATGAAGTTTTCGACTAATTTTCTAATCTAAGTTTTCTTTGTAAAATACTATGGTACTTGCTCTTTTTTTTTTATCCAATATTTTAACCGAAACAGAAACAAAAACAATCAAATTGAGTTTAAATCGAAAATATATGATTCCAGTTCCCGTTAACCAAAAAAACCGAACCAAAACCAATCCAATCTCGACCCTAATAGATATGCTATCAGAGAACTTGTAACAAGTGAACAATATAGCCAAAATTGTTGCAATGATGTTTCCTTCATTCCTGTTCTTAATCAACCATTATCCAGTAACCGTTACTACGTGATTGAGTGAGATGGAAAGCATAAAGGGTAAGTGTTAGAATCATCAAAGTTGATAAATATCTGCTTGTGTTGATCAATTTGCTTCTATTTTTATTTTACAGGATGGCATATGCTTGTTCGACCGAAGAAGACGAGGTCACTTGCTGTTTCTGCAGACATGTTAAAGATGTAGAACCAAGACCATCAGCACTTTGAGATTGCTAATTATATATCTGGAAGTAGTGTTTTTGCCAGTGTGGTTCCTAATGCTTTTCCTCCATACTTTTTGAGGAGAAAAGGATGAAGCATGCATATTAGAACTCCAAAAAACTATGTACTAGGTGAGAATGCATATTACTCTTTCTTTGGCACTGGATTATTTGCCGTTTAAATTATAGTGATCAATTTTGGATGCTATGTTTTAGTAGTGAGGCTTGTGTGAAATTAAGTTTGGTCTTATATTGTGATTTCCAGCACTTAAACTCATCAACTAAGTGCTTCTGGGGATGAATTCGGTTAGTTTCTTCATAAAATTTGTAAGTTTGTATTATTTAGAAATGTTTGGTTGTAATATTATTGTTTAATTAAAGTACTACTGGTGTGCTTATAGAACCTACTGTTTATAGTGAGTTAAAGAATAACGTTTTCCTTATATGCTGAGATTGTGCATCCTTGTTCTTTCTACGCTCAAAGTCAGTTTTAGCCGATTATAACTAACTTCACAAAAAAAATCTACATAGTGTTCGTGGACTTTGAATTGGTTAACAGGTTTGATTCATTTAGAAAAGATCAGCACCGTCGTATTTCAAAATACATATCTAATCAGCTCAGTTTCAACTTTCAACGTACTAGGCTCTGATCAAGGTTACTCTTAATACATTAACATGGGCTTATATCTCAGTATTTATGAGTTGAACCCATAATTGACAAGTGAGTCAAATCTAACTTCTTTGGTAACCTCTAAGTATTGCACTTTCTTCAATCTGTAATTTTATCCGAGTCTTAACAAATAATGAAAGTTTTATACTAATTTCTGCTTTGGTGATTTTGCTTAATCACAATTCATTTTGAGTTGAATTTAATTTTGGTTAAACCTAAACTGAATCAGCTGTAGCTCATGAAGCTTTCTCTCCATACTTTTTTAGGGTAAAATTATGGAATATGAGCACTAAAACTCCAAGAAACTATACACCAGGTAAACTATTGGGCTTGATTTTATTCCTCGTGCACGCCTTCCTGACTTGAACTTTATACTTTCAAATGTACCTTAAGAGGTGTTTAAGGCAGATAAGAAATCAGATTTTGAATTCAATGTTTTTGCTTGAGCAGAAATGGGAGCAGATATTTGAGCTTGACGATATTGATCATGGCAATGTTGTAATGGATGATGCTGTTGTTAAATGAGAAGTCGTATTGGTGAGGCAGGGAGGCCGTGAGAAGAAAGTGGTTGATATTATATGGTCTAAGAGTCTTACGAACCAAGGAGAACTAAGTGTAGGTTTGAGTTTAGACATCTTAGAGAGAATGGAAAGGCAGGAAGAGACTGTTTAGACTATGGCCTTTAGATACTGTCAAAGAGTCACACAGGCCACAATAGCCCTATTATATACATATAAAGAAGAAGTCAGCAGCTTGTCATGCTTATTCTAGTACAGTGGTGCAAACCTGTGGAATTGTCTCGAAAATGCTGCTTGCTATTTTATACGATCGAGTATCAGAAAAGTATGTAGTACTTGCAAAGCTGAGCTGATTTGGACATATATTCAACCAAAGGGAACCCTCCAACAGCCAACTTATTGTCTTCTGTATAAAAATTCATGTAAAAATATGTCTGAAATTTAATCCAAGATCGAAAGGGTTAACTTACGTAGCTGTGCAATGAGCAATCTGTGGTAGATCCAAGACCATTAGATCCTGATGATATATATCAGCAATTTGAAATGGCTAATCACTTATCCGAGGGTAGTTTTATACCAGATCTTTGGCTCATAATGGTATCCCTCCATACTTATTGAGGAGGGAAGGATGGAGTGTTCAGAATAAAAACTCCCACAAATTATATACTAGGTGAGGCTTTAGGGCTTGACACTGCTCTTCGTGCCCGCCCTCCTGATTTAAGCTTTCCATTGTCCCGTATGAGTTCAAAAGCTGTTGTGAGTGTAAATTTTCCAGTATAAATTAACAAATTTGTAATTTTTATTAGATTTATATAATTTTCTATCTGATATATCTTCATTGTACAGTATCTGGTTTTTCTTGAAAATTATGTAGCTATTTTGTTTTCTTGCCCAAGTGAATTTATATATCAAGTCTGTGTTCTTCATTCATAGCCTCTGCAGTTTGTATATTACTCAAAATGTAATATTGTCCTGTATGTTGAGAAGTTGGTCTGTGTCTGAATGACCACTGTACAGTTGTATCATGGACCTTAGCAAACTGGCAACCTCATTGTTTGTTTTTGAAAGAGCCAAATGTATATTTAAATTCCAGTGATACAAGCCTCTCGGTTTCGGACAAACATATATTCAACCAAAAGGAACCATCCAACATCTCAATGGCATATAAGGAACCTGTCAGCCTATAGGAATGAGCCGGCCTGAAATTTAATTCAAGATAGATCGAGTATATAGAAAAGTATATAATTCGGGTTCGAGCCTATAGCTCTACCCTAATAAATAGACTATCTGAGAGCTGAGGTGTACCTGTACCTGAAAATTTAACAATGTATGTCACAAGGTCTCTCTCTCACTACAGAAATAATCCAGAATCCCTTTCATTACCTCCGGAGGGTCCAAATTTAGGTTATTTAGTCATCCGAGATGAAGAACCTACTACTTACTCTTGCTTTGGGTTGTGCAAACGCGGGTACCCTGTTACTTTGCCTTTCTCTCAAAACAAAAACTTGACAACAATGTTTATATCAGGTGGAGAATATAGCCAAATTTATTACAATGATGTTTCCTTCATTCCTGTTCTTAATCAATCACTATCCAGTAATCGTTACTACGTGATTGAGCGAGATGGAAAGGATAAAGGGTAAGTGTTAGAATCATCAAAGTTGATAAATATTTGCTTGTGTCGATCAATTTGCATCTATTTTTATTTTACAGGATGGCATATGCTTGTTCGACCGAAGAGGACAAGGTTACTTGCTGTTTCTGCAGACATGTTCAAGATGTAAAACCAAGACCGTTTGATCCTCATGACACATTTCAGCACTTTGAGATTGCTAATTTTATATCTGGAAGTAATTTTGTTGCCAAATCTGTGGTTCCTAATGCTTTTCCTCCACACTTTTTGAGGAGAAAAGGATGGAACGTGCATATTAAAACTCCAAAAAACTATGTATTAGGTGAGGCTTCAGGGCTTGACACTACTCTTCACGCACGCCTTCCTGACTTGAGCTTTCCATTGTCCCGCAAGAGTTCCAAAGCTGTTGTTGTAGGGAAATGGTATTCCCCTTTCATGTTCATAAAAGATGGAACATCAACATCAAGAGATCAGATGGAAAATTCAATGTTTTATGAGATGACACTTGAGCAAAGATGGGATCAGATATTTGAGCGCGACAATATTGATGATGGCAAAGTTGCAATGGTTGATGCAGTTGTTCAAACAGAGATTGTATTGGTTGGAGGAAGAGAGGCTGTGTGGAATAAAATGAATGTGGTTGATAACACTGTACGGTTTAAGAGTTTCAGGAGCCAAGGTGAAAAAGAGGTAAGTGTGGGATTGAGTTTGGAGATTGTTGAGAGAATGAAATGGGAGGAAGAAAGAGTCGGATGGGTTGGTGGAGATGAAGGAAAAGTGAGGGTTAATAGAGTTGAAGAGTTTGGAGGAGGTGCTGAAGGGTGGAAGAAGTTTGGATGCTATGTATTGGTGGAGAGCTTTGTATTGAAAAGGATGGACGGAAGTTTGGTTATGACTTGTGATTTTAAGCATTGTCATCAGATCAAGTGCTTGTGGTACTAAATTATGTCCGTCACTGATGTGTTCTTTCTTTGGCACTGGATTGTTTGCCGTTTAAAATATAGTGAAGAAGTTCGGATGCTATGTTCTAGTTGTGAGGCTTGTGTGAACTTAAGTTTGGTCAGATATTTTGATTTCCAGCACTTAAACTCATCAACTAAGTGCTTCTGGGAATGAATTCTGTTAGTTTCTTCAAAAATTTGTAATTTTATATGGAAATGTTTGGTTGTAATATTATTGTTTAATTAAAGAAGTACTGCTGGTGTGCTTATAGAACCTGTTATAGTTTATAGTGAGTACAAGAATAACGTTTTCCTTATATGCTGAGATTGTGCATCCTCTATGATTCTACGCTCAAAGTCAGTTTTAGCCGATAATAACTAACTTAACAAAAAAAAATCTACATAGATTTCGGGGACTTTAAAATTAGTTAACAGGTTTGATTCATCGTGTTGTGAGTGTAAATTTTCCAGTATAAAATCACAAATTTGTAATTTTCATTAAATTTTTATCATCTTTTGTCTGATATATCTTCATTGTATCTCGTTTTTCTTGAAAATTATGTAGCTATTTTTGTTTTCTTGCCCAAGTGAATTTATATATCAAGTCTGCGTTCTTCATTCATAGCCTCTGCAGTTTGTATATTACTCAAAATGTAATCTTGTCCTGTATGTTGAGAAGTTGGTCTGTCTGAATGACCACTGTACAGTTGTATCATGGACCTTAGCAAACTGGCAACCTCATTGTTTGTTTTTGAAAGAGCCAAATGTATATTCAACTTCCAGCGATACAAGCCTCTCGGATTAGGACAAACATATATTCAACCAAAACTCCAAAAGGAACCATCCAAACTCTCAATGTCCTAGTCGACTAATCTCTTCTCATGATCCTTCGACTAAATTCATGCTCACTGTCCTATTCGTAAAGTTGAATTCACTGTCCTAGTCGACTAATCTCTTCTCATGATCATATTCTCACTGTCCTATTCTCACTATCCTAGTCAACTAATCTCTTCTCATGATCCTTCGACTAATGTCCTAGTGACTAATATTTTTTTATGCCTCTTTTGGTTCGTGTGTGTGTCTTTTTCATTCTGAAGTATTGCAGAGTTCCAAAAATGTCGTAGCCACTGAGGAAAAATCTATAATGTTGCACTTACATTGTTACTATTTACAAAGCTGAGCTAATTAGGACATGCAAATATAATATGATATATTCAGCCAAAGCCAGAGGGAACCATCCAACATCCAAGTAATTAGTAATTAGGAGAGAACTTAGGAAACAAATACAAGTTACAGCAACACACAGCCTATAGGAATGAGCCGGCCTGACATTTAATTCATGATAGATCGAGTAATTGTCTTCATGTAGTTGTGAGCAATATATATTGAATAAATCTTCTTCAGCCAATCTGTATATATGTTAGTATCTTAGGTAACACTCTAATGTGAAATACTACTAGCTAGAAAAGAGCAACTATGTACATGACCAGGCCTATCTCTCACTATAGAAGTTATCCTGAGTTTCTTTCATTACCTCCTGATGGTCCAAATTCAGGTTATTTGGTCATCCAAGATATAGAGCCTGAGGAAATTGTTACTTGCTTCATATTGAGTCAGGGCTATAATCGTCTGCCTTTCCCTCAGAACATCAACTTGACCACTAAGTATCATTCAGGCGAGAATACATACCACGCACATTATGCCTTTTTTCCTGTTCTCAATCAACCATTGTCCACAAACCAGTATTATGTGATTAATACTCATAAAAGGGATAAAGGGTAGGTATTGAAATCAATAAAATTGATCTTAGTCATGTTGATCAGATATTGATTTTGTCATGTGTTGATCCGTGTTCTTTTATTTTCAGGAAGGCATATTGTTGTTCAAAGGAAGAAGATGTGTTTACTTGTTGTTTCTGCAGACATGGTGCTGATGTAGAGCCACGACCATTAGATCCTGATAACATATATCAGCAATTTGAAATTGTTGATGATGCATCCGAGGGTAGTTTCTATGCCAAATCTGTGGCTCATAATGGTGTCCCTCCATGGTTATTGAGGAGGGGAGGATGGACTGTTCAAACTAAAAATTCCAGTTCCACAAAGTATATATTAGGTGAGGCTTTAGGGCTTGACACTGCTCTTCCTGGACGCCTTCCTGATTTAAGCTTTCCACTGTCTCGTATGAGTTCAGAAGCTGTTGTGATAGGTAAGTGGTACTGTCCATTCATGTTCATCAGAGATGGTACGTTGACAGCAAGGGATCAGATGGAAAATTCAAGATTTTATGAGATGACACTTGAGCAAAGATGGGAACAGATATTTGAGTGCAACAATAATGATCACAGCAATGTTGTAATGGTTGATGCAGTCGTTCAGAGAGAAGTTGTATTGGTTGGAGACAGGGAGGCTGTGTGGGATGAGAAGAATGTGGTTGATAAAACTATAAGGTTTACGAGTTTTGGGACCACAGGAGAAGAAGTAAGTGTAGGATTGAGGTTAGAGATTGTTGAGAGGATGAAATGGGAGGAAGAAAGAGGTGGATGGCTTTGTGGAGATGAAAGGGTGGTGACAGTTGATAAAGTGGAGGAGTTTGGAGGAGGTGCTGAAGGATGGAGGAAATTAAGATGCTATGTCTTGGTGGAGAGGTTTGTGTTGAAGAGAACCGATGGAAGTTTAGTTATGACTTATGATTTTAAGCACACTCATGAACTCAACTGCACGTGGGAATAAATTTATTCGTGTTTTTCCTTGTTTGATTTAGCTCAAGCACTCCCTTGTTTGCTGTATATTTGATAGTTCATGTTCCTAACAAGTGTTTGCTGTAACATTACAAGCTGCGCTGTAAATTTTAGTTCCTGACGTGATTGTAGGAGGAACCGGCTTTATACAGACGAACCAATTTACAGTGGCTTGGTATGTTACAGCAAATATTTATCAGGGGACTTTGGAGCCTTTATGTGTTTAAAAGTGTTTTAGTTGTACTGTATAAATGTTGTAAAATGACTGTGTTTGTTTTACATGGGTTTGTACTAACTTGGACTGCAAGTTCTTCTTCATGTACTGCAGAACATTGTGTTCTGCAGTGCTTCAACTAGCATAGAACGTTGTCACCCAAATCAGACCTAAAAGATACACGACAGTTCAACTGAATTCCCCTTGAAATTCAAATACATACAATAATGATCATGACAATGTCATAATGGTTGAGGCAGTTGTTCAAATAGAAGTTGTATTGGTTGAAGGCAGGGAGGCTGCATGGGATGAGAAGAATGTGGTGGATAACACTATAATGTTTACGACTTATGGGAGCAGAGGAGAAGAAGTAAGTGTAGGATTCAGTTTAGAGATCGTCGAGAGAATGAAATGGGAGGAAGAAAGAGTCGGATGGGTCAGTGTGGTTAAGAGTTATGATTTCAAGCATACTCATCAAATCAGGTGCATGCCTGTTGGATTAAATTCTATCAGGTTTCTCATTTGATATATAAGAGATAGCGTAATTGATCTTTCTTTGGAGCCTTATCTTCCAAGGAATCTTCTTCTAGCTAAAATATCTAACAATATCAGAATATTTAAAGCTACATCACAAAGTCTTCTGTTGATATTTCAAAATAATATCTCAGCATTTGTTTTTCAATGAACGAGTCGCATATTTTGGTTTATTTGATAGAGACATAGTATACCAAGTAAATAATTTAACATAGAAATGATTTACTTGTTATACTTGTCCAAGCAATCTGAATTGAAAAATCTTCTCTAAAAAATTATATATAGACATGTGATATTTCTGGTAGAACTCTGCAGAACAGAATTACTAGAAAGCTAGGAGTAACCATGTATGTGACTAGGCGTCTCTCTCAATACATAAATTATCCAGAATATCTCTCGATACCACCCCAAGGTCCAAATTCAGGTTATCTTGTAATCCAAGATGAAGAATCTGAGATTTACTATTGCTTTGGATTGTGCAAAAACCGGGAACTTATTGATCTGCCTTTTCCACAGAACAAAAACTTGACTACTAGATATTCATCAGGTACCGGAAAAAACAAACATACTTCTCACCATGACGTTACCTTTTTTCCTGTTCTTAATCAACCTTTGTCCAGTAACCGGTACTACGCGATTGAGCCACATGGAAAACATAAGGGGTAAGTGTTAAAATCAAGATATTTATGCTCTGTTTATTTAGTTGCTAATCAGATGTACGATCATTTGTTGATCTGTTGCTTCTATTTCCAGGAAGGCATATGCTTGTTCAACGGAAGAAGACATGATTACTTGCTGTTTCGCTGATGTAGTTAAAGATGTAAAGCCAAGACCATTTGACTCTCATGACATATATCAGCAATTTGAGATTGCTAATTATGAAACCGTATGCGATCAAGGGGGTAGTTTCTATGCCAAATCTGTGGCTCGGGATGCTTTCCCTCCTCACTTTCTAAGGAGAAAAGGTTGGGAAATCCAGACTAAAACCCCAAGAAACTACACACTAGGTGAGGCTCTGGGGACTGATTCTACTCTTCGTGCACTCCTTCCTGGCTTGAACTTTCCACTGTCCTCGAAGAGTTCAGAAGCTGTAGTGGTGGGGAAATGGTATTGCCCTTTCATGTTCATTAAAGAGGGAAGGTTGACGTCAAGAGATCAGATGGCAGACTCAATGTTTTATGAGATGACACTTGACAAAAGATGGGAGCAGATATTTGAACGCGAGATGATTGATCATGGCAATGTTGTAATAGTTGATGCAGTTGTTCAAAGAGAAGTTGTATTGGTTGGAGGCAGGGAAGCTGTGTGGGATGAGAAGAATGTGGTTGATAATGCTATATGGTTTATGAGTTTTGGGACTAATGGAGAAGAAGTTAGTGTAGGATTGAGTGTGGAAATTGTTGAAAGAATGAAATGGGAGGAAGAAAGAGCTGGATGGGTTGGTGGAGATGAAAGAGTGATGAGGGTTAATAGAGTGGAGGAGTTTGGAGGAAGCGTCGAAGGATGGAGGAAGTTGCGATGCTTTGTCTTGGTGGAGAGGTTTCTGTTGAAGAGAATGGATGGAAGTGTGGTAATGACTCGTGAATTTAAGCATACTCATCAACTCAAGTGCCTGTGGGAGTGAATTACGTTTGCCTGTTCTTTATTTCTTGTGTTATCTTTCTTTCTTTTTTTTTTATATAAGACAGTGTGTTATCTGTTAGTTATGTTTTGTAAAGAGAGATTTTCATTTCAGTCTTGGTTTTATGTATCAAAAAAGGAAATCTTGAGGTCATCCTCATCCTTCGATGAGGATACTCCAATGCACCAGCATCTTCTAATATTTCACTGTACACTACTTTTTAGTGGTTTGATTAGCATACCCGAAAATAGAGTATTCTGCAGACTCGCAAAAAAATACACAAATTACTTTGTTTGAGAATGAATTGATGCTAACTGACCTGCTATTATTGATATATGTAGTTTCTATCCTGTTCTCTAGTGTTACAAGACTGTTAGCCTCTATGTGCATACATCAGAAACCTTCACAGACCCTGATGCAGTAGCCTTGTTCCATAGGTCTCCAAGTAATTGCTCTCTTATTTGATGATCAGACATTCTCTTATTTAATAATCAGACAATCTGTTTGTGACCCTTTATATATGTGCATTGGTTAATGGTGAATTAATGAAATTAAGTAATTCTTGTTTTGATGTTAATGCCGAGGAATAATATCCGAAAGGTCTCTCATCGTCAAAGCACTTTATCATATATATTTGAGTGATTGCCACTTTGCACCCCTTATATTTAGGCGCTTTTTCGATTTGGTCTCAAACAATTTTTTTTGACAGTATGCACCCCTAAATTTGTTAACGAATAACGAAGGATATTCACTTTTAATGATGAAAAAACTTGAATGAAACGACATGTACAAGGTAGAGAGATTGGATGAGAAGAAAGCATTCCCTTGTTCTCACAACCTCATCAAACGACTAGCCCAAATTTTATGGAGAGCTAGTGCTTTCGAATATGTATGGTAGATTCTCCGCCTAATATAAGGTGGAATAACTTTTTATAAAAATATAAAAAAAATCTGTATCGACAATTGATATGCAGTTTTTGACGTATGTATGGAACTTGAATCTGAGACCTGACAGAACTTCATCGGTATTAAGTTCTTAAGATTCTAATTTGAATGTATTCATGACAGCCAGCATTAGCAGCCACTTGATTCAGCATAAAGACTTCTAAAAGTTTATGCAATATTTGATTGAGCTGTGAAATGGCAATGCTAAGTAATATTGAACTAGTCAAGATTTTTTTTATAAAAAAAATCTGTTAAAATGCCATTAGTCAACATCAAAGAGAATAACTAGGTTAAGATGTATAGAAGCAAGCAATCTCCGGTCATCATTTATCTGAGCAATGAGGCCAGAAAGTCTTTAGCTTGTATAGCGGAGAGCATGTAGTTTACAGAGCTGAGCAAACAAAAATGTCAACCTAAAGG
Source organism: Daucus carota subsp. sativus (assembly GCF_001625215.2). Taxonomy (NCBI): domain Eukaryota; kingdom Viridiplantae; phylum Streptophyta; class Magnoliopsida; order Apiales; family Apiaceae; genus Daucus; species Daucus carota. Next base: position 4,561,688 of record NC_030387.2, on the reverse strand, counting down.
AACCATCCAAGCAAGTCTTTGCTAAACACTTAAAATACAACAACTGGCATTCAATTTACCATAGAAAAGGGTAACTGGTGTTGTTGCAGCAAATAAAGCTAATTTAATCTTCTTGTTCTAAAAAATCTGTACACAAAACTGAGACTTGCTTCAAGAAAAGAGCAACCATGTACGTAACCAGGCCTCTCTCTCATTATCTGAATAATCCAGAAGATCTCTCATTACCTCCTGAGGGTCCAAATTCAGGTTATTTGGTAATCCAAGACGAAGAATCTGAGATTTTCTGCTGCTTCGGATTGTGGAAAGACCGGGACCTTGTTGATTTGCCTTTCCCTCAAAACAAGAACCTGACAACTAGATATACAGGCACCCACCATAGACAAGAACAACATACTTCTTACCATGATGTAACTTTTTTTCCTGTTCTTAATCAACCATTGTCAAGTAACCGGTACTACGCGATCAAGCCACATGGAAAGCACAAAGGGTATGTTCTAAATCATGAAAATTGAAATTTATTATAGTTAACATTATTTTTAAAGTTATATACAATAAGTATTTGCTAATGTGTTGATCCATTTGATTCTATTTCCAGGAAGGCATATGCTTCTTCGAAGGAAGAAGACATGACTACTTGCTGTTTCTGCAGTAGTGTTAGTGATGTAAAGCCAAGACCATTTGATCCCTCTGACACACACCAGCAATTTGAGATTGCTAATTATGAAACTGCATGCAATGAAGGGGGTGGATTTTATGCCAAGTCTGTAGCTCAGGATTCTTTCCCTCCACACTTTTTGAGGAGAAAAGGATGGAAAATTAACACCAAGACTCCAAAAAACTACACTCTAGGCGAGGCTCTAGGGCTCAACTCTAGTCTCCGTGCATGTCTTCCTGACTTGAGTTCAAAAGCTGTTGTGATAGGGAAATGGTATTGCCCTTTCATGTTCATTAAAGATGGAGCTAGCGTTAACTTCAAGAGATCAAATGACAAATTCAATGTTTTATGAGATGACACTTGAGCAAAGATGGGAACAGATATTTGAGTGCAACAATATGAATCATGGCAATGTTGTAATGGTTGACGCGGTTGTTCAAAGAGAAGTTATATTTGTTGGAGACAGGGAGGGAGAGCCAGATAAGAAGAATGTGGTTCACAATATTATAGAATTTAAGAGTTCTGGGAGTAAAGGAGAAGAAGTGAGCATAGGATTGAGTTCACAGATATTCGAAAGAATGAAATGGGAGGAAGAAAGGGCTGGATGGGTTGATGGAGGGGAAAGGGAAGTGAGAGTTAAAAGAGTTGAGGAGTTTGGAGGAAGTGTCGAAGGATGGAGGAAGTTTGGCTGCTATGTTTTGGTGGAGAGTTTCGTGTTGAAAAGAATGGACGGAAGTGTGGTCATGACTTATGATTTCAAGCACACTCAGCAACTCAAGTGCCTTTGGATGTGAAATTTTTTTAGTTTCTTCATTTCAATATTCAAGAGTTAAAGTCTAACTGATCCTTTCTAAAGACTGGTTTGTTTGTCATTTATTAATTGGCTTAGTGGCCTTTTAGCCCTCGAAGTATGGGTGGAAGTTCCGATGCGGCCTCGAAGTTTAAAAACGTACCTTTCGACCCTCAAATTATCTTTATCGTACCTTTTAGTCCTTTTTAAAAATACCGGTATAAATCGGGGGATAAACTTGACAATTCATATTCGGGGTGAAGTTTGGGCGTACCTTTTAACCCTTAAAGTATACATCTCATTCTTTTTAACCCCTAAAGAATACATTAAAATACATTAGATGTTCTTTTTAACCCTTAATGTTTAATGCCCCTTTTAACCCTCACGTGTGAAATGTCAACTTTGTCCACCCCGTTATATTCCGGTATACGCCATAAGGGCTAAAAGGTACGACAAAGATACTTTGAGGGTTGAAAGGTACGTTTTTAAACTTCGAGACCGCATCGGAACTTCCACCCATACTTCGAGGGCTAAAAGGTCATTAAGCCTTATTAATTTAGTTGTGTTATGTAAATCTTATATATTTTCAATTTCATTGTTTCATAATAATATCTATCTTTGCATTCTATTAAATTGTAGTTTGTTTGTCTGTGCACCTGTTTAATCAAAGCTTAATTAAATCCAAGGATGTTTAAAGTTATGGATAAATTCTTTACTATGTGTGATACTGAGGTCGATGCCTTGCACGGGTTTTAAACTAGTTACAGGAAACATCAACAAGTACTTTGCATAATTCAGTTTTATAATTTCTGTTCTAATGATCATGTGTGATGTACAAGGGACTGTTATATATCTCATACAGAAGATATGCTGGAAAAATAAAAATAAAGATGAATGTGAGTCATATAGATGAATGTTACATAGTATTAATATCTCATAATCACTTTCAGCAAACAAAAAATTAATATTAAAATGAATAGCTTGTTTTAACGTGTACAAGTTATCTGATTTGAAGTAATCTTCTTGTACAAACAACATATTTATGCTGTCTGGGGTAGCACTTAACTACGAATTACTAAAAAAGAAAACAATGTATGTGACCAGGCCTCTCTCTCAGTATAGTAGGAATCCAGAATCTCTTTCGTTACCTCCAGAGTGTCCAAATTCAGGTTATATAGTCATTCAAGACGAAGAATCTGAGATGTATTGTGTTATGTATTTTCTGTAACTATGTACAGATAATCTACTCAGTTGAATCAAAGGAGCAATCTTACCAGTGCACATGATAGTCTATCTATTCAGTTGAATCAGATGAGCAACCTTACCAGTCACATGATTGTCTATCTGTGCGGTGCAGGTCAAGATTCACTTCGGACTCTACAAAATTTCTGAAATTTAATCAAGAGTCTACTTTGAACGAGCCAACATGCCCAATTCTTTACAAAGAACAAAGAAGTCAGCAGCTGGTTCACATAAAACTTTACAATATATATATATATATATATATATATATATATATATATATATATGGAAACCGTTCACCAACCACAGTTGGTGAAATTAACTTATACAACCAACCCATCTGTAACCGTCCGAAAACGCAACCAATGGCAAGATGAACTAGACTTACGTCATATAATAGAGCGTATACGCCCTATTTTCCCTCGGACTCTTCTGCGGTGTTTACTTCTTCGCTGCTCACACATGCATCATCAAATCCCTCCATTCGATTGCACCGTGTCTAAATAATATAAATTTTAGTGTGACGTGCGTGCGCATAATGCATGCATGTGCACGTAAATTTGTTTTTCTTGGATTTAGATTAGAATGCGTTGTGCAATTAAGTTAACAGAGTATAAATATGATATATCATATATAACTGATTTTGAAAATAGAAAGTATAAATATATTACTGATCATTTAAGTAATGGAATATCTTAAATTAAATTTTTTGAAAGTTGAATTGAAAATAATATTAATTTTAAAAAAGTGGATATATAAATTAAAATAGATAAAATAGTTACAAGAATTTAATATTATTTTGTTTGCTAATATAAAAAAACAAAATATCTAAAAACAAATATGAATTATTGTACTTTAAACAAATAATATATATAACATGAAATATTAATAAATATAAATAAGATTAACTTAAAAAATGAGAATTAAATAAATTAATTGATTTTAAATTTTTTAGTGATATGTGTAATTATTGTGCATAATTTTATAATAATTTAAAATATACATTATTTTAAATAAAAAAAATTTCAAATATAAAAAAGACCTCCTGGGGATTTATCAGGCAAGATGTGCAGGACTTTAATGTGCAGGACTTTACTGTTTATACCGGAACACTTGGGACACATTTTTTGAAGCTCGCTTTTGAGATTATTAAGGCTTGTGACGCTGCATTCTCAAAGGATTCTTAAGACTTGTGACTCCGCTTCTCCCCACGCTGGGTACTCATTTTTTACTGTTCTTACGTTATATCATATAGCGTAAACGCTATATTATGTAGCTTAGTACTTTTTAATCCTAGCCGTTGCCTACTTAATGGATGGTTATAGATCAGTTGGACAAAATTAACTAGTTATCCACCTTTGGTTGTGGAACAGGGCCAATATATGTATATATATATATAAGAAAGTTCTATGTAGACTGGATTATTTGGAGACTGTAGATACCTAATCCTGGCCATCCAATCATTAAACATCCAACGACTGCATATTTTTTGTCCTGCACATTTGTTTTCTCTCCCTATCCTGTCCTGCACTTCTAAATCGGTGAACAACAAGCAGTACTTCTAAATCTTGCATAACATAAAATAATAATTCCATAATATTGATGTTCAATCACCGAAATCCTAACAAATAAAAATAATAATTGCATACAAAACAAAGATGTAGTTGGACACTGCTATGATTGGCACTGAACTCATTGTCATTATCCTGCAACGAATTGAATTTGTTGCAAGACAAAATAACACTTAGATATATCACAAATATGCGGGACAAATTGTTAATATTACATTACTAGAAATGCAGGACAAGAATAGTGTAAATTACAAACATAGTTTTGAATTAAAACTAAAAACAAGAAATGCAGGACAAGAATATTAATAATACATTACTAGAAATGCAGGACAAGAATAGTGTAAATTATTAATATTACAAAATTAGAAATGCAGGATAAGAAATGCAGGACAAAGAATATTTAATCATGTCCATTAATTGCCATATTATTTAACGGCAGATCTTGTAGTCTCTAATGACTCCAAAATTTTTGGTCTCCATTGAGCCCAACTCATATATATATATATATATATATATATATATATATATATATATATATATATATATTTGGAGTAGAACTTATGTGTAAATCGAATCAAATCATTCCAGAAAGTCTTATAGCTTGTCTAGTGGAGTATCATGCATGTAAGATACTAATCAAGCAAATTAAAATGTCAACCAAAGGGAACCATCCGAGTAAGTCTTCTGCTAAAACATTCCAAGAAGAGCATGTTGTGTAGTTGTTTAAGGAAACTAAATTAAATGTATGAGCAATCTATATAAATGCCATCTCTGGTAGCACCAAACTGAGAATTACAACAAGAAAAGAGTAACCATGCATGTAACGAGACCTCTCTCTTACTATAGAAGTAATCCAGAGTCTTGGTCATTACCTCCTGATGGTCCGAATTCTGGCTATGTAGTCCTTGAAGATGAAGACTCTGTGACTTATAGTTGTTTTGGAATGTCTAAGGACCGAAAATTTATTGATCTGCCTTTCCCTCAGAACAAGAACTTAACTACTACATATTCTTCAGGAAAGCATAGACATTACCAAGATGTTATCTTTTTTCCTGTTATTAACCAGCCATTGTCCAGCAACCTGTACTACGTGATCGAGTCACATGGAAAGCATAAAGGGTAAGCATTATTCCTTTAGTTACGTAGATTAAGTGTTTTCTTAGATGTAAGCTCTTACATCTTGTCAGCTAATATTTATATATTTTTTTCACAGGAAGGCTTATGCTTGTTCCACAGAAGAAGACATGATGAATACTTGTTGCTGTGATGAAGTTGAAGATGTAAAGCCAAGACCATTTGATCCTCGTGACACATATCAGCAATTTGAGATTGCTAATTACAAAAATGGGGGTTTTTTGGCCAAATCTGTGGCTCATGGTGCTTTGCCTCCTTACTTTTTAAGGAGGAAGGGATGGGAAGTTGAATCCCATACTCTAAGAAGCTACACACTAGGTGAGGCTCTAGGGCTTGACTCTACTCTTCGTGCTCGCCTTCCTGACTTAAACTTTCCACTGCCCCACCAGAGTTCACAAGTGGTTGTGATAGGAAAATGGTATTGCCCTTTCATGTTCATTAAAGATGACATGCTAACGTCAAGAGATCAGATGGCAAATTCAGTGTTTTACGAGATGACCCTTGAGCAAAGATGGGAACAGATATTTGAGCGTGATGGTATTGATCATGGCAACATTGTAATGGTTAATGCAGTTGTTCAAAGAGAAGTTGTATGGGTTGGAGGCAAGGAGGCTGTGTGGGATGAGAACAATGTGGTTGATTACACGATGTGGTTCAAGAGTTTTGGAATTGATGGAGAAGAAGTGAGTGTAGGTTTGAGTTTGGAGATTGTTGAGAGAATGAAATGGGAGGAGGAAAGAGTTGGATGGTTTGGCGGTGATGATAGAATGACGAGGGTTGATAGAGTGGAGGAGTTTGAAAGAGGTGCCGAAGGATGGAGAAAGTTTGGATGCTTTGTTTTGGTGGAGAGCTTTGTGCTGAAAAGAATGGATGGAAGTGTTGTTATGACTTATAATTTCAAGCATACTCATCAAATCAAGTGCTTGTGGGAGTGAATTTAACTAACTGGCTTGTTCGTTATTTCTTTAGTTCATTGTGAAGTAAATTTATGTATTACATGCAGAGTAAAAAATTCACTTGTAAGATTACTTTTCAACTTATACTGTTCTTGATTGCAAATCTTAGGTCATGAATTTTGGATAATCTGCTTTCACTTTACAAGTCATACTTAAGGTTGTCAGGTGAGGTTGCCTCTTTGTATGAGCAAATGTACTGGGAGTTTTCGGGTTACTGTATATACCAATCTGTGTGAGAATTAGAAGAAGGCCTTCTACTTCATGAAACTGTAGTTACACTTACAATTACAAATCTTAGGTCATGAATTTTGAATACTGTCGATGCGGGGTATTCCAAACCGAGCTAAAAAATTCTTAGTTCACAAATTGCATTAAAGCACCAATACTGCATTAAGCAATTTGTAAGATATTTGATCTATCAAATAGCAGTATTAGCAAGTCAAAATGCCAGTTACCATTCGAGTGTGGTTGTGAACTTCACAAACGGCGTGTTGTGATATTTTTATCCACCAAATGCAGCGAACCACAATCAGTATACCCCTTCAAAGGACTCTGCAATCTTGAATGGATTGGTACCCGACTCATTAGGATGCATGATAAGCTTGAACCTGCTGATATTTTGTAATCAACAACCTGATTTTGGAAAAAAATTGCTACAGGTCTGTCTGACTTTCAATTAAAAAAATAACGAGTCATTTAAATTTATATTTACAACGGAGATGGTTCCTATCAATTGATCATTAACAACAATCCATCCAGCCTTTTTATAGCTTAAAGAGAAAATTCCTAAAATGGGTGTTTAAACGGCGGATAGGGTGTTGTGGCCCCTGCATTCACATAAAAAATCAAGTGTAATGTCTTTCAGCTATAAAAAACCACTGACAGATTGATACAACAATCACTAGTGATCCTTTTTATATTATCTATGTTAAAGTGAGATCAGTAATGCAAAAAAAAAATAGACCTTACATTTTACAGAAAAGAAAGTCACCGGTTTTCCCAGAAGTCTTCTGGTTGATACTGTTTCAGAAATTACTCCATCTTGCATTTATCTACAAACTGGAGGAAATTAAAATAGTCAACTTAAAGGAAGCATCCAAGTAGTCTTCTGCTAAATTACTAAAAAAAAACAAGATACCTAACATATAATTAAGCATAGAAAAGAATCACTGGGTAGGTTTTCAAGACTTTATGCAATGAGATTTGAATAAATCTTCTTGATTCTAATGTCAAGTGTGCAAAATTAAATATCATTGAAAAGAAACATCTTCGAATAAGATTAAGGTCTATTTTATGCTTCGTTGCAGCTAGTATTGATCATTGACCCAAACCTTTTGTATACATGCTATTTCAGCTAGCACTTAACTGAAGATTAGTAGAAAGAGTAACAATGTATGTGACCAGGCCTCTCTCCTACTATCTAAATAATTCAAAGTCTCTTTCATTGCCTCCTGAGGGTCCAAATTCTGGTTATTTAGTAATACAAGATGAAGAATCTGAGATGTATAGTTGCTTCGGGTTGTGTAAGAACACAGACCTTAATGATCTGCCTTTCCCTCAGGACAAAAACTTGACTACTAGATATTCATCAGGAGAGGACACATATCATCACAATCTTGCCTTTTTTCCTGTTCTTAATCAACCATTGTCCAAAAAGCGGTACTACGTGATTGATGCATATGGGAAGCATAAAGGGTATGTGTTTAAACCAAGAAAATTGATCTTGTGTGGTTGTGTCAATATAATATTTGCTCATAGTTTGATTTGTCTCCTTTTATTTTTCAGGAAGGCTTATGCTTGTTCAACGGAAGAAGACATGACTACTTGCTGTTTCTGCAGTCATGTTAAAGATGTAAAGCCAAGACCATTTGATCCTTGCGACAAATATCAGCAATTCAAGATTGTTAATTATGAAACTAAGGGTAGTTTTTATGCGAAATCTGTAGCTCAGGGTGCTTTTCCTCCATCCTTTTTGAGAACTAGAGGATGGAATATAAGTGCTAAAACTCCAAAACACTATAAATTAGGCGAGGCTTTAGGTGTCGACTCTACTCTTCGTGCACACCTTCCTGTCATGAGCTTTCCACTGTCTCGTAAGAGTTCAGAAGCTGTTGTGGTGGGGAGATGGTATTGCCCTTTCATGTTCATTAAGGATGGAAGGTTGACGTCAAGAGATCAGATGGAAAAGTCAATGTTTTATGAGATGACACTAGAGCAAAGCTGGGAGCAGATATTTGAGTGCAGCAATATTGATCATGGCATTGTTGTAATGGTTAATGCCGTTGTTCAAAGTGAAGTTGTAATGATTGGAGGCACAAAGGCTGTGTGGGATGAAAAGAAAATGGTGGATAGAAGCTGTAAAACTAAGTGGTTTAAAGGCTCTGGGAGCAAAAGAGAAGTAAGCATCGGATTGAGTTCAGAGATTATAGAAAGAATGAAATGGGAGGAAGAAACGGTTGGATGGGTTGGTGGAGGTGAAAGGTAAGTGAGGGTGCATAAAGTGGAGGAGTTTCGAGGAGGTGCTGAAGGATGGAGGAAGTTTGGATGCTATGTTTTGGTGGAGAGGTTTGTGTTAAAAAGAATGAATGGAAGTTTGGTTATGACTTATGATTTCAAGCATACGCAACAACTCAAGTGCCTGTGGGAGTGATGTTCTGTTAGTTGCTTTATCTGATGTGCCATAGTTAAAGTCTCTGTGATCTTTCTAGTTAACTAATTTGCCTTCTCTTGATTTCGCAGTGTCATACAATCTTTAGCTTTGTATATTATTAGTTCTTTTAGCTAAATGATCCACTGCTCTTCTATTAACATGTTAAAAGTTTGTAACATGTTAAAAGTCTGGATCTAACTGCAATTGCAATGCTATGACAATATAACATATCTAAAATAAGTAAAAATGTTGCATTCAAGACTAAAACACAGTGTGAGCCTTATGATTCTTTTAAACACAGGGTGTCCAGGATTTGTTTTACAGAGCCTAGTAAATTACAGATATTAGAGGTTAGATTAGTAAACCTCATAATTCATATGAAGAAGTCTTTTGAGAATGAAAAATCACTTTGCAACTACATCTTTTATTGTCTTTGCACGTTGAAGAGGCAAAAAGGATTTAGCCGCGGGATTACTGGTAATAACTGGCAGCATATTTCTGACGAGTGTAATTGCATAGGCCAAGGCCTGTCTAAGCAAACTGTCATTGTGTGTGCCTGTACGGTCACTATTATAATTTAGCCGATGCACTTTGTTCTTAGTTGATAACCAAAGGTCGAGAATTCAATTTTGCTTTAAAATGTAAGATAAATTGTTGGTTTTGACTGATAATACGAAATTAGAAGATCAGTTATATATTGTCAAGACTTGTGTTAAGTAATTATCAAAAAAAGGAGAAGCAATATAACATCATTTTCTTAGAGCTTGTTTTACTTATTCAAACAATTTGAATAGAACAGATCTGTTGTGCAAACTACATATATATTATCAAGGTAGCACTAGGGATTATTAGAAAAAAGTATCCATGTATGTGACCAGGCCTTTCTCTCATTATAAAAATAATCCAGAATCTCTCAGAGTACTACCCGAGGGTCCAAATTCAGGTTATTTGGTCATCCAAGATGAACCTTCGGATTGTGCAGAGACTGGAATCCTTACCTTACTGCTCTGCCTTTCCCTCAGAACATGAAGATTGCTTGTTCAAAGAAAAAAGACATGACTACTTGCCGTTGCTACAGTCATATTAAAGACGTAAATCCAAGACCATTTCATCCTAACGACACGTATCAGCCATTTAAGATTGCTGATTCTAAAGCTAAGGGTAGTTTTTATGCTAAATCTTCAGTGCAAAATGCTTTTCCTCCACACTTTTTGAGGAGAAAATCAGGGTGGCGTATCAAGGCCAAGATGCCAAGAAACTATAAACTAGGCAAGGCTCTTGAGTGCTTGTGGGAGTGAAATTGTGTTAGTTTTAAGTACAAGAGTTGTAGTTTGGCACTCTGCAGATTTTCTTAGGCACTTGGTTTTTTCATGTATAGCTTTAAGTAATTTTAAGATGTTGATCCACTATTCTTTTACCCATAAACAAGTCCAAACTTGGAATTTAGCTGATAAATTTTGTTATTTTATTCAGTTAGTGTCCTAACAGTTGGAAATGTTAGACATAAGTCGTTTTTTCTTTCCATATATTGTTTAATTTTAATATACTTACTTTAATTTAAAAATAATGATTTATAATTTACAATAAACAAAAAAATTAAATTTATATATAATATTTATCTTGACTTTAAATTACTCTTTCCTCCGATCCCTTTTACATGTCCATTTCGACTTTTGACCGGCTAAATTGACTATATATTAACTGAAATTTGTATGTACCATGTAATTAAAAAATAATAAAAAAATATATTTAGTCTATTTTAATATGCAACTTTTTTGGAAATAAATATGCAACTTTAATATTTAAAGATAATGAATAGATTATTTATAATGTTTGATCAAAAAAGGGTCAATTTGACTCTTGAAAATCAAAATGGGCATGCAAAAGAGGACGGAGAGAGTAACATATAAATTTAATATATTATGATATAAATTTTATTTAAAAATATAAATATAAAATTTTAATTTAAAAATATTGTTTTGACATCAATTTATTCCATGATAAATCAAAAACAAATATTTTTTAATTTAAGTTAAGCATCGCTTTGAATCTTGACCAAGGCTAACGCAAAAAAATTCTATATTAACTTAAAATGATTCAAATATATAATAAATCTTATAATACTATATGAAATGTAAACAAAACAAGATTAAAAAAAACTTTAAACTAATCAAACAAGAATTGAACACCAAATTTTATAAATTAGTAAAATCTAATTAACAAAATAAATTTTCTTTCTAAATTAGTAATATCCATTCAACAAATTAATTATTAATTAAAATTGTTTTCCACACTATTTTAACCGGGTTTAGACGAACAAAACCAGAACATACTGGAACGGCCAAAAAGCTAATTACTGGAACCGGGATCCGGTCCGATCATCCCCTCTAAAAGCCCTAACTCTATATATACTCCCCCAATTACAAACACTCTCCCTCCAATTTGCCGCACATTTCTCCAAAACACACACTAAAAACACACACTAAAACCAACACTCTCAGTCAATCATGGTGGATCAAGATCAACACTGGCTACTCAACTGCTTAAACGCTACTCTTGACACTAATCAACAAGTTCGATCTTTCGCTGAGACGTCGCTCAATCAGGCCTCCGTCCAACCAGGTTTTTCGATGAAATTATCGGTCCAATGGAACTAACACAGTGTATTTTTAGCCATAGACATTTGAGAAAGATTCTCGTGTCCTCGAGACTGTTAGTTTAGTAATTTTACTGCGCGTGGTCTGCATATTGGTTTAATTGTTAATATTTTAGATTGGATATATAATGAGGTGTAATTAGTGTTGTATTGTTTACGAATTGATGAATTTCGGAGGACCGCTTATTATGCTAAACTAGTTTTGGAGGACTGTTGATTAAATGGTTTGTGTGAAGACTGTAGAGTACTTGTTGTGTATATTTTACTTTACCAAATTTGTGTTGTAACAATGTTTCTTAAGGCTAATTGGTGTTGTAGGACGTGTTAATTTAGTAAGATCGTCTTGATTAGCTAAACAGCTGGCCGATGGTATGAGTTGGAGCTAAGGTTTGTTGTTTCTTTTGAAGGTTTTGGGAGTGCATTGTGCAGGATTGCCGGGAATAGGGAGCTTCCTTTAGGAGCACGCCAGATATCCTTTTGTGATTTTGTCAATTAATTGTGGTCGGACTCTATTGTGGATTTCTGACCAATTCTCCATAGGGCCACAAGAATTTTAATCTTTTTATGTATTTCAAATTTCAGTTAGTTGCATTTTGTTTTATAGAAAATAGTTAACCGGAATGTTACAAAACTTGTAGGGTTAATGTTCTTTGTTCCGTTTCCGTTCCTTGTTAGAATTAACATGTTATACCTAGCTGCAGTTCTTTTAAAGCAGTTCGTTAAAAAACATTGGCAGGAGAATGAGGAAAATTTCGAACATCCAGTGGTCTCTATTCAAGAAAAGGTAATATTATCCATGGTAGTGCTGATTGCTAGATATTTTTTTTAGTTTTACTACTCTCTATTTGTTTATCTTAAACTATTGGCTGGTGAGCTATTATTTTATGAAACATAAATTCTTTCCTTGAGTTTAAATCATTGTACAGGAAACCATAAGAAGTCTTCTCCTGCTGTCACTTGACGATAACCATAAGAAGATATGCACGGCAATTAGTATGGCTGTTGCATCAGTTGCACATTATGACTGGCCTGAAGATTGGCCGGACTTGCTACCGTTCCTCTTGAAGTTGATAAATGACCAAACTAACTTAAATGCAGGTATCTTTTATCTAATGTAAATATTTTTTGTTTCAAAAAATCAAATTAAATTAATTATTCTGGTGTCCCTTTGACTATAAAGCATGCTAGTTCTTCAAATATATTTAAAAATGAATACTTAATGATTAAATATAAAGCTTCAATATATACATTAACTCTATCCAGTGTTGTTAAAGGCACGCTTGATTGCACGATTAATTGCGCTTTGTGCTTAGATGCGCTTAATTGCGCTAAAAGTGCACAAGGTTAAGAGTACCCTTAAAAGGGGGAGGGGGGAATAAAATAAACTCTATCTTCAAATCTTCCCCAAATATTGTACATAACAAGCATAGAAGAGAAGAGGAAGAATGAGAATTTGAAGGGCCGGAAGTTGAGCTAAATGACTGCAAAGCTTTTGAATTGTTGAAGATCATTGATTGATGGTTTACAATTGATATTTTTATTATAATAGACATGCTCTGCTATGTTTAGAAGTTACGAATTTAATAAGTAATATATTCTTGATAAAATATGTTATTATCTTCTCTTTTTTTTTTTTTTGCTTTTTTTTAAAGTCAAAAAATTGCGCGATTAATGGTGCTTTGCTAGTCACGCTTTACAATTAGGTCTTGCGCTTATTAGGATTTTTCTCCATGAACAACACTGATTTTATCCCTCTCACGTGAGTATACATTATATGTATTGTTCTTCCTTGTGTTGGTCCCGCATAATCTGTTGTAGCCGTTTATAAAAAAATTCATAATATTTTTTGTTGAGATTATTTTTTTGTCTATGTTATGAACTCTCTTCGGCAGTTTGTTTTGACATCAGTTCTGGACCATATGAATGACTTAATGTACTGCTAGATGTGTAAAAGTGTTCAGGAAACATTTTAGCATGACCATAACTCAATCCTTCAGTTAAAAAAAAATAAATCAAACAAGAGTAATTGGTTGTTTGTGTTTTTCATCATTATGATGTAGCAGCGCTACACTTTATCTAAAATTTATTTGATTCGTCTGTATACTATTGGGTATTGACAGGAGTTAGGAGATGACCCATCTTAAATGTCACACTCCTTTTGATGTTGAAGATATGTAATCTCTTGTGGAAAAATAATTAATTGTTTCTTTATATGCGATAAAGTAATAAACCGAAGATATTCACATGATGCCTATCTTCTTATCATGAGGTTGTGTCTGCTTGCTTTATCCCATGGCTGGTCATATATCAACAGTATGATGTTATATGATATTGTTGAACATTAATAGGAAAGATATTTTAATTTTGTGTTTTGTTTTATATTAATTGACTAACAACCAAGTAGGGATTAAAGAAAATTAGAATTTAGCTCGGTATAAGAATATTACATTTGATGACTTTAGGTTGTAAAATGTGGTTTCATGATATAAATTCACTCTGGTCTTTTCACGCTGTTGCTTCATATGATTATAATGAAGGTGATGATATCCATGAAACATTTATAAACTCTATTGATAACTTTACACAGTTAACGGGGCTCTAAGATGCTTGGCGCTTCTTTCATCAGACTTGGATGATACAGTTGCCCCCACACTAGTGCCAGTTCTATTTCCGTGTTTGTATACAATTGTATCATCTCCTCAGGTCAGTCTAATATGCATCTATCTCTTCATTATATGTAGGTCCACTAAAGCAATTTTTTCTGTTTAGTGACTGGATTTGAGGCCCTTATAAAGGACTACCCTTAATTTGGTTTGTAACATGTAGAGATTGATAGAGAGAAGAATTTAATATATTTGTTATTTATACCTTTGATATTCAAAAAATCAAAAAATGCCATTTAATATTAATTCATAATTAGATGTAGTGAATCATAACTATTAATATTTTGATGTAGAAAATATTGAGATAAATAACAAAATACATTTACAAATATAATATTTGGAAGATTAAAATGATTTAAGAGAGAATATGAGATGAATAAGTGGACTAGGAAGGGAAAGTGAGTTTGTGGTAAGTGTAACTATTATGCATCATCTTTGTAAGGAGATACTAAATTATATAAGATATTGTGGAGTGATGTAATCATAAGAGTAACTGAGGTAGTATACGTTTAAATTCTACTCGTGCTTCTTAATGAGTAGATTAAGATCTATAATGAAATATTTAGTAAGGGTGGTCAGAAATAAAGAAAATGAAAGTAATCATCAATTTTGTTATATATTGATATCTAGATATATAGATTGATAACAATGAGTATGAACACTATAATTGTAGAATAATACAATAGCACATTATAATGCTTATAAAAACAAAATTTTGTGAAATCAGATTATACTTTTACTTATTATTAATACATGAATGTATACCTTATGCAGGTTTATGATAAACAATTGCGTGCGAGGGCACTTTCAATTATTTATTCTTGTACCTCTATGCTGGGGGTTATGAGTGGCGTATACAAGGTACTGTCTCTTGCTATTTAGTTTAGAAATTCTCGGGTTTATATTAATCTATTCTTTCTTAATAAATTATAATTTGTTAATCTACACTTGTAGGCTGAAACCAGTGCATTATTGTTACCGATGCTTAAACCTTGGATGGATCAGTTTTCTTCTATTCTTGACATACCAGTTCAACCTGAAGATCCAGATGATTGGAGCATAAGAATGGAGGTTGTGTCTGATAGCTTCATTTATGTAATTTTACCAGGACCATGATTCTGACGTTAAGTATACATCAGGTCTTAAAGTGCTTGAATCAGTTTGTTCAGAATTTCCCAGGACTTATTGAATCTCAATTTATGGGTAAGCTCGTGGCTTTAGCATATTTTTAATTTAGGAGTAAAATCTTCTGCTAGCTATAGGAGTAATTTATACCTGGAGATAATATGTTGTCTCAGGAATTATGGGGCCAATATGGCAGACATTTGTGTCCTCACTTAGAGTGTATGAACGATCAGCACTTGAAGGTTTAGATGATTCCTATGATGGGCGTTATGACTCTGATGGAGCTGAGAAAAGCCTCGAGTCATTCATTATTCAGGTGGGTCGATTTTTTTAAGATATTAATCTTCTATTTGGTCAGTGTAGTTGCCTCTGTGAATAAAATTTGTTAAGATTACAGGCATAAAATATTAGAAAATTTTTATCGTTTCTAGCTCTTCAAATAACCTTGGAGGTTATATGCTCCTGCCACTGACGCAGAAAATTTGTTGCGTTACTCATGGCTTTGGCATGGCTTTGGCCATTAGCAATCGACAATTGTTTCTGTTTTTTTGCTTAGGGTTCTGTTCTTATACTGTTGAGGACCTTATCATGCAGTTATTTGAGTTCCTCTTGACCATTGTGGGTAGTCCAAGATTTGTAAAGGTATGTCTCTGAATTTCTACTGAATGAAGTAATTGCTCAAGTGATTTTTATCTAATATTGTCATTACAGGCGTATATATGTAATAATACTTATAATGACAAATATTGTCTAGATTCTTGGAAACAATATCAGTGAATTGGTGTATTACACTATAGCTTTTCTTCAAATGACTGAACAACAGGTATAGATCATATGTTTATATCATTTCTGTTTTCATCAAATATGTGGTATGCCATTTAAAAGCATATGAATGTCATACCCTTTTCCAGGTTCATACTTGGTCACTTGATGCGAACCAGTATGTTGCAGATGAGGATGAAAATACCTATAGTTGCCGTGTTTCTGGTAAGTAAATGCATGACTTTAATCTTTCCAAAAGTAGGTCTGCGGTTCAAAATCTGTTCTACCTTCGTTTGAGATTCCTTTGGTTATGCAATTCATGTTATTTTGTCCTGGAATTTATTTGACATTTATCGAATCTTTCCCATCTCTTGATATGTGACATTGACATTTTCATGTTTATGCTTTATCTATTAGTCCATATCACTTTGATTGTTCACATTCACAGAGTATTATGTGGGTTATGGGTCACAATGTTGCAGCAAAAAGGAATTTGGCTACGTTGTTGAAGTGCTTTTTTACACTATCTGTATTTGCATTTATCAAAAGTTGAGGGTATTTTATTTTATGTTGGGGTTTATATTAAATGGCCGCTCATTGCACTCTAATGTCTCACTTAACTCACCGTTCTCAATGGGAGCTTGTTTAAACCACTTAAATCACCACATATATATTCAATTAAATTTCTTAAAAAAACGGAAAAAGTGACAGAACTGACACTTGGTGCTCTAGATTAATTGTTATATTTATGTTTTCTCTGTCAAATAGTAATACTTGAAGTGCCACATCAGCATATGGCCTCCATTTTATCATATTTTTAGTTATTTTTCGAGCAATGTATTGGAGTGATATGTATAGTAATTAAGTGGTTTAAATGAGCTCCGGTTGAGAACAGCAAGTCAAGTGAGACATTTGAGTGCAAGGAGCGGCCAGTTTGATATAAACTCCTTTTAATATTTAAATGCTATCTTGAGGTGGGATTAGAGTTAACATGAGTTCGGCCACAATCCTGTTTGATTTGTTTTGGTTTAATGGAGTACTAGAAAGACATAGTAGATAAGGTGGTATGTTTTATTGTATCTCCAGAAGCTAGTATTTTTTATTTTTTTTGACGAAAGAAGCTAGTATTTTAGTTTACTAATAAGTGATAAAACCTTTTTTGTTTTCTCACTGTAAGATGCATGTCATAACCAGGATATCTTGCCTCTATCCGATGGTTACTGTTGCTTTTATGGCAAATATACATGTCTAATGCTTTTATATCTTTTTTGCAGGTTCCCTTTTACTGGAAGAAATTATTAGCTCATGTGGTACAGAGGGAATTCATGCTATAGTGGAAGCAGCTAGAAAACGCTTTGTTGAATCTCAACAGGAGAAGGCTTCTGGTTCTTCTGGCTGGTGGAGAGTAAGTTAAAAGATAAAATAAGAACATTAATGCGGGCCAAATAGCTTTTTCAAACTTTTCGCATTTTACTGATGACGTCAGGCATCTTTATCCACAAAAGGAACCGAGATTAAACTAATTTTACAAACATCATCTTAGAACCTGAACGTTAGGTTATGTTGTTGACTTGTTGGCGTGTCCTGAATCTTTAAAAGGACACTTCTCAACATGATTTATTCTCTATTCAAGCTGTTGATAGTGCCTTAAAACAAGCAATCACAATACTGAAGTAGCATAGTCATATCTTTACTTTGAGTCTTCAATGATTTTAATAGTGTACAAGGTGAGAAATTGAAGTCTGAAAGCTTAGTGGCGGAGTAAACTTTATCATAGCCCAAATTTGAATAAAGGTCTTTAATTAGAAACCCAAAAATGCTTATAATTGGACAGATACCAAATTGATATAATAAATAGGAGGGGAGTAAGGTAGTGACTCATTTGTTCACGGTAAGTTTATATAGCTCTCACTTGGATTTGTATTAGATTACTTGACATAGACAATCTTTTATGAGCATGAATTATTTCTATTCTGTCTCATCCAAAAGTATTTTTCAGATGAGAGAGGCAAATCTTCTGGCTTTGACTTCACTGTCTGAACAAGAGGTGTGACATTTATTGATAATATCTTTATAAGCATTAATATTTTTATGATATAGTGAGCTTCAATTTTGAATATTGGTAGCGTAGTTTACAGTAGTTTTCCCCTTTTTGAAGGGTGTATATTAAGTTTTGTTGTCTCTGAAAATCTTAGTGAATGTCATTCTGTACAGATTTCTCTGCTTCCGGGATGCACTTTAGGGAACCTCTTAGAGCAAATACTTTCAGAGGACATGGCAACAGGTGCTCTTTTTGGTTCCACTAAGATGTTCACATTGTTAACTCCTTGAGGAGTACTTATTGTTTTCTATGCAGGGGTACATGAATATCCATTTCTCTATGCTCGCATGTTTTCAACTGTTGCTAACTTCTCAACTGTGGTAAGCATCTTAAATTATTCTTCCATCAAGTTGTATTGAGAAACTTTTTCAAATCTTCCACCCATTTTTCCAGATCAATAATGATATTGTTGAGCAGTTCCTTTATGCTGCTATCAAGACAATCGGCCTCGATGTGTAAGTGTCTATCTCAATACTATGTTTTGTAGGATTGGAAGTCGTTCAAGTCTTCATAAGTTAATGCTATCCTTGTAGGCCCCCTCCTGTCAAAGTAGGTGCTTGTCGAGCACTTACACAGCTATTGCCTGATGCAAATATTGTAACTATTCTGCCTCATTTTGTGAATCTATTTTCATCACTTATAGATCTTCTCAAGCAGGTTAGTGTGGCACCTTGATATAGCTGTTATTCATTTTCATCTTATTGTTTGGGATAATTGTTGAACTCTTGCTCTGCTTCCTAGGCATCTGATGAAACAATGCATCTGGTACTTGAAACACTGCAAGCTGGAGTGGAGGCAGGTCGGTATTGGATAATATAATCTTTCTTTGTATATCATTGTCTTAGTTTTTTGCTGCACGAGTTATTAGCTTATTGCCATTACTTGCTATTTACCTTTTTTTTCTCTCTTTTCATTCTTGTAGGCCATGAGTCAACAGAGTTCTCATCGATTGAGCCACTTATCTCTCCTGTCATCCTTGGCATGTGGGCTTTGCATGTTTCAGACCCTTTCGTTAGCATTGATGCTCTTGAGATACTGGAGGTGATCATAATATAGAAATTGTCGATAATATCAGTCTTTAAGTTTTTAGATATCCCCTTAGGCCCTCACATGCCGCTCTCACATTTCTTTTTGTGCTTTAAGATCTGCAAGAAAGTGTTTACACATACTGTTGCCTCATAGTTTCTGTTGAATGCAACAAAAATTTGAAGGGAAATTATTAATGGTACCATTGTGGTATGGCTTTTATGAATGGTACCATTTTGTGTTTTTGACTTACAGGCGGTACCACTCAGGTTATGATCCGTTAACGATACTACCATTCCGTCCATTAAAACGTTAAAAACGTTGGTTGACTGTATTTATATCGTATTTTTCTTTAAAAAAAAAATACAACTGATATCCGTATTTTTTCTTTGTGTTCTTGAGTTCTTGAAGATTAAACAACTTTTTGATCATGTTGCCGGTGTCCGTTTTAAGAGTATGAGTAACCAAATCGAAGCTTCAGACGAGCTCTATCTAACCTTTCACGATTACATTAAACAACACAACTGATATATAAACACAAGCACCCACAGTAGCCTCAATACCACTGCTCAGGCCCTTTTATTTCCAACGAGCCGCTAGTCTACGTGCACAGACGTAGAGAGAGGGAGGGAGAGGGGGAGAGAAAAAGGGGGGGGGGGGGGGGAGAGAAAGAGAGATGAGGATGGTTGGCGACCAAAAGAAACTCACTAAAGAGAGGATGGGCTTAGGAAAGCTTTATCAAGGGCCTGAATGACCAGTTGTCTTTGTTGGTCTGGGCTGAAGTGCTGCCTTGCTGCTGTTGTGGCCTTCACCAGACCATCATATCCCGGGCTGAAGAACTCAAGAACGCAAAGAAAAAATACGGATATCAGTTGTATTTTTTGTGTTTTTTAAAGGAAAATACGAAATAAATATGGTCAACTAACGTTTTTAATGGACGGAATGGTAGTACCGTTAACGGATCATAAACTGAGTGGTACCGCTTGTAAGTCAAAAACACGAAATGGTACCATTCATAGAAGCCAATACCACAATGGTACCATTAATAATTTCCAAAATTTTAATTATAAGGAAAACAGTGTACACAAATATTTCATTTAGATTTTATATAGTTGGCTATATTTCGGGATAGCTTCATAATTCTTTTCTGTTGCTTCTACTCGTAGGTTTATTCTTTTCTTCATGAAGTAATCTTCCTATAAGAACTACTATACTCGCCACCTGGCGGTTTATAAATATTCAGTTAAATAGATTGTTTGGATTATTTTACTTTTTGAGGGAGATTGCGTGGATCTCTGTGTATATATGCAGTCATGGTTTTCAATGGGGTACTATATATTCTGTGTTTCATTGAACTAAATACTTGTTTAATCTTTCTTTTTTCCAGGCAATAAAAAATGCTCCTGGATGTATACATCCCCTGGTTTCTCGAATTTTGCCTTATATTGGACCAATCCTTAATCGTGTATGGTTTCTCATATTACTCAAATTTGATTGAATCTATCTCTTTTAAAGTGGGTTGTCTGTAATGCATTTGGTTGACATTGTTTCAGCCTCAACAACAACCTGATGGTTTGGTTGCTGGTTCACTTGACCTTGTGGCAATGTTGTTGAAGGTGAGTTAGAATTTGCACTTTTCTTATTGCTAAACAGTGACTCAGACTTACCATAACTGTTGTTCACACTTACGTGTGTTTCTAGATACAATGTCTTAGCTTTTTTATAATTGGAGTTCACACCCATGTTTGTTTCTAGATATATTTATGGCCGTCTTTCTTGTTTTCTCAGTTTGAACTAATTAATATTTTCTGTAAAATGCATCAGAATGCCCCTAGTGATGTTGTCAAAGCAGTTTATGATGTTTCCTTTGATCCTGTGGTACGCATAGTCCTACAAAGTGACGACCATAGTGAAATGCAGGTTATTGTTTGTACTGTGTACAGATTTGTTAAATTCACGGCAGGGATGTGATTATTGAATATTTTTTTTATATTGTAATTATTCATTATGTTCCTGTAATGATGGCAGAATGCAACTCAGTGCTTAGCTGCCTTCTTGTATTGCGGAAAAGAAGATTTGCTTTCTTGGGGAGGTGACCCGGTATTTACCATGAAGAGTTTGCTTGATGTAGCTTCAAGGTGATTTCTGTCTTTCTGACTCTTTCCGTTTTCTGAGAAAAGTTAATGATGTAGATTCATGTTGTGTGTGTCTTTCTAAATTACGAGACCCGAATTTAGGATCAAGAAATTTTCAAGCTTGATGTGGAGTTTGGCCATAATTAAATAGCAGAATCCAACACTTGCTTTGGCCGCTCACTCATTCAGTGTCATATTATTGTACATATAATTGGTATCATTTCCTATATTTAACGAGTTACAAATATGTTGAATGCACGATTTATTTATGCGTAATTTATAAAAATTCTGATGTTTTTTCAAGAAATTTCAACATGGATACTTTCTATAACTAAGGATTAACACGATGGGAGAATAATAAAAAATTCAAAAAAAAGTTTGTAAGTTTGTAACTTAAAAAAGTTTTTATTTGATCCTATCCCTATGTGTGTGTGTGTGTGTGTGTGTGTGTATTTATATAACATTTCTTGGCATTTAATGTCAAGGAGGTGGTATTCTTGGATCTTCTTTCTGTAAGTTTGGAATGCATAATTTTGTAGGACGTTTTTGGATTTCATCTTATGGATTTTTTTACAGTAGTCTATTTTAATCTAATATAAGTAGCAAGGTTTTTTATTATCATTTTTGCAGTTTATAATATATATCTCTTAATTTATATTGATTGTTATTTATTGGCTTATCAACAAGGACAACATATGATTGTGCAGGCTTCTCAACCCTGATCTGGAAAGCTCAGGGTCGCTCTTTGTTGCAAGTTACATTCTGCAACTAATTTTACATCTGCCATCACAAATGGCACAGCACATTAGAGACCTGGTAGCTGCTCTTGTTAGGCGCATGCAATCTTGTCAAATTGCAGGATTGAAAAGCTCATTAATACTTATATTTGCTAGACTGGTATATTATCAACTTTTTGTGATAGCTTCAATTCCTGTTATTTAAACTTAAATTGTCGTGAAGCACTGATATCCCATTCTTAATTTGATAAAAACGGAACATCATACATGTTAGAATATAATAAATCATCCAGTTAACTCCTGACACCTTGAGGTCTTGGGAAAGTGGTATCATAACATCGTATCTTTACCCCAAATATGGGCTTTCGAGTAAGGGGAGTGTTAGAATATATAATATGAACATGTTAGTTCCTCCAACTTGAGGTTTTAGGAGGACAGGTAATTTACCGTACATTATGTACTATTTTAATTTATTTTTTTTTGTCTTATCCGATTATTATTTTAGGCTTGCCACTTGTTCTGTGGTAAGAGTAATAAT
Source organism: Daucus carota subsp. sativus (assembly GCF_001625215.2). Classification (NCBI taxonomy): domain Eukaryota; kingdom Viridiplantae; phylum Streptophyta; class Magnoliopsida; order Apiales; family Apiaceae; genus Daucus; species Daucus carota. The sequence continues at coordinate 4,538,947 of NC_030387.2, read as the reverse complement.
TTGAAGACACTTGGTCTTTACAAGAGACTTCTTCGGAAAAAGAACAATGATCTGGATTTTGTACCAACCTTCTTTCTATCTGCAATAGGATGTTAAAGCATTTAAGAAAATCGATATTTAACTTTCCCTATTTCTGCAGGTTCATATAAGTGTACCACAAGTGGAGCAATTTATTGATCTAATGATCTCAGTCCCAGTTGAGGGCCATTATAATGCTTTTGCATATGTGATGTCCGAATGGTCAAAGCAGCAAGGCAAGCATTGTTCATGAAATCGTTATTTTTATTTATTCTGTGTCCTCGATAACTTGCTTCTTAGTATCCTGTTTCACACATAAATATTCTAGTGGCCATCACTTTTTCATGATACAACTGATTTTTTGCTGATTGTTGTTTATATGAGTTTAATTAGGCATTCTAGTGCTTGGTGACTTGGTGTTTCATAGTTAATCACAAAACGGGTATATTTATCAGTTATTTTTTATTTTTATTCTACCATCTCTTAAATGCTAAATCTGCTTACTGAAGTAGTGCAGTAACTACCTCATTGCTCAAAAGTTTATTTGTGTAGTTGTTGCTTGATAACTTTTAAAAAAGAAGAAAGAAACGATATTTATGAGTATCGGTTTCCTAAACTGTTGACTGTCTGGTTGTATATATACCATAGATACATAAAATATGTCTATATAAGAAATATTATAATCGTCTCAGTACTGCTTAATACAGGAGAAATACAGGGGGCATACCAAATAATAGTTACCACCACTGCTTTGGCTTTACTGTTATCAACCAGGCATGCAAATTTGGAAATAGTTAATGTTCAAGGACATCTGATTAAGGTGTGGTTTCATTTGCTTGTGCACTTGGCATGTATTGGATTCCTTTCAAGCAATTAAAATGTTTCCTTTAAATCATGAAGTCCACTTCAGGAATAACCACTCGCTCTAAAGCTAAACTAGCTCCAGATCAGTGGACAATTATGCCTCTCCCTGCAAAGGTATGTACTAACCTCCTACATGTCTGTGTCATATGAATTACAGGCACAGACCATTATCCAAGAATAGCTATATTTGGTCCATATTAGGTCCGGCCAACATGCTGTGCAGTGCTTGTGCCACAGTAATTTTCCCTGTTTAAATAATAAACTTGCAATTTCCATTATTCCTGTTTTCCTTCTATTGATGATTTTTCTTCATCTATATACTCCATTTTTTTTTATGCCTGCTTTCTTTTGTGCTTGACTGGAAATATGTCTCTACTCTCTACTGCTTTTAAAAATTTCATCAGCACTCTTATATAAGATGGGAAATATTAGGAATGTAAAAAAAATAATTGTAAATTAGCTAGCATAAAAAGATATGGATACCATTGATGAGAATGTATATGTAATATGATAGACCTGAGCTTAGTTAGCTCTAAAAACTGCCTGGCTAAAAACTATTTCATGGGGATGGCAGATACTTGCTATCCTGGCTGATACACTTATTGAGATGAGAGAACAGTTTGTAGCTGGTGCTGACGAGGTACTTGCTGATTCTCAATGCTCATGACAATAGTTGACCAATTGATAAGGATGTCTTAAATCTAAAGCAATTTGTGTTTCAGGATGATGAATGGGAAGAAGTTGAGGCCGAAGATACTGAAACCAATCAAAATATGCTATATTCGGCAGGTGCCAACATATCTGGTAGAGTCAAAAACAGCTATCTTGAGTCAATGGCAAAATCCTTTGATGAGGTGTGCAGAAATAATATATCCTTTTAATACACTCGGACGATGTTCGTCTTATGTTTATATCTGGAAAAATTTATAGCTAATATTCATTATTGTCCCTGCCATTGTTAAAAGGACCAAGATGATGGTTTCGAGGATGAATTGCTAAGTAGTGCTGATCCTTTAAATAAGGTGTCTTCTTTAGACCCCGAAGCTTTATTAAATAATAAATATTGTGGACAAATCTTCCATATAGATTTGAGTATTTGACCTTTATACTGAATCATGGCAGATTAATCTAACAAGCTATCTAGTGGATTTTATCGTGAAGTTCTCTCATAGTGACAAACCATATTTTGATCATCTATGCCAGGTATATGAGTAGTATTTTTATTCAGTAGGCTTGCAATTTTTAAATTTTCTGATAGATATATGCATAATTTTGTCCGACTTCCAACCAATTACTTGTTAATGCAGAGCTTGACCCAGCCACAAGTCAAAGCTCTTGAGCTTGTATTGAGCAGATAAAAAACATGCAAGTCGGACACATTGATTAGTTGAACTGGAGCATGAAGTTATAATTTGAGTGTAAAGTCAAGGTTTTTATGATGCGGATTTCCATTCTTTATTCTTGTATTTCTGTAAAATCTGTTGATGGTGTTCCTTTCTTGTATCGTCAATATATTGATCCATGCATTACCCCTATTGGTTAGAATAGGAAGGAAAAAGATCCTGGGTTTAAGTATCCTGTGTAAAAAATTTGGTAACGTTAATGTACAGTAAGAGTTAAATGTACACATCGGTCAGGATGTGGGTTGAAAATGTGAGGCTAGACTGAAGTTTTAAATCTGGTTGAGGGCCTATATCTTAGTTAGGAACCCATGGGATCGATGATTTGGAGTAGTGGGCCCTCTCGTTTGGAGATGGACAAAGTACCACAGGGAGTATTCGGTTTTCTTGGATTATATTTTCATCCTAGATATTGTACTGTCTATTTGCTTTGTCTTATATGTGCCATTTATCTATTAAAACTGTGCAATATATCTATTAAAACTTTATTCTTTGCTTTGTTTACTGTTTTATTAATTTCATTTTTATTATCGATATTTACCTGTATTGTTTTACTCCTTGTATACTCTTCTCCTCCAAAAGATCTTTACACATACGTTTCTCCACTCTGAGGGGCTAGGATCTACTCATAACTTAGCTTCCGAATTTACTGTGTTTAATCTGTTTTCACTTTTCAGACATATTTAAATTTAATCATGATTGATTAAGCTTTGTATGGTACCTCGTAAGTAACTGAAATGATATCAACCTTATATGAAAATTTTGGTTATGCATTTCGTGTCTTTTTAATCATCTATAATAATATAGTGACATTGTAGAAATTAGTAGTTTTGTTTCACACTGAGCACCAAATAATCTAATTTGATAAGCCATGATTTGGGAGAAATGATAAAAGGTGATGAATTATATACATATACAAGATTATATATGCGTTCAAGGTGATTAATTATATACATATTGAAGATTAGATCTGTGCTCCTTTGTGTCTATTATATGTTGCTACTACATGTTCAAATGGAATACTAGTCAAGTCAAACACCCTGCAGTCTTTATTTCTGTCAAGTCACCTATCAAGGTCCCAATACCATTTTTCACCTGAAAAATTCCATAAATAGTTAGCACAAATAAAATAACAATTATTAGAACAAATAAATATATCAAATAGAAACCATACCACAAATGTCCTCAATCCATCCCAAGTTGCCCTCCAATCTCTTGATTTTGTCACAGAAAGATCAAGTTTTCCCTTAATCTTTGGACAAGTTTGCAACTCATTCAGTTCCGTATTCTCTCTATTCTTCTTAATTCAGTAATTCTATTCATTACTTAAAATGAATCTCCTGAAGCATATCGGGTAAAGGCATATACCTGACAAGTCAAGTAAGGGTGTCTACAAAGCATATCAAAACATATATCAAAACAACAAATAAATGATCAATTGAAGATATGTAACCTTTCATTAATAATCCAAGCAGTGAATGACTCTAACATATTATTTTCCACATTTTTAGTGTTTGAATGTGTGGTAAAGAAGGCCTTACACCATGACTTGGGGTCTTTAGTCATCAAATATTGGTAGGCTGGTTTGCTTGCTCTTTCCATTTTTTTCATGGCCTTCTAATAAGCTACAGGATGTGTAGCTGTTGAAATTGACCAAAACAGGTTTCTAAGCAAATTAGCTTTGAACCTGCATAGAAGATATACCTCATTATTCAATCTTTGAACGAAAACATATCAAATAACAGTTAGAGCATAATCTTTTTCTCATTCTAAAATTGGAGCACAATGTCTTCCGCAGTTTCTAAGTTCTACATTAGGAAAATATTCCCTAATTCAAGTCCTTATTAAAAATTATTAAAAATTACATCATTCATCCCTAGAGTCAATGCATAAATTGACATTATATAGTAAGTTAGCTCATACCTTTGTTGATCAAATATTATAGTATAGCCCTTGCGATTAGGGGTGTGCATTCGGTAAAAACCGAACAAAACCAAATTAAAATTCAGCTAATCAAAACCAAAATGTCAGAAAAATGCCTACCAAAAACCGAACCGAAATAAATTCGGTTTTGTAACCGAACCGAAAATAATATTTTAATTATTCCCAAAAATCGAATTATAAAACCGAGATTTAACCATAAATATAAAAAATTTGAAATTAAAGCAAAAAATTCAGAATATTCAAATTTATACTTATTAAATTACAAATTTAAAACATCCAAATAACAAACTTTCAAATGCATCAAGAGTTTACATTCGAAATATGGAGAAGTTTACTCTATGCTTCTCATGAAAATATAAATATTCTGCAGAAGTATAAATATTTCACTTAACCGCGGTTAAAAAATTGAAAAACGAAAAATCAAAATCGAAGAATTTGCTTACCGAAAACTAAATCGAATTTTTTTCGGTTAATCGGTTCGATTTTCGGTTAACTGAACCGAATGCTCACCCCTACTTGCAATCCCCTAGATTGAAGTTATCCTTCAGTAGCTCAACGAACCAACCATTTTCAAATTCTACAACTGCATATGCAACTGGGTACATTTGGTTATTATCATCCCTTCCAACAGCTGACAATAATTGACCACCACAATTGTCTTAAAAAAACACCCATCTCACCCGAGCACTGGTTTACACCCAAGCTTTCAGCCCTCCTTGAGTGCATAGTAACAAATACAGATTCTCTTAAACTTGTTAAGATCACTCTCATTAATCCTTGTAGTACTTACAAAAACTCTGTTTTATGGATTATTAAGGACTTGATGGCCAAAATCCGTCACGCTAAAGTAATGTTCCTTCAAACGGTCAAAAACACCCTCAACAGCTACTTTTCTCACCCTTATAACTGTTATCTTAAGCACTTCTAGTTCTAAATCATTCTTGATTGTGTCAACCATGTTCTTTATCTTCTAAGTTAGTCTTCTTTCTAATGCTCTCTCCATGTACCTCAGTGAGATACTTAACCGAAGCTAACTTGTTTTTATAAGACTTGGTGCATATGTGTTGATCAACCAATGTCCTCATTGTCAACAGTCTCATGATTTTTAAGTTTTCTGCATTATATATAAAATGGGCAGTTCTTCTCACAAACTACTTGACACCTGCCACTTCATTGTGATTGAACAAAATTACTCTCCTCTCAGAAATTCCATGGTCTCTAACAGCCTTTCTAAATTCATCCATTGAGCCAAACCTCATTCCTGGATTGAACTTAGTACCATTTGTACATTTGTTAGGATTATACACCGCATTTTTTTATTATTATTATTTGTTGACGATGGCTCTTTCTAGCCCTTCCTAACTGGCTCATCTTCCCTTGAAGATGCCAGTGACCTCATTTCATCACTAAGATATGCAGACTCCCCACTTCCATCATCTCCTTCTTTCAACCATAGACTTCCTCAAAGCAGCATTCACTTTATTTGCCTCTACAGCTTTTCTCATCTTCATACCTTTCATATTTTCTACCAACTCACCATCATTCCCATCCTCGTCAAATTCTACATCACCTTCATTCGCTACCTCAACCTCAGTATCAGTCCCCTCATCCTCGAAATCTTCCACAAATCAGGGCCATCCGCACTACTATCATCACTATACTCTGTTCTTTTTCTCGTATCTTATTTCCTGCTCTATTTCAAAATCTTCCAAATCAAAGTGATCAACATACAAATATATACTACCATATGGCTTACTGAATTCTATCATCTCCATAATGCAATTATCATCATACAAAACCCCAACATTTTTTCAAAGCTATGACCATCACATTGATAACAAATAAAGGAATTTTTACGATATTAGTCAAATGCAACTGTATAATGCTCTAAATCACTAAAATCCAGGGTCTCTGTATCTTCCACTAAGTTATCAACTACACCCCAAACATACCCGACAGTCCCATTGGGTGGGTGTGCAAAATACCCCCGATGGTGCACATAAACATCAAATTTAACCACACTGAAAGCAAAATAATGTAAATATACGATTACAACACAACACACATATATACATGCCCTATGATATGAAATGTATATATCATAAAGGTGAAAAAAATATACCTTTCAACTCACCTCGCAGTGGATTGCTGTTACACACCCAAATCGTTTCTCCGCTTCGATTCTCTGATCTCTCTCAAAGGGTTAGGGCTTTGATTCTCAGAGCTCTCACAAAGGGGTTTACATCATTTACATTTAGTGTAGTTTCTTTTATCTTTTATCTTTGATTTTGTTATGTTTTAAATTGTTAATCGACTTGTTTGACTTTTACAATTGTTGCCCAATCACCATAAATTTTTTGCCTTGTCACTGTACACGTAGATGACTTTAACGGTACCTGTATGTTTTAACATTTTCTTTTCAAAAACTTAACAGGCTGTATCAGTTAATAATCAATATTTTAAACAAGACCGAAAATTTGAGAGTGAGCCGGATGATATATATTGGTATGGAGTGACTGTCCTATTTCATAATTAACCCATATATATTATGAAAACTATCAGTTACTGCATTCCTAGGAGTGCAAATGTGAACTATATGGATCTATGGATGGATCAAAATAATCCAACAGGAAGTACAAGTAATCTCCAGGCTACTAAATGGGAGAAGCATTACTTTGGAGTTAATTTTGATAAATTTGCTTTGGTGAAGTCCATAGCTGATTTTTTGAACTTCTTGAGCTGAGTATTCGATTGGTCCTTTTCCTTGTGGTTTAGGTAATTTCTGCTAATGTTTGTGTTTGTGTCGGTTTGTTTGAAGATTTGATGCATCTGAGCCTTCATGGTCTAATAATGATTACATCAATAAAATTATGTGATTTTAGTGACCTTGCCTACGACATCGCTGGGTAGAGCATTTTGATGTACAACATGATGCAGCTAAGAAAATGACAATCTTCATTCATAAATTACTCACTCAGAGAAAAATTATTTTTTTTAGGTATCAAGAAAGTTTAATGTCAGACTCGGATACTTGAATTTATATATAATTAAGTTATTATGATTCTGACAATTCTACCTAAGATTCGCCTTTTCAGAGACAGATCTAGCATCTGATATCAGTGGGGATGAAAATTAAATGCCTTATCCATCAGAGTGTTGGGACACTTTGTGGTTATTTGTTGAACTTTTAGATGAATCCAATGGATTTTCTATGCGTTTCTTTTAATTTTATTGCTGAAACGAAGATATTTATATTGCCCATGACATTCAATTACTGAATATGTTACCCCCATAAGATTAGATTATGTATTGCAATATCAGTAGAGCAGAGAAGAATGCTTATGTTTCTGCTATCAATAATTTTTTCTCTGTTTTTCAAGTATTATTTGGAAGCGAATGTTTTAGGTTTATTCTTGAGGAAATGTAACATGTTTATGGCTAGTACATAATTACATATATTGATATAGACATATAGCTGAGTGTTGTGATTGTAGAATTTTTTGTAACGTACATGGCACAATTGAAAGATTGTTCTCCGAGGGAACTGCAGACTCGTAATAGTTTTGAATTGATATAACGAGAAGCTTATATGATGGTACTGGGAATGGTTTCACCCAGTGTTCTTGTTTAATTTGTGGGTTTGAGGATAATAGAATCATGAATTGTTGACAAGAGGACTGAAAGACGGTTATCAATTATCATTAATCTCTCAATTCTACCCAGGCCAGTCACTTCCCTCTCCCTTTTAGGAGTTATGAACAAAGAAGCATTTGTTGTTTTTGAGTTTTATGCTCATGCATTCCAAGTTGTTCCAACTCGTCTCTGAAATATGAGATCAGAGGCTCTGAACAAGATTCCGCCACATACGAGTTTCCACACCTGTAAACCAGTCAAGTATGAAGTACCCAGCTGCTTTATTATGTCAGATAACTATTATAGCATCAGATTTTTGCATGTTTTCCGTGGTCTTTACAGAGTTGAACTTCTGCATCTTTTATCTTACTCATCATACAGCTTTTTTCATTAGCAAAGATCAATGGCAGATATCTTTTACTCCTACATATCTGTAGACTCTCTCCATCAATTTTTTAGTTTATAAACTAAATAAGTCATGTTTCTTTACTAAATTTAGTATAAATGTCTCTTTGCAATTAGCCTGGATAAGTAAATGATTCTGGGTCCGCCCTTGCCATCAACCTCTTGTTACCGAGAGAAGAGGTTATCACTTAGGCTACAATACTGCTGAGGCCTGAGGGCAACGTCTATGATTCGTTTAGGTAGGGTTGGAACTTGCTCATTCTTGCTAGTCATTTAGAGTATGTATAGTTTTTACATAATATTAGATGATTTACTGACTTCATTCTGTCTCTTATAGTTTCTTACTGAAGTCTTTCAATAAATCAGGAATGCAGGCTCAAATACAAAGCCCTAACCATTGCTTTCACATTAGAGATTGACTTGCGCCATATGTTCTATGCGAGTTCCTCTATAGTAATCTAGAGGAATTAAGCAACCAGCAGTTTACTGAAGATAACAATGTATTCACAGATATTTCTTTTGGACTCGGAGTTTGTAAGTATCTATTCTTTTGTAATCGTTACGCCTGATGCAGAGTGTTTCAACCTTAAACATCGAAACTTCAAGATTCGATCATGCATGACATACTACCTGATTCCTTTTAATACAGTAATTTTATGGAGTTGAGTTGCTTTGTAGAGATTTATGTAGGCATGTAGCTGATAATCATTCAAACTTGAGAGAATTTTTGAAATAAATCATTGCTTTAACAAACACGAGATAACAGACCATCGGAGTATCCGGATTTTTGTCTTCTCTGATCAAATGGATGGCTATACGGTTTAGAGGGGTCCGGTTTCTCTTATTTTTGTGGTTTGTTTTCTGGATCTAAAGTTTGCTTTTATTTTGTAATTTTAATTTAATTTGCAATTTCAGTTTCGTTGTAGTCTCTCCTTAGTGAGAGTTTTGGTATTTCTCTCCTTTGTGAGAGTTTTGGTATTTCTCTCCTTTGTTTGTGAGAGTATGGTGTTTGATTTGGTGATAAGAGTTTTTATGGGATCGCAATTATGGTCGATAGCTCAAACCGGATTAGTTCCAACTGGATATGGTGAAGCGGGTACATGTAAATATATGATATATCATCTCCAACAAATGGTGTGATTGTATCTCCAACAAGAATGGGTTAATCAGCTATTGTTTTTGTTTTATGGTTTGTTCGACGCGACATTTTTGTAGATGCCGTATGGCTTTTTATTATTGAATTGATACTTATTAAAAAAAAAAAAAAAACAGACCAGGCTTCTGGATCCTTGAACAGAATGTTACCCTTGGTTAGAGTTGTTTAGCTTCTGTCCTGACCAGCAGCCTAATCACAACCACAAGCAGACAGAGAGTCCGTGTTTCTGCTTTCCGTTTTATGAGAGGAATTTTTTCTGCAAAATGCTGCGACTTGCGAGTCTGAATTTTGAAACAAATGTGAGCTATCAAGTATATTTCTAGATTCTTTTCTGCATTTTAAGGTGAAATAAACACATGTTATTAAAAGACAAATTCTCCTAAAATCTCGAGATGTCTGGAAGAGGGTCATTCTTTTTCCAACACGAATGCATCGCTGTAGTAACCTAGGCATCCAAATAAATATTTGCAACTGCATAAACCCTTAAATCTGGGTTCACTGGGCCTATCTATTATGATGTACTGTCTATAACCGCAATTATTGTTGATTTCTTAACACATAGAAATGAACCATTTAATGAACATTAGAATGTTATGGCATTCAGTTAGATCTTTCTTTACTTTCAATTTCTAGAAAATCTTGCTATAAAGAAATAGTACTAGGGAGGTGAGGTGAAGGTAGTTGAGAATGGCAATGGTAGTTGCCTATCTCTTTCGCATTTATGCAATGTGTTTGAAGATTGGTAGAATAGCAGGTACTATCTGCACAAGTTTATAATTGACTCTTTCCTTTTTATGATTTGTCTTCAGTTTTTCATCTCCTAGCCTTGGTTTTTTCTTTTTTTTTTGCTAATTGATTACAGTCGAACTCCCGAACTCCCGACCTCCCGCAAAGGGATACAAGAGCTCTACCACCACACCAACACATTGTTGGCCTATACTTGGTTTTTGCAAATGGCATTCTATCGCAAAATTGTTTTCAAGTTGGGGATAAGTTCGCAAAATTCGAACAAATTCATTCCCTTAATTTTTAAGACCAGCTGGTCTTAGATTAATTTCTGGATTTAGCCCCTAATATCAAATATCGTAATAAGTGGATATTAATAAATTGATTATGCTTGATATGATTATAAGATATATTCTAATAAAAGTCGGTGACTGATCACGATTAATCACCGATTAATCCATGTTACATAGCTCGTCGAACCGATTAAATATCTGAATCTTCAATTAATCATCCTATTAATTTCTGGTCAATCCAATTAATCCCGGATTAATCATTGTTCTGTGAATTCATCGATTAAATCTGATTCCCTTTTTTTATAATACCGATAAAGAAGATTTGTGGTTCATCAAAATCACTGTTTAAATATAATATATCTAATCTAATTAATACAAAAATATTATACGGGGATTGTACGCTCCACTACAGCATGCCAAGCTTGAAGTGGACTCTTGTGATGGATGTAATTTTGTTTGATTTTTTTAAATTTTGTCAATTATTTAAGCAATTTTCATATGCAAAATTTAAGCTGAAAATTCGCATATTCTGTAATGTGAGTTCATTTACGTGGAGTGTGATGTTGATTTGTATGCAAGACGAGAGCGATCGAACGGTATATTTAATACGGAACCTGAGGTTTATTTCAGTTGTCTTTTTAGTATACTCCCTCCGTCCCTTATTACTTTTCCTGTTTGCCTTGGACACGTTTGCCAACACACGTTTTTTATCGTTTATATCTTTAATTTCATATTAGTATTAAATAAAAAAACTTTATTATATTAAAATACTCGTAAATACGAATCCAACAAGATCACTCATGACTATATTTGGTCTTATAAATTTGACGTAAATTAAGCATTTGTCTCATGTCATGAACAATCCCGACATTTCAAATAGGAAAAGCTTAAAGAGACAGAGGGAGTACTACTTATGTTGGTAGATATGAAGTGGTAGTTGTCCTGTAGTACTTGTTTTCGACTTAAACGACCTTACTCCATAACAGCTTCACAGATGCGTTTTTGTTAACTACACGTTGAAATTACACATGGTGTCACACAATCTATTAGTACATATACAATTCTTTCATTTGACATATTACAATATATCACACACAAAAAATTCATACAAATCTTATGGTGTCCGAAAACATATTTGGACAAGCAATTATGACATTTGCATTATATCATGCATGTCATTAGCATTTATGCTGCGTTCACTTGAATTGAATGAAATGAGCGGAGAATTGAATGAAAATGTATGGAGAAATTTTAAGAAAATGAAAAAAGTATGAGGCAATAATAATTAAATATGAGTGAGTTAAAACTTTTCATGAAGATGATATGCTGATGGAAAAAATGATAGAACAAATGAAATGATCTTTCGTAAGATTTTTAGTTAAATAAATTAGAATGGAATGATTGAAGAAATGAAAATTATAAATAATTTCACTAATCACTCACAATTTATAATACAAAATCCATTCTATTCTCCCTTCATTCTATTCCTTCTAAGTGAACACAGCCTTAGTTATTGGTATATTTAAATATGTTTAGTTATTGGTATATTTAAATATGTTTGTATTATGAATGATGAATCACAAATCCGTTCTGAGAGGTATTATAAATTATTACGAATATACTTTAGTGTAAATATATATTAAATTAAGTTCTGTAATATATTATTCTCAAAAAAAAAAAAGTTCTGTAATATATTACTAAACAAAATTATACAACTTTTTAAAAAAAATATTTCAACATTATTCCATAACAGAACAATAATTATTTATAATTATTCAGTTGTGAACAATAATTCGGAACACATTTTAAGTGATAAATTATTTATAACATATAAATGTCCTTTTATTCTATATTCAAATCATATTTTATATGTATTCTATAATCGAATTTATAATAAAATTTATAATGATGTATTGTGAAACTCTATATTAGAACGCGGTGGAACTCTATATGTTCAAGTTTGATGGAGTCCACAAAATATTGGAATATTAGCGTCCAAAATTGTACAAAATATAATCTAATCGTTTAATTTTAAATTATTTTTTCTACAATTTTTTGTAAATATCCAACAACATACTTAATTGATAATTATGTTCAAAATTCTATTTATAAATGATAAATTATATATAAATTTGGATGATCCAAGATATTATTTATGATTAAAGTATAAAATTATAATTAAGATCCTAATACTTTAACTTAAATATGAACTTCATAAAATCTAATTATGTATACGAGTTGGTGTTTTTTTCTAAATTGATTTGAACAAGCTCAATACACTGCTAAAGCAGGTTGTGTTTTATAATATAACATTACTTATAAAACTTTGTACTCCAGCATAATGTTATATATATGAGATGCTATAATAGAAAAATGTTATACTTGATTTTAAATATAAAATCAAGTCTAGATGTAGTTATAATTGTCAGGTCGCCAATGCAAGTAGGAATTTGGAGCATAAATATAAACATAATTTTAATTTAATTTTTTGTACTTGTCTTTGTATTTTTTCATCTTTTTCATTCTATCTTAAAATTATATATTTAGAGCATGAAAGTTATTGTAACATCGAAATATATTTCTTGATTTCATATTATAACAATAGCTGGCATCAGATTTCTTAAGGTAGATTTCTTAAGGTAGAAGGCAGATTTCATCGATTTGGTATGATTTTGTGTTCCGAGACGTGATGTCCTCACATGTGTTTAGCGATTTAATTAAGCAAACATAATACGACTACAGTGCACGACAAAAATTAAGATTGTTTCATTATAATGGTTAAAGAAGTGGTGTACACAAAAAAAGACCTTGGATGCCTAATCCAACTTTGTAAATAACGCCAGTTTGGTGTGGGGTTGCCGTGTAGTTATATGAAAAGTTGATGTTGTAGGCCGTGGAGAGATGGAGATGTCTTACCCAAACAAACAAACAAGACTTGGCAGCATATACCACAGATACACACGACATGCATGCATATGCTATAATGAGATATAATTTAATAATTTTTTCAAGACTAATATTTTAAATTTGGAGAAAATTGTGTATAGTTTATTCTCTTTCAGAAAAAGCAAATAAACGTTTGTGTTTCTGGCGGGCTTGACCTATGGTGGAGTGGGTTTGACCAATGTTAAGAACTCCAAAATTGACTGTGAAGTAATGCCTCGGCCCCGTCAGCTAGTTTAGGTTCACTGTATATAGTCCAATAACGTTTTTTTAATTTATTTTTTTTTTGAATAAAATTTTAAACGTTAAATTTTTATTTGAGAAAAAAAAATTAAAAAATATTATGAAACTATAATTTATAGGAGTCTCAAAATGCGTGCCAAAAAATAACGTAAAGAACCTGGTGGGACAGAGGAAGAACTTAATTATACTCCTCGAGTGCCAAAAGATTAAGCATGGCCCTACTTTCCAATTTTCTTCAAAGAAAAATGTCACCGTTGTAAAATGATTACAGAAAAATAATTAAAAAACTGAACTCACTACTTTCAAAAAACAAAAACAAAACTGAACTCACATTCGACAGAATAATTAAAAAAATGACACTGATTACATATTAATTGGTGATTAAATAATAAAATAATATTAATGATGTTGACATTTTTATATTTACATTAATTACACTAATAAAAAATTTCATTTAGATATTCTTTTAGAATGTAAGAGCATCTCCAATTATAAAAAACCGTTAGTTAAAAAGTGAGTCAGCCCATCAAAAATAAAAAATATAGTAAATCTCATGGAAAAATTAAGACTTCAACCATACTAACCTCTTTTCTATAATTTTAGTCAACTTCCTATGAATGATTATATTTGTGGAACCTATACAGGCATGTAAGAAATTTGTAGAAAAATTACACATCATTTATTATCATATCAAACTGATATATTTTATTTTAACAATCTAAATATTAATAAACATATTACTTTTAAGTTATAAGCAATCAATATAACCAATACAATTAAAACATAATGTCTAACAAATTTTTACATAATATCTTGCGGTTCTAATTTAACCAATAACTAGCATAAAATCCCGTGCGATGCACGAGCTCGTAGTTTATAATAAATATTTATTTTAAAATTATGTATTTTGATTTTAATTTAATTTTTGTATAATATATTTAATTTATAATTTTATAAATATAAACTGAGGTGAATATGTGATGAACACTCTTAGTAATAAATGTAAAATACTATAACAAAATCTAGTGTCGAATCTGCGTAGAACAAATAAAGTTTATAATATTTGAATATTATACTATATTAGTCAAAAAAAATTATCGGAAGAGTTTATACATGAAATATTATGTACATAGCTCATTTTGATGAAAAAACTTATCAAGAGTCTACTATTATAACGATATACTATATCACATTTTATAAGACTGTCAAAGTTCACAGCCTACAAGACCTTATAGATATCGAATCATATTATTTTTGGGTTGTCCATATTTGAATCCGGGATCATATTATTCGGACATAAACCGGACACAGGTATTTGGAGTCCGGATCTGAATTGAATATGAGTCAGTATTGTAATTTCTTTTTCATGACCGAATAGTTCATGATCCATCGAATATGATCCAAGACCCTGTTTGGAAGTTAGTTGTTAGCTGTTAGCGGTAGCTGATTGAATTAGCTGTTTTGACTAGCTGATTGAATTAGCTGTTTTGACTAGCTGATTAAAATGAGCTGTTTTGGAAGAAAGTGTTTGGTAAATAGCTGATTGAATTAGCTGTTTGTACTTTACGCAGACACATTGCCAATCATCTAATTGAAAAAGCTCATCCTAGTAGCTTTTTCAAAATTAGCTTTTTGGATCCAAAAAGCTATTTCAATAAGCTAACTACCAAACACCAACATTAGCTTTTTCATTTGGTCAAACATCTAATTTGATCCAAAAAGCTAATTTCATCTCAAAAAGCTAACTTCCAAACACCCCCTAAATACTGTTTTTATCTCAATTATTCAGGTGAAAAATTATTATTTTGTCCAAATAAATATAATAAAATAATAATATAATAATTAAAAATTAAAACTTATAATTACCCTCAAAGTGCCCCTAAGGGTATAATAAAAATATTATAGAGGTATAGTGAGGGTATTGTGTGTGTGTGTAGGCAATTGCTCAAATGGAAACCACTTAAAAAAACTAAAATGGAAACCAAGAGAAACTATATCTAAATGACATCACTCACCACCTATATGTCATCACCCACCCCCTATATGTCATCACCCACCTAGAGGCCACTCTCACCCTCACAGGCCCTGGACAGGCTCCCGATAGTCTTAAAGAGCCAAACTTTCGCCCCACCATGGTCCCACTAGACCCTGACCGACCCTATTAGGCCCCACTTAGATCCCGTCTAGGCCCATCTCGGGATCCATCCCCGGACCCAAAACCCGCATCTTTCTACTTAATCGTATTGGTTTCTATTTAGTTTCCATTGGAGTAGGACCGTATATATAGTACTACTCCAATACAAACCCTCTTATTCTAGAAACTAAAAACCCAGCTGCAATATCACTAAATTCTAAACACAATATCACTAAATCTTGCAACAACACCACCTCCACCTCCATCTTCTCCGGCGACGCCTCCACTTCAGGCAATACCATGTCCGCCGCTCCCCCCACATTTGTCGCCTCCTACCATCCCGTTCATGTCCACCATCCCTCCCTTCCGCCTCCACCGTCTCTACCACCAACGTCCACCCCACCTCCACGTCTTCCACCACCTTCATCTCGACCTCTGCCATCATCACCTCCACCTTGACACTATTACCACCACCACTTTCATCCGCGCGCTATCTCAGCCCCTACCTCCGCCATAACTCCAACCTCCACCATCTCAACCCTCACCCCCGCATCCTCCATGCCCCCGCTCCCTTCATGTCCACCACCTCCATCTTCATCCCCGCCATCATCACCAAAATCAACAAATAAAAACAGATCTGGAAGTTTGCATCAATTTCTGGAGATTTTTACGAATATCACTAATTTCTACAACGAATAACACTAATTTTTAAAGCGAATACCACTAAAATGTATAGCTGATATCACTAAATTATATATCAGAATATTAACGGATTTTGTAAGCATATCAGCAACAGGTGGTGATGATGATGGTGAAATCAGAAACCATGACATGGGTGATAGTGTTGATAGAAGTGTGTGGACAGAGATGTGATAATAGAGGTGGAAGGAGAGGAGAGAGATAAAGTGAGGTTGATGAAAGAGATAAGGTGGAGTTGTTAGGGAGCATAAAGGAATTGGTTTTCAGTTTTTATTTTAAGAGTGGTTTCTATTTGATCATGAGCCTATATATATATACTTATACACACACACACACACACATACGTAGTATATATATATACTATGTATGTATATACATATATATAAATATGGGGGATGTTCCACAACCAAAGGTGGATAACTATTAAAATATGTCCAACTTACTTTATAACCGTCCATTCAGCAACGGATGGCCAGGATTGCAATTTAAAATAGCGTATACGCTATATCATATAGCGTAAGCCCAATTAGCAGAACCCTCCCCCGCTTTTCCTTTTGTTCTTACGTTATACAATACAACATATCAGTTTTTTTTAACGGAACCATGTTCGTTTTTATTGTATAGCGTATTGTGGATATCAAACAAAAACACCCCAAAATCAGTTACCACAAACCCAAACCACATACCAAAAACACGAACTTGAGGCGATTTCTACCAATTTCAAGCTAATTGAAGCCGATTTATGCGCAATCTAGTGAGTATTATCTCCGATTTGTATGTATATGTGCGTATTTGTGTATGTATAGGTCTGTGTTTTCTTGTATGTAAGATTTAATTTTGTTTTATGAATGTTTATATACATCGATGTATGTAAAGTTTGAGTTTTTTAGCTTGATTTTCTGTTCGATGTTGGGTTTTTCGGTCGAAGAACGTGAAATTTGGTGAAGTTGAAATATTTAGTTTAATTTTGAGTTTGATTTTGGGTTTGATAGTGTATATTTTGGAAAAATTTGGATTTTTAGTTTGATTTGGAGTTTAATATTGTAGAATTTGGTAAAGTTGAATTTTTTAGTTCAATTTTTTGTTGGATTTTGAGTATGATAGTGTAGATTTTGGAAAAGTTGGTTTTTGAGTTTGATTTTGGGTTTGATAGTGTAGATTTTGGTAAAGTTGAATTTTTTAGTTCAATTTTTTGTTGGATTTTGAGTATGATAGTGTAGATTTTGAAAAAGTTGGATTTTTATTTTGATTTGGAGTTTAATATTATAGAATTTGGTAAAGTTGAATTTTAGAGTTCAATTTTTTGTTGGATTTTTTTAGTATGATAGTGTAGATTTTGGAAAAGTTGGATATTGAGTTTGATTTTGGGTTTGATAGTGTAGATTTTGGTAAAGTTGAATCTTTTAGTTCAATTTTATTTGGATTTTGAGTTTGATAGTGTAGATTTTGGTAAAGTTGGATATTTTTAGTTTGATTTGGAGTTTAATATTGTAGAATGTTGAACACTTGATTTTAGAATTGGTGGTTTGTTGACGTTGAAAATAATGACATGATCTAATTTGATTTGTGGACATGTCGAATGATCATTGTGGTCCAGTTGATGAGTCTGTGCTCTATGGCCAAGCTAATCACATAAGCACATCAATTTAGAACGGGATCCTAAGGGAAAAACTGACAATTGGTCAGAGTACAGCTCATCTCAACCAATGGATATTACATGACTATCAAGTCTACCTATTGTAGCAATGGGGATTTGGGATGTTTGCAAAGCCAAAAACGGTTATGCCGAACGATTTTTGCTAGCATCACGTACGAGGAACATATGGCCTAGGGCATTAGCATGGGCGGATACTCCGGTCTCTGCAGGAAAGTCAAAGTGCTACAACATTCATCACCATATCGATGCATACAGAGTTATGTTCGATAATTTTAATTTGGATTGGCTGCGTTCGATGCCATATGAACGTTTCAGAGGCATGATGAGCATTTCGAAAGAGCTCTGATTGCCGGCATTGCTCGCGTACCACTCATTTTTTTGAGGATGTAGAGTACCAACTCCTAGAAAGGGTTCCAAGGCAATTTAACATGCAGTTGTGCTTGTGTATACCGCCAAATCCCCCTACAGACATGCAAGCTATGAGGTTTCGAAATGAAAATACTTTCATGAAAGTGGATCCTCGCTACTATCAGCAGTATGTAGACATGTGGAATAGATTTGTCTAGAATGGAGTTGGTATTGTGGAACCAACAGAGAATGAGATTTCGCTGGAAACCTATATGGATTAGTACTACAATATCACTAAATTGAAGATTGTGCCACCATCGAGGGCCACGAAAGATCCGGCCGTGTACCAACAACCCCGAAACAAATGCGAGGTGTCCAAGGCGATAGATTTGGTATGTTAAAATACCGTATTACCATTTTGAGTTTATTGCATTGTGTATATGTTGATTAATGGTGGCCTTTTGATATTTTTTGTATAGATCATCACGACTGCTCGAGGTATGAGTGAGCTCTGTCTGCATATGATGCCCCCGGTTTTCCATGATTCCATATTACCAACATTTGTGAGGGGTTATGACGAGCTCATGCTAGAGACTTTTGGACCGACCTCTGAGAGGCCCGACTTAAAAAATGTGCCTCCTAAATGGAAGGCAAGAAGGACTACGGAGTCTGAAAGTCAACCGTTTGAGAGTGAATACTTTAGAGAGTATGAAGCCTATGAACAAGCTCAACATCAAACAAATTTCGCTACTAGTGCTCCTTTCGAGAGTACACAATATGATGTCGGGCCCAGTGCACCTCAGTACGAAGTTGGTCAATCTCAATTTGATGATCAATATTATCGGCCGATAATAGATTTTGGTGAGGATCCTAATACACCAATTGCTCGTGAGGATCCTGTTGTTCCAATCGAAGACATCCGGATAGAGATAACGATCCGCTTTTAGTTTCATTTTGTGTCACTTGTATAATTGTAGCTCATTTTTCTCATTTTGTCTTTTTAAGGATTTAATCTCGATGCTGGTACCTCAATATGAGAAGGGAAATTATGAATGGTACCATTGTGTAATTGGCTTCTTTAAATGGTACTATTTCGTGTTTTTGACTTATAGGTGGTACCACTCAGTTTATGATCCGTTAATGATACTAACATTCCGTCCATCAAAACGTTAAAAATGTTAGTTGAACGTATTTATTTCGTATTTTCCTTTAAAAACACACATAAAATACAACTGATATCCGTATTTTTTTTTCTTGAGTTCTTGAAGATTAAACAACTTTTTGATCATGTTGCCGGTGTCCATTTTAAGAGTATGAGTAACCAAATCGAAACTTGATACGAACTCTATCTATTTTGATCATCAATTTCATGATACAACATCTTTTGGAAACCAAAATGGCAAGGAAGAATTGAATAAGCCATACAAGAGCAGTTATTCAAGCACACTGTTTGACATTCCTGAAGACTCAAGCTGTCATTAAACAAGGATCACAACGTTTAAATGTATCACAATTATCAGTTGGTAATTTTAGAAAAAGCTCCCATTTATGGTTCCGATCAACCCATGTCCAACGCTGCCCTTCCCCACTCTGATTCAACACAAATCTTGAATAAACCGAGCTGTTGAGCAACTCAAAACTGTAATAAACATCATGTTTAGTATAAACCAAACTATGATTATAAATCCCATTGTTGCTTATCTTTGGCCTCCCAATAAATCGAAAACCATCCCAGGCCCTGTCTGATACGTCTCGGCCTCACCATTCCTCGAAACAAGATGCGGACAGATGTAAACATAACATCGAATTAGCCTGTGCTAATTTCAAAGGATGTTGTATCATGAAATTGATGATCAAAATAGATAGAGCTCGTCTCAAAATTCGATCTGGATACTCATACTCTTAAAACGGACACCGGCAACATGATCAAAAAGTTGTTTAATCTTCAAGAACTCAAGAACACAAAGAAAAAATACGGATATCATTTTATGTGTTTTTTAAATGAAAAATACGAAATAAATACGATCAACTAATGTTTTTAATGTTTTGACGGACGGAATGATAATATCGTTAACGGATTATAAACTAAGTCGTATCACTTGTAAATCAAAAACAAAAAATGGTACGATTTAGAGAAGCCAATTAATAGCATTCATAATTTCCCTGAAAAAATGATACGCTAGTACAGTGACTACGCTTCTCTGGTCAAGATGCTCTCCAGTTTCACTCACAACTTCACAAGTCACAACACACACATATCTGTGATGGACGAATCAGATTTTTGTAAAATATTTGATACACTCACAAGCGTTTTATAAACAGAGAGATTTGAACAAAAAAAACAAGATCCAAGTAATCTCTCTCTCTCTCTCTCCTCTACTCTAGATTATTATTCCCCCAATTTTATATCGCCCCCGCCTATACACAACATATACACACAATCTACCTATATAATCTACGTATACATAAACACAGTAGCGACTCAGTGAGATATGGCGGCGGCGACGTCTTCTATGTTCTGCACATGGTTCGTAGGGGCATGTATATCAGTGACTTGCGAGAATGACCAGCAGTCCCCGATTTTATCGGGCCGGCGGGGCTCCAGTCGTCGCCGGCGGCTTTTATCCGGCGGCGGCGGCAGGGCGCAATTGGCGAGCTCGTTGATACCGGCGTGGTGTGGATCTTCGAGTATTCAGGGTTTAATGAGTTCGTTCGAGCCGTGTAATGAGTTTTATAGTTCGAGAGGATTGTCTTCGTCTGATTTTCTGTTTGGCGATTCGATTTTTGGATCTCGAGATGTTCCGCGGCGCAGGCGGATTCAACCTGCTGCTTCTTGGTCCGGTGTGTGTTGAGTTTGAGCTGTGTTTGATTGTGTTTTTGTGCATTGTTGTAGATTTTGTTAGTTAGCACATATTTTTCTCGGATTAGTTAATTTGCACGAAATCTCGAACTTATGTGATTGTGCTTTTTTTTTTTCCTGAATA